>NC_082703.1:7878679-8478679 GCF_949987515.2 Delphinus delphis | reverse complement strand
TGTATCTCTGGATATTTCTTATATATCCTTTTATAATTCTAGGTCCTTGAGGTATTTTTATTCATAGTTTTTTTTGCCTCACTGTGTATAATGGTGAATATTTCTGGATAGTGTCTGTTTCACTCTCCCCCCTTCCCAGACCATTTGATAATGACATGATAACATGTATTATTTAATTTGGTGCACCACTAGTTTTTGGCTGTTTGATACCATGTTAATCTTGTACATTTTTCGGGGTTAATATACTTTTACAGGGAAGCAGATGGGCTTTTCTACCATAGCCATTGTTTGATATTTGCAGCTGAAACTTCCAAATGAAAAGGAATAAGCCCCTGAGTTCATAATGGGTCAGATGAGCTGAGTGTTTTAATTCCCGCATCCCACTCATCTTTCCTTTAGTTGAATAGTCTCTTTCACCACCCCAGTGAGTGCCAAAAGATGTTTAGTCCCAGAGCCCATGGTTTGCTTTATTTTATGTGCCAGGTAAACAGAATCTCAGTTCTCTCTGCCTGGTCCACTCCCTTTCTCTCACATTGGCTAACTTAGATATCCTTCCAGAAGGATATCTTTTCCTTTTGTATTTCTTCAGTGGCTTCATATGTAACAAAGAATAATTTCACTAGTACCCAGCCTGTCCTGATTCTGAGGGACATCAAATCGCAGTGCTGCATCTCAGGACAGGTTTACTTTTTAAACAAATAAGAGTGCAAAGTGTCATGAATTGTGTGTTATTTGTGCCCCACTGTTTAGTGACATTACCACACCATATGGTGCTACACTGAATGATTCCAAACATACTGGGAAATGTTACCTACTCCACAGTACAATAGGCATTTCTTTAAAAAACTACATATAGCAATAAAGCCTGGACATACTTATCCTTTTCCTGTCAGGCATATTCTTTTTTTTAAAAATATAAGTTTATTTATTTATTTATTTTTGGCTTTATTGGGTCTTCGTTGCTATGCACGGGCTTTCTCTAGTTGTGGCAAGCGGGGGCTACTCTTCGTTGTGGTGCGCGGGCTTCTCATTGCGGTGGCTTCTCTTGTTGCAGAGCACAGGCTCTAGAGCGCAGGCTCAGTAGTTGTGGTGCGCGGGCTTAGTTGCTCCATGGCACGTGGGATCTTCCCGGACCAGGGATCGAACGCGTGTCCCTTGCGTTGGCAGGCAGATTCTTAACCACTGGGCCACCAGGGTAGTCCCAGGCATATTCTTATAACACGGCTTTTATTTTCTAGTTAATAAGCATCCTTTACTATGAAGCTGCACACTTGTCCTGCTTGCACTGGGCTATACACCTGAGCTGGTGAAGGTTTAATTCCTCTCTCTAGTGCAAGAAAGCCAACAGTTCATGCAGCCGAGGGGCCCACTGATAAGGCAGATGTGGTTATTTTGAACGTACCCTGTCTTGAGAATGTATCAGCAGTACATTGAGTTGGCTTATCCCAGGAGGGGTTTTGAGAGTTGAGAGAGAAGAGGCCAGAATCAACTATTGGCAGCTGTATATTATTTGAAAGTTTAAATCCCAGAGTTAACTCAGAATGCATGTGTCTAAACTCCTCTTCATTTTTTTGGATATCATTATAGGGAAAAAATTAACATGGATGAATACATCAGTACAGACCCATCTTTATCTCATTTGAGCGCCAGGGTTCTGGAAACCAAACTGATTTTCCTTTCTTCGGCATGCTTTATTTTCCAAAATGGGTTGGGAGTTATTTTGTCTTAAGGGAAGGGATAAGCAAGTATGTGAATGATATAGATTTACAAAGCCGATTTTTTTTTATACGATGGATTAGCTTCAAACAATACTATGAAATTTGCAGAGAAATCGTGGGTTTTTTTGGTGACATGCTCGTCGTTTTATGTACGTATTCGATGTGTACTGATGATATTGCATTTCACTCGGAGAAATTACCACCATGCCTGTACTTGGCTTTTAACATAAACCATTCCTTTGCTGTTTAATAGAAGAAGTAATTCACTTAAATGATAACAGAAGTATGTGTTTTAAATAGAGTTTGTCTGGTTTTCTGAGCCAGGTGTCCAAAGAGGGGGATGTAATGTTAGGGGTTGAAAGTTGCACTGGTCAAAAGAAGTTGGAGGAAAGACATACAAGTGAGAATGATTTTGTGAAGGGTATTCCCCCATTTCCAGTTGAAAACAGTCTTCTGAGGGGTTACAAGAAGGTAGTATACAGCTTAGAGAAGGCACAAAGCTTTTATGTATAAAGAAGGGACTAAGTATGGTAGAGCTAGGTTGGGCCTATAAAGAGACCAAACTAAAAGATGCTATTAAAAATTAGGGAATTCCCTGGCAGTCCAGTGGTTAAGACTCCGAGCTTCCACTGCAGGAGGTGTGGGTTCAGTCCCTCCTTGGTCGGGAAACTAAGATTCTGTAAGCCGCATGGCACTGCCAAAAACAAAATTAGCAACCTTGGTCCCTCTCCACTTCCTTCCACCCACATTCACATCCCTGTTGAACATCAGCAAACTCCCAAGTGCTTTCTGTTACTGTCTCAAAAGGACACACTGAATTCTCATTTCAGTTATACTTAATTTTCCTCTACCTTCTAACAGAGATTACAGATGTACCTCTGGGATCTTCATTGGTTCAGACCCTCTGTGAAGGAAGTGGCATTGGTGACAATTTCGGATAGCAGAATTTAAAAACACATTTTTATTGCTGTGTAATACATTGCAAATTAAATGCTCCCTGTTTTGTCTGAGATTCTTTGAGGCTCTGTTTTAATACGGAGGTAAGACGTGTTTTACTTAGCTTAGCAGATCACATTTTCGCATAGAAATTAACCTAAGAAGAATGAGAGAATTTGTTTTACCCTAAGGAGCTAATTGTTCTTTTTATAAACTTTTATAACCTTTTTATTGTTTATTTTCGTAGTTGAGTTTTGTTTTTTTTAATCGTGTATTATAAAGATGGAATTCAGCTAAGGATTGTACCTAAATTATTAGAGACTGTCATGAACAGTTGAAACTAGTGAGGTTGTCTTATGGAGGAAATAGGTTAACTACAATCTAGAATGAAAAAAATAATATTTATTTATACATCAGTCTATGCCATCTCTCCCACCTGGAGAGGTGAGGGGAATCAAAGCTCTGTAAGTTTACTTTCAGTGTAAGACTGTCCACGGAGGAACCACAAAGTATTTAAAGTGAATGGTGTCTGTTGCCGACACTTTGTTAAAGGGACCGCGATGATTAGTATGAGTCACTGAAGTATGCCTTACTCATGTCTCATACCTTGATAATTGCCACACTTGCTGGGTGCTGGTGAAGGAGAGGGATGAAGAAGAAAGTGTTTGTGATGAATTCCACTATAGAAATTAGAGATGGTCAAGAAACCCTCCTCCCACAGTTGAGCTCTTATCTAAGAAAAAAGGCAACGTGCACACACAAAATAAAAGTTACAGTTGAGACCACGTGCAGTGATGGCAAACCAATCCTCATACAATAACAATAATAACAAATAAGATTAATGGCAGCGACTTTACAATCTATATTTAATTTTAACCGTGGGAATTCCATTTGCTAGAAATCACCAACATTTTAGAGAAAGCAATAGAATAAAGAAAAAGGTCATGGAGAATTTTCTTCTCTAATCCAAACTATTGATTCATCTGAATTTCATGGAGTCGGCAGTTCCTAAAGCTATAGAGAAATGGCTGGGTAATTGAATTTGTCCCATTTGTTAAATTGCATTTTTGAAAAGAGGAATTATATTTTTAATCCCTTGAGAGTAGGAGCCCAGGGCGGTATTTGAAATCCCAAATGCCGATTACTTTTAGATTCTCTTACCGTATGAAAATTTCAAACCACCTCTTTATACCCTCCCACCTCCTGAAGCTCAGAAGAAATGTGGGACATTATCAGAAGTTCGTTTGTGCCAACTATCGTCTGTATCTCGTTATGCTGAAAAAGTTCTTGGATTGTGTAATTTTTTAATCACAAAAAATATGACCACTTTCTGTCTTCAGTAAGATGGAGGTTACAAAAATGAATTAAAATGTGCTTGAGTGGCGCTGAAGTAGCATAAGCAAAGCATGCTGAGTACCACCTTCTTGGGGGACTCTGATTTGGTGTGATCCATGGTACTGTGCACTTTCTCCGGACACTAGGAAACATGTAGATGCCAGTGATTGAGGTGAAGACGGGCACATGTGAATTTTAAGCCTCTCCTGAAAGCCCTCTGCTGAAAAGGCTTTGCTTATCATAACTTCTGAGAATAGGCCAGAGAGAGTTTCTGCAGAATGAAGTATTAGGTGAAGAAAATGACATTGGCCTGTGAGATGTCCTTTGCGAGACAGAACAAACGTAGGGCACCGTAGTAAGTGAGTAAGACCCAAGGGATGGTGGCTGGTGAGCTTCGTTGGGAAGAATGTTGGACTAAGAAGCTCAAGTGAGATGTGTGTGAGGGAGCATGGCTCTTTGGAGGGGAAGGAGGGAAGGCAGATGCTCTTTTGCAAGTTCATGCCATTGATACAAAGAGAGACAGTTGATGGAAATAGATGAGAAGACTCTTCTGGTTCTTCTTGAAAGTCACGATCCAACCAGGTTACGGAGTTTATTCAAAACCTTTTCTACAGTGTGGTCCCAACCTGCTTCTACAGTATCCAGTTGCTCTCCAATGTATCTGTGCTCTGTAACCAGCCACCCTCCTCCTCCACCTCTGTTCCATCAGCCAGGAACAATCGCTCCCAACCCACCGTCAATGCCTGTACTTACCATCTTCTATGGGCAGTTAAAACCATATTTCTCTCATAAAAATGTCCCAACTGCCTCATAATGCTAGTCCTCTTTTCTACATGGCCTTTGGTAAACTGGGGTTGCCATCCATCGTGTCCTTACCTCTCCTAATATATTTATTTTATGTGCGTGTCGTCTTCTTTGGCGAGATGTGAGGCTCTTCCGTAAAATCATGACACGCCGTATCATTTGTCTTCTTCTCAGATCACATGCTGCCTGGAACTTTGTTGTCCAGCACATATGTTTTGTTCGGCCACACGGATCACTGCAAACCTTGATCACAATACTACCATCCTTATGTGGGGCACAGGAGTCCTTTTAGGTTTGTTAGGGAGATGCTTTCTGCTAGAACTTTGCCCTGACTCTGGTGTGGAGTGACTATTGTCCTGTGCTGGGGAGCACAGGTGTCCTATTTGCATTTGAAATCTTCTGGGAACAGCTTCCTGCAGAGCACAGCGGGAGCACGAGGGCAGAGAGCGAGTGGTGTGCCTCTGTGGCTCCTGGCTTTGGGGTTATTAAAGCAGAGTGTTGCTGTAATTGCAGCACAATGGGAAAGCTCCCCATGTCACCTTCCTGGCTGCTGACCCCAGCCTCCTGCTGGGCAGCCTCCAAACACATTAATAAACCTCTGTGGGACCACAGGGACAGCTGGAGTGCCTTTGATTCATCTGCCCTTGTTCCTCTGGTTTATCTGTGTTTACATAGAAAGGTGGTGATATTTACTAGCAGAGTCTCCAGGTGAGCCATGGGGGAGACATTCCATATCTGTGATCTCTGAGACACAGCGGGTCACTTTTCTGAAGGATTTAGCAAAAGGGTCACATCTGGCCTTTTTTAAAATGTGCTCTTCTTCTGAGCCCATCCGTTTGCTCTGAGCTTACAGTTTTCCTGTGAGAGAAGTCATCCGTTTCTATTACATATATTTGTGTTTTCCTTTTTATGCGGTGCATCCTTTATTTTCTTACCATATTGCAAACACTCCACTGTCATCAGGGCTCTTGCTGCCTCTGTGCCATCCTCCGCAGAACTCCTTGTGTAATACTTGGTGTGTAGTGATGAGGTGATCACGAATCACTTCCAGCAGCTGCTGTCTCCTCACTCACCTCCTGTTTATCTCTACCGCCAAACTTCTAGTGTTTTTTAAAAACTTTACTGTGAGGTTAAACAGGCTGCCTTCCTAATCCTGTCCCCTGTCTCCTCGCCTGTGATGTCTTGTGACAGCCCTCTCCACAAGGGCGTGCACACGTGGTCCTTAAATACACCTCCTTAAATGCAGATAGAATGACCTGTGTGAATGCCGTTTTCTGCCCAAACAGGGAATTTTACCTCGTGACTCACTTTTCACTTGGTCTCAACCGTCCAGGTCTCTTGTAGTATTTCCCTGAAGCATCCAGCCTCTTGCATGGGTTCCAGGCAGAGCAAAAGGATTTGAGGAAACTGGCACAGTTCTTTTTTTTTTTAACGTCTTTATTGAAGTATAATTGCTTTACAATGGTGTGTTAGTTTCTGCTTTATAACAATCAGCTATACATATACATATATCTCCATAGCTCCTCCCTCTTGTGTCTCACTCCCACCCTCCCTATCCCACCCCTCTAGGTGGACACAAAGCACCGAGCTGATCTCCCTGTGCTATGCGGCTGCTTCCCACTAGCTATCTATTTTGCATCTGGTAGTGTGTATAAGTCCATGCCACTCTCTCACTTTGTCCCAGCTTACCCTTCCCCCTCCCCATATCCTCAAGTCCATTCTCTAGTAGGTCTGCGTCTTTATTCCTGCCTTACCCCTAGGTTCTTCATGACTTTTTTTTTTTTTAGATTCCATATATATGTGTTAACATGTGGTATGTGTTTTTCTCTTTCTGACTTACTTCACTCTGTATGACAGACTCTAGGTCCATCCACCTCACTACAAATAACTCAATTTTGTTTCTTTTTATGGCTGAGTAATATTCCATTGTATATATGTGCCACGTCTTCTTTATCCATTCCTCTGTCGATGGACACTTAGGTTGCTTCCATGTCCTGTCTATTGTAAATAGAGCTGTAATGCACATTGTGGTACATGACTCTTTTTGAATTCTGGTTTTCTCAGGGTATATGCCCAGTACTGGGATTGCTGGGTCGTATGGTTAGTGCTATTTTTGGCATAGTTCTGAAGAGCAAGGCAAGCTTTGCATTTCATGTCAGGCTGAAAAGGATGGGAAACATCCCATTGGAAGCAGAGGCTCCTGTACTTCAGAATCACTCGGCAGGCCCCGGGTGTGCTCTTTGTCTCAGGTTCCCTGGCCTGCCGACCCCATGACCCAGGCTGTCTGAGGCTGACTCCTGCTCGTACCCTTGAACTCCAAGCCCCAGATAGTGTCGAAAGGTTCGTCCCCTCCAGTTTGCCCCATATCCAAACCCTGTCCTACCCTGTAAGGGTGCACATTCAAAGTCTCCTGCTAAAAGTGGGGAGCATCCTCCCCCAACCTCAGTGTCCAGCCCCTGTTTTGGGCTGCACCTGCCTGATCCCGGCCTGGTTTCTGGTTCCCAGCGCTCTGGAAAGCCCTGTGACCACCCAGGACACGGTGCTTATACCATTAGTCCCTAAGTTTTTCTCACTTTATTTATTTATTTTGTTTTACTGAAGTATAGTTGATTTACAGTGTTGTGTTAATTTCTGCTGTACAGCAAAGTGATTCAGCTACACACACACACACACACACACACACACCACATATATTCTTTTTCATATTCTTTCCCACTGTGGTTCATCACAGGATATCGAATATAGTTCCCTCCTTGTTTATCCGTTCTCTATATAATAGTTTGCGTCTGCTAATCCCAGACTCCCCATCCATCCCGCCCCCATCTCCCCTGCCTCTTGGCAACCACAAGTCTGTTGCTAAGTCCCTAAGTTTTTGAACTCATTCTTCTACATGGGCTAGTGGGAGTGATGGAGAGCGCTGAGCAGTCTGGGTATTTCTGTTCCACACCTGGCTTTTCAAGGTGCTGAGGATGGTAGAGCCCTGTGGAAGGAAGGCTGAGGAATGGCTCAGGTGTAGCCTGGAATTGTAGCTCTGGGCTGGGGGCTTCCGACCGCGGTCCCAGTCAAATCGCCTTCCCATCATTGTGCCTCACTGGCATCGCTAAAGAGCAAAGGGCCAAGCCCCTGATGGTGTCAGGTTGCAGGTGTGGAGCTGCTCTTTGGATTTGGGGGAAAGCCCTGGAAAAGGGATAGAAGACATTTCTCTATTTTAGAGCTCTTATTTTAGTGCTCCCTTCCATGTCAAGGAGAATAGATGTTTCTTTTGATTTCCTATATTGCTGATTGTGGAAATGGGAGTGATAACATTTGAGCTGTAGTCTCTCGAGCAGAGGAAAGAATAGAAGTCATCTAATTCAGCCTGCTCATTTGACAGGAGATAACCGAAGCCTGTGATGGTTTACGTGCCTGCCAAGGTCACACAGCCGCTCGGTGAGGGCGCTTGACTGCCTCTCCAGTGTCCTTCCCATTGAGAGTGACACTGCCCAGTTTGTTTAGCTCCATTTCAGCTTATCTCCCACCAACCCCATGAAACAATCCACCTTCCTCTTTTCCCCTTTGTGTAAATGGCGTCACACCAATTCCTTAGGCCCCCAGGATGGGCATCTTAACCTCATTATCCTTTCTCTTCACACCGTCCGTCACTAAGCCTGGTGGATTCCACCATCTCTGGATCTGATGTTACCTGTTCTGTTCCTTTCCTTCTCTTTGTATTCTTTGTGCTTGGCACTTCTGTCTGCCTGACCCTTTCCCGCCATTGCCCCCAGTGGGTTTTCCTGACTTCCTGGGGGGCATCCTGCCCTAACATCTGTCTGCCAGACCCACCTCCGATTGCATGGCTGCAATCCTATCTATCTTCTGCATCCCCGGCCATCTGAGTGTCCCTGGACTCCCTGTTGCCTTAGAATCTCCATCTGAGATCCCAAGTTAGGGAAGCCAGCGACTCAGTGAGGAGAAAACAAACACTGCGGCTCACCTTTACACGAAGGCTCTGTGAGGAGAGACGCAGGGCATATCGGGGCTTCATAAGGTTAAGGCTTCCTCTTCTAGTAGCCTGAACAATGTACACTTTGACATGTTGTATACTTGTCTATATTTATATATACACACACACATAAATATGTCTGAATATATTTGCATATATTATAATATGGGGGCTTCCCTGGTGGCGCAGTGGTTGAGAGTCCGCCTGCTGATGCAGGGGACGCGGGTTCGTGCCCCGGTCCGGGAAGATCCCACATGCCGCGGAGCGGCTGGGCCCGTGAGCCATGGCCACTGAGCCTGCGCGTCCGGAGCCTGTGCTCCGCAACAGGAGAGGCCACAACAGTGAGAGGCCCGCGTACCGCAAAAAAAAAAAAAAAAAGTTAAAAAATATAATATGGGGCACACGAACATTCCATCCTGTCTGAAAGAATGATGTTGCTTTCTAAGGCGTGATCTTTTATTTAGGGGAATGTTGAAAGCTTTTCGGGAGGAATACCACTGAAGGATTCCTTGGGTATGATTTTTTATTAATGTTGATTATACTTTTTAATTATAATTTCATGCTTGTAAGAATCTGGCTTCTAGATTAGAAAGTTGAAAGGGAGGCTTATTTGAACTTGAGCTCATAAAGCAGAGACAGCAAAAAGTTTACTGTAAAATTACAAATTAGATGAGGAAGGAAGATTTGGGATCTTATGCAATTAGGAGTGATGTACACTGACAGTTACAGCAATATGTCAGTTCATCTGTGTTTGTTGTGTGGAAACTGATAGTACGTCTATATTTGTGTCAAAGTTCTTAAACCTATAGCAGTTTTCATGACCATTTTCAAGAGAAATAAAAAAGTCCTGAAGATTATTGATTTGTCTAACATTATGTATGCCATCGCCTTGCTCTAGACCTTACCTTCTAATCAACCAAAACATGTTCACTGGATAATGAGTAGAGGAAGGTATTGTGTTAAACTCTGTGGACAGACACAAAGAGCTGTGTGTACATGAAAAAAAAATTCTGCCAGAGAAATTATTGATCTAGTTAAATAGAGTACCTTATAGGTATTCAAGTCAGTATGATAATCAGCATTAAAAATCAGCTTCCTGAATGTTCCAAAGGAGTGGAAGAGAAAACTTCTAGGAATGAGAATGAGATCTGTGTGGGTTGACTGGGGTGATCCTGAAAGATTTTACGGAGCAAATGACACTTAAATTTTGCCTTTAGAGTCCAAATAATTTATCTTGTTCTTTTTACCTCTGCCTGTTGCAGGGCCCTGAATCCTAGGTGACTTATAACTGCAGACTTAGGAGCTGGGCCAGCGGTGCCAGCTCTGTTAACAGATGTCTCCCAGCTATTTGCCCCACACAAGCCCTTCACTCAGTGCTTCGTGAGATCCTCACCTAATCACCAGCTCTGCTACCCTATCTTCCACCAGACTCAGCTCTGGGCCATTTGGATGTTTTTTAACTATTATTACTTAGAGTGAGTAATTTAATTCCAGAGATGATGATCTATATTCTTTTAAGTTTCAGTAAGTAGTCATTAGAATGCTTAATCTCAGGCATCTTTTTTTTTCCTCCAGTCTGGAGCAGTGCCATGCGTTTAGATAGCGCTTATTAAATTTTTAGCCCTGCCAAGCCACTACGATAACATGAAATATTGAAGTTTTGCTCCTTTGATTTTAGCCTAAAGCCTTATCACAAAGCATATAGTCACCCTGTGCTTTGCACACTCGCCTGGGCTTGATTTGACAGAACCGTTGATTCCTTTTCATGCTTTCTTGTCACAGATTTCTGCTGCTTTTGTTTTGTGCCGGAGTTTTCATTTCATATTAAATCTTCATTAACTTAAAAGGTGAGTGGATGTCGTTCAGCCACACCTGCAGGACCACCTGTTTGAAGGTTGGATGTGATATCAAAAATGAATGTTGTAGCGCTTTGAAGGGATTCATTTGCCTTTGGGATTTTAATAGAACTTTGTAATTATGGATTATTTCAGTACAAATATATATATATATATATATTTTCTTTTTTTTGGTACGCGGACCTCTCACTGTTGTGGGCTCTCCCGTTGCGGAGCACAGGCTCCAGACGCGCAGGCTCAACGGCCATGGCTCACGGGCCCAGCCGCCCCACGGCATGTGGGATCTTCCCGGACCGGGGCACGAACCCGTGTCCCCTGCATCGGCAGGCGGACCCTAAACCACTGCGCCACCAGGGAAGCCCTTGCAAATACGTTTTTAAGTAACAAGTTCCTGCAAATCTTGACACCATACGCCCAACATAAAGCAATCTCAAATAACCTTGAGGAGTTCTTCACAGCTCTGCAGAGGCTAAGATAAAAATCTGTCAAGGTGAATTAAAAGGCATCTAGAAGCTTCGAATATAAGGTTCTGTGTTTTCCCCTACAGGAAGTTGATGGCATTTTTTGATATGTAACTCAGGCCAGACAGCTGTATTTCTTATTCTCCTTTACACGTCTGTGATGTCCTTAAAGAGAAGAGAAAAGAACATTGGCGAGACTTCCAGAATTGCCTCAAGTCACTTCTTCTAAGAGAAGACAGAACTTGTTCGGGGTCCTTAGCTTACACAATTATGAACAGAGATGCCCCTTTTTGTTTTTTGATTTTGAAAAAGTAACGTTTCCTTTTGTTGATTTGAGATTTTGCGGGATCTATTATTTACTTAAAAATATACAGTTTTTTATTCAACTTAGAGTTTACTGGCTAAAGTACTTTATCTTTTGTGTTGTCTTGAGACTGAGCTTTGATATTTTATTGGTAATAATTCTAAAAGATGAATGAGAATTGCAAAGGAATTTTTTGCTTTGTAGATTTATAGTGATGGTGACTGGACTTGGTTCCTACTGTCACATCTCAGAAAGGACATTCACACCTGCCAGCTTAAACATTGCTTGTTTACAGAGCCCAGTATACTGGGGAGGTTGTCTGTGCCCCTGTGCTATGACTGTGACTGTGAAGCTCTTGTGAAAGTTTGTGTCTCACTTTTATATCCTTGATCATAACCACTCTCTTAGTTTATAGATATTATAGACATTTTGTTAATACTTACATCATCTCCTTTTGACTGAACGTGCCAGGAATTTCGTGCCATAAGACTGCACAGGCCCAGTCAGTTCAGATTTGGATGGAACCTCGCTTAAAATATTCCCCATTGGGAAGTACCGGAGAAGAACATGCATTTCGTGGTGGTTTGATAGCCCGTTATAATTTAAAGAACACTTTCATATCAATGATCGGATTTAAGCAATTCAGTAAGAGGGCAGTTTATTATCATAATGATTTTCTGGACAAGGACCTTCATCACAGTGACCTGACCAGCAGTTCACCCCCCGGAGAACCAGAGCCCAGGCTGGGACCCCCATGCCTTTTAACTTAGGACTAGTGTTGCTTTCACTAATCTGCACCATTTCCTGCAACGCCTGTCACAAACAAGGGTTCCAGTTAAATGTCCTAGTTAAGGGTGGGGAAAATCTGTATACATATTATAGTAATTAGATATTGCCTTTGAAGAGCCTGCAGTCATATAGAGGGGATGAAAATTGTAGGGCAGGTTGAGAAGTGCTATTAGAATTAGATAATTTTATACCCATTCCTTTGAGTTCATAGAGGGAGAACTGACGTATGTTACCTGAGAGGTTTCCGGGAGAAAAGATCTTTCCATAGGAACTAAAGGATAAATAAGTAGGTAAAGGACATCTCAGGAAGGGGGATGGTGTGGGCAAAAACATTGGCGGCATGGGAGAGTGTAGCCTGTGGCTGATTGTAGGGAGAAGTAGAAACTGAGGCTGAACAGGTGGGATTTAAAATAAATTATAGACTAAAGCTTAGCTTCTGAGTTATGACCTTGTTTTGTACTTGAAATATTCTTAATTTTTTTTGTTTTTTAATTTTTTACAGTAGCTCCTTGTTGGTTATCTGTTTTAAATATAGCAGTGTATACATGTCAATCCCAAATGTCCTGATTTTTTCATAAAGCTAAGTCCATCAAATATACGTGTGTGCATGACAGCAAAAGCACCCAACAACAAGAAAAATGTTGTCTTAGAAAATTATGGGTGTGTTTATAAATTAGCGCTGTTTCCCACAGTGTTTAGAATAGGCTGGGCACATAGAATAGGGATTCAGTGAATACTTGATTAGACACACAGGTATACCGTCAGTGTAGGGGCATCTGCATCTGTACATTGAGACACGCCTTGCTTGTGTCCCAGTCTCTCTCCTTCCTCGCCATTTAGTTAGCTTGGAAGCATTTTGTGTCTTTCAAGTCCATGGTGGCAGAATCAACTCTCTAAAAGCCCCTTCTGTTGTCAATGCCCATTTATTTGGTGGAATTTTGCTTTCCAACAAGTCTGCTTGTTCCTTAAGTGCTTTGGGACTGCCTCATGAAATGCAGGGCTCTTCATCAAAGTTACAGATGGTGGCCATTGCACAAACCCAAACTGGGACAAGGGGAAGAAAGAGGTGAGCCATTGACCCACATTTACAGATCATGCAATTAATTATCAGGTAAAAGGGACACTTTATTTCTTTCCGATTTTTTAACTCGACAGGTGCTTGGAGATATTTGCGCCCCCAAAGGAAGGTTTTTCTCTACCTACCATAAATGTAGCCCTGGAGTTTGGTCTGACTGGAGTTTACATTTTTTTAGGTCTGTGGGGTTTATAGTTTGGCAGCAGCTAGACCAGTCTAGATGCCCCAGAAGGCACGGGGCTTATCTTTGGAACCTGTGGGAAAGAATGGTAAATTACATGGGAGCCCTTTGGGAGAGGCACTGAAGCTGAGGTGGTGAAAAGAGCCATGTGTTGAAGATGCGCCCCAAGCGGTCTCCTGAGAACGCCGGTGTAAGATCAGAGGAGACCTTGGGTAGCAGCCACGGCTCAGCACACTGTTTCCCTAGTGAAATTGGGTTTGCCAGTGCTGTGGAATCATAGAAATTAAGATGGGAAGGGTCTGTGCAGTCTCATCCTCACCTTCCCTGCCTGCCAGCCTAGGGAATTGCTTCTGACACTCGAGCCTCTAGTTCTTTGTCCAGTCCACTTTTAAACAATGCAAGTGATAAGGTATCGATCTTCCCTGGTTCTGAATTTCTTTTGATTTGCTCAAGCTGTCATTCTGCACACAAACTCTTGTAGCTCCGCACCGCCTGAAACCTACATGCCACTTCCCGGCGGGGACGGTTACTCTATTAGACAGGGTCACCCTAGTTGCTTTGTGCTCACATCCTTTTGTCTTCCTGTTCTCAACAAAGACAACAACAGTAGGTACCCTTTTCAGCTTTCGTGTTCCATTGGTCTTATCTTACCTTTTTACCAATACTGCATTCTCTTGATTACTGTCCTTTTATAGTAAGTCTTGAAACTGGGTTGGTTGTCCTCCGGCTTTGTTCTTTTTCAGAATTGTTGACTATTTAGTGCCTTTGCCTTTCCATACAAATTTAAATTCAGTGTGTCAATATTGACAAAAAAGTTGCTGGGATTGGGATTTTGTTGAATTAAATACAAAGGGATGGTCTTCTTTCTAGATGAAAATTTTTCTCATGTTTCACAAGAATTTCTGACATCTCTAACCATATGCAAGCAACAATTTTGTATTTGGTTGTAGTAGATGGCCTCAGTTTCCCCTTCTAACCATGATTCAATGATGTCTATAATTGGTTTATTTTATTAATTTAGTTCTCAGGCATGTCTGGTAGCATAGAACAATTGTTGTATGTACTCAGAGTTATAAAAGGGATTATTCTGTATTTGAAATGTCAACATTCAGGCCTAATATGACTTTTTTAACTTCTTTCTCGCTGGTTTTTCCTTTTTTAGCAAAAATTTCTAAGTGGAAAAAGAAGAAGAAAGTTAGCTATCACTGATTTTCAAGCCATTTAACCCAAACTCTCTAAGAGCATCATGTGTTCAAATTTAAAGATGGACTTTCCAACAGAAATTATTACAATCGTTAGCTAAAAGCAGAAATTGGGTATATCTTTCTTTAGACACACACACACACACACACACACACACACACACGATTTAAATAGGGAAATCACTCAGCTCTGAGAGCCAGTAAATTAATTGCTTGCCTTTCTAACCATAGTTCCTCATTGTATTTTAACTGGAAGATTGAGTGATTTCTTCTGTTAATTATTTTTTTTTTTGTAAAAGGAGACAGTGCTGTGAAAGGGAAATCGACAAAAAGCCTGAGGAGGGAAAAAAATCGTCTAGGTTATAATTTTTAAGAGCTCTCGCTGTATTTTTAACCAAACTCTGGCTGCATCGAATCTGTGACGTATGAAAAATTTTTTGGATTCCCCTCATTTATCGTGTTTGAGCAGTAAAGAAAATATAATTGAAGAAATGGCATTGAAGAGTATCCTGGGTTGTTTGTTATCAAAAGTGACACGCGGGAGGCTTTCCACGTGAAATTTAAACATAAGAAGTGGCTAAATCTGTGACTGTGGAGAAGGGACAATTTGAGTTTCTTTTCTTATTTTTGAAAGTTCTGGTAGAAAATGATACGGGCAGGGCTTACTTTTTTTTTCCCCCCTTTAACACTGAGACTCTGCTAAAGGAGATGATGAGGGGGAGTCACACTGACAGTGAGAAGTCACTTGTAAAATGTGATTATTGTAATTTGCAAAACGATAGCAAGAAAGAACCTGCCCCTCCCCCATAGCGGGGGAGAATGACGCAGAAGGATGTATGAGAACCTCGGGCCTGAGCAGTTTTCAGAGATATGTCCCTTCTCTGAAATTACCTTCTTTGCCTGCTCAAAATGCTTGTATTTGGGACTTGGGTAGTGGCACAGTGGTTGAGAATCCGCCTGCCATTGCAGGGGACACGGGTTCAAGCCCTAGTCTGGGAAGATCCCACATGCCGTGGAGCAAGTAAGCCCGTGCACCACAACAATTGAGCCTGTGCTCTAGAGCCCGCGAGCCACAACTACTGAGCCCGCACGCCACAACTACGGAAGCCCGCACGCCTAGAGCCCGTGCTCTGCAACAAGAGAAGCCACCGCAATGAGAAACCCACGCGCAGCAACAAAGAGTAGCCCCCGCTCGCCACAACTAGAGAAACCCCGCACGCAGCAACTAAGACCCAATAACGAAGATCCAGTGCAGCCAAAAATAAATAAATAAATTTATTTAAAAAAAAAAAAGAGCTTCTATTTGCTAATGCGGCTAAGTTCTTCAATATTAAGTAAATAATTTCAGTAAATAAAAAACAGTAGAGAGAAAAGCGGAATTGAGATTCAGTGTGAAGACCCTGGAGCTGATTCTCTAGCTAGGCCACATGGTGGCTGTGCAAGTCTGGATAACTTCCTCAGCATCTCTGATCTTTAGTGTGTTCGTGGGCAGGATGAGGATGATGCAGTGATCATTAGATGATCCATCTCAGTAGATTTTCTGAGTACATATATTTAGAGAGGGTGACTGGGACCTAGTCAGTATGCAATAGAAGTCAGCTATTATTTTCATTATGACTAACACTAAAAATAATTTCTGAAGGGGTGTTCTATGTATTGGGGAATATAATAGTGTGTAAATGAATGCTACCTGAGTTCTTTTCTGAAAGCAGGCTGTGAAGGGATAAGTAGTTGGAAAGAGAAAGAATACCAGATTTCCAAAAGAGTAGCACACAAAAGTATGAGGAAAGGGCCAAGAGTGAGTAAGGAATAATACTGACAAGGAAATTCTTAAGTCCTGTTCAGGAATCAGCTTTCTCTTAAGAGGGAAGGAAGATTTGGAAATGGAGACTAATTGACAACTCTTTAAATTGTCTCCTTTTCCCTAAGATGCTGAGCACTGAATCTTCTGTCCGCCGTACTTTGAGCAGGTGTTTCCTCGTTTGCACAGCCTCAAAGGTTTAAATCAATGTCCTACAGCCTTGGAAGAGTAGCCCAAATAAAAGGGTTGTAAGATCAAATAGGTCCCTGGCAAGTGCATGGCGTGACTTTAGTGTTTCGGTGGGAGTTAGTACTCATACCAATCTGTATGCATGCTTTTAGTGAATTCAGTTAAACACAGACATTCTTCCTATGTGTAATCCCCATGCTCAGCGCTGTAGATACAAAGATACGTGAAAATTAGCCCATGCTATCAAGATTCTAACATGTTATTTTCTGCAGTGGCTGTTCTCTTTTGTTTGTTTGTCTGATTTTATGAATTGAGAGTGACTGATTTGTTCCAGAATGTGTTTGAATAAATTATCTTTGGTGGTAAAATTTGGGCATTGCTAAGAGAGTCAACATTTAGAAGTGAAAACACACTCTTATGTTGAAAACCTCAGGTTTCCCAGCTGAGTAAAAATGAGTAAGACGCTTTTCTTTTTTAACATCTTTATTGGAGTATAATTACTTTACATTGTTGTGTTAGTTTCTGCTGTATAACAAAGTGAATCAGCTATATGTATACATAAATCCCCATATCCCCTCCCTCTTGTGTCTCCCTCCCACCCTCCCCATCCCACCCCTCTAGGTGGTCACAAAGCACCGAGCTGATCTCCCTGTGCTACGCAGCTGCTTCCCACTAGCTATCTATTTTACATTTGGTAGTGTATATATGTCCATGCCACTCTCTCACTTCGGCCCAGCTTCCCCTTCCCCCTCCCCGTGTCCTCAAGTCCATTCTCTACGGAATAACACACTTTTAAAAATAGATGTCAGCATCTCTTGGGGTGACTAGTGTGATTCCTCTCACTGAATCCATTCATAGTTTATTTTGGTTGCTTTTTATGTTTTTTCATGAACTCCAGAGTTGATAAGTAGACAGAGGAACATTTGGAGTGTGTGTGTGTGTGTGTGTGTGTGTGTGTGTGTGTGAGTGATTATTTCTTAACTGGGTGGAAATAAGATTCTTTAAACTTTTACCTGTGGTTTTCAACAGTAACGACGCATCAGAATCACCTGTGTGGAATTTTCTTTACAAATACAGAAACTCGGGGTCCATCATGGAGATTCTGACTTTGTAGGTCATGTTCTGCCGGTGTCTAATGCTAGGATTGAGTGGCCCTGCCTTTTTTTTTTTTTTTTTTTTTGATTCCTGTTACTTATGGCTTTTTCAAGCTGTAAGAGAAAAGAACTAGGGCTTTGCTATCAAATTTTAATGTGCATGCAAATCACCTGGGCATCTTGTTAGAACGGGGTAAGGCCTAGAGCTCTGCATTTCTAAGATGTTGGAGGTGATGCAGATGCTGTAGGTTCTTTTTTTTTTAACATCTTTATTGGGGTATAATTGCTTTACAATGGTGTGTTAGTTTCTGCTTTATAACAAAGTGAATCAGTTATACATATACATATGTTCCCATATCTCTTCCCTTGCTGTAGGTTCTTGACCCACATTTTGAGTAGAAAAGAACTGGGTCAAGATTTGCACTGTGGATACAATACCATGACTGTAATTAGGAGAATCTGATGCCCACTGTTTAACCTGCAAAAACCCCCATGTTCTTCCCCTGCCTATTTTATAATAAACAGAAAGGAATATTATGACTTGCTAAATGAGTTGCCCTTTCTTCCTTTACAAGATGAAATATATATATTACCAAGCCTGAAAACTACTTTGTGGTATAGAAAGGATTTTGCAACCACGGTTCACCTCCTTAATGTAATTCTAGAAGTTAATGTTCTGACTGATAAGAAAAAAATCAGTCTTTTAGGGCGATATATAGAAACAATGAGAAGTTAAAGGAAATGAGAAAGAATATGTATGTGGCTGTCTAGATACAGTTATAATCATCATTGCCTGTTAAAGGAAGGTACTTAGTTGTTATACCTACCTATTAAGAGCATTAACTTAAAGTAGGTTTGAAAAACTCACCATACATAGTAAATCCTCCATAACTGTAGTTATTGCCAATATTACTATTGTTGTGGCTAGCGTTGTCATCAGTGATGGCAGTGCTCATTTTACATAAGATCCTTTTAAGAGAACTCTCTTGGTGTTGGGTACGATATAAGGAAAAAATAATTCCGAAGAGAAGAATTCTGAGAATCAGAATCTTAAAGGGATAGGATCAAAGTGAAATATATAAAACCTTTAAAAAAAAAAAAAAGCAAAAGTGCTCTTTTTGTTAAGTAAACACGCAAAAGAAATATTTTTCCTGTTCGTTGATAACACTCTGGCACATTATTAATCTTAGCAAAGTCTCTCTAAATGTACTGATGCATGTATTCCATTTTCAAATATCTCGTTAGTTCCTCCTTATTGATTAAATGGTTATGTTTTCTAGGGAAAATCAAGTTCCAACTGACAGATAACTTGGATGTAATGGATGATAAGTCTTCTTCGTTGTCATCTGAACTGGTTAAACTAATGCATTAACCTCCTCTCCTTATTGTTATGAGAGAGTTTAAAAAAAAAACAGCACAAGAACAAAAACTAAATTCCATATGCAGAAACACAATTGCTTTTAGCCACAATGTCCAACTGCTTTAAGACATTTGATGAGTCTTTTTGCTTTGTGAGAAATTGGAGTTTATATGGATTCAGTCTCTGTCCACTCATCTGTCACTGGCAACCAGGCACAGACTGGAGGGAATTAAAGCTGGGAGAGTGGCATTAAGCATGTCATATGCTTTAGGCATAGTTGGAACCGTCTTGATAAAGACATTTTTGACGAAACTGGACCTCGTTCTGTTGAGGTTCATTCAACCTTAGTGTTGTAAAATACAAGGTTATGAAGGGGAGGAAAAAGCCATCTCATATGCTCCCCCAGGTGGATTCACGGCAGTTTTCTTCTCATCATTCCTCAGCTCCAGATCCATTCTATCCAACACAGGCCAACCAAATTATTCTTTGGAAATGGTCTTGTCCCAATATGAGAAACAAATACATCCAGAATTTGAGTGTATAATTAAAAAAATACAGCAACACACAAATGAAAAAATGTGATATTTAATCAATGTACATTTTCATCTCTGGAATTCCATTGTTAAATTTCCCCTCTCAGCTTAGTAGGAGTCTAAAGTGTACTCTAGATCCACGTGTCTTTGCCTTTATAGCCATATAAAGATATTTCCAGGTATACCCATGAAAGAAATAGCCCATCTGTGTGTATCCTTCTCCAAAATAGGAAAATCTGTTGATTAAGCAAAATAAGTTTTGTAGACTTATTGTAGTAAAGAAGAATACCTACTTGGGGAGTACCCTTGCAAGAGGGGGAAGGTGATGGAGAATATTTGTAAGATAGAAGACCTAGTTAGGTGGGTGAGTTTGAGGTAGGTCTTGCAAGGTGAGGAACTGGTCAGGATTGGGCAGTTCTGGGTGTATAAACTGGTCTGGAGGGCACAGTGAGATCAGGGTGTGAGTATTGGTGAACAAGTCTTGCTGTTGAGTCACGTATTTTACATAGTTTACAATCTTATTTTCCAGAAACAAAAACAAAAAAAGCATTTCCTTTTGACTGGTTCCAGTGTTCATTACCATAGGAACTGGAGTATGTCATGGTTTCAGTTCTCAAACTTAATGATGGAGAAATGATATGTATTAGTGTCTTACTGCTGCTGTAACAAACTACCACAATCTTAGTGGCTTAAAAAATACAGGTTTATTAGTTTACCATTCTGAAGGTGGGAATTCTAATATGGGTCTTACTAGGCTCAATTCATGGAATCAGAAGGGCTATATTTTCTTTCTGGAGGTTCTCCAGGGAGAATCTGTTTCATTGAAATTTCCAGCTTCTAGAGGTTGCCCACAAACCTTCCCAAGTGGCCCCTTCCTCCATCTTCAGTCAGCAAAGTTTCATCTTTCTGACCCTTCTTCTCAAAGTTATTGATATATCTCCATCTTGCTCTTTAAGGACGTTTTGATTGCATTGCGTCCACTCAGATAATGCAAGATCTTCCTCCTACTGCACGGTCACATCTGCAAAGTCCCTTTTGCCATGAAAGGTAACATATTCCCTGGTTCTGAGGATTAGTATGAGGACATCTTGAGGAGTAGAGAGGCTGCGTTATTTGGCCTACCACATGGGAGATAGATTCCACAGAAATTGGTAAACTGTGTCCTCTTGCAGCCTTTGGCTACCAGAGTTACCTCATGGTACAGATAATTCTTTAGTAATTCTTGAAGCATTTATTTACATTCATAAAAAGCAAGAATTGTAGAGCTTCTCCTTGTAATAAGATGGATGTCAATGAGATCTATTTGATAACATTTATATATTTTGTTCTTTAAAAAAAATTTTGTGTTGTTTTGTTTTTCTTGAGGAAACTACTGTTCTTTGTATACTAGTTAGCTCCAACAGGACACTTAAGGTGATTATACAAATATAATAAATATCGAATACCTATTCCTGCTTTTTATCCTCTGTAATCTAATGACTCCCTTGACACAGTACTATTTCAGATCATCTTCAGTGAGGAGTGACTTGCATTTAGCTTTTTATATCACACCGTCATATAGATCATTCTCAGCAATGTTTTATGTAAATTAGGAATCTTTTCTGTCACATTGCAAATAGTACTCACCAAATTAAAGACCTCTACAGTGTAGTCTTTGCATAATATGAAAAGCACCAATGAAATGCATGGATTTGAGTGCCTGACTTTAATTACTGAAAATGAAGAGCACCTGTGATTCAAGGGAGACATGCCCCCCCCCCTTTCATTACCATAGGGTCTTTCAGACGTGGATGCTATTTTCACCTCAAACCACCTCGTGACAATTTTGTAGCTCTGATGGGAAGTACTTAAGGGAAGGGGAAAGAAATTGAATTGTAACTGTCCAAAGAGGCATTTTTCTAGTTTTATAGAAGTTTTGCATTAGATTGGAATAATCCACTGTAGAACTTAAACAAAGTTGATCTCAGCTTTCAACTTTCATATGGCTAAAGGAATAAATATATATCTGGTTTAGGAATTTCTTTTCCTTCCCTCTTTTTCCTTCTCCTCCTCCCTTTCTTTCTTCGTGTTCTCCCTCCTCCATTTCTCCTTTCTTCTCTCTCTTTCTCATTGTTTTCTCTCTTTTTCTTCTTAGCCCTAGATGTTTAAGTGATGTAGGTATATTTTAAGCAAACCACCTGACCATTCTGTCATGGAACTAATGAGGTTTGTCACAGGACTAGTTAGTTCTCCCTATCCAGAAGAAAATTCTATGTATAAGAATATTTATTTTATGATTCTTTACATGATGAAAAATTGGACATTACCTAAATACTCACCAAATAGAGTTAAATAATTTATGAAAGCAGTGCAATGTAGTCACTATATGCTGACATGGAAAGTTATAGAACAGTAGAATCGGATTTGTGGTGGATTTATGTTTCTTCTTCTGGGAACTATTTACAGAGTTTGTACACTAACACAAACAGTTTGTCCACTAATGACAAGTGACTTCTCTGTATATACAGATTATTTGAAATAATATTCAAAAAACCATGTATCTCTGTGCTGAGAAGAAGAATACGGAATGATATATTAAAAACTAAGAATAGTATTGAAGTAGTTTTGGGGGTTTTATTTCCTACTTTTTATACATCTGGATAACTTGAAATTTATGAACAGCATTTATTTTTACTGTCTAAAGGAAATGAAAATTAAGGAGACTGAATTTATGGTTTATAAGGTACACCTCAATAAAGCTGTTTAAAGCAAAAACATAAAAGCAAAAAGTATGATGAGATCCTACACCAAAAAAAAAAAAAAAGACAAACTAATGCCAGCTTCTGTGTCATCCATAGATTATGAACATTAAGGAAATAGAAGAATTTTTATGTGAGTATGAAGAGGTATTATTTCTCCCATTGCAAGAAATCTTGTCATTATAATTATCAGGTCACTGTAGTAATGAGAAATGCACAGGGGCCAATCTCTATTTAGATCAAGAGTAATGTAAGTTGGGTAAGTATTCTTTCTGTATCTCCAAAATCTAGGTGAGAACCTGGCACTTGGATGAATAGGTGGATGGAGAAATGGGAGTACCTCAGCCTACCCTCAGCTTTCTTTGGCAAAATATTCATTTGTGTTCCCCTTCAAGTGCTTTAGGTATTCATATTTATAAACAAAAACAAAATCCCCAAAATATACAGCTATTCTTCTTTCTTCATAGAACTACTGGGAAATTACATGGATAATATTTTTGAGTGCTTTGGGAACCTCAAATCAGAAGGGAGACCTTTTATTCAAAGCAGTGGTGGTCCTATGTGAAAATCTTACAGAACAGGGACTATTTCTATTTTTACTGCTTTCTGCTAATATCTAGCACTCTCACTTGAATACTTGGACAGTTCATAATACTACTTAATTATGAAAATGCAGTAAATATTGTTTTTCCCTAAAGATATGGCTATCAGTAATAGAGGATTTAACCCAATAAAGTATTGGCATATCTGATAGAGTAAAAGACAGCATTCATTTGACCAGCCTTTTCAAGATCATGTAAAAGAAAAAAGAAAAAAAAAAGAGGAAAAAAGAAAGGTGGCCAGGAGAGATTAGGTAGTCAAGGCTATAAGATAATTATCTTTTTTTTAACATCTTATTGGAGTATAATTGCTTTATAATGGTGTGTTAGTTTCTGCTGTATAACAAAGTGAATCAGCTATATGTATACGTACATCCCCATAACCCCTCCTTCTTGCGTCTCCCTCCCACCCTCCCTATCCCACTCCTCTAAGTGGACACAAAGCACCGAGCTCATCTCCCTGTGCTATGTGACTGCTTCCCACTAGCTATCTGTTTTACATTTAGTAGTGTATATATGTCCGTGACAATCTGGGATAAACCCCTCTTGATCATGGTGTATGATCCTTTTAATGTGCTGTTGGTTTCTGTTTGCTAGTATTTTGTTGAGGATTTTTGCATCTGTGTTCATCAGTGATATTGCCCTGTAGTTTTCTTTGTCTGTGACATTTTGTCTGATTTTGGTATCAGGGTGATGGTGGCCTCGTAGAATGAATTTGGGAGTGTTCCTCCCTCTGCTATATTTTGGAAGAGTTTGAGAAGGATAGGTGTTAGCTCTTCTCTAAATGTTTGATAGAATTCGCCTGTGAAGCCATCTGGTCCTGGGCTTTTGTTTGTTGGAAGATTTTTAATCCCAATTTCAATTTCAGTGCTTTTGATTGGTCTGTTTATATTTTCTATTTCTTCCTGGTTCAGTTTCAGAAGGTTGTGCTTTTCTAAGAATTTGTCCATTTCTTCCAGGTTGTCTGTTTTATTGCCATATAGTTGCTTGTAGTAATCTCTCATGATCCTTTGTCTTTCTGCAGTGTCAGTTGTTACGTCTCCTGTTTCATTTCTAATTGTCTCCCTCTTTTTCTTGATGAGTCTGGCTAATGGTTTATCAGTTTTGTTTATCTTCTGAAAGAACCAGCTTTTAGTTTTATTGATCTTTGCTATTCTTTCCTTCTCTTCTTTTTCATTTATTTCTGACCTGATATTTATGATTTCTTTCCTTCTGCTAACTTTGGGGTTTTTTTGTTCTTCTTTCTCTAACTGCTTTAGGTGTAAGGTTAGGTTGTTTATTTGAGATGTTTCTTGTTTCTTGAAGTAGGATTGTATTGCTATAAACTTCCCTCTTAGAACTTCTTTTGCTGCATCCCATAGGTTTTGGGTCATCGTCTTTTCATTGTCATTTGTTTCTAGGTATTTTTTGATTTCCTTTTTGATTTCTTCAGTGATCTCTTGGTTATTTAGTAGTGTATTGTTTAGGCTCCATGTGTTTGTATTTTTTACACAGTTCTTCCTGTAACTGATATCTAGTCTCATAGTGAGTGCTGTGGTTGGAAAAGATACGTGATACAATTTCAATTTTCTTAAATTTACCAAGGCTTGATTTGTGACCCAAGATATGATCTATCCTGGAGAATGTTCCATGAGCACTTGAGAAGAAAGTGTATTCTGTTGTTTTTGGATGGAATGTCCTATAAATATCAATTAAGTCCATCTTTTTTAATGTATCATTTAAAGCTTGTGTTTCCTTATTTATTTTCATTTTGGTTGATCTGTCTATTGGTGAAAGTCCCTACTGTTATTGTGTTACTGTTGATTTTCCCTTTTATGGCTGTTAGCATTTGCCTTATATATTGAGGTGCTCCTATGTTGGGTGCATAAATATTTACAATTGTTATATCTTCTTCTTGGATTGATCCCTTGATCATTATGTAGTGTCCTTCTTTGTCTCTTGGAATAGTCTTTTTTTAAAAAATAAATTTATTTATTTATTTGTGGCTGCGTTGGGTCTTCATTGCTGTGTGTGGGCTTTAGTTGTGTCGAGCATGGGCTACTCTTCGTTGCACTGCTCTGGCTTCTCGTTGTGGTGGCTTCTCTTGTTGTGGAGCCTGTGACTTTAGGTGTGTGGGCTTCAGTAGTTGTGGCTTGCAGGCTTAGTTGCTTCGTGGTATGTGGGATCTTCCCGGACCAGGGCTGGAACCTGTGGCCCCTGCATTGGCAGGCAGATTCTCAACCACTGTGCCACCAGGGAAGCCCTCTTGGAATAATCTTTATTTTAAAGTCTATTTTGTCTGATGAGTATTGCTACTCCAGCTTTCTTTTGATTTCCATTTGTATTGAATATCTTTTTCCATCCCCTCACTTTCAGTCTGTATGTGTCCCTGGGTCTTAAGTGGGTCTCTTGTAGACAGCATATATATGAGTCTTGTTTTTGTATCCATTCAGCCAGTCTATGTCTTTTGGTTGGAACATTTAATCCATTTACATTTAAGGTAATTATTGATATGTATGTTCCTATTCCCATTTTCTTAATTGTTTTGGGTTTGTTATTGTAGGTCTTTTCCTTCTCTTGTGTTTCCTGCCTAGAGAAGTTCCTTTAGCATTTGTTGTAAAGCTGTTTTGGTGGTGCTGAATTCTCTTAGCTTTTGCTTGTCTGTAAAGATTTTCATTTCTCTGTTGAATCTGTATGAGATCCTTGCTGGATAGAGTAATCTTGTTTGTAGGTTTTTCCCTTTCATCACTTTAAATATGTCCTACCACTCCCTTCTGGCTTGCAGAGTTTCTGCTGGAAGATCAGCTGTTAACCTTATGGGTATTCCCTTGTATGTTATTTGTTGCTTTTCCCTTGCTGCTTTTAATATATTTTCTTTGTAGTTAATTTTTGATAGCTTGATTAATATGTGTCTTGGCATGTTTCTCCTTGGATTTATCCTGTATGAGACTCTCTGTGCATCCTGGACTTGATGGACTATTTCCTTTCCTATATTTGAGAAGTTTTCAAGTATAATCTCTTCAAATATTTTCTCAGGTCTTTCTTTTTCTGGGACCCCTATAATTCAAATGTTGGTGCGTTTAATGTTGTCCAAGATTTCTCTGAGACTGTCCTCAATTCTTTTCATTCTTTTTTATTTATTTTGCTCTGCAGTACTTATTTCCACTATTGTATCATCCAGGTCACTTATCCGTTCTTATGCTTCAGTTATTCTGCTATTGATTCCTTCTAGAGAATTTTTAATTTTATTTATTATGTTCATCATTGTTTGTTTGCTCTTTAGTTCTTCTAGGTTCTTATTAAATGTTTCTTGTATTTTCTCTATTCTATTTCTAAGATTGGGGATCATCTTTACTATCATTACCCTGAATTGTTTTTCATGTAGACTGCCTATTTCCTCTTCATTTGTTTGGTCTGCTGGGTTTTTACCTTCCTCCTTCATCTGCTGTGTATTTCTCTGTCTTCTCATTTTGCTTAACTTACTGTGTTTGGGGTCTCCTTTTAGCAGGCTGCAGGTTCATAGTTCCCGTTGTTTTTGGTGTCTGCCCCCATTGGGTAAGCTTGGTTCAGTGGGTTGTGTAGGCTTCCCGGTGGAGGGGACTAGTGCCTGTATTCTGTTGAATGAGGCTGGATCTTGTCTTTCTGGTGGGCAGGAGCACGTCTGGTGGTGTGTTTTGGGGTGTTTGTGACCTTAGTATGATTTTTGGCAGCCTCTCTGTTAATGGATGGGGTTGTGTTCACGTCTTTCTAGTTATTTGGCATGGGGTGTCCATCACTGTAGCTTGCCTGTTGTTGAGTTCAGCTGGTCTTAGCGTTAAGATGGAGATCTCTGGGAGAGCTTTCTCCATTTGATACTATGAGGGGCTGGGAGGTCTCTGGTGGACCAGTGTACTGAACTCAGCTCCCCCATCTCAGAGGCTCAGGCCTGATGCCCGGCTGGAGCACGAAGACCCTGTCAGCCACATGGCTGCTAGTGTTGGAAGGTCTCCTGAGGAGGCAGGGAGTGGCTGTGGCTCACCGCGGGGACGGGGACGCTGGCATCGGAAATTCTGGAAGTGCTCCTTGGCATGAGCCCTCCCGGTGTCTCAAGATAATTACCTTAAAGTTTTTGTGGACTCTCGTTTGCTTTTGTTGCTGGAATTGTTATTTCATATTTAAAGAAGATTTTCTGTGAAGAATGTATTTTTATACTTGATCCTAGAGAGTAAATCGTTTCAAATGGTCAGAGAGGTTGTGAATAATCAACACAGCGTCCGCCAGATCTGCACAGTGTTCACATCTCTGTGTTCAGTGCTTCCTTTCAGAATAGGTAGGTGATGGCTAATTCTGTTTTACCACAAGGTAAGAAAGCACCTTTTAGTCAGAAAAAAAAAAATCCACAAACACTTCCTCAGCCTCTGACGTTATTTTCCTCTGACGTCTGCAAGTACCCAGTCTCTCCCTTCTGTCACTTCTGTGTGGCCCACAGCTGAAGAATTTAAACTTGACTCTTCAGCTCCGTGGAGTGGCCAAGGCACAGGAACACTGGGAAATTTACTCTGAATGACAAGAATATATTGTTACCGGTTATTTCTTTCCTTGGTATGATGACTTTATCTCCCTGAGGAAGGGAAAGAAAGCCCCAGAACATAAGCCATGTGAACGCCTGTTTGGAGAGCATGTAGCTTTGATAGTCATTAGATGAAGTGGTCCCTGCAGTCATATCCGTGAAGTATTCATCCTGTATTATCCACTCTCCCTTCTTTGATCTGCTGTTATACGGTAAGTCCCCTACATACGAACCTTCAAGTTGTGGACTTTCAAAGATGCAAATGTGCTTTCACATGTCCAGTCACATAAGTTAGTTCACGTGTCAGTTGTACATTGTCACATGCGTGCAACCTCTGCAAGTGGTTGTGCTTTTGTGTACTTTACTGTACAGTACTATATAGAGTCCAGTAATACAGAATCTTTATTTCAAGCCCAGGGTGTCCAGAAGCAAGCATAAAGGCAGCGGTAGATAGCCGATTGTGTTACTTGGGTACCGAGGCTAACGTTGTTGGACTTACAGACAAATTGGACTTATGAACACGCTCTTGTATGTAGGGGACTTACTGTATTTTAGTCTACATTTTGGCATTTGATCATTGTGCCAGGGGTCCACCCTCCCTAGGAGGATGCACAGGACTGAGCCTATGGTTGTACTCATGGCTGTGATGTATTACAGTGAAATGTACAGAGTGAAACTGGCAAAGGGAAAGGGGCGTGGTGGAGTCCAGGGCCACCAGACACCAGCATTCAAGATCCTCTCCCAGTGGGGTCACAGAGGAGGCACTTAATCCCTCCAGAAACAAATTGTGACAACACGTGTGAGGTGTTACTGCTCAGGGAGGCTCATTGGAGACTCAGTGCCCAGGGTTTTCACTGGAGGCTGGTAAGGTGGGCACCTTCTGCCTGGCATGAACCAAGATTCCAGACTCCCATAAGGAAAGTAGATGTTCAACATAAACCATGTTGTTTATGTTAACAGTCTAGTCCAAGTGAGCCATTGTATCAGTTCTGGCAGTGTCGGAAACCCTCTTAAAATCCAGGTTCCCAGAGGCCAGTTAAAGGCCAACTTTGTAAACATGCCTTTTAAAGGATGAGTAATCTGGCCTGCGAGGTGAACCCTTTTCTGCACAATCTATGTGTTAATAATATACAATCTTTTCAACTTGTGTACCAAGTGGCAACTGTATATCAAGTTGCCACCTGGTACACAGCAGGCACTTCTTGAAAACTCAGGTGATACCTAACATCTTGCCGAAACTAACAGTTGCTTTCCTTGCCTGCTCCCTTGTCCCAACACACAATCATCTAAAAGACAACCAGGGTTCACCCAGCTCTGTTCTCTCCCTGCCCTGTCCTAGTTCATGCCGCTCTCATCTCTAGATGACACTGCCATGGTAACCTCCGAACTGCCTTCTCTGTTCAGTGTTTGCCCTCTGCTAATCCACACGCCACAGGGCAGCCTGAGACTGTTTCTTAAAACTGGAGGGTGTTACTTCTTTACTTAAAATTCTTCCTTGACTTCACATTGTTCTTAAGATGAACTCCTGTGTCTGGAATATGACATCCACGAGTCCCCACTCATCCAGCTCCATCTGGAACCGTTCCGTCTGTTATTTTGCAGCTGTGTGGGTCCTTTCTGATTTTATCAAATTCACTGAGCTCTCTCCACCCTCAGGCTCTGAACAAGCTCATTCAGACCCCAGGAACACCAGTGTTTCTTTCTTATTGTTAGGCTAACACCTATTAATTATTCGGAGCTTACTTTCAAAGGAGGACAGCCACATAATTTATCATCCAAACCAGGACACTTTGTAGTGTGAAAAGGGGTGTTACTTATAATTATTTGTGGTCCACAGGTGTAACCTTGGAGATGTAACCATCCTGCTGATCAGTACCTCCCCGGAGGGTCCTTTCTCGACCACATCTTTTTAAATTGGATCACCGTCTCTATAACAACCTGCCACTTTCTTTCCTACTGCTCATCTCATAATCACTAATTTTATACTAATTTATGTGATTATTTGTTTCATATCTTTTACCCCATAATGCTATGAAGTTTCACAAGTTCATGGACAATATAGCCAGCATTTGGCAGGGCCAGTAGACATTTTATAAATAGTCCCTAAATTCATAATTACATAATAGCAGTGCATCCCATCAGGCATTTTTTGATCTGTCTCTGATTCATTCTACTTGCTTTATTTTTTCCCGTCACTGTTGTTGTATTTGGGAAGCTCTTCGTTAAATTCTTGGGTTTCTCTTTCAGTTGCTGCCTTACTGAATGTATAAAGAATTAATTTGGTTATGTGTTGGAATGTTTCACTTGTGCAAAAACTCTCAGGCGTATTGGTTTGCTAGTGATTTGTGTGTTTTTTAAATTAAAAGGGCATGCTGCGAATTTCATTTCATTCATTTTTTTTAAAAAACAGGAGTACTATTTAATAAAAAAAAAAAAAACAGTTCTCTTTATATCAATTAATTCATTTCACCCTGTAGGAATGAATTTGCTCTGATCTCCTGGAAGCGGTCAAGCACAAAATAGGTTTCTATGAACAAAGCAATATACTCCAGATGCTAGGAAGACCCTCTGGCATTTCCAGCCCTTCGGGGGGTGAGCCAGACAATGGCTTCTTTTTCTTCAAAGGCCTTAATAGTCAAATAGGTCTTACAAGTTGTGGGTTAAACTAAAAATTTGGCTCAACTACTATCGACCTTCTGTTATGATACCATATTCTCTAGAGAGTGAGATCTTCTATTTTGGTTCAGATTCAACCCACACTGAAGGGTTCGCCCATCAGTTTTCAAGCCACGTATTTTCCACTATCTTTGGAAATTTGTTTAGACACTGATTTCCACATCTGGGCATCACAAATTTACATGCATACGGATGTCAAAAGTTAGTATACTTAACATCTGTGTCCCATTAAAAGATAAGAAATGAATGAGAATTGGAACTGAGACTGCTTTAACTACAGAATAAAGGCTTTTCATTGATCCTAATTCAATATAACGATTTAAATTTTAATCATCAAAGCGGGGTGTAGACACAGTCGATTGCTTACCCACTAGGGTTCCTCTTTGCCAGCAGAGCTCTTCTTAACTCTAGGGCTGAAAGGTGCGACACTTACTTCTTTTGAAGTCCCAGCAGCCAGGAGCACCTCATTTCTGTTTGCATATCTCCCATTAAGCCTTTCCACCATCAAAGATTTTCTTTAAAATAAGTTGCAAGAGGGGCAGAGGCATTGCTCGTTCCAACCTCATTCTTCTCTTTTCCTACCCTGAAAGGTGGTACAGCAGACATTGGGCGAGAAGGGAGAGATGTCTTACTAAATCCCTGTGCAGGCTAAGATCATCACCTGAGTTCATATTCTAGAAGAAATTAAAGAGAAAACATGCCTGATGTTTATGAGCCTTCTAGCATACTTCCTTGAATGAAGATAGATGGCAAAGACCCTCTTAGAAGCCTTCGAAAGAAACCAGCAAAGCTGGCATTATCCTCTGCAAATACTGCCATCTTTATGTTTACTTTCAATTGCGGGACTGTCCTCTTAGTGAAATGCGAGAAATACTGATTTTTTTTTTTTTATTGCGTTACGCGGACCTCCCACTGCGTGGCCTCTCCCGTCGCGTAGCACAGGCTCCGGACACGCAGGTTCAGCAGCCATGGCTCACGGGCCCAGCCGCTCCGCGGCATGTGGGATCTTCCCGGACCGGGGCACGAACCCGTGTCCCCTGCATCGGCAGGCGGACTCTCAACCACTGCGCCACCAGGGAAGCCCGAGAAATATTGATCTTAATTTTGCCTTGTCAATTATGGATTTGACCTGGACAATTTTTCCTCAGTTGCATACCTGTGCACTCTCTGATTGGTCTTTGTATGATTGCATTTCTGCCCCATTATTCTCCTTCCAGGTGGGTCATTGAAAGGCCCCTGCATTTCTGAATGTTAAAATATAACCTGCAAGAAGTTTGGTCTGGTGATGTCGTGTTGAGTGGCTTAGAGAAAACTGAATCTTTATCTGATGGGTCTGTCATTATCTCCTATCCTTCTAAGTTGGAATTTGAAATTTATGCAAACTCTCTGTTCTCATGAGACCCTAAGAGGTTGGTTTTCGTGGGCCATCCACCAACTTGACCTTTGCATTTGCCTGGTAATGGCTGCCATCTTCAACTCTCCAAATGGAGGCTACATTAGGATTCCCCATCAGGACCCTGTATGATTACCCTTCCTTTCTCCCTAGTACTTACACTTCTATCTTTGTTATAATTACCCCTTCTTTGCCCCCAAATAATAGTGAGAGGTTGAGAACTATGACCCATAAGGCATTGGGGGCAGTTTGACGCCCTTCAAGTTATCCCACCCTGTTCTTTGTTCACTTAGGGATTCTCCATGTGTGTATCCCCCTTGGATTTTAAGGGTCCAGTGCTCAATTCTAGTGCCACCCTTGGAAAGCCACACCCATGTGGGCATTTATTTTGCCTCATAGATCTGTTCTTTGCTTCCAGTGTCATCGTCAGATCCTGCAGGGTCATTGAACACTGGCATTATCAGATCCTCAGAGGCAGGGGATACATGAGTTAACATTTGTAAAGTTTTTGCTGTCGCTGCTCCCTGTCGCCTGTATTTATTAATCAGGCCGGGCCATCACATTGCACTGTGTAAATCAAGGAAGTGAAAGCGTAAGCCATTTGTAATGCTCTCCCCTGTTGCCGAAGCCTGTTGGTCAGCCACCCCTTGTCACCGTGTCACGTTCGTACAAGCTGCATTCAGGTCACCTCCTCAGCAAAGACGCTGTGTGTTAACACCTTTGGGCTGCTGCCCGTTCTGGGCAGTGAGGACAGCTGGAGGAGGGAGCTTCTGGATTCAGCCTGTAGCTTCCTCCTTCTTGCCATTCCAAGAGCTGTCTTGTTGCATCTACTGTGGCTGCCAATAAACTAAATACTGGAAACAGTCTTGAGAGGTACTGGAAGCAGAAGAAATACTGAAGCAGTATGAATGCTTCAGTGCCTTGAGTTCAGCTACAGTAAGAACATTCTGCTGCTTCTGTGGAAGATGATCTAAGAAAGGGTAGTCCTCACCATCTTCAACCATCCTCAGAATGACTGGACCAAGCTAAATCGGGATGGTCACTTCTGGTGGGGCAGCATACCCTGTTCTGGGACAGTGCTTCCCGGACCATCTCGCCCTCTGTTCCCTCCTCTGGCTTGTCTCCGTTCCTCCCACCGGATCTTATCTCATGCCAGCTCTCTGGTTCGCTTGCGTGGAGATTGCCGTGTGGGTGTTGCCGTGTGCTGCCGGCACTTGTTCTGCTGGATGAGGTCCTGCAGATGGTGTTCCCTCCTCCAGGCGTGGCCCCCTCGGGCCTGAGACAGCCTGGGAGAGGTCGTGAAGTCCCTATAGCCTCTCTCATGTTGAAAACAGAAAGACAATCATTCAGATAAATGGTAACTTTGGGTAGGTCTATTAGAAAACACAAGGGTTTGTGGAGGGGGCGTGGAAGAGAGGGTTTGTCCAGCAGGGTTAGAAATTTCTGGAGGAATCGGCCTCTTCATGCTTGGGGAAGGGGCCAGGAGAGCCGTTCAAGATTGAGTCCCCTATGTGAGGTACGCCCTACCATCCTGATGCCCAGCAGTGGGTTTGAGAAGGAAGAGGAGAAATAGATGCTAGTTATAAAGGGAACAGCAGGCTTCTGGGGTGCTTGGACTTGGGAGAAAACTGGGGTTCAATGTTGTCTTTTGCTCCTCAAACTGTGACCTGAGAAGAGCAGTTGTCATTGCTGTCATCATCATTCTTAGAAATGCAGATTCTTATACTCTATCCCAGAACTGTATCAAATTAGAATGTGCATTAAAAATATTTTATTGAAGTATAGTTGATTTACAATGTTGTGTTAGATTCAGGTATACAGCAAAGTGACTCAGTTATGCATATATACGTATCCTTTTTTTTTTTTTAATTTAGAATCTGCATTTTAGCAAGATTTCCCAGATGACTCTTAGACACTTCCAAATTTGATACACACTGGTCTTTACTAATAGTGGCTAAAGTGACTTTATATGTTAAGCTCTTGTGCCCATATTCTTATCTACAAAATGGGAAATGTAGTAGCTGCTTTACCACTGTTGTAAATATTTTTAAGATAAAGAACTTATACAACCAGAAGCATTTTTAAAAGCAATATTTGAACAGCAGGCTGTCAAGAGCTCAGAGACTTCCTACAAGGAATCTCATTTTCAACCCCGGCGGCAATTCCAACCCAAGAGATGGTAGCTGATTTCACCCAGATGATGGAGAAAAGAGGAATCGTTAGAAGTCAAGGTTGGGAGTGAGTGGGTGGTGTACATAATAGAAATCAGGCAGTATATGGTGAGAGTATATAGGCTCCCAACGAAAATATACCCTAGACCCTAATTCGTATGTTGCGTCGTTCTGAAATTCTAGCGATCCAATGAACCAAATCTCAGAGATGCTTGTGGATTCACGCTGAGTGTGGAGTTTGAGCCGCTGACTTTAAATTGCATAGAAAGCTGACCTGGCGATGACTGTATATATTTTATGATAATTGGAAATAACCAATGTTAGATGTGCAAAAAGTTTAAAAAAGATTCCCCCCACGTTCTTTACTTCTATAAAGATGCATGTTCACTTTGGTAATGAAGGTTCCCCTAATGTTAAACTGTTTTCAGGAGCTGACATTCTCTGTTCACAACTTCTTTCATAGGTCCTGAAATCACAATATCACAGTTGATTCATCTTCTAATTTTCAGCCTCATTTCTAGTTACAACTCTGACCAGCTTTTAGCACTGCTTTCCTGTAGGAAAATATTACATGTGACTGTATCTTTCCTTTTGGTGTACTGAACTGGAGTATATAAAAATAATATCCGTATGAATATAATTTGCTGAATTTAGAATTCTGACATACGTAACTCAGAGATGTAGCTGTATTCTAGGTTTGCAGATTTAAATGGACTAAAAAGACAAATGCAAAATTAAATGTTTCTGAGCATTCTATATTTATTAATAGAGCATTCATTTAGTTTAATTATGGAGTACAAATTAATTCAGTGAGGGTTTACCTCTCCTTCCATTTTACTATATTTTAGGCTTGTTAGTAAAATAGTGCCTCCAATAAGAGTAGGGGTAACAAACTTTGATCCTCCAGATTATAATTACCTTTCATTTCTTTAAAAAAAGCGATCATCATATAAGTGAAGTAAGCCAGACAGACAATCATATGATATCGCTTGTATGTGGGACCTAAAAAAATGATACACATGAACTTTTTTACAAAACAGAAATAGACACACAGACGTAGAGAACAAATTTATGGTTACCAAAGGGGAAAGAGGGGGAGTATCAATTAGGAGTTTGGGATTAATAGATACACACTACTATATATAAAATAGATAAACGACAAGGACCCACTGAATATAGCACAGGGAGCTATACTCAATATTTTGTATTAACGTATATGGGAAAATAATCTGAAAAAAATATATATGTATGTATATGTATGTGTGTGTGTGTGTGTGTGTGTGTGTGTGTGTGTATATATATATATAAACTGAACCACTTTGCTGTACCCCAGAAACTAACACAACATTGTAAATCAACTGTATCTCAATTTAAAAAATAAACAACAACCAAAAAATAAAAAAACACTGAATCTTCAACAGTGTAAGTTGAAGGCTATACAAAAGATGACAATAGTTGGTAAACCTTAATTATTTTTACATTGCGTACTGGGGTATTGATAAGTTACATATGTTCTTAAGAATTGTGAGAAATACTTATTTTCAAGGATATCTTTACTGTGATAAAACTTAGCTGTCTTAATTTTCCAAGACAGTTCCAGTCCTTCGAGCTGGTCCTGAAAGATCAGTGTAGAGTCACTTGGCATAAAAAAGTTTTAAGTGTGAAGGACACTCCTAGCCTCAGCTTCTGAGACTGTGTTTCGCAGCGTGCATTTGGTGCTGGGTGAGGAGAGAGAGGCTGGCAGGAGAAATGAGCAGGAAGTGCTTCAGTCCCCTTGAAGCGTTTTGTCAGGACTTTGATAGGATTTCAGAACTTGAGATGACCTTCTAGATTTAGGAAACTGAATGGTAAGGAAAACAAATGTCTTGTCTACACTGGTCGGTGGCAGTTAGGATCCTAGTCTTCTAGTGTGTTAGTCTTGTGTTCCAATATTATTTTCATAGCACTGCAAAATTACACATCCACCATTACATGGAACATATGGTATATTTTATGTACTGTTTGTGTATGTGTATGAATTAACATGTATATATGGATGTATGTGTATATATATGTAAAAAGCATATATATAAGTTAAAAACATTTCCTAGTAATATCTTTCAGCATAAACTTTTTTGTTTTGTTTTGTTTTGTTTTTGCGGTACGCGGGCCTCTCACCGTTGTGGCCTCTCCCGTTGCAGAGCACAGGCTCCGGACGCGCAGGCTCAGCGGCCATGGCTCACGGGCCCAGCCGCTCCGTGGCATGTGGGATCTTCCCGGACCGAGGCACGAACCCGCGTCCCCTGCATCGGCAGGCGGACTCTCAACCACTGCGCCACCAGGGAAGCCCCGAGCATAAACTATTTTTGATTGTCCAGTGGGATACTTTCAGACACACACAAACACACACAAACCATTACGCTGAATTGATCACTTTCTGAGAAAAATCCCAAGGCCACCTGATAGAAATACAGGTTTTAAAATGGAACACTAAACTATAATTATGCCTCCACTTTTAGGTCATTTGGCATCTACTCTCTGGCTGGGAAAGTTTGTGATCATTCATATCATTTTAACAAACTTTTAATGAAAATATTTAAAAAATTGTTATTTGGAAAGAAACCAACAGAATCTATTTTAAGCGTGTTCACATGTAATGATTTGGGTTCTTTTTAGTTAATTAATTAATTAATTAATTTTTGGCCATGTTGGGTCTTCGTTGCTGCCCACGGGCTTTCTCTAGTTGCGTGAACAGGGGCTACTCTTCGTTGTGGTGCGTGGGCTTCTAGTTGTGGTGGCTTCTCTTGTTGCAGAGCACGGCCCCTAGAGTGTGTGGGCTTCAGTAGTTGTGGCACACGGTGCAGTAGTTGTGGCGGGCTCACGGGCTCTGGAGCGCAGGCTCAGTAGTTGTGGCGCACGGGCTCTAGAGCGCAGGCGCAGTAGTTGTGGCGCACGGGCTTAGTTGTTCCACGGCATGTGGGATCTTCCTGGGCCGGGGATCGAGCCTGTTTCCCCTGCATTGGCAGGCAGATTCTTAACCACTGTGCCACCAGGGAAGTCATGTAATGATTTGTTTTCAGTGTTTTTCTAATTCACTCAGCCTTTAAGCATTAAAGAGCTATTTTGTTCTCCTTCCTTCTTTGTAATTGCTTGTGTTCCTGAAAATTCTTTCATGTATTTAAAAAAATATGCCATGTATAAATGACAATTTAGGAGTAAGCATTCTTATTTTAATAATGATAGAGTCATACCTCATCAGGCAAAAATGACAGAGTGTAAAAGTTCATTACAGTAACCAACAACCTTTGTGTATGTGTGTATGTATGTGTGTGTGTGTGCGCCTGCGTGTATCTGTGTCATTGGTCACATTGTGTTAATCTACAGTTACACTGGGAGTTAGCCCCAATGATACTGCTTTCTGACAGTGTTTGGCTGTTCATTTACATGGCTGTCAGTGGTATCTTGGAGTAGAAAGAGGGGGTCTTATTTCATCGGGGCACCTGTTTTCCCAATGAAATCTTACCCAGACGTGCAGTCAAAACAGGTAAAAAGCAGAGCTGCTCAGGCTGAACTAGACTCTGCAGAGATATTTGAAAGCCTCATAGAATGACTGCAGTGAGGAGAAAACTGAGCCTCAAAGAGATTATGTAACTTGCCCAAGGTCACACAACAGATTGTTTTAGAAGCTTAAATAGAGTTGCCATCTCCTGATTCTTAGGACAAAGCTCCAAATGACTGCCTTTTTAGATTTTACTCAAACTGGATTATATGTTTCTATGGAAACTGTTTTTTACTTCCTTTGTCCGCTATAGTGAGACATGTGACTGGACTTGATCTTAGCTTCAGTATTTGATTCGAGAGGAGGATGTCTTGAGGCCCCTCCCCCATAGCGAAGAAGCCCTCATTGATGGCTAAGTCTCCATGATTAGTATTTTATTATTTTATGTTATTCCTGTGATCCAGGTGGAAAATACTGACAGGCTTGGGAGAGAGATTACTGAAAACTAGGTGTCAGAATAGTTTAAAGACCCTTCCTGGTATAGGACAGGGCTTTTCCAGCCGGGACCCCTGGCACCCTGGGCAGCAGTGCTGGTGCCTCAGGGCTTCCAAAGTTTGTTTTTACCTTTTACTAAAAGGTCTCCTGCTATCTCTGAATGGATGAAAGGTCATTTTAAGATTTACCAGTTAAGCTATTTAAACTGCTTGCATTTGTGATTCTTCAATCACAACTGAAAAAAAATGCACAACCTACAAGTTGAGAATCGTGTTTTATTCGGCAGACTTTCTGAGGGCTTAAGCCCCGGAGGCAGCCTCTCATATCGCTCTGAGGGACTGCTCCCAAGAGGAAAGGGATGTAGAGGATATAGAGGGCCCAGGACATATAGGAGTTTCTGCAACAAAAACCAGGTAGTTGGAACATCAAAGATTATTGTTAATTAAAGAAAACCAGACATCTCAAGTTAACGAATTTAGCTCTTCTCTATGTATGGGAAGATGCAAGAGTCTGGGCTCATTGAAATCATTGCTTTGATATGCACCATAGCTCTCTAGGGCCAGTATCCTGCTTTTCTCCATCCTGAATCCCCTCAGGGTGCACCGTTGGAAGCAGCTGCAGAGGCTGACAGCTTAGTGGCAGGCAGCCTGTTTGTCTCCCTCCTGAGTTCCCTCAGGGCTCACCGTCAGGGGCAGCTGTAGCAGCTGATGGCTTGATGGCCGCGACATCCTTTGCTGACATGGCAGGTGGCACTCCTTGCCACAGTGTAAATTGGACTTTCTTGATATTTTGTGAAGAAACAAAAGAACTACAGACATACATTGGATAAGTCTTCCATAAAACTGCAAATACCATTCCTGATTTCAGAGAAGCAGTATCATCTCTTTCTTTTCCGACCACGAAATATTTCTTACGGAGCAGAGGCTTTGTGAATGCCATTTTCTAATGCGCAGTACTGGGTACGTAGTAGACAGTGATCAAGTTTTTGATGAATTGAATGACTTGAGTGAATGAAATAGTTCTCATTTAGATCTCAGGTCAGATGCTACCTGTTTAGAGAAGTTCTCCCTGGCCACCTTACCTTGTAAACACAGCCGCTGTCACTATTCCATTAACCAACTTTATTTTCTTTAAATCTCATCTTAGAAATAGCACTGGCATTGTAGTGCTATTTATTTATTTATATTTATAATTATATTAAATAATACTAATATTTAATATATTAAAATTAATAAACTTAATAATAAAATATTAATGTTCAATATATTAAATAATAATAAATTATATTATAATTTATAATAGACAATATTTATTTATTATATCTCTTCCTCCTCTAGAATGTTTATAATTTATAATTATATTAAATAATATTAATATTTAATATATTAAAATAAATAAATAATAAAATGATATCAATATTTAATATATTAAATAATAATAAATTATATTATAATTTATAATAGACAGTATTTATGTATTGTCTCTCTTCCTCCTCTAGAATGTAGAGGGCGGGAGCTGTGTTTGTTTTGTTTACCAGTGTGTATCCGTAGTACCTGGAACAGTCCTTGGCGTGGTGTGTTAAAGTGTGTGCCACAGGTGCTCCTTGACTGAATGAGTCTAATGATTCTTACCTGCTTGGAATGATTCTACTCAAAATGAAAGAATAGATCACAGGTCACCTTATGTCCTGTCCTATCCCTGTGACACTAGGAAAGTATTAAAGAGAGGGAAGGGGGTGGTCTTTCACAATCCCAGAACATCTTTTATTGAAAAAACTTTGTCATGTGCTGTAGTTTACCTCTGTTTTTCCTGATGGTTTTTATACCTCTGTTACTTTATTGGTGTCTAAACAGCCTCTGATAAATGTCAGTGTTCTATTTTATATCTACTTCAGTATAAATGCTTCAATATTGAATGCAGTATTGGCTCCTAGGGTTCCCTGAGCTCCTGCCGTGTCTTATTTTTAGAACTCTCCAGTGGGCACCAGTGAGGAATATCCTTAAATTGCCCACACTGACAGTAATAGGGACAAAGTGTTTGGCTCAGATGGGTGGTACTGCCTCTTCTGATCGGATCTTATGCTAAAATTATAAGCACTATTGCGTTAAGTGAAAACAAAATGATTTGGCAGAAACATCAGAGATGTTCCCTTGGGCTAAGGATGCTCCCTGTTTTCAATGCCTACATCCTCTGCTTTTTGTATGCAATAACAGAGAAAACATGAACCAAAAATCAGAAAGATCTGACGTCTAATCCCAAACACCAAGGGTTCTTTATGACCCCAGGCAGGATACTTAACCTCTCCCTGCCATGGTTTTATCATCTTTAATATGGCAAAAAGACATCTTTTTTTTTTCCAGAATAGACATCCTAAAATAATGAATCAATCCATGCAAATAAAGCACTCTGAGCCTTTTAGAAAGGACAGTCTCACAGTAAGACAAGACATTGGTAGAATGCCATTCAGTTCTGATGAGCCTTTCCTACTGCGTAGACTGCTTGTTGTCAGGTTTTGGAACCTGTCCTGGTGTATCCCTTCCTGTTTATCATGCACAACTAGTTAGATGTTTGTTCCAACTCCCATGTCTAGTAATGCAGAAATAGAACCAAACCCTGACTCCACTGAGAGCTGCAGAAAACTCTTTTAAGAAGAAGGCAGGTATGCGGTCTACAGAGAGAGAGCTTTTTAACTCACATATGGGTCTCGCTGGATTCCTTTTCAGCACAGAAAATGACCTGGTTCTGTTGAATTTCACTGTCAAGGTAGTTTCTTGTTTACACTGAGCAGCTGCAAAGTCACTGGGTAGTGGATTAGTGCCAGGAGCTGCATACAGAGTTTGCCAGTACTGGTTTGTGTATTTCGAGGAGCAACCGTGAATTAGTCTGTGCAGTCAGTGCAAAACAAATCTACATTAGTCGCGTTCCATATCCCTGCCTCCTAGATTTCTGGATATTCCTCTTAGGTTTCCTAATTAGGGGCTGTGATTTTTTTTCCCCCTCTTCTTTGCAGTCTTAGGCGAATTGAAGATGGATGTCTGGAGACTAGAATTTTAACAGACTTTGCCAAGAAAAAAAAACTCAAGCCATTCAGCTGTTTGTTCCTTTCCCTCTTAAACTCATTAAGAATGTAGCCAGGGCTTCCCTGGTGGCGCAGTGGTTGAGAGTCCGCCTGCCGATGCAGGGGACACGGGTTCGTGCCCCGGTCCGGGAAGATCCCACATGTCGCGGAGCGGCTGGGCCCGTGAGCCATGGCTGCTGAGCCTGCGCGTCCGGAGCCTGTGCTCCGTAACGGGAGAGGCCGCAACGGTGAGACGCCCGCGTACCGCAAAAAAAAAAAAAAAAGAATGTAGCCAGAAGCCTTATGCTACCAAGAGCCTTTGACTGTACCATTCTAAGTGTAAGAATAGCAGCTATCAAGGTACTGATAACAGGCATTAAATGGGCTGGTGATGTTGATGATGATGATGATGATGATGATGATTACCCTTTGACTTTCTGCCATCATCTAAGTCACATGACAAAATGCAACGGTAGACAATCCGATCTTGATGAAAGGGTCTCCGTACCCAGGGAACTTGTAATTGTGTGCAAAGCCCAAAATACTTATTTCAAGTTCTTCAAATCATCCATTCAACGTAAAGAATGGCTAAGATCTTTTCAAATACTCTATGAAAGTAGTGAGGCCGGCCTAAGAAATCACAAAAAGTGGAACCACTTTAATCCATCTCTTAAGCTGGGAGCAGAGAGTTCTTTTCTTTGTCTTCCTAGTAGAAAAGGTCTATGCATTTTTTGAAGTATAGAATCTCATAGAGTATAAACTTTACATCAGTGGGTCTTAATGCTGTTTTCCCATTAGACTCATCTGGAGAGCTTTAAAAATTACCTGAGTCCCATAGCCATCCTCAGGTTCCTGATTGCAGTGTGTTGTTTGTTTGTAAAGCTCTTCAAGTTGTTTTAAAGCACTGTTAAGGTTGAGAATCACCTGTTGTGGCATTAATTGATCCTACCAGCTCAGTTTCCCTTTAGCTCTATTATATTAATCTTACTGGAAGGTCTGCAGTAAAGATTCCAATGGAAATCCAAGAACCTTTGATGAAATTGTGATTCTGAGTTACTCAATGGCGGTAACTGTGTCTTACGTCTTCTTCGTGTCCTCTTGAATATTTATGTTGTGTGTTATAGGGGAGGAAACATTTTTCCTCTATCCTTCTAACTTCTTTTGGCAGGTGTAATAATTAAATTGATTTAAGACAGATTAGCAGGAGAAAGACAAATATAATTACATATGTATAGGAGCTCCATAAGAATCTGAGACCTACAGGCAGTCCTGGCAGTTGAGGCTTATATGCCATCCTGAGCTAAGGAGAAGTGGGCAGGGGTTTGGGCCTTCAGAGGGGGAGGAAGGCAATTCACATGGAGATGCAGATGTTTGCCATGCCCTGTAGAGACCGTGGGACTCGGAGCAATTTGAACAAACAGGCCCTGTGAGCTCTACTGATGTACCACACCTAGCTCACAGTCTTTGTAGTTATCACTGGTGATAACTCTCTTCCTGGACCAGTTCCCCTGTCTAAACTCTTTTAGGCAGTTAAGGGGAGGCAAAAAGCTCTTCCTGAGTCTTCTGAGCCTTAATTGTCTTCAAGTCAAAATAATCCACATGCCAAAGTGGCACTTTTGGGGGAAGCTTATTCTGAACCCCTTCCATTTCTTAGTACAGGACTTTAGTTGTCATTAAAGTTTAGAATTTATGGTGATGACTTTGTTGTCATGTAGCTATAGCACATGATATCTGCATATATTCTCCAAGTGTAGCCTTCTTTTTCTACCTTTGATATATTCTATATCCTTCTTACAGTCTTCATTTGTCATATTTAAAAAATCTTCTAGCCTAGCTGTGAATCTGATGGAGGTCTTCCAACTCCTTATTTACCAACCTAAAACTCTAGAATGAAAACAAACACTATGAGTTACTATCATTCAGATTTCTTTTTTAAAAAGGGATTTAAGAACCCAAACTTTAAAATGACCCTAATTGCAGAGGAAGTTGAGCTTCTTGAAAAATAATACATTGTTTTGTTTGTCCCATCTTACCAAAGACATGCAAGCTCTGACCTGGATGGAGACCTGCAAACTCTTACTTTTGAAGAAATTCTCTTGTCCATCACACTGGTTGTTTCATTTATTCCTAGTTTTCCTCCAACTCCTTAAGGGTCAGTTTTCCAAATCATAATAAACTTGATCTCTTTTTCAGTCTCAGTAGTGAACATGGAAACATGTGCTGGGCCCTGAACAGGAAGACTCATTATTTTTCTCTCTCTCTTGTCACTTATTAGAAAATGCCTTCTAATAAAGTGCCACAGTGCAGTTTATGCAACTCAACTAGGACTGTGAATCCAATTTAAGCCAGGAATTTCTTCGAGGAACATATGGCTAGGCCTCATCTCAGACCAACGAAATCAAAATTTTGTTTGGGGAAGGGAAGGTCTGGGATTCAGATGAGTGTATTAAAACAAAATTATATGAGATGTTCTGCTTAGAAAAATTTTGCTTCTCCCAATATCATTTCAAAAATTATTTTAGATTTTCTGCTGATAGTTTTACAGTTTGTTTTCGTTTCTAAGTCTGTAATTGGTCTTGACATAATTGTATAGGTTTACGGTCTGACAAACTTCAGGATATTGCTTTATTTTTCTTCTAAATGGATAGTCAAGTGACTCAATATTACTAGGTGATTCTGATGTGAAATCAGGGTTGAAAAGTAAATTCCCTCTTTAACCATGCAATCCATCTGACTTATTTATTTTTTCCTTTTAATTTTATTTATGTATTAAATAGGCAACAAATGCATATCATGAATTATTTAAAGTCTATTCAAGGTTAGCAGAGAGGAGAAAGGCTCCCTCTCTCCTGTTCCCCGGCCACTTAGTTTTCCCTAACCTCCCAAAGCAATCACTGTTCGCTTTCTTGAATATTCTTCGTCTGACTCCTTTTCGGCTAGGCAGCTATATACTTCTCTTACCTGTTGATCATGGAGAACGCATGCAGCACCCTCTCACTTGCTACTGGAGAATTATCTAGGTTGTTATTTTGAATTTCCAATCATCAGCTGTTTGTGCTACTCCCCAGATTTTTGTGTCCACTTTTAGTTATACCATTTCAGCATTAAGTATTTCAGAAGATACATCACTAGTCACGAAGGCCATGATAGCTCTCCCTCTATGCCCCCCACTTTCTTAATCTCAACTGTGTAAGCAAGGACTTCCTTGGTGGCCCAGTGGTTAAGACTCCACGCTTCCACTGCAGGGGGTGTGGGTTCGATCCCTGGTCAAGGAACTGAGAACCTGCATGCCACATAGAGCGGCCAAAAAAAACCCCCCAAAAAAGCCAGCCATCCCCAGGTTTAAGAAAGCTTCAACTATTCCACCCATATTTATAAAGAAGAAAAAAAAACCCAAATCAACTGTGTAAGCTACATCAAATTTGGAATTGTTTAATGGATCAAAGTGAACAGCAATGGAATAGGAAGACAACTGAGCTTATGTTAAAAGATTTGGGTTTGATTTCCTCTGGGAATGCATCTTGCAAACTGCAAAGTACTTAACAAAGTGGAGTTTTGTTACCGCCACTGCTGTTGCCATCACCCTTATATGATGTGAGATTCCAGGGTACCAAGAAGGCTCAGGCATAACCATAGGAAGATTGATTTGGTCTAGGGGTTGCACCTGCTGGCTCCATCATTAAATTAATCACTAAATCAGAAAAGCAGAACCAGATTTTAGGACAGAAAGGAACTGCAGAGAGTAAGATAAAAAAGCAGACAGCCCAGCCAAAGAAAAATTATCTTCGTATCATACTCTACTGACTTTTTTGTTTGCGCTTAAAAATGACTAATTGAGAGCACATTTGAACCTGGCATTTGCTTTAATCAGTGTTTCATAAGCAAGTTGATCTATAAAGGCCTGGACAATGTAAATACAAAAAATGAGCAGTTAGCCGTAAGAGGGAAAGTTGATGATGGCCCTCCAAATTTCTAATTAGGATAAATGCCTCAAGAAAATACAGGTGGCCTCACTGGGTTTAGCTTTGTGTTTTAGCAAGTATTTGAGTTTATGACCTTTCGTTTCTCGTAATAAGAATCAGGTCCGAAGTAACTCTTGTGAGTTTCCAACTGGGAGAGAAGAAAATGTGCATGGCCTTATTTAATGATGACCTGCCATATACAGGTTTGTCTCAGCTGTACGCAAACTTCATCTGAAAGGCAGCAGATGAATATATAACAATGATTGTACAGGTTTTAGAGTGAGTTTAAAAAAAATTATTAAAGTATAGTTGCTTTACAGTATTGTGTTAATTTCAGGTGTACAACATAGCGATTCAGTATTTTTGTTGATTATATTCCATTATAGGGTGTTACAAGATAATGGGTATAATTCCCTATGTGATACAGTAACTCCTTATTGCTTCTCTATTTTATGTATAGTAGTTTGTATCTGTTCATCCCATACCCCTGATTTCTCCCTCTGACTTCTTTCTCCCCATTGGTAACCAGTTTGTATTCTATGTCTGTGAGTCACATTGGTGCAGCCATCGTGGAAAACAGTGTGTGGAGGCTCCTGTAAAAACTAAAAATGGAACCACCATATGACCCGGCAACTCCACCCCTGGGTATATATCTGGAAAAAATAAAAATACTAATTTGAAAAGATAGACGCACCCCCATGTTCATAGCAGCACTATTGACAATAGCCAAGATATGGAAGCAACCCAAGTGCCCATCAACAGAAGATGTGGTATATAACTGTATAGTTTTTAAAGTCCACGATTATCGAGATGGAACTTGACCATTTGAGGGTTCTTTAAAATGAACTGTTTGAAGGTAGGATCTGCGACTGGGAGTTAATATCCAGAACTCGGCAGACGTGCCAGCTGATTTTGACATCAGATTCAGTGGGGCAAAATGCGTTTGGGGGGGCTTCCCTGGTGGCGCAGTGGTTGAGAGTCCACCTGCCGATGCAGGGGATGCGGGTTCGTGCCCCGGTCCGGGAGGATCCCACATGCCGCGGAGCGGCTGGGCCCGTGAGCCATGGCCGCTGGGCCTGCGCGTCCAGAGCCTGTGCTGCGCGATGGGAGGGGCCACAGCAGTGAGAGGCCCGCGTACCGCAAAAAAAATGAGTTTGGGGATTTGTATTAGGTTTGGATATACATTTTAAGTAGGATTGATGTGGCTCAGGAGTCGACTGTACAAATGATTTATTTTCACCAACAGAAACATTTGGGAAAAAAAAGGTGTGCAGGAAAGCAATATAACATGGAATGAATCAACCCTTCTTATTTTGCTTGAAGTAACAAGTCAAACATAGAGATTTTTTTTTTAAATGACATGAGTCTAAGTGTTACCCAAATAAATTTCCTCTTTTAAACATGCTAATGCCTTTTCATTTGCTTATTTATTATGACATATGTTCACCTCTTGGTTATTGAATTTCCCTGTTGAAATGGAAACTGTCTCTTCATTTTAAAAGTGATTTTTGCCAAAGAGACATCCCAGGCATGTTTCTGCTTCTATATTTCTAAGCCATCCAACAAAAGAATCATTATCCCAGAGTCACAGATGTGAGAATGTCCAAGGCAGCGTATTTGTGTCGCGCTGTATGGGACTTCTGACTCTGACTGTTGGATTTTAACTATGCGCATTTCCAACTCCACTGAACACCACTTAGGTGAGCTAGTGTCAGTCAGGTGAGCGCATTCATTTCTTTTTGAAAGCCCTGAGCTTTCCTCTTTCCAGGTGCCGAGCCTGCTACAGAGTTGAGTGCTGAGTTTTGAGAACAGAGTTGGGGATCAAACCACTTTAAAGCTAATTGCTGTTACATATTATTTTTATTTAATTAAAAAAAAAAAAAAGTCTGTCCTGTTCCTTTTGCCTCTCCCTGCCCAGGGCCCCATCAGTGGTGTTCAGAACTAATCTCAGAGGTTTATCGTAGTCACCTCGGCCTCCCTTGGTTTGCTAACTGCAATCTCGCAGCCTCCGGGGAGCAGTTGTTCTCAGAGATTCAACCCGTTCCCTCCCAGGGCTGGAGAGTCGCTGCCAGCATTTCATTTCATTTTTGTTCCATCTGCAGGGGCTAGAAGCTGGTTTCATACTTGACATGTAAAGGCATTTGGGGCATATTGTTCATTTCAATATACATTAATGATGATTTGAAAGCCTGTATTGCAGTCCGGCTTTTCCACGTGCTGTAGACCCCCATTACAGGCTGATTGAACACAGAAGTACTTGTGTTGAATTGGACAGATGCTAGAAGCATATTGTCTCCTGTCTTCAAAATATCTGTCAGAATGCCATTCACAGTCTGGTCAGGATTCCTGATTGTGAGGCCGACAAACAAACCAAAAAAGTCAAGAAAAAGTGGAAACCGATTGGAAGGAAAGCCCCGCCCCATTGCCATTCCATATCTCATTAATAGTATCAGGTTCTACATAAAGCTAACATGGTAAATAGGCTTAGTCTCACCAGCAGACTCTGGAATATGCAACTCTTCCCTCTGTCTCTACAGTGTCTTAAAAGTGGTGTTCAAAACTGTTGAACACACATTCCTAGAACTTCCGTGGTTGAGTCAAGGAAGTATTTGGAAGGTTGGAGGGATGAAGGTGCACAGGTGTTAATATTTTCGTATTTTTTCTTTTGTTGTATTTTATTTATTTAATTTTTTATTAATTTTTATTGGAGTATAGTTGCTTTAGGATGTTGAGTTAGTTTCTGCTGTACAGCAAAGTGAATCATACCCACTATATATAGTGGATATACATATATCCACTCTTCTGTAGATTTCCTTCCTATTTAGGTCACCACAGAGCACTGAGTAGAGCTCCTTGTGCTATACAGTAGGTTCTCGTTAGTTATCTATTTTTTTTTAACATCTTTATTGGGGTATAATTGCTTTACAATGGTGTGTTAGTTTCTGCTTTATAACAAAGTGGATCAGTTATACATATACATATGTTCCCATATCTCTTCCCTCTTGCGTCTCCCTCCCTCCCACCCTCCCTATCCCACCCCTCCAGGCGGTCACAAAGCACCGAGCCGATATCCCTGTGCCATGCGGCTGCTTCCCACTAGCTATCTACCTTACGTTTGTTAGTGTGTATATGTCCATGACTCTCTCTCGCCCTGTCACAGCTCACCCTTCCCCCTCCCCATATCCTCAAGTCCGTTCTCCAGTAAGTTATCTATTTTGTATATAGTAGTATATATATTTCAGTCCCAATCTTCCAATACATTCCCCCCCTCCTTCCCCCCTTGGTAACCGTAAGTTTGTTTTCTGCATCTGTGACTCTGTTTGTGCTTTGCAAATAAGTTTTGTGTGGACACAGTCTGAAAACCCATGGGATGGTTACTGACTTCTGCTAGGCATTGGAACTTTGAAAATCTGAATCATCCCCTGTTTGGGTGCAGTGGGAGAAGCAGCCAGAAATCTTCAAGAATCACTCGTTAGTAGAAGAATTCACAGCTCTGCATGGTTCCCAAAATACAGCCTTGAGTAAAACAACAAACTGGCTCATTAGCACCTACTTTTAAACCCTTGCAGTTAAGCGGCATCACTGCCTTGCAGTGAGGATGATACAAATCACCTGTGGATTTCTGTGTAGCCGGGACGCTCCAATGTCACAAGTCATGCCAATTAAACAGCTGACTGGACTTCCTGCCGGGAGGAATCTTTTGCATCTTTGTGGCCAGCTAATGAAGGATCATTTGAGCAACTGTTTTTTTCCTTTTCCTCTTTTTTTTTTCTATAAGAAAAGAATTTGAAATTAAAGAACCCCCTTGTAGAAGCTGTGCAGTTTTTATTAATATGTGTATAATTTACTAGCGTTCACAAACCTGGTGAGTAACTCACACATATCCTCTTGGCTGGAGATTGAAGAACAAGATCTGACCTCCTAGGAAACTTCTCATTAGAATCAACTGACACAGCATCTTCTCTTCCTATTTCTTTCGCCTGCACTTAGGCCCTTCTGGCTGTTCAGAAAGCTAGTTGCCAATATGGTACTGTACCAGCTGCCTCGTGGTATATCTTAAAGCAAGATGTGAAAATGGAACCCAGGATGAAGTGTCTGTTGGCTCCATCAATTTGAGTACAATTAGTCTGGAGTCGGTAGAAGCCACAACTCAAGAATAGACTAGCAGGGGCTTCCCTGGTGGCGCAGTGGTTGAGAGTCCACCTGCCGATGCAGGGGACACGGGTTCGTGACCCGGTCCGGGAGGATCCCACGTGCCGCGGAGCGGCTGGGCCCATGAGCCATGGCCGCTGAGCCTGCGCGTCCGGAGCCTGTGCTCCGCAACGGGAGAGGCCATAGCAGTGAGAGGCCCGCGTACCGCAAAAAGAAAAAAAGAATAGACTAGCATATGTATTTGTGAAGACACCAGTTCCCCCCTTGGGGAGCAGGGTGTACTTCTTGTCCTCCCCTTCCTTCTGTAATAGCCTACAGTTTAGGGTGTAAGTGAGTGGAAAAGTCATACTGATGCCATATTAATTAGATCCATTAATACCGTGGGTTTTTCCGGAGAGGCTGCTATTTCAGTACATTGGAAGGAAGGGTGTTATTTCTCTCACACCTTAGTATAGAAAGGGTAGACCCGAGAGAGCTATAAAAATCACCATTATATAAAGTGTCTGACAAGTCAAGTAGGATACAGGTCAGAAATGATGTGTGACTCCTTTGTTCTGGAATTACCCGAGACTGACTTAAGTTATAACTTGGTCGCTGCTATCTTTCTTTGCAAGGCTGGGTCTAGGACATTGTGAAGGTATAAAGTGTCCCCTTTTCCCACCTATGTTGTGTCCCTCTTCACCCCCCATCTAGGGACTATTTGCCGCCAAGCGCTACTTCACACACACACACACACACACACACACACACACACCGGGCAAAGTTTGCTCTCAGGAAAGGTTATGACATTAATCTGAGTATGCGTCAGTGTTTTCTTCTCTCAGAAGCACGGTAGGAGTAGGTGAGAGAGCCGTGGCCTTTGGGGACCAAGCATGGCCTCTCGGTACATCTGAAATGCCACAAGCTGAAATGCAGTATCCTCCGCCCCTCTGTACTGGGAGGAGAGACTTGCCCCCGATCTGCCAGCCTTGCCTGGAGAGTCAGCTGTGATATTGGCCTCAAGACCTCACCTAATAACTGTACTGGAAAGGGGAGAAGAGAATTCCTAGTATTGGGGAATAAATAGGGTTTAGGAAGGAAGGCACTTTGTTGACAAATATACGTCAGATCCCTACTGAAGCAATTCGCAGAATGAGTACATCTCCTGCTTTTAGAGACTTTTAAATTATGCTTTCAGACTGGGAATTTTTTGTCATTTATCCATTTGTTACTTGCCAGCAGCTCTGTATACAAACTAGTGTTGTAATTTATACGCTTCAATATTGATTGAGTTATTCGTTTCTTATAAGCGTGTATTTTTACAGCCAAAAAGATTTATCAGATATACACATATATGTATATAACCCTGCCCTTCGGTTTTAGATCACTTTTGACTAAACTTTTCTTTATACCATCATTTAGCTTTTAAAATGGTGAAAAAGAAGATTGAAACTTGGCCTATATATATCTCTCTCTACCTATCTCTCTATCTGTAGTGGGCCTTTCTGAATAAAGAAATTTTCATTGAAGACCCCTGGAAGATACAAGATAAAAATCAAACTTTGAACAGGGTAATGTACCTTCTGCCTTCTTCATGTCCATTAAAAGAACACTTTTTCAACATTGACTTTCTGGTTGTTTTACCTTTGCAGTGGTTACTTGTGTGTGGTTGAGTGTATAGGCACCAGGATTGTCGGAGCTGTTTCGAGTATAGCGACCCATGCCCTTACACTCTCCAGGTTACCGCCAGTTACAACAGATCTCAATATGGCCCCTTTCCCGTGAGTGTGTGACACACAGCGATGGCTGCAGTTGGGCCGCTGTTATTAGAACTCTGTGGAAACGGCAGAACAGAGGAATAGCTCAGAAACACGTGTCATGCTTAGAAAGAACTTGGAGCGGACTGAGTTTCATCAGGAGACCATTCTCTCAGTTACTCTTTGTTTTGCTGAACAGAGGGTGTTCGAAGTGGTCCTGATGTGAGCGGGGGCTTGACTGTTCTCTAAAGAACCAATCTTCCATTGTTAGTGACGGTCTAGCAACTTAGTTGCCATGTCTAGTGGGAGACCACTCATTGGACTCTAGCACTCACAAATGGAAGAATCGCCTCCATGATATACAGTGACAGATGCTCCCACGAATGTTGCCATTCTGCTTCCCTATAAATTTCAGTATATAGGCACACAGATAATTATTTGTTCATATTTGACTAAAACCAATGCTAATTTTGTGTGCATATAAATTTGGAGGCGGCTTGACATCACTTGGAATAATAATAATAGGGAGAAGAGCCCTGTTATTTACTGAGTGGATACTATGTGCCAGATGCTTTATACAGATGATCGCATTTAATTTGCATAACTACATGAGTTACATGGCGTTTTCTCTCTTTTGAAGTTTGGGAACCGAGACTGAGAAGCAGTGATGTATGATTTACTTGTTTACCTCCAGTGTCCATGCTCCTTCATGTCTGCTGTGCTGTGATCCTAGGAAATTAAAGTGGTGAAGAGTGCAAATGTCTTATTTGAGGCTCCCAAATAAATATCCCACGAGGTGGACACAAAGCTTCCATGTTTCAGTGGCTTGCTTTGGATTAGACGGTTACTATTTGAATGGCTGCTGCTGCAATCCAGGTCTTGTCACTCTTCCTTCAGTACTGACCTCCAGGACTTCTCTGACGGTCTGGTGGTTAAGACTGTGCTTCCACTGCAGGGGGCACAGGTTCAATCCCTGGTCGGGGATGTAAGATCCCGCATGCTGTGACACGGCCAAAAAAAACAAAAAAACAAAAAACTGACCTCCATCAAGTGGAAATAAATGACACTTTTGCTTCTGAGAAGCAGCCGCAGTGTGACTTAGCCAGTGGTTTGGTGGTTTGGTCACTTTTACGGCAGGAGGTAATTCCACCTGCATGGAGACCTGTGCTTATAGTTCAGTTGGTGATGCAAGAACATATAACGTGGTTGTACTGAGCAGGGCACCACCTCAGATTGTACTGATACACACACACACACACACATACACACACACACACACTCACACACGAACCACTGTCACTGCTCGTGTGTCTAAGTACATTCACAGGAGCCAGGCTGGTCATGTCGTGCCCTACAGATGCCATTATCACAGCAGCCCCCTGACCTTCCCTCTTTAACATTTCTTCTCTCTGAAATGTCCTCTCTCCCCGTCTTGTCACTGCTCCTACTCTAGATGACAGAGATCATCTCTTACACATACGAGCAGAGGTCTTCTTCATTCAGGTTAGAAACCATATGACTTATTTCTTTCCTTCTGTTGATTAGTAGACCCATGGGCATAGAAATTGACTCAAATTGTCAATGATTGGGCACAGTACCTAGGAAGGTGACAAGTACTTGAGTTAACACCACTTTAGGCAAGTAGCGGTTGATCTCCAGATTAGTAATTATGACTAATTTTTAATAGGTGCCCTATTTTGAAGATACAGCCATTGGAAAATATCTCCTGAAGGATGGAAAACTAGGTAGCATCTTTTCTACAGAAGTATGAAGGGTGACTGCTGTTGGCTTTAATTGAAACTAAAGAGCTCGAGCTGGAGTCAGTTAGGATGTAAGATAGCAGCGAGGGGTTTATAAACTGAAAGAAGTTAATAAAGAGGATAGTAGTTCTGGGTGAGCTTGAGTGATTTCCTTTGGTTGAGCTTTTGTATGGATAACGTGGCAAGTGAGACAGTGGATGGCAAAGCACACACTTTGAAAATGCAAAAGTCTATAGGAATGTAAGAGATAATTACTACGGCACCTATATAATTAGGTAATTAATACAGTACCAGTGTCATATATGTAATTTTTAATTTTTTATTTACCCCATTAAAAAATAAAAAGGAACAAGAGGAAGTAATTTTAATGATATATTTTATTTGACAGGATATATCCAAAATATTATTATCACTTCAACATGCAATCAATCTTTTACAATCTCTTTAGTACTAAGTTTGGGGATTCCGGTGTGTCTTTCACATGTACAGCACATTTCAGTTTGGATTAACATGTTTCAAAGGCTCAGTAACTCACGTGTCTACCACATTGGACCTGTCAGACCTAGGGTATCTGTCTAGGAATGAGATACAAACCCCGGGATTCTTGTGTGAGCTGCAAAATCACCTATAAAGCTTTTACAAAATAAGCTTTCCTAGACCCCATTTGTAGAGGCTTTGACTTGGTAAGCCTGGGGTGAGGTCTCAGCATCTGTTTACGAAGTTCTGTGCGTGGTTTTGGCAGTGACTTTCAGGTTCAGCTTCGCACATGAGCCTCCTGAGGGGGGCTTAGTCCTCACGCCTCTCCCCCACTCTAACTGCTCTTTTTTTTTTTAACTCAGCAGATAACAAATTTGTTTTTATATTAAGCAAGGGATTGACGTATTAGCTGCTGTAACTTAAACAGTGAATTTTCTAGGGGTGCTAACTTTTTCTCTCCGTTTAACCCTTGGTTGTGGGATAGTGGTTAGTAGGGCTATTTTTGGGGGGGTGGGCTGCACCCTGAGGCATGTGGAATCTTAGTTCCCCGACCAGGGATCGAACCCGCGCCCCCTGCAATGGAAGTGCGGAGTCTTAACCACTGGACTGCCAGGGAAGTCCCAAGGGGCTATTTGTTTAGAGTGTGGGTGGTCAAGTACAGAGTTGAAACTGCCCCTCTTCTAGCAGAGGTGAGTGCCGGGGAAGTTGTCTTCACTCTGTCTTCTGCCCCCTTGGGTGCCCATTACTTGTTTAACTCTCTGTGTCGCAACAGTCAGTAAAAAGGCAGAAATCTGGGAAGGTTCTGTTTCAGCCCCTGGCTAAATGCATTATTCTTTTAGCTACGCTTTTAAGCTTCTTGGTGCTTCTGTTTCTCCAGCCACAAAATGTGGTAAATGCTGATGTATATACACTCGAAGACCCCCAGGTTAAAACACTGCTGTGCTCTGTATACCATGTCACCTCAGGATTATGGTAAGCTACCCAGCATGCCCGTGAGTTAAGTAAGTGTTTATAGAAATTTGAACAAGGCTGTGCTTGAGAAGGTCAGATTGACTTGCTCAAGGACAGTGCGTTTCTCTAGGCTCTGATTCTTCTGCCTCAGAACCAGTTGAATTCCTCCTGTTGACTACTTTTCTTGTCATCGGCTTCCTTTTCTTCTACCCCTTCCCCTGCTCCCCACTTCAGAGAGATTAGATGGGCAGGCTGTGTGCTAGTGAAGATTTGCTTTCTGGTGACATTACCATGACCTGTTTTCTAACCCTCTCAGGGTTGGAAGAGACCTCAAACCCATTTAGTTAACCTCTAATATGATTTTTGCACATCCTTTTGAATATCCTGACATTTAATCCTCTAGTTTATTTTTTAGCAACACCAGTGATAGGAATTTCACCACCTCCTAAGCCAGTCCATTTCATGTCTAAATGGCTCATTTCCCCCTTTAATTTAACTGAAATGTTTATTTCTGTAACTTCTACCCTTTGAAGCATCTAAACATGACAACCCTTCAGGTATTTGAAAATAAGGATTTTGGCCATGACACTCCCACCTCCATCAATACATTCCACCTGCTTTTTCTTTTTAGATTGAGTGATTCTGAGTTCTTTCAAGTTCTTTCATGTTCCTCAGAAAACATGGTTCTAAGTTTCTTTACTTTCCTCTGAATGGACTTCAAGGACTATATATTAAATGTGATACTTTAATTAGCATGGCCCCTGTGCAAGTGTGACACGCAAATTCGCGGAGCGTTCCATATTTTTAAAACATAAACAAGACGAAAAGACAACCCTCTGAATGGGAGAAAATATTTGCAAATGAAGCAACTGACAAAGGATAAATCTCCAAAATTTACAAGCAGCTCATGCAGCTCAATATCATAAAAACAAACAACCCAATCCAAAAATGGGCAGAAGATCTAAATAGACATTTCTCCAAAGAAGATATACAGATTGCCAACAGACACATGAAAGGATGCTCAACATCACTAATCATTAGAGAAATGCAAATCAAAACTGCAATGAGGTGTCACCTCACACCAGTCAGAATGGCCATCATTAAAAATCTACAAACGATAAATGCTGGAGAGGGTGTGGAGAAAAGGGAACCCTCCTGCACTGTTGGTGGGAATGTAAATTGATACAGCCACTATGGAGAACAGTATGGAGGTTCCTTAAAAAACTAAAAATAGAACTTCCATATGACCCAGCAATCCCACTACTGGGCATATACCCTGAGAAAACCATAATTCAAAAAGAGTCATGTACCACAATGTTCACTGCAGCTCTATTTACAATAGTCAGGACATGGAAGCAACCTAAGTGTCCACTGACAGATGAAAAGATAAAGAAGATGTGGCACATATATACAATGGAATATTACTCAGCCATAAAAAGAAATGAAATTGTTATTTGTAGTGAGGTGGATGGACCCAGAGACTGTAAGACAGAGTGAAGTAAGTCAGAAAAACAAATACTGTATGCTAACACATATATATAGAATCTAAAAAAAAATGGTTCTGAAGAACCTAGGGGCAGGATAGGAATAAAGACGCAGACGTAGAGAATGGACTTGAGGACACTGGGAGGGGGAAGGGTTAAAAAAAAATGTGATACTTTATAATCTGACCAGCACAGATTCACAAAATATGGATGAAATAAGGAAAATAAAGGAGCAACGGAAACCTCTGTGAAGGTTTTCTTTTCTCCTCTGAGTGATCGTAGAATTCACAATGTAGAAAATAATCGTGCAGAAAACTTCTTGTATTACTTTTGTGAAACCAAGTAGGAGAACACTGGGATCTTTCCTTTGCTAAATATTGCTTTCTGGTATTACACTAGCAGACTTGTTTTCAGGTTAACTTAATATAATAAGTAAACGATCCTCTGAAGGTCTTCTATAAGCATCCTTATGCTTGTATTCTTACCTTGAAGGCATCTATCTCTTTCTTGTACAGGGAGCAGACTTAAAACTATTAAAAAGTGGTATTTTTAACTTCTGAGTCTTGTTGCCCCTGCATGCCCCTTTTTAGTGTTTGAAATTAAACAGCAGGGAGATTTCGGCTGAATGGTCCAGACCATTATAGTGAGCTAGACCTCTGAGATGCATTCCGCTGTGCAGAGCCAACAGACTACTTAATCCACATCATTGCCTGGCCTCTAGGGTGCGCACCCAATGGAAGGCATTTATTTACCAAATTAAAAGCACAGCAAGTAAAAGCCAAGGTATTGTGCAAGCCCATTTATCGACTCTTACTCTGCTACTGTTTACTAAATTTCTCAGTGATGGAACATGATGGACGAGTTGATTCTTACAGTCACGTGGCTCCACTAAAGATGAAATACATCTTCCCTGCTTTATTCTTCTTGCACTGACAAAGCAGCTTATGGTAGAAATTGGCGGTTATCCAGCTCCAGCTGGAGAGAGTATGTAGATTTCAAGGTTTGTTTTTGTTCTTGTTTTTTCATTTTTGAATTATTCTGTCAAGTCCGCTAGATGCAACTACATATAAAGAGATGCTGGCATGCTTGGGATTCAGTGCCCGGTTCTCTCGTCTGCTTACCTAAGTCCCTTCTTTCTCTTCTAGTGGATGTTCGTATATACACAGGTGAGTACACACATACGTGTACATGCATGGGTGAACATGGATCTCTAAAAACCCACCTGTGGCTACCTCGGGTAGCATCCACCCAGCCAGTAAACAGAATGAGAAGTCCAGGGATTTTTCAGACTACCTCTGTATTGTGTGTTAAATTCTACTTGCTGAAATGCTTTTATCATCAAAGAACCTCTCATCTTTTTTAGCAGGATGGATGACAAACAGAGCTGGATATCTTTGTCTGCCATCAACCCTGAGAGACAAAGGGATTTATGCTGCTCTTTTTTAAAAAAAAAAATTATTTTATTCAAGTATAGTTGATTTACAATGTTGTGTTAACTTCTGCTGTACAGCACAGTGATTCAGTTCATTATGGTTTCTCACAGGATAGTGAATATAGTTCCCTGTGCTGTACAGTAGGACCTTGTTGTTTATCTATTCTCTGTATAATAGTTTGCACCTGCTAATCCCAGACTCCCACTCCATCCCTCCCCCACCCCCCTCCCCCTTGGCATATGCTGCTCTTTGAAGAGTGGGATATTAGATATAATAGTGATGAAATGTGGGTAGACAGGGGAGAAACTGTTTATGTCATTATTTCATTTAGGATCTTCCTGCACTATGCTTTCCTAACCCCTGCCCTTTCTTGTATACTGACCAGGCTGGATTAATTTATTCTTGGTTCTCTTTGACAATTTTGCCCTCACTGATAATCTCTAGTATGAAGTCAAATTGATCAAACCAGTGTTTTCTCTGGAATGCTCATTCAGAAGTGACAGGCTTCTGGGATACATTTGCCCTTTCCTGCTAATAAAATTGCAAGGCACTCTATGCTAGGGCAACTTAAAACCTATGCATCTAAAACTCATGAGTACCCTGGGTCTGGTGAGTGTATCATGGAATTGTAGTTTACAAACACTTGCAACAGCCAACTTGTTTTTCAAACTAAATCTTTTCTGGAAGCTCAATATTGGATATAGATAAATGAAGTGTAGTTCTCAGGTGGAACTGAGGATGGGTAGTTCAGAATCCCATGGCATGATATGCTGAGAAACTTGCTTATATGGTTTCCTCCTCATTCACTGACACTAGACTGAGGGACCCAAAGGTATGTCACATCATATTTTTAATCCTACTTCTTGCAGAATAATGGATGGTGCTTCTTCCTGGCACGTTTGCGCCCCACTTAGGACACATTTTCTGTTGTTCAATATAAGGAAAACACGCTGGTGTTCAGAAACTATGACATACACACACATATAGACCACACACACACACACACACACACACACACACACACAGAGTAAATTTTTGTTGGATATCCATGTATCTCATTGGATGCCTGAGGTCAGTTAACAAGTTATTGTTGAAACCTTGATCATCAAGGACTCAGCTATCAGTTTTCTAACATCGCTTAACTTGGGCAACACAAAACAAAACAAAAATCTGGAGTAGTGAGGAAGTAGCTCACTCATGAAAAACAACAACTGCAGAAACCAACCCTCACTGGGGAGATAGTGGCTACTCTCCTGACTATTTTAACTTTTTGTTAAAGGCTTTAGTGCCGTCAGATAAGCAGTACATAATCACTGGAAAAGTAGGCAGTTTACAAAGGAGTCTAATATGGTAATTGATTAGTCACTGAGAGAATGGGAGATGTTGCTAAACTGTAGCAAATCCATCTCTTTGCCCCAGTTTGCTAGTTAAATGGAAAATATGGCAGCAATGAAAGTGAAATCTGTTGGCTATTTGATGCTTCATTTACCTTGTATAAAACACACATCATAGATGATTGTCAGCATGAATATGGACTGTGTTTTTCAAAAGCTACGTATCCCCCTTTCTTCTTTGGTGATGCAGAATAGGGTGTAGTGGGGGTTAGTGGCATTAAGAGGTCAAAAAGTGTTGTACCAGAGATTTTTAACTGTAGATTTTTCATAATAAATAAACTGAGGTTATAAATTGAGCAATTAATTAGATTTTTCTCCATGTAACCAGTTCTTCCTATATAAATACTTCAGTGGATAGAGTATTACTAACTTAGTGTTTTGCCTCTGCAGTGATGACCAAGGTGAATTTATTCAAGCCCAATTGTTATTTACAATGTCAATGTCAAAATTTTTAGATACTTTTGCCACAGTATCTCTAATGTATTGAATTTTAACCTTTCCTGAGTTTATTTTACTGTGACATTGTGATTTTTTATTATTTAACCTTTCAGGTTGAAAATATTCCTTGGAGAAGTGATTTTCATAAGCTTATTCTACACGTTATAAAATAAAAATTTCCCCCCATTTTGTCAATGTTATCACAGTATAATTTACGTACAATAAACTATATCTATTTAAAGAGTACTCTTTGATGAGTTTTGATACCACCACAATCAAGTAAAGAACATTTCCATCACCTCCGAAAGTTTCTTGATATCACTTTTTGGTCTATTCCAATCCCAGCCCCAGCCTATGACAACTACTGATCTTATTTTTTGTCACTACAGAACCTAATATTTTGTTTGAATTTGCTTTAAAACTACCTTTTAAAATGTCAAGACCTAGTTTTTGTGCTGTTGGCAAACAATGGTAGAAAGAAAAATATAGTAAAAATTATATTGTTTGGCTTTTCATTTGGGAGGTATAAAGCCTCTGTAAATATAATGGATTATTTGTGAAGACGTGCTTGAAGATAACACCCTAAAATCTCTATTATGTCATCATCTAGAAATAACACACAAACATTACAAATTTATACCAAATTTATACCAAATTTATACTTTATGAATAAAGTACAAGACTCCTAAACATCAGATATTGAAAACAGGTTTACACTATTTTGAGACTGTGGTACATAGTTAAGTTTCACTTTACATTTTTATAATGTTCGTTTGGTTTCCAAACTTAATACAATGCAATATTTAATTTAAAAATCATTTATAAGTTGTGCTTTATCTCAAATAATAATAGTCATAATAAATTATGCTTAAAATAAAGTGGCACGGACCACTTGTTAAATAGAAGAAAGTAATTTTCTGTGCAAGTTACGATTAACTTTAAATACATAGAGTATTAAAAGGAACTTTATGATAAAATATTTAAAAACATATTGATTGTATCTTAAACTGTCTTCCTTATTATGTCACAGAGGAATGATTAAGAGCATAGGTTCTGGGGCTTCCCTGGTGGCGCAGTGGTTGACAGTCCGTCTGCCGATGCAGGGGATGCGGGTTCATGCCCTGATCCGGGAAGATCCCACATGCCGCGGAGCAGCTGGGCCCGTGAGCCATGGCTGCTGAGCCTGCGCGTCCGGAGCCTGTGCTCCGTAACGGGAGAGGCCACAACAGTGAGGGGCCCGCGTACTGGAAAAAAAAAAAAAAAGAGCATAGGCTCTGGAGTTAGGATATCTGGCTTGGAATCCTGGATCTGCGGTGTACCAGGTGTGTGATCTTGGGCAAGTCATTTAATTTCAGTACCCTTATCTATAAAATAGGGAAAGTAATGCCAGCCTACATCATAGTGTTGTTGGGAGGAGTAAACAAGTTTAGCCATGTAAAATGTTTAAAATAGGATCAGACATACAGGAAGACGTCTATTATTATTATCCCTCCCCAAAACAGTTAATTCTCCCAGTTTTGAAAAAATAATATATTATTATGTCACAGTTCAACATTTCAGAAAAATTTGGGAAACACTCCACTGGGAGATTTCTCATTTTCATTCTCTTATGAAATATTTCCTCTCTTTCTGGCCCTATGGTACTGTCCCAGATGCTGAAAAGTCCCAGTCCCTTTTTGCTATACTACCCTTTATACTGAATACTTTAATTCTAACTAGAATCCCTTGGGTTACAGCATCCTGAGGTTGGTGCATAATTCTATGAAATTAACGTCTGCTTGGTAGTAGAAAAGCAAGGAAAAATTGTCTGATGATGGAAAGACGTGGGAAAATGGGTCACTTGTCAGTTAAATAACAAGCCATCTCTCATCTCACTTGCAGTGAAACCACATTTTGTGTATTTTTCATATTTACATGAGAGTAAAGGTTCCCAATGTTTTAGCTTAATTTGCCAAATAGTTGGCTGTCCTGCCTAAGTACTTTTGATCTGCAATCACTTTCAAGGCCAAGGCAGCTTTGTCTAGTGCCAGGAACAATTAATTTCTCACGACTCTAATAAAGAATGTTTCACTTGGTTGCACACGTAAATAGTGAGTTTGTAGTCAAATAAACAAACACACAAACAGAAAGGATATTCACAAATTACTTGTGAGATTTCTGGAGGTCAGTGTCCATGTCTTATACATTATTATATCCTTGACAATCAACAGTGTTGGCACGTATGAGGCACATAAACTCTTGAGTAATTGAATTGACTTACTTGATTTCCAAGGCTGTCTGAAAGCTGAAACTTATCTTCATTGACTATCTTTTTCACATGAAAATTTGGATGATAAATTTCTACTGGTACGTCAAATTTCTCTAAAAATAGCAATAAGCAAATTGTAGGATGGATAATCTAATGTAGTGATGAGGGCTAGAGATGAGATTGTTCCACTTGGTCAGTAATATTCACAGGTAGCTTGGAATCTCCTCTTTCATCTCAAAATGTATATATTCTTAGTCCATTTGTTAAGGATATAACATAGAGCCTTAAATTATATATATTTTCCATATGGATTTTCTAAAATTTCTTTCTTGGTTTATGATGTGAATGATAGACAAGAAGAAAAACTCACCAGTTAACTCCTAAAGAAGGAAATAGTCGTTTATACATGTTTAAATGTGTAAATTCTATCAATCCCTCTCAACAAAAATATAATCATAAAAGTTTACTCAACTCTGTTGTGAAAGACTAGTGTTAAAAAATAGTTGTGTAATGGGGCACATATGCTGAGTTTATTATTTCAAGTGTCCTAAAGGCAGTGGTGCCAGATTTAATATGAGGCTCCTCCAAAGATGCTAATTCCTATTAGGAGAATTTTGTATATTCTAATTTTGTTTCCCTCCAGATTTCTACTTATTGTACTAAAAACAAGATAATTCCAAAAAGAAAAATAATAGTTGTGTATTTTATTAGCATAGGATATGAACAGAAATTTAATTGGTTTATAAACCATCAGTATTCAGATGCCATAAGGATAAAGAAAATCCTAAAACTGTTTATATTGTAATATAAAATCATTCTTGGGTTCATGTTAATGAAGAGAACCATTTTCACTGACAATCACCCTATATTCTAATTTATATCAGTGAAACTTTATCAGTTAAATTTTATTTAACAGGTTTTTTTTTCTGACTTCTAGTCTGTTTTGTTTGCAGTATATTCTATTATTCTCACTTTATTTAGAAGATAATTTACCTTTTAAACTAGCATTTTTTTTTTTTCTTTTGCGGTACGCGGGCCTCTCACTGTTGTGGCCTCTCCCGTTGCGGAGCACAGGCTCCGGACGCGCAGGCTCAGTGGCCATGGCTCACGGGCCCAGCCGCTCCGCGGCATGTGGGCTCTTCCCGGACCGGGGCACGAACCCGTGTCCCCTGCATCGGCAGGCGGACTCTCAACTACCGCGCCACCAGGGAAGCCCTTAAACTAGCATTTTTTTTTTTTCATTAAGGATTTAAAATACGTCTTTGGATAAAACACTAAAATCTACTACCTGACTTGAGAAAGGAAGAATTTTAACTTTTATTGCAAAGCCTAATAATGACTGTTATGAAATTTTAGGATTTCATAGTAAGTTAAATCTAAACAATGTCATACGGATTTTTGTATATTAGCTGACTCATAATACTGAAATATAGAAATGAATTTAATAACATTTTAGTGAAAATATAGCAAGTTCTAATAAGGATCAGTGGTTTAATTTTGATTTTAAAAGCCATCAGTTGTTGCCTTAGAATTGTTCCAAAATGAAAATATCTTTACTGGGGGCAGGGGAATTGTGGAAGATTAAAGGGAACGGTTTTAAAATTATTTTAATTTTAAGTGATAGCTGTGTAACAATGTCATCTCTTAACTTCGTAAATGAAAATATAGAACAGTTGCTTTTAGCTTTTTTAGATAATTTTGGTGTTTTTGAGAAGGAAGTGTTTCCCAGAAATAAAATTATCATTTTCGTTCCTCCTCTTCAATTCCCCCTGCCCCTCACCCCTTGCATAATTGTGATTCTCCTGCTGTAAATCTTGGGTGATTATCTAACTTAGAAGTGACTCATATACCATTTATTAGGAACCATGTATTTTTTAAAATTAATTTTTATTGGAGTATAGTTGAGTTACAATGTTGTATTCGTTTCAGGCGTACAGCAAAGTGAATCAGTTATACATACACATATATCCACTCTGTTTTAGATTCTATTTCCATATAGGTCACTACAGAGTATTGAGTAGACTTCCCTGTGCTATACTATAGGTTCTTATTAGTCATCTATTTTAGATATAGTAGTGTGTGTATGTCAATCCCAATCTCCCAATTTATCCCTTACCCCCTTGGTAACTATAAGTTTGTTTTTTACACCTGTGACTCTATTTCTATTTTGTAAATAGGTTCATTTGTACCATATTTTTAGATTCCACATATAAGCCATATCATATGATATTTGCCTTTCTCTGTCTGACTTAACTTCACTCAGTATGACTGTCTCTAGGTCCATCCATGTTGCTGCAAATGGCATTATTTCATTATTTTTTATGACTTAGTATATAGCCATATATACTCCATTGTATATATATACCCCATCTTGTTTATCCATTCTTCCATCGATGGACATTTAGGTTTCTTCCGTGTCCTGGCTATTGTAAATAGTGCTGCAATGAACATTGGGGTACATGTATTTTTTTCAGATTATGGTTTTCTCCAGATATATGCCCAGGAGTAAGATTGCTGGATCATGTGGTAGCTCTGTTTTTAGTTTTTAAGGAACCTCCATACTGTTCTCCATGATGGCTGTACCAATTTACATTCCCACCAACAGTGTAGGAGGGTTCTCTTTTCTCCATACCCTCTCCAGCATTTATTGTTTGTAGATTTTTTGATGATGGCCGTTCTAACCAGTGTGAGGTGGTACCTCATTGTAGTAATTATCTACTACAGTGCCACATTTAACTTAGAAGTGGCTCATACACCCATTCATTAGGAACCATGTATTTTTAATGATATACCAAAATTCGAAAGCAAGTTAGGTACCTGAGAACTGTCATAAAAGTTCTTTACTAGATCAATTTCCAACAAATAAAAAAGCCTATAATTTATGTTACAGAGTTAAAATATTTTCTCTGGCAAATGTTAGACCAAGAGCAATGATGCTGTCAATTATTAATGAAAGGATGGGAATCAGCCCTTGGTCTCTTCAAGTTGTGTGTGTGTGTGCATGCACCTGTGTGTGTTCACGTGTGTGTGTGATTTTTGTTCGGTCTTTCAGTACCCTTCATTATTCTTTTACATTAGCTAGTGCTAAACTTATTTTAAAAAATATCAATGACCTTTAAAACTGGAAAGACTGTGGAGTATTATTTTTGAAGGAGGTTCAGTAATTTGGGTCAAAAAATGCTTTTTACTTGATTTTATGGGGGCATCTCCAGACCATTTTATCTTAATTTTGTTTTGGATATCTTAAACATGATAAACAGATAAATTAAAAAAAACTCATTAACAATTGAATATGATCCAGATGCTAATACAGACAGTAAGGACTACATTTCACTTCAGGAATAAGAGGAGTGGGAATGGTATAACTTTGCAGTAGTAAAAACGTATTTTCTGACTTTACTCTTAAGTTTTAGTCCTTTCTTTCACGCATTTCTGGGGAAAACTGGAAAAATAAATTGCCTTACAATGACTTAGGAAGAATGGCCTTGGAAATTGTGACAACACAGTTGTGTGTTGTGTGAGATCCATGTGTGATGACCATAATACAACTGAATGTGTCATTATAATGTTTCTAAGCCTATGAAACAGTAAAAAAAAAATCTGTACAAGGGGAAACAAACTTTTTTGAAGATAAAGTGAAAATACGTCTTAAGGGCCAAATAAATTTAAAATCCAATCAAATGATATATCTAAGACAGCTGTGAGTGGGGAGATACTGTAAAACTTGAATTTCAGGTGTTGGAACTTGCCTCTTTGGGGTTATAAAGTCATAGACGTGGAAAGTATAAAGTGTTCAGAGTTCCTCTGAGGGTGTCAACAGTGCAGTCAGCCTCTTAGCTTGAATTTCTGGTCATTTTGAGAGCTGTAGAACACTGGGAAGTCAACTCCAAGGTTACATTGTGGGGACTGAAATAATTATTTCCTTGGGAGTAAGCATTTGTCAAACGCTTAGAAAGTTTTATCATGAAGTAAAAGAGGTATTTATCTCATTGTATTAATATTTATATAAAAAAGGATTTGTAAAAAATTGTACCTACAATATTTAACATTTGGATTATTATAAAAAATAGATTAGCCTGTGACTTTAATTCTAACTTAATTATTCAAAATTTTAATTTTAATAATTAATTTAGAACCATGATTTTTTTATGACTAATAATTTATTTATTGGAGTGTAATTGCTCTACAGTGGTGTGTTAGCTTCTGCATTATAATAAAGTGAATCAGCTATACATATACACACATCCCCATATCTCTTCCTTCTTGTGTCTCCCTCCCACCCTCCCCATCCCACCCCTATAGGTGGTCACAGAGCACCAAGCTGATCTCCCTGTGCTATGCAGCTGCTTCCCACTAGCTAGCTATTTTACATTTGAGAACCATGATTTTAAATTGAGTCTTAGTAAGCTTGTAAACATTATCAGAGTGCTTAATATATAAATGTTTTATTTCTTCACATTATAATTTAAATATATTTGATGTTAACAGTAATTTAAGTGCTCACTAAGGTCTATCTGTAACACTATTAAGGTATTCAAAATATTAAATATATAAATAAAGTTTCAAATGTTTGAAGATGTTTAAATCTATGGTGAATATAAACATTATCCAGAGCACCATTAAAGGTAATATGTTCTTTTGTTTTTTTTTTGCGGTACGCGGGCCTCTCACCGTTGTGGCCTCTCCCGTTACGGAGCACAGGTTCCGGACGCGCAGGCTCAGCGGCCATGGCTCACGGGCCCAGCCGCCCCACAGCATGTGGGATCTTCCCGGACCGGGGCACGAACCCGTGTCCCCTGCATCGGCAGGCGGACTCTTAACCACTGCGCCACCAGGGAAGCCCTGTCTTATTTGAAATTTATTGTGCTTCTTAGAACTGAGTTTTGGTGTCTTTTAGCAATTCTTGGAAAATGCCAGCCATTATTTGTTTGAAGGGTTCCTCTGCCCCTTTATTTCTACAATCATCTCCTTCTGGAACTCCAAGTTTTATATGTTAGACCTTCACACACTATCTTTCATGTCTTCTAACCTTAGCTTGTTTTCCATATCTTTGTCAGGACTTCCTATTGGATTGTTTCTTAAGAATTATCTTGTCGAGGTCTATCCTGATGGGTCTTTTTCTGTAAACCTACATTGTGGGAAATGCCTCAGAGTAACTGCGTACTTTCCTTTACTCATGGAACCACCTGTTAGATCTGTGGGAAAGAAGTACAAGACAGAGCTGCTAAGTAAACTATGAAAAACCTAACAGTCAAACTTTTTTTTATCGTAGGTATTGGCATATCCCAATAATCTGTACTCTTCTAGGGTGTGATGGCTTAGGAGTGAATATGATTTGATTGAATCTTATACATTTTCAGAGGATGTCAAATTCAGAACCAGGCAGATCCATCTCCCGACCCTAAACATGGTCCTAAAGTAAATCGCTTGAGGAAATTGGATCCCGAAGGTTACAGGTGGGGAATTTTGAAGTGTGTCTATATTCCATTGGAGATCAAAGAAACCTAACTAAAAGAATTGTGGGCTGACTCACATGACAACTTCTTTTTGAAAGGGCTATTTTATCTTGAAGGTTATGAGTTTGGAGGAACTAAGGTGATTGGCAGTGGAAAGAATCAGAACATTTGAAATTCCTTAAAAATTTATTGACTTAAATAATTTTGTCTGTGTTACACATAATTAAAAAAAAAAAAAAAACCTTTACACTTTGTGCAGAAAGTCAGTGTACATTTTTGGCTCAGAGTTTCTCTAATGTTTTCTGTGGAAGGAATAATACCATTTATCAGTTAAAAAAAAAAGAATTATTAGTCCATTAATTTTCTCTTCAGCTGTGTCTAATCCATTATAAATTCATCCACTGGATTTTCCATTTCAATTATTATGTATATTTTTCCTGGAACTTCCTTCTGGTTCTTTGATAAATCTGTATTAAAAAATAGAGTTCTGTACTCATATTTTCAAACCTTTCTTTTTTTATTGAGGTATAATTGACATATAACATTGTATTATTTCCAGGTGTACAACATAATGATTCAATATTTGTATATACTGTGAAGTGATCATCACAATAAGTCTTGATAACATTTGTTGACATACATAGTTACAAATATTTTTTCTTCTAATGAGTACTTTTAAGATCTCCCCTCTTAGCAACTTTCAGATATGCACTATAGTATTATTAACTATAGTCACCATCCTGCACATTACATCCCCATGACTTAATTATTTTATAACTGGAAATTTGTACCTTTTGGCCCCTTTCACCCATTTCTCCCATCCTCTGTCTCCTACCACTGGCAACCACCAATCTGTTCTCTGTATGTATGGGTTCCTTCTGTTGTTTTCATTGCTGTTGTTTAATTCCACATATAGTTGAGATCATACAGCATTTGTCTTTCTCTTTCAGACTTATTTCACTTAGTATAATGCCTTCAAGGTATATATATGTATATCTCACAGCCATTCATCCATCATCAGACACTTAGATTGTTTCCATACCTTGGCTATTGAAAAAATGCACCCAGAAATGGAATTACTGGACCATATGGTAGTTCTATTTTTAATTTCTTGAGGAACCTTCATACTGTTTTCCATAGTGGCTGCACCAATTTACATTCCCACCAACAGTACATAAAGGTTCCCTTTTGTGTTTTTACTTCTTTGCTGACACTTGTTATTTCTTGTCTTTTCAATGGTAGCCATTCTAACAAGTGTGAGGTGATATCTCATTGTGATATTGATTTGCATTTCCCTGATGACTAGTGATGTTGAGCATCTTTTCATATACCTGTTTCCCATCTATATGTCTTCTTTGGTAAAATGTCTCTTCAGATATTTTGCCCATTTTTAAAAAATTGGATTTTTTGTTCATTTGTTTGTTTTTGCTATTGCACTGTATTGAGTTCTTTATATGTTTTTGGGTATTAACCCTTTATCAGATATATGATTTTGCAAATAGTTTTTCCAACTCAGGAGATTGCCTTTTCATTTTATTATTTCCTTTGCTGTGTAGAAGCTTTTTAGACTGATGTAGTCCCACTTGTTTATTTCTGCTGTTGTTGTCTTTGGTTTTGGAGTCAGATTCAAAAACTCATTGCCAAGACTAATGTCAAGGATCCTACATTCAAGTCTTCAATCCTTAATTTTTGTGCATGGTATATGATAGTCTACTTTCATAATTTTGCATGTGGCTGTCCAGTTTTCCCAGCACCTTTTATTGAAGAGACTATCCCTTCTTCATTGTATATCCTTGCTTCCTTTGTCATAAATTAATTGGCCACAGATGTGTGGGTTTGTTTTATTTGGGGAATCTCTTTTCTGTTTCATTGATCTATAGGTCTGATTTTTATGCTAATACCATACTGTTTTGATTACTGTAGCTTTGTAATGTAGTTTGAAATTAGGGTGCGTGATGCCACCAGCTTTGTTCTTCTTTCTCAAGATTCCTTTGGCTATTGGGATATTTTGTGGTTCCATACAAACTTTAGGATTGTTCATTATATTTCTATGAAAGATGCTATTGGAATTTTGGTAGGAATTGAATTAAATCTGTGGATTGCTTTGGGTGATATGGACATTTTAACACAATTAATTCTTCCAGTCCATGAGCACAGACTACATATTTATTTATTTGTGTCTTCTTTAGTTTCCTTCATCAGTGTAAGTTTTCAGTGTACGGGCCTTTTACCTCCTTGGTTAAATTTATTCCTAGGTATGTTATTCTTTTTGGTGAAATTGTAAATGGGTTTGTTTCCTTAATTTCTCTTTCTGGTAGTTTGTTGTTAGTGTGTAGAAATGCAACAGATTTTTGTGTATTAATTTTTGTATCCTTCAATTTGAATGAATTCATTTATTAGTACTAACAGTCTTTTGGTAAAACTTTTTTTTTTTTTTGAAATACAGTTTATTTACACTGTTGTGTTAGTTTCTGATATACAGCAAAGTGATTCATTTAAATATGTATTCTTTTTCATATTCCTTTCCATTTAGGTTGCTACAAGATATTGAATGTAGTTCCCTGTGCTATACAGTAGGACTTTGTTGTTTATTCATTTTATATATAGTAGTTTGTATCTACTAATCCCAAACTCTGAATTTATCCCCCCGTCCTTTCCCCTTTGGTAACCACAAGTTTGTTTTCTATGTCTTCGAGTCTGTTTCTGTTTTGTAATTAAGTTGATTTGTGTCATATTTTAGATTCTACATATAAGTAATAGCATATGATATTTGGCTCTGTCTTATTTATTTCACTTAGTATGATCATCTCTAGGTCCATGCATGTTGCTGCAAATGGCACTATTTTATTCTTTTTTTATGGCTGAATAATACATAAACACACACACACACACACCACGTCTTCTTTATCCATTCATCTGTAGATGGACACTTCACTTAGGTTGTTTCCATGTTTTGGCTATTGTAAATAGTGCTGCTATGAACATAGGGGTGCATGTATCTTTTCAAATTAGAGTTTTCTCCAGATATATGTACAGGAGTAGAATTGCTGGATCATATGGTAGCTCTATTTTCAGTTTTTTGAGGAACCTCCATACTGTTTTCCATAGTGGCTGCAAGTGAAACTATTTTAAAATACATGTTTAATAGCAATACTTGAATGTTGTTCTGTTTACTACTGTCAGTTACTATAACAGAACTTCATTAAGAATATTTCCTTTTCATGCTTGGTTATTCTTAGTGACAAAGCATGCCCTCGTGGTCTTAGGATGGATATTGGATATATCATTTTCATTATGAAAATCTAAACATATGGCATGACTGTTAGGTGTTTCCTTGAAAACTGTCACATTTTGCTACTATCAGTGGCTTCTTGATGTGTTAATGTATTACATTCCCTCTTCAGCATTGAAGAAATAGATGATACATCTGTAAGATATAGCTGCAGTGGACAAAAAAGTAATCCTTTTGATCTGTGTAGAATGATCAACTAAGTTCTTTTCTGGCAATAGACAGACAAACAGATATTCTTCCCCAGATCTATCAGTGTTAAGGGAACTAGCACAACATTGATAGATGATTGCCTGATGAATACCCATTAAATGCTCTAGACCATTAAGTGTACTAATATCTGTCCCAGGATTGGACTGAACCAACATTCACATACCTGAATGGTACGTTGTTAGCTTCCTGTAAAATCACTCACACTTTCCTCTCTTCTGAATTATGCTTTGGAGGGTGCCATTAGCCAATATCAAAAGATGCTATAAGAAAGAGACCTGTAGAAAAATTTCAAGCCTACTGTAAAGATGTTGTTATGATCTTTGTTCGTGGGATTGCAGTGCCCCTTTTATGAATTCCCTTAAGGAGAAATGGTTTGCTGCTTTCTGAACTTTAGTATCAGGAACAGTTGGGTTTCTTCTGAGCAGTTGATTTTTTTATCTTCTTATGGATCCTTGGTTTGTAAACTTATTATCTTTCTTTCACGGGGAGGCCAGAATACTGAATCATATGTTAACTTATTTGATATTATAGTTATATCTGGCTCCTTTTAAGTCCTTACTTTATTTTTCAGTATTTTTTTCTCATTTCTTCAGCTTTATGTTTTCTTGGTATATTTTGTTTTATTTTTTAATTGAAGTATAGTTGATTTACAACGTTGTGCTAGTTTCCAGTGTACAGCAAAGTGATTCAGTTATTCTTTTTCAGATTCTTTTCCCTTATAGGTTATTACAAAATACTAATTATAGTTCCCTGTGCTATCTAGGCAAAGATATACGGTGACCTTATATATAGGAAACCCTAAATGCCTTTTTACTCACATATGCTATCAAGTATCTATATGTATGTGTGTGTGTGTGTGTGTGTATATATATATATATATATATATATATATATATTTGTTTTCTTAAAAAAATTTTTTTTGCTGAGACTATTTAACATAAGACAGACAAACCACCTTTACTGGGAGATTTGCTTTTAACCTGGCTTTTGCATAATTTGCCTTTGGCAAAGTCTTCAGCAAGTAGCAAGATTTAAAGTACAGGGTTGAAGTTCAGGTTAAAACTCTAGTAAGTTAATGATCAAGAACGTACAAGGTAGAGAATCAGAGATAGAGAATTTGGGTTATCAGTTTATCCAAGTGTAGGGAACATTTAACAGACGTACATATACCAGAATTAGGGCATGAGGTTATAATCAGATATTGGGAAATTCTGAGGTCAGGTCTGGCTTTAGAGAAGGTGGGGCTAAGCTTGTATTTGGGGGTAAAGAGAGCTCCATTTAGGGAGAAAAGGAGACAGAGGCTGGAAATCTGAAGAGGTAAATGAGTCAGCCCAGGTGCAAGGACTGATTTTGCCATGCTGAGTGACCACGGGCAAGTGAATTAAACCATCTGAGACCTCTTTCTAGTTTGGGTAATGTAGATAATAATACCTACCTCACAGATTGCTTTAAAGACATGAAAAGTACTTAAAATAGCGTCTGCTCTCCAGCAGGCTTTCAATAAATAGTGATTGTCATCGTGTCCCAGTGCAGCGGCTGCATTCTGCACGCTGATCCCACCGTGTGCCGCTGTGAATAAAATAGCACGAGGGTGTAGCCTTTTCTTAATTTGCAGGGAACCCAATTTGGTTGGGATATTCTCAATTGGCAGCTTCCCTGAGATCGATGTTTTCACCCTTTGGTGTTTACTGCTTCCTGCCTGCCAGTGGGCGGCAATAGATGACAAAACAAATGAATGAACAGTATCAATATTTCTTGCTTTTCTTCCCAAATCAACACATTCCAAGTGTTTCACTGATTGGGTAAGTTTAGGAATCAATGTCTGGTTTAGAACCCTGTATCCATGACGTAATGCTGCTTGTTTTAGCAGAAGTCTCTTGGGGCCATGGGAAAGCATCTTCCTAAATTCTCAGGTTCGTTTTTTGCTACCTGCACTAGGAGTGGTTGGACAGAAGTATATCTGAGATCCCTGTCATTCCCAGGAAGGGTGTCATTTGCTAGCTCTGGCAAGTATCTTTTCCTAGGACACTTTGCTATGCTGCAAAAAGAAATCTATAACTGTACTGAACTCCTCCCTAAGTCAAAGTGTCAGAAATCTCTCAGGCTGTCATAATTTACCTTTTAAAGGTAAATAAAAGGAGATAGGGCAATTATTTTCAGTTGGAAGAAGATAGATCCAATTGTATGATACAAGGATGTAAAGGTCACAAAGCAGGTATTTGCAGATCGAGTACTCTTTCCCCAACCTGCTCACTCATTCTCACTGTTTTCTTACCACAGTTGTCCCCAAGTTCAACTCTGTCACTCTGGTGACCTGTATTGCTAAGCAGTAGCAACAGACCCCAGAGGCCTCTAACTAACTCCATCTTTTCATCTTGGAGAAATGTTTCTTGATAGGTAAGAAACTAAGCACCGCCGTCTGGGCTTATCTGAGATCCTAAAAGCCCTCTGAATGTGTGTTGCTGACCTCATTTTGAAGTCCCTGTTGCATCTTTGGAGCACATCACAGGTACATAAATCACCCTTAGAAAGTACATTCTTCCAAACTCTGTCAGCCTATGTCTCTCAGAAAATACATTCACTTTGGGCAGCTTTTTATGAAGCCTGCTTTATGAAAATTAATAATAATAATAAAAGAGGAATTTAAAGATTTTTGTACACTCTGTTGGGTTTTTTTTTGGAATTTTTAGCTGCCATCCAGGCACACAAATAGTCTAGTGACTGCTTCTGTTGGTACCTTCACGATGCATTCAAGCCTTTTGTTAAACTTGAACCACACTGAACTTCGAAGCCCTTTGAATCTCACCTCCTCCACACAGCCTTCCTTGGCTACTCTTGTCCTGTTTAAAGACAAGGAATATTAACGCTTGTGGAGGTGGTATGCAAATGTTACTTGCTGTTGCCAATTTTTATCTTCCCTAAACAGCTCCGCCACATAAAACATGCATCACAAATTAATTTGTATATATTCCTTGATTAATGGGTGCTATTTTCATCTTCCTAATATTGTTCCTGATCTGTGCGTTTTCTAATATGTTGTTCAGTGATTCATACATGGTGATCTTATCTCCATGGCTAAACTATAAATGTTCTCAAATGAGGGCAAGGACCAGATTTTATCTGCTCCCTTAACTAATGTTTAATAAGGGTCTGCTGTTTCGATGTTTTCTAAAATGTTGGCTGGGGAAAGATGGCGGGTCTTCAGGACATGCAATTTCCTGTTGGTATAACTAACTTCCCACTCTCTTCCATGAGCATTGGGGTTTCTTGTACAAGAATATCTTTGTCTTGTTAATCACTTTATTGAGGTATGATTGACATGTAAAAAGTAGTATATATTTAATGTGTACAGGTTGATGTGTTTGGGGATAAGTATATACCTGTGGAACCATCACTGACATCAATGCCATAGACATATCCGTTGCTAGTAAATGTTTCCTTGCATCCGTTTATTATGATTGTTTTATGTGTGTGAGTGTGTGTGTGTGTGAAACTTGATGTAAGGTTACCTCCCTGGCAAATGGTGAGTATACAGTACAGTATTGTTAGCTATAGGCACTATGCTGTATAGTAGCTATCCCTGATTTATTGATCTTGCATAACTGTAACTTTGTACGCTTTGATCATCGTCTTCCCATTTCCCCCTGTGAGAAACTATTTTAGATTTCACATATAAGTGAGATCATGCAGTATTTGTCTTTCTATGTCTAGCTCACCTCACATAACATAATGTCCTCCAGGTTCATCCATGATGTTGCAAATGGCAGGATTTCCTTCTTTTTTAAGGCTGGATATTGTATACGTGCGCCACATTTTCTATACCCATCCATCCTTCAGTGGGCATATAGGCTGATTACATATCTTGGCTATGGTGAATACAGAGCAATGAACATGAGAGGGTAGATCTCTCTTTAAGATCCTAATTTCAATTCCTTTGGATAAATACCTGTAAGTGAGATTGCTGGATGGTATGGTAGTGCCAGCTTTAATTTTTTGAGGAACCACCACACTAATTTCCACAATAGCTTTACCAATTTACATTCCTACCAACAGTGTACAAGGGTTCACTTTTCTCCACATCTGGCCCGTACTTCTTATGTTTTTATTTTTTTTAAATAGCTATCCTCATAGGTGTGAAGTGATATCTCATTGTGGTTTTGATTTGCCTTTCTCTGGTGATTAATGACATTGAGTACCCTTTCATATACCTGTTGTCCACTTGTATGTCTTCTTTGGAGAAATGTTTATTCAGATCCTCTATCCGTTTGTTAATTGGGTTATTGGTTTTGTTTTGTTTTTGTGCAGTTGAGTTGTATGAATTCTTTACATATTTTGGATGCTAACCCCTTATCGGATATATGGTTTGCACATATTTTCTCCCATTACATAGCTTAGCTTTTAATTTAGTTATTTCCTTTGCTATGCAATAGCTTTTTAATTTGATATAGCCCCACACTTTTATTTTTGTTTCTGTTGTGTGTACTTTTGGTGCTACGTCCAAAAAATTATTGCCAAGACCAATGTCAAGGAGCTTTTTCCTTATGTTTTCTTCTAGGGGTTTTACATTTTCAAATGTTACATTTAAGTCTTTAATCCACTTTGAGTTGATCTTTTTCTGTATGGAATAAGGTAGGGGTCCAGTTTTATTCTTTTGCCTATGGATATGCAGTTTAAGCAAAAACATTTGTTGAAGAGACTGTCCTTTCCCCATTGTATATTTTGGTGCCTCTGAAGAAATTTAATTGACCATAGAAGCATGAGTTTATTTCTGGGCTCTCTGTTGTGTTTCATTGGTCATTGGGCTATTTTTATTCCAGTACCATAATGTTTGGATTACTGTAACTTTGTAATGTAATTTCAAATCAGGAAATGTGATGCCTCCAGCTCTTTCATTCTTGCTCAAGATCGTGTTGGCTATTTGGGGTCTTTTGTAGTTCCATAGGAGTTTTAGGATTGTTTTTCTCTTTCTGTGAAAAATGCCATCGAAATTTTGATGGAAATTGCATTGAATCTGTGAAACATTTGGGCAATGTGGACATTTTAAGAATATTAATTCTTCCAATCCAGAAACACAAGATATCAAAAAACCAAAAACCCAGTTTAAAAAAATGGGCAGAAAAGCTAAATAGACATTTCTCCCAAGAAGACATACAGATGGCTACAAGCACATGAAAAGATGCTCAACAACATTAGAGAAATGCAAATCAAAACTACAGTGAGGTATCTCCTCACACTGGTCAGAATGGCCATCATCAAAAAGTCTACAAAATAATAAATGCCAGAGAGGGTGTGGAGAAAAGGGAACCCTCCTACACTGTTGATGGAAATGTAAACTGGTGTAGCCACTATGGAGGACAGTATGGAGGATCCTTAAAAAACTAAAAACAGAGCTACCACATGATCCAGCAATCCTACTCCTGGGCATGTATCCAGAAAAGACAAAAACTCTAATTTGAAAAGATACATGCACCCCAGTGTTCATAGCAGCACTGTTTACAATAGCCAAGTCATGGAAGCAACCTAAATTTCCATCGACAGATGAATGGGTGAAGAAGCTGTGGTATATATATAATGGAATATTACTCAGCCATAAAAAAGAATGAAATAATGCCATTTGCAGCAACATGGATGGACCTAGAGATTCTCATACTATGTGAAGTCAAACAAAGACAAATATCCCATGATATCACTTACATGTGGAATCTTTAAAAACTGATACAAATGAACTTATTTACAAAACAGAGATAGAGTCACAGAGATAGAAAACAAACTTATGGTTACCAAAGGGGAAAGAGGAGGAGAGGGATAAATTAGGAGTTTGGGATTAACAAATACACACTAATATATATAAAATAGGTAAACGACAAAGACTCTATAGTACAGGGAGGTATATTCAATATCTTGTAATAACCTATAATGGAAAATAATCTGGAAAAGAATTTGTACATGTATCACTGAATCACTTTGCTGTACACCTGAAACTAACATAGCATTGTAAATCAACTATACTTCAATAAAAAATGGATGAAGAAAACCAGAAAAAAAATAAAGAAGGGAGCAACAAACAGGAAGGAGAAATTCTTCAAGAGCTTTGGTCAAGAACCCTGCCACGTGCCAGTAAACTTGTGATTCTAGGACCTGTTTGATTTACAGAATGATAACAAACTAATTTTTTAGTATTGTCTATTACCAGGTACATAATATCACCTGGCGTCCTTACAGTCCTATATATATCCTGTAGGTCCTGTATCTCCCAGTAAAATATAAAGTTATTTTTGTCGTTAATTATTTTTCCTCCTATTTTTTGTAAATTGACTTAACCAAATTTGGCTGTTCATAATCGTTAGGTTTTTTCTGGTACTGGTTATTATTGTTTTGAAATATCAGGAACCTGCCGTCATTATAGGTAGGTGAGGGTTATATATATCTTTCTGCATAACCTTACTGCCACATACAAAGTTATATTTTGGACCAAATCTTGTTACAAACGCACATATTTTTTAGAAGGAAAGTATGAAATTAATCATAATCATGTTACATCAATAATAATATCCAGTGCTCTGTTCTTGTATAAGTTCTATCCACAGCTTGCATAAAAAATGCACACATTTTTGTTGTGTTTTAAAAACACAACAGTTATTCTAGAGACAAGGGTTCTTTAATTTTATAATTGGCCTTGGTTACCAGAATCTTATGAAATAGGGACTAGATTCAAGACTTTTTAAAAACCAAAGTTCAGGTCCCGTTTCAAAGGAAGTCTTCGTACAACTTATTCATGCAAGAATATATATAAAATTTCTAGCCTATCCACACTATTTGAGGACCACAACATTGGCCAATGAATACCCACTTCAAAAATAGTTTATGATGTTTAATAAAACCTATTTTGCTGGTCAGAGATAAAAAGTGTTCGCAGTAGCTACTGTAACCTTTAGATTATATGAGAGCCAACACAATTTAGGCAAGTAACTATCTTTGATTGTAAATTAAAACTTTATTAAACATTCAGACACACACACACACTCACACCCCACACTATGATTAAGTATTTTAAAGTGTATTATAGACATCACAACACCATTTTATAACAGAAACCATTAGGCTCAGAGAGGTTAAGCAATTCGCCTCTGGATTTACAACTGTTAATTGGGAAAGGAGAGAAGTGACCCATGGCTTTGGACTCCATATGCATACATATTCTTTATACCATACTGTACATCTTGGGCTTATTTTCTCTGGGTGCTAAAACCCAAAATCTCTGTTTATTTGACTCAGAACGACCCACTACCTGTTACCAAGATGGAAATTCTAAGAACACTTGTAAAATATGTCCCTACTGCATCTGCGTTCTTGGGGCACGTAGAGACTTCTGTATTAGTGAGTCAGTTCGCTGTGTATGACAATGAGGTACACTATCTAGGGGAAGCACATGGAGAAGTTTCAGCAGGGGGTGCAGTTTCAACAGATTACTAAATTACTGCTGGCAGGGGAAGCAAGCCACAGAAGCTGGCAGACTCAGGCTGGAATAAATGGGAAAAAGTAAGATGAGATGGGAGCATAAAAGCTCACAGCCAGACATGTTCTGACTCCATCATGATGCAGGTTTGTACAAATGATGGCGAATTTAGTTCTTTGGTGATTCTCAAAATATAGATTCTGGATTCCCATGAGAACGTGGTAAATAGCTAGTTCTAACCAAGAAAGCAAGCAATGCATTCATTCTGCTCGCGATCTTTGCCTGCTGATGGTAATAGCTTCACACTAGAAATAATTCTCATTTCTAACAAATTTTGGTTAAAAACTACACTTTTTTAATGAATTGGTGCTTTCGGAAGTATTACCTTGAGGTTTGATGGTTGTCATAAAGTTAAGACCTGGAATGTAATACAGAATTCGATTTGCATATAAAAGTCTCTATGTAAATGTATCTGAAGGGGCTATATTAGAAGCTGATCATCTTTCATCATGGGGAGAGAAAGTGGAGTTGTATGCTATTTGTAGTTTCTCTTAGAATAGAGATATAAGAAAGGGTACGGCAGAAATTAAACACAACATTTTAAATCAACTATACTTCAATAAAATTTTTAAAAAGTTGTCACGCCAGAGAAAAAGGATCACTTTCGTCACTGCTTCTAATGTGGAAATTGATGGTATTTAGTGTTGTATGTATTTTTCCTCACTCATTTTTTTAAACACACATATTTTGTTGAAAAAAGTTAAATTATTTGATATAGCCTAATAAAATAATTTGAATTGTTATTATCTCTTATCCAGTGTTCAAAGGCATTTGAGAGGACCTTTTCTTAACCCACCTCTGAATGTGCATCCTCTTGACAGAAGGTGACTGAGTTTGGAGGCATTACTGGAAGAAACATCAACTTCCCCATTCTCCTTTCTGCCGTACTTAAGTGCAGATGCGTTCCAGTGCTCGCTGTTACGCTTAGTTTCATACCCTTTGCATATTCTGCTAGTTCTTCCTACTGAACCAAGTGATAACCTCTTTGGGGGACTTAGCTAATTTTAGTTTGGAAGCACATTCAATCTGAGATTGCTTGAAACATTGAAAGAATGCTTACCTCCTGGAAAGTAATCAGTCTGTTATAGTAGATTTCCCCCCAGTCTTTGTGGAAGGGCCTGATTTTCTTTTCCCCTTTCAAGTAACACATAGAATGCGTATTTTTCCCAATTTATTCATTTCTAAACTCAAATAAGAGGGGGAGAAACTCTTGCCTTAAATAATCCCAGCCTTTGGAAGATCAATGACAACAGAAATTTAGAATTATATGTATATAAAATATAAATTTCTGACCTGGTCCACCCTGAACCTAGGTCTCTGACTCCCAAGTTTCTATTCTTTTGTAGGGGAGAAAATCTTTTCCTTTTTTCTCTTGTAGGTTCTTTGGCTGGTCCAATGATGAAACTGACTTAAGGCAGATTAATAGGAGAAAAATTTAATTTGTATGTGTGGGAGCTCATAGATATAGGAGACTCAAAGAAGTGATCAAAGCAGGCAGCTTTTATACCTGTTTTAGACAGATAAGCAATACATTTCTGAAGAATTGACAAGACAAAAAAGTGTGGGTTTGGGGTAGTAAATTAGTAAAGAAGTGGACTTCCCTGGTGGCGTCCAGGAAGATCCCACATGCCGTGAAGCAACTAAGCCCGTGCCCCACAAGTACTGAGCCTGTGCTCTAGAGCCCGTGAGCCACAACTGCTGAGCCTGTGAGCCACAACTACTGAGCCCGCGTGACACAACTACTGAAGCTTACACGCCTAGAGCCCATGCTCTGCAACAAGAGAAGCCACCTCAATGAGAAGCCCGCGCACCACAACGAAGAGTAGCCCCCGCTCGCCGCAACTAGTGAAAAGCCCGCGCGCAGCAACAAAGACACAACGCAGCCAAAATTAAATAAATAAATAAATTTTAAAATTTTTAAAAATTAGTAAAGAAGTAACAAGGTTTGTTTATACAGCGTTCTCTATGAACGGCACCTGCCTTCAGGGGGGTAGAGGAGGGTCAGAGTGACCTTCTTGCATCAGCTGTTTCTTAAGTAGTAACTCTGTTTTGAAATAATCAGTATGCCAAAGCGGCATATTTTAGGATGGCCTGCCCTGAACCCCATCACTTTGAATACAGCATGCTTTTTCCTAAGACTATATCAGAATCCCAAGTCCCCACAGTAATACAAACCTCATAAAAACTATCCTTTTTGACTATAGGAAAAAGAAGGAATTTTTATTTGGTGATTTTGGAGGGTACTATAGCTAGAACTCTCATTTATGCCTTTTATGCCTTTTGACCCATTGTAACAATTCATATTACCTCCCTATGCTCATTTTTTTTTTTTTTTTTTCCCGGTACGTGGTACTCTCAACTGCTGTGGCCTCTCCCGTTGCGGAGCACAGGCTCCGGACGCGCAGGCTCAGTGGCCATGGCTCACAGGCGCAGCCACTCTGCGGCATGTGGGATCCTCCCGGACTGGGGCACGAACCCGCGTCCCCTGCATCGGCAGGCGGACTCTCAACCACTGCACCACCAGGGAAGCCCCCTATGGTCACTTTTTAAGTGTCCCAATTGGTATGAGAAATTATGAAGTCATCCTAGGTATGGGTGATGTTTTCATCCTGGGGTAACACTGTATCATTTAAATTATTTACGTTTCTCCTGACCCAGTGACTTGTATATCAGTCCTTAAACGTTTCTCCCGTTGACTTCAGAGCACAGCTCCCCAGCTTCCTATCCCTTGTGCCACCGTGCAGTACTTCATAGATCAGTACTCCACTGGCCTTCCCTCCGACCTTATTCACTACCTGCCCTTCAGTAAACATAATTCTTTTGAAGATTCTGAATGACTTTATGGCAAGTACTTACAAAAGAATTGAAAAAAAAAAGGAGTTATTAATCAATATGAGTAAGTTCCAAAATGTGATAGAAATTTTAAAACTGTTACTTGACATTGTTAGTGAAATAGGAAGTGATAGATTTGCATTCCTTCTAAAACAATGCATATAACATTTACTCTGTAATAAATGCTATTCTGAGTTCCCTTACGTCTGTTAATTCATTCTACTTATAAATGAATGCTAGAAATCTTAGAAATCTTATCACAGTTCTAAGGGGTAGGTACTGTTACGTACCCTCTCTATTTTCGTTTTACAGATGAAGAAACTGAAGTTCAGGGATTAAGTACTTTACACACTTAGGAAGCATCAAGGCTGGGATTTAACCCTAAACAGTCTGGCTCAGAAGTCCATGATCTTGTCTGTTACGCAGTAATTTAAAGCGTGGTCCAGGAACATCAGTGTCACTTCAGGAGCTGCTAAATCAGAAACTCTTTGGGTGCGGCCCAGTGGCAAACCCTACTGGTTATTCAGATGCCCCCTAACGTTCGCCTTCTTTTAGAGTCTTTCATTGATTGATCTCTCTGATCTCTCAATTATTTTTACTTTGCTTTTTAACAACAATAACAAAAAGTCTTAACAGTTCTGTAATTGAGAGTTAATTTAGAAAATTTGGAAAATACATCAAAGCGTAAAAACATTGAAATCTAAGCAGTAATAATTACTGTGTTTACAGCTTTATAATATGCTTACACTCATGTAGAATACTGTGAGCATTTTTTTCAGTCATTGATAATTCTAAAATACCATTATAAATGATTCCTTGCATTTTCAATATGCAGAAATTTTACTTGTATGTGTTTGTTTTTAGGTTCTTACATTTTTGAGGATGTTTTTATTGGCATGTAATTCACATATCATATTACTTTGTCTTTACACTAAAGAGTCTACAACTCAAAATCAGATAAGCATTCACTTAGATTTTCGAGTAGCTGCTTCATGAATTGGATGGTTATATTTAGTTCTTTAACTCCCATAGAATTTTTCATTTTGATATTAGATATAGAAGGTCAAATTTTGAAAAAGTAAAACAAAACAAAAAAACCAGTAATTACATTAACCCGATGTCATCAGTTGAGGAATTCTTTTTTTCTTTAAATTCTTTAAAGGTCCTTGGCAAAATAACTGGATTGGCTCAGTAAATATTTGTGGAATTCTTGAATAAATGAATGAGTCTCATTCGACCTCTCTGAATTTCAAGAATTTCTTATCTTTTTAAATGAAGATTTCTATTTCTTACCTCATTTCCTATCTTTGTAAAGTCTGAGGTAGGATATTAGTTGATGACTGAAAATGGTTAAACTTACACTGGAAGCCCAGTTAGTTCTTCATATCTAATGCCTTCTTGCCCAAGACAGTGAATGGATGGTCCATTTTGGCTAGATCACTTCTTCCCTGACAGAACTGCCATTGCCTACAAGGTTTACCTTGAGGGTAGATGGGAATTACTATCAGTGTACTGTTCTGCAGTTCATGCTTTCACGAGCATGGGTCTCTTTTATCTTTACACAGAGACATTGGGGCTGGATTGATAACACTTAGCATCATCACCATCACCTGCACTGTCATTATTATTACCAATATCCTTAGAGCTAAGAATGAACATTATGGTGTGATTACTTTGTGCCAGCCAGGTAATTCTAAGTGCTCTATATATAATAGCTCATTGAATATATATATATATATAAGTGCTCTATATATAATAGCTCATTGAATATATATATATATATATATATATAAACTCTATGAAGTAAATACTCTTTATTTTTCACAATAGCAAAGAGGTGGAGAAAATTGCCTAAGGTCACATGACAAACAAGTGGAGATGCTAAGTGTTTAGTAGATATAAGTATCTAGTAAATGCTTATCGCAAAATGTACTAAATGCTTGTTGAATTGATGAACTTTTATATATGAAGACTGTGGCATTCAGAGGGGTTATGTGCTTTGCCCAAGGACAAATCACTAGCTGTTGGTTGAGAGCTTCAAGTCCAACCAAGAAGTTCAGATTATAAAATTCTTATCAGCTGCATAAAGGTATGGGTCTAGGAGAGCAGAGGTGTGAGAGTCCAGGCTTTGGAGCTGTTGTTTGAGTCCTTCTACTAACATGTATTCCTTTTTGATCTTCAAGTCATTTCTTCAAGTCTTTCTAAGCTTGTTACCTCATCTGTAAAATGGAGAAAATACTAATATTTTTTCTGGAGATATCGTAAGGCTTACGTGACATTTAAAGTGGCTACAAATGTGTCTTGTAGGCAATAATACCCAGTAAATGGGCATTTGCAATTAAAACAGTAGATGGTTCAGGTGAGCTAACCTGTGGATGCTGACATAGCAGGGAGAGAGAAAATTATCCTAGAGGATTATTATTCACTCCCTCCACTCCATCTAGTGTTGAGATTTTCAGAAAATCTAGCTCCAAGTGTTTTCTCTGATGCTATAGTTACAGTCTTAAACTAGTCACAGGAGAACTTCAGAAGATAGGGAAATTCAACAATATTCTACCAGGAAATAATACTCCTCTGTCTGAAAGTTTCTGAAGTGTTCCCTTTAAACGTCCTCTCATATTTGAAAGTCTTTGCCAACATTCTCCAAAATCTCCCCCTCCTGCTACCTCCCCTTTTGCTTGTTTCAGAATTTTTCAGGTATAGCAGCAATGCTTTTTGTTATCAATTTAGCAAATTAGTTGAACCTAGGGAATGTGTTGGGGGGAACCTCTGATTTATCATCATTTCATCAGGAGCACAGGGAACAACGTGGACTTGTGATGGCCCTCCGACTTGGAGGCATCCTTGTGGGACTGAGCCCTTACCCTGTGGGATTTGATGCTGTCTCGGGGTAGGTAGTTGTCAGAACTGTGGGACACCCAGCTGGTGTTGGAGAATTGCTTGGTGGTGTGGGGAGAAATCCATAGGGATCGACATTGGTCCTGGAATCTTTTATCTTTCTTCTCCACAAAGCTTCTTTAGACCATGTTGACTCATACTGATTTCTTCCTTATGAAATACTCTAGTCTGGATGTTACTCTGTTTTTCTCTAGAACTATTTAGTGACACCTTTTTGTTAAGTTTCTATTATACTAGACACAGTACCTCAGCTAAAATTTAAGCTCCTCGAGGGCAGAAAATGGAAATGTTTAGCACTTGGTAAGGTGTGTTGTTGATTAGTGCTGAGTGAATCTGGATTGATGAAATGCACACTAATGCACTTCGATGGATCGCTAAACATTTCATCCTTGTTATTTCTGGTGACCATTAGTTTACATGTCCTGTGCCTTGCCCAAAACAGCTTAGTACTATCCTCTATAAATAAAGAAAATAATCGTCTATAAGATAGCCGACCATATACTTATCTGGGTTTTCCTATTCTGGGCTTACTCTTACCTGTTTATAATATCAATATCTATAATAATATCTCGGTTGGTTCTTTAGCTTAGAATTTAGGAAGGCAAAAATGCTTTTGAGTATGTCTAATGATAAAGTAATGATTCTTATGATGGCTTATGACACAGGTACTATACATTCTCTAGTGAGAGCTATATAATGATATCAAATATCCTTACAAACAAATGAAGATTAACTATAGTCGTTTCTGAAAGCAATCTGCTTTTCCTCAGTAAGACTCTAGTAATAATCTGTATAACCTAGGTGACTAAGTAAATAGTTCATTTATTAGCAGATCCTTGCTAAACACTTTCTAGGCACTAGGCGTGATTTTAAGTTCCTTAGATGCATTCAGACCGTAGTCTTTACCATGGTCCAAAGCAGTAGGCATTATTATCTCAATTTTATAAATGAAGTTACGGGGTACAGAGAGGCAAAGTGCTATGCCGAGGTCACATAGGCGGTTGAGCTAAGATTCCAACCCCAAGAGAAACCTTCTGGAGTTTTCATCTCTTAACACTTTTTTTTTTTTTTTAGATGGGCTGGGGTGTTATTTTATTTTTTTAAGTTTTATTGAAGTGTTGTTGATTTACAGTGTTGTGTTAATTTCTTCTGTACAGCAAAGTGACTCAGTTATATGTATATACATATTGTTTTTCATAGTCTTTCATATAGTTTGTTACAGGATATTGAATATAGTTCCCTGTGCTATACAGTAGGACCTGGTTGTTTATCCACTCTCACACCCTTAAACAGTACGCTGCTTTGTAACTTTGGTCCTCCCCTCTTCTCGTCTGGGTGTCCTAAAGGATCTGGGCCCTGCTACGATGCTCCTTTCCTGTTATTACTGAACGTAGGTCACTGTAAGTCTGCCGTTGTTGCTGGAACTCTCTAGGTCCATCACTGAGTGTTCTGTACCGTTGGTCTTTCTGGTAGCTGAGTTCTCTCTGCAAATTCACATCGCTCTACGCACTGTGAGATTGAGAGAAGAAATCTGAAGTTCCTTTAAATAAGGGACAGCCATTTCCTGCTTGGAGGCAAACCGAAACTAGAGCTTTCTTTTGTGAAGCCCCTCACACTTCCTGTGAACCCTTCTCTCTCCTTCCTCCCCACTCCCAGGCAGTGAGCACTAGTTTAACACCTTTGTTTAATTCAAGATTATATACGTTACTTCTCCCTATATGGTAAGCTGTTTATTGACAAGGCGGTACCTACCCAATTGAAAGTGCAGTGTTCAGTGCCTGGCACATAGCAACCACTAAATATTTAATGAATTAGTGTGTGAATCGATGCTCTGAGCCACTAGTGCATCATACAATTTTGTTAATTGCTTCGAGTTTCAGTGTGTGTGAGTGTGTGTGTGTGTGTGTGTGTAGAGAAGAGAATTCTAGTTTCCTTCATTAACCGTTTTCAAGCTCCTAATCCACATGCTGCTATCCTAGTTACCACCCAAAGTTAGCTGAAGAGACACATACTAGTAGCTTTCTTTGAATTCTTTAGGATTTAAGGCACAAAAAACAGTGTTGCTGATGAAGTTGTATAAAACATGCAGACAACGAAGGGCATTACATAGAAAAATTAATGGATATTACTGACTGCCATTCTGTGAGCCACAGGTATTTATTGTCCAGATGGACTTATGTGAAAGGTTTCTAATGGAAAGATAACTTATGACTTATGGCCTCTTCAGATGGAGGCATTAGTATTCTGATCCAAGAGTTTCAGAGGCATTCGTTTCCTTTGAATATTTTCATATTTTTTACCACTGGGGCCTTTAGTATTGGAACAAATTGATGTCTAGGGTCCAAAAAAGCTGTTTAGTGTGTGATAGTGGAAAATTAAATAATGCATTTGTCCTGCAGGCTGCTGGCTCTCACACTTTGGCAGAATCAGAAAAGCCACAGCCACTTTTTTGAATGCTGGATGTCTTCATTGGAAAGTGAGGAAATCTATTTAATTACTGACCTCAAATGAAGGGCATGAGGATGAAGTTGCAGTTTTCTACTTGAATTTCTGTTCTCGTGTCCAGTAACATTTACTGGTACTGGGAACAGTGAATTATCATCCCAGAATTCCAGAGGTCTTTTTGAGTCATCACCAGTGTTGCCCATTCTACGTCCTGTCTCCATCAAAATGGAGATTTGAGATTTATAAAGCAAATGTACTGTATCTTGAGGGTCTTGAAAAATGGGAGCATTACAGAGGCAAAGTTAACTTGGAAGTGTGTGGCATTGCCCGTGAAAGTTCCAATTTCTGGCAACCTCTAGTCCCAGCAATCTGATTTAGTCTGATATAATCTGATAATTGTAATTTGAGAGACGTATGGGGACCATCTTGACTAAAGAGTCCCAAGAACAGTTAAGAGAGGAACAAATCAAATAAGAGAATAATTGTTTCTTTAGTATTTAGTTGTAAAATTCTATTCGCGGAACGGAGAAAAAAGAGGATAAAGTCCTCTGGCATTTTCTCAGTTAATTTCTTCTCCTAATTGTGGTTTGACCTAGTTCTTTTTTTGTCTGTGTTCCCTCCTTGCAGGGCTCTGCTGCTTTGCATCCCGAGGGGGTAGCACATTCAGGACTCTGCTTTCCAACATGTGTTTCTAAAAGGCAGAGTGAGACATCTGCCACCCGCCTACTCTCCTGCCTACCAGGACATTCCTCATCCTCCTTTAGCTGGAGCGTAAAATTAACCTCCTGCCCACACTCAGTACAAAGGGCTGGCTTTGATTTTTGTAAGCCATCTTTTTCTCCCCTCGCCCCCCCCACCCCCCGCCATTTCTCCTTATAGCAGAAAGATACAGAATCAGAGAAACAGATGAAAGCATAAAAGAACATTGTGAATACGGAAACTGTTTCCTTATAATTGCATAGCACATTTAACTGCACGTGATATACTTGGATCTTGGAGTCTTGGGTTTATGACCTACTGTGTGATCCACCAAGCAACAAACCCTCCCTCTTTTGTCTCCATTTTTCATGTTAGATAGAACAGGGGTGGGAAGGAGTAGCCATAGTTGTTCTTGAACCTTTCCAGCCTGGACAGGCAGGGTTCTAGATTTTAAAAGAGGTTGCACATAGGATCACACAAGAGAATCAGCAAGTAGAGGCATTCTCTTCCCCCAACTCAAAGATTCAGGTGAAGGGGATCAGAATAGGCCACCCACAAATATGCCGCTGAGCTGAAGGCAGTTGAGAAGAAGAGAACGCGAGAAGAGCTTTGTGCCCTCCCCCTGTCTACCTAAAAGCAGAGCATCGATTTCCCTGTGTGAAGGTGTCCTCCTCCCGTCTCCCAAACCAGGAGGACAGTCACCATCATCAACCAGAGATGGAAAGTCAACCCTGAGAGAAGTCTGCACAGACGTTATTTGAATAATTATTATCTTGCAGTAGCTTCCTTATAGACTTACCTTTCCACAGTTTACTGCATCTAGAAGCTCACTCAAACCCCTTTTCCTTTGTCTAGTCACTTCCCACGCAATTTATCACCCTTTGTTAAAATGGTATATAAGCTCTCAAGTCTAACAGCTTCTTTGAGTTTTCACTTCTTTTCTGTGAATCTCCCATCACATAAAATTTTAAAACATCAGTAAGATTTGTTGGCCTTCTGTCCTGTTAATCTGGCTTTTTGTCAGTTTAATACACTGATCCCAGTTTAGGATTTAAAAGTGTATAGGGAAAGTTCTATGTCTCCTGCCCTGGGGAAGAATCGTCTGTCCTTTCTGGCAGCTTCTCTTTTCTGACCCAGGAAACCTTCTCGAGCTCATTGATGAGTCTGAGTCTCAAATGAAAAATACCCCCACATCATGGATTTCATCCTTTCATTCAACATTTATTGAGCACCTTTATAAACAAGGCTTACTTCTTACTCTCATGTAGTTGACAAGGTAGCAGAGGCAAAATTTTAGGGTGTATAGAGACTTTAGACTTGCTCCAGTGAAAATTACTATGTAGACAGAAGGTACAGTGCTGTCCATCAACCTACCATCTACCTATCTATCGATGTATCTGTCAGTATGCATCTCATCCTGCTTTCAGATATAAAGTAACTGTATTTTATAAAGTAGTAATAAATGCATGACCTTCCTATAATTTTATTCCCTAAAATAAAGCTTTTACACTAGAAATGGACATTCTAATATCATGTACAAAATACAGGGTGGCTTTTGTGAAGGAAGTACACAAAACAGCCAGGTATTTAGAGACTGAATTTCCTAGCAGTTAAGGTAAATCCCCAGTGGCCTGCATAGTTTAGATATGGTTTTATTTTAAGAAAGAGAATCCATTTATTAAAATAGGCAATCAGGATTCCACATTCTGGAAGGAATTTGATTAGAAAATTACCTAGTATTATAATTCAATGGATCTTCTTGTTTTTTTTTTCCCTCCTATTTAGAACCTGGGTAACTAGACTGTTGTTCTCTTTCGGTTGGTGGTTTTCAAACGTGAGTGTGTATCAAAAACACCTGGAGGGTTTGTTGAACATAGATTGCTGGGTCCCATCCCAGCCTTTCTGATTCTGTAGGTCTAGGACGGAGCCAAGTATTTGCATTTCTGGGTGATGCTGAGGCTGCTGATGAAGGGCGCACGCTTGGAGATCCACTACTCAAGGACACAAGGAGTCACAACAATGAGATAAGTTTGGGTGAGATTAGCTCCTGTTTGTGGATCCCTATGGGGTTTAGCATTTAGTTGCAGATCTTCACTTTTACCTGAAACTTAGCATCATGTTCTTAAAGCACTCTAAGAATGGAGGGGTAATGCTCTCTCAGAAAACTTTCAGTGTGTCTTGTGACAGGATCACTTTTCTTAAAAGTACCGACACCCATGTGCCAGATGAGGCAGAACCTGCCTAACCACAGTGGGCTACCAGAAAAAGAGTTATTGCTGTAATTGACCTCAGCTCTCAGAATGTTTGTTATGAGTTGTTAAATTCATTAGCGCCTTGCTTCATTCCGTAGGAATCTGGACCTTCATGGTGCACTCCTTAGTGATGTTCTCTGGCTTGTTAGCAAAGGACAATGGGAAACATCGCTTATTGGGCGACCACTCACTGGGGGTATTGCAAGATCACACCCACTAGACATATATCTCATTGTCAGCGTCCTTAGGAGCTATAATTTGTGTAATGCCTGAAACGCCGCTACCTGTTTTACTTGTAGTGCGTTTAGACAAGGGTTTGGGTTATGGCTCAGAGTTATTCATGTATGTTCTTGAGGAAGTTTTTTCTTATTTTCTCTGACTGCGCCTCATTTTCCTCCTCTCTTAAGGGGATAGTAATGCCTACCCTTAATTAGGGTTGCTCTGAAGATTAAATGGTATAGCTTGTAAAATGGCAAGTAATAAAAACTTAATTCTTCCCTTTTCTCTTTTCATCATTTGCCTAATAAATTTTTTTAAATGAATTGATGTTTCCTGATTCTAGTCATAATTGGAAAGATTCTTGAGTCTCGTGGTGTCTCAGTTTTCTTCCAGCCTGAGACCGGAGGCCATTCCAGTTTAAGAATTGGTAAACTTCCAATTCTGACTTTTGACCTCTTCCTCCTTTGTTTTTCCTTTTCTGTCCTAACAGGATGGCAGTGGCCAGGGTCTAACTGTTGATTCTTATCATACTATTTATCATCCCCGAGGTAACAAGTTTGAATATACCTTCACAGTTCTGATAGGTACGGATAGCTTATCAGGTTCTATTGGAAAGAACCAAGCATTCCCCATTTAAATGAGTCTTTCAAGCTGTTTGAATATATCCATCCTTTTGGTTTGGGTGCTACCTGCAGGCAGGAATTGGGGCCTGATTCTCAGTGGGTAAATTGGAGATGGAATGGTGTCTAGCGTCCCAAGTCCATGGGGAAGGGACACGTCTGCCATTTTAATAAGTTTCCTGGGTACTTATCTTTCGAGTCCCTTAGGAGCCCAATGGAAAATGAATCGGTGTGAGAACACTGACGGGGTCTTATTTACTTTCTTACTCTCGGTGCTTAACCCAGTGTCTGCACGGTGCGGGCTCAGTCATTACTTTTGAATGAAGGAGCTTATTAAAATATCAATGTTCTTGGAATTTTTACACAATCCCAAGACATCCAGGAATCTCATGAAAGAAAAATGGCAAGCGGTTTTTCCAAGGACCTATTCAAATTGGCAGCAAAGCACGGAGCATCCTGTAGAGACCTTGTGAAGCCTTATTCGTTGATGAGCTCTACGGTGAACTGGGCATTCAGCCTTACGGGGATTGCTAAAGAGCATTGCTGCCTGCTCTGCGCCTTCACAATGTGGCTGCAGGAGAGTCCCCACTCGTGCAGAACAAAATGTCAGCAAGAGCAGGGCCTTGGAGAGTGCCCAGTGCAACCCCTTCGTTGTACGGAAGAGGAAGCTCACTGCCCTCATGGGGAGACCATTTTCTGGCATAGGAACGCCCACCGATATCTTTCCCTACCTTGTAATGAACCCAGAAATGAGTTCTGTCATTGAGCACAACTGATCATCGGGTTAGGTTCCGCAAGAAACACATGGTGGATAGCCACCAACTGATGGTGGCTATCCACCCTGTCAGTTAGTTGCTTGCTGCAGAGGGCACACCATGAGCGGTCGTTGTATAGCGCTGTCATTTCCTGAAGCCACCAGCACTGACCTGTTGGCCATGGGATTCGGTCCCTCTTCACTCCAACACGGAATCTTTAGTAGAGTTTAAAGGAAGACAAGAGAACAAGGCTGGCATGGAAAGCCCTTGCTTTATGGCACTAAGGAAAACTATGATGCCCATCTTAAAGACTTAAGACACTTCCAGATGTATGAAAACAGGTGCACCAAGAGCAGAGCCCAGGGATGCTGGGATGGTTGGTATTCATCCCGGGTCAGAGGTGTGCTCCAAGAGGAAAGCAGTGGGATGAAACAGTACGAGCAGCCTTTTTAAAGCCAAGGTACCTAATGCAAGCTTCAGACTCTATTGGGTTTTACTGTTATGTCTTACTCTTATCCAAATAAGTAGCACTTTCATCATCTAAGTACAAAAACTTTTCTCCCTTCTGTTTTCAGTACTTGTTTCCCCCCCCCCCTTTGGCCTCCTCTCCCATGCATGTGTGGGGAAAACATTTCAGTAAGTCCGTGAGCTGGTAGAGTATCTCAGTTGAAGTCATTGCTTGATGTATTAAATAATTCATTTTTTCTAGCTCTTTTGCAGGGTGGTATGAGGAGTGGTGAGGGTACATTGGAGAGGCTAATTCTTCATCTGGTTCCCTATGAATGACAGCCTTTGGTTCTTTATGCGCACGAGACACTGTTCCATTCATTCCTTTGGGGCATCTTCCTTGGTTAGTTGAGGCTGGAGGATTTCAGGCAGCAATGCTGAGCCTCGAACCAGAGATGATAGTGTTGCCAATAACAAGGAGAAGCAGGGTAATAACATTTCAATTTTTAAATTCTTGGTCCCATTATTCTTTCATGCTGAAATGTTATTGAAGTATAACTGCTTGTTGAACACACATTAATTCTGGAATTTGTGGTGAATCCAATCACACGTAGCTGAATTTGCCGGGCTCGCTGCACAAGCCTTTTGACATTTGAGGCCAAATGTTCAAATCACAAAACTGAAGGTCGTGGCATGTATTAGACAGGGAGGAATTAAGAAGACGCATGGTCCCCACAATCTCTACCAGAGTCTTTACAAAACTGTCACCGTCACCAATGCATTATTTATCAGATTAGGTGAAGGAAATGTTATCTTTTTTTTTTTTTTTAAACAGGGCTTATTAATGGGGGAGCATGGTGTCCACATATACTGTCAAATGGGAAAGCATCTTATTTCAAACCTAGACTCTTCCTGTTGCACTAATGAGCCTTCTGTTTTGATTTCTAACACACTGTTGCAGATATTTTTAGCTTGACTTTATGCCATTGGACAGTCTTTCTGTAACTGACAAACATTTGCATGAACGGAGGTCTCGCTAGGTATTTTTAGACCTGCCATGGCCTTTAGACAAGTGTAACTAAATGGGAGAGTTCTTTGTTGTAGGGTTCAGCTCCGTAGCTCATCAGCATTGCCGATGGTGAGAGTAACTAGTAATACCACCCAGCTTATCTGAGCAAGAGAGCTGGTTTCTGAATAGTTTGAAAGTTTGGAGCGAAGGGATAGGAAAAATAAGCTCATTTTTACATATACAAACTGCGAATTTACAAAACTTGGATTATCAAATTGTTTTTACTCCCAGAAAAGTTAAAAAATTCTGAATTGGGCAGTGAGATGGTAAATGCTGGCTCTGCCGCTTTCTGAGCAAAAGAGGGGGAAGTATCCCCTTTTTCAAAATATTCCTGAGGCTTGCTTTCCCTAAAGAAGGTTATAATCGCCCCAGGGAGACTGTCTTGACGGCTTGAGAGATACCAGATTCAAGATTTCTCATGGAAATGTCGGTTAAAACAAACTCCCCATCAGGAAATAGTCCAGATGCTGCAGCATGAAATGCAAAAGCCTGGATTTGTTCACTTGAAATGACACTAGGACCACAAAACCTCTGAAACACACATGGCTTCATCATATTACTCCAAATCCCCTGGGTAGATAAGGTTGAAACCAAGGAAATACAATGGCTACAATGCTGCGCCACAGTGCCAATTAATTTTCATTCATTGATCTTTGAGGCTATGTTTTATTTATCACACCTGCATCCTCCCCCTCTTTGTTTAGCCTGTGATTCAGAATCCTTTCAAGGTCTGCAAGCTGCTCAAAGCCTTTGCTCCCATATTGGAGACGATTTTTTTCCTTATCGGTCTCTTTCCGGCTGTTTTCCTCCCTTTCTTGCTCTGCTCCGCGTCTGTGCCCTTCAGGCTAATTTGGATCACCCTTCCCTTTCCTTCAGCGCAGTTGGAAGGCTCATTTGTCCTCACTCGCCATCAGCAGCAGTGAGTCAAACTATTTATATTTTCCAGACTTTGTCCACCCAGTGGTCTGTTTATTTGGAAAGCAAAACAGGAAGTGTGGTCAGGATGAGTTTCATTATTGGTTCCTGAGCAGATCTTTGCCTTATTATTATTCCACTTTTGCCTTTAGGTACCAGTAAAGCAAGCAGATGGGCTCTCTATGCTTGGGAGTTGCCGGACGTGACACTGCGGTTTGAGTGTGAGCTGTGGTGGTTCTGAGAACAAGACCGCCCCCCCCCTCCTCCAGCAGAGGCTACTGTATTGTTGACTTGGTTGATGTGATGAGTTAGTGACCTGGGTAGTTAGTGCAAAGTCACGGTGCCTTCATTACACTCTTCGACAGGAGTGGTGATGGGCCAGTTGGGTTGAGAGTAGACGTTTAATGCAGGAGATCTGTGGGCAAATTCATAGTCCACCGTTTCTGTAGATAAGCTGAGGCCTTTGAATTCCAGAGTTCTCGATCGGTGGATTTATATCTCACGCTTCCATGTTGCTTTACGTTTTTACGTTTTCTCTTACTTCTGTGCTACACCCCGATGAAGAGGAATGAATGCTTAGCATTGTGTCTGGAAAGATTCCATGAGCTGAAGCAAAGCAGAGCTGTGTGAGGCGATGGCACGCCCATCCATCACCTGGAGGAGGTGAAAAACTCCCATATACAGGACCATTAATAGGTCGTAACACATAGTGATAGCAGTTCCATTCCTGCTGGAGAAGACCCGCATACATCCCGCCCTTTGGACGTTGTTTACACATGTTGTTTAGTATTGTAGGAGCAAACAAGAGAACAGAAAGTTGTTACGAGCACATCTTGGAGAGATACAGTCACTACATAAACGAACGAATCTTGCCTCATTGGCCCTCACGGCAACCCCCGTAAGCAGGTGCTGGGAAGTCTGCTTCTCGCGGGAGTAGGAGAAACATCTTGCTTAAGGTCATAACTATGGTTCTGTGATAAGAATTGAAATTAGACCTGGTTGCCTTTTGTAGAAGACTATAAATATTACCAGCTATGGATAAGCTAACAAATTGCTCAGCAGGCCAGACACAAACCTTCAGATGCTTCGAAGGAGCTGGCAGGGATTTCAAAGGTTCTTTAATCCAGACCTTTCATAATACATGAGGAAACAGACTCTCCGGGTAGTTCATGGTGTCTGGGTAAGATTTTTGGTGTCCTTAAACATGGCTTTAATGCTTAGAAAGATTATTTAAGGGCTACTTTCATTTTGAATAGTAATATTCAACTTATTAAAATTACAAATTTAAAAACTGAGTTCTTTCTTAAGTCTTTAAATTCAATTTACAAATCTCATTATTCTTTTACTAAATCCAGCAACTTTCGCAATTGCTTTGAAAGGGTTTCTTTTTTTACAACCTAGTTACTGAAATCAACTTATTTTAAACTGCACTTATAAATTTAATATATTTGATTTTCTTTTTAAGTACTTAAATTGTCTAACAAATAAACTTCCCCACGTGCTTAAATAACACTTGTAAATCTCATAAGTTAAAGTTTTAAATATGGTAGTTCTTAATTCTTCTGCGTGTTACAATATTACTTGTAGCTTTAGAAAAACTTTCATAGTGCTACCGGCTTAAATTTAGTTTTAAAAGTTACTCAGTTATGAACCATTTAAAACTTAAAGATCATAAAGAGGGTGTCGTGTATATTCTACAATGTTGAATTCTCAAACGATACAAATGGTGTATTTAAAATACCAATTATACACAGAATATTCTTAAATTTAACATGTTTAGTAACGAGACCTGCCTTAGAGGACTGTTGGGTGAATTAAATCCATTAGAATGGAAGCTTTAACAAAGTTAGCAATTTTGTCTGTTTGGTTATTGATATACTCTCAGCACCTAGAAAGGTGCCTGGATATTATCTATGCTCAAAACAATTCGTTGCACTAAGTACACAGCGCTTCACACAGTGACTGGAATGTAGAAAATGTCCAATAAACGTTGGCTGCCATTATGCTTTGGTGACAACTTCCCCTAGTCACTTGCAGATTCTTAATTTTGTACTGATTTATTCGGAAATTGTTGACTAATGATTCCCATGCCAGTAGTTTCATACCTGTACTTATCTGTGATGTTACTTTCATCCCAAGAAAAGCCTTGGGGAAGCTGCATGACTCCAGCGCTTGGGTGCCCACAGCTTATTTCTAATTTTCTGGGTTTGGAGGTCTTTTCTCTTATCTTGCTCAGCACATGCGCACTTCTCAGTTTTCCCTGTTGTTTTTTTCTTTAAGTGATCTTGTTCTTGAGCCTTCCTTGACTGTTTCTTAGCCTTTTTCCTGTGTTTTTTCTTTGTGCACCCTTTAAGTGGAGGTAGTCTTTGAAGATCCGTTTCTGTCTATTTCTGTTCATCATCTAGCCTTCCCGGCCGATCTCCCTGGCGTCTATAGCGTTAAGTAAACCTCCCTTTATCCCTACCTCTGACCGTCTCCTAAGTCACAGACCCTCCACCTAAGAAATACCTACTATGTTCAAACTCTGACAACAGAATAATATTTTTCTCACATGTGAAATTTGAGTGATGTTATTAGACTCCTCCATTCTCCCCTCCAGAACCCGGATTATAGTCAAAATCTTGTCCTTCCTTCAGTGTTTTTCACATCTGATGCTTCCTTCACACAATCAGTGTCAGCTGAGACCTGTATCAGGAACCACCTGGGCTCTCTGACCTCATCTAGCTGGTCTGCCCAGCACCGGTAGATACCGCCTTTGACCCCTCGTCCATACTGCTGCTAGGGTTATATTCTTCAGAGCAAGCTCAAATCATATTTCTCCATGCTCAAAAGCCGCTGAGGAGGCACAGTTCTCACATTTCCTGTTGTATCTTCCCTTTCATCCTTCCTTTGTTTCTTATGTTTTATCCTCCTTTTTGTTTCCAGTCTACCCTCCCCCACCATTGTCTTATTAAGTTCTTCTCCCACTGTGATCAGGTAGAATAATACCCTTCCCCCTCCTCCCGCTAGGTCCTAATTGCTGGAACCTGTGGATATGTTAAGGTATATGGAAAAGGGGAGCTAAGGTGGCAGGTAAAAATCGAAGATGCTAATCAGCTGACCTTAAATTAGGGCGAGGATCCCGGAGGGCTCAGGTGGGCCCAGTGTAATCACGTGTCTTTAAAAATGGAAGAGGGGAGGCGGAAGAGGAGGGTCGGGGTGGGTGTGGTTACGGGAGGAGATCCCGGTGAGGTGGACGTGAGATGGACCCGGCCTGCTGTTACCGGCTTTGAAGACGGAGGAAGGGGCCTTAAGACAAGAGGTGTGAGTAGCCTTTTGAATCTGGAAATCACAAGGAAACGGACTCTCCCCCAGAGCCTCTAGAAGGGAAGGCAAGCCTTGCTGGCGCTTGGCTTTAACCTAGTGAGACCCATGTCAGACTTCTTAATTAGAGAACTGTAAGATAATGAGTGTGTGTTTTAAGCCACTGAGTTTATAGTAATTTGTTAACAGCAGCAGTAGGAAGCTAATACACCCACCTTCATGCTTTTACTCAAGCTGATCGTAATGTCGGGAATGAGTTGCTGCTTCACACCGACTTACTGAAGTCTGATAAAGACTTCAAGTTCTAGTATAAATCTCACCTGCTCGAAACTGCCCTTGTAGTCAAAATTCATCCCTCTAACCCTGCTTGTTTAAAACCTTATGTCCTGTATCAGCACTTTTCCTCTTTTATTAGATATGTGTGTCTCCCTCTTTGAACTTGGATTGCGAGTGTTCAGAATAAGACCCATATATTTCTTTCTGTCCCCCCCATAAAAGCTTCACATTCAAGTCAGTACTTCTTGAATCAGACTGTAAAAATGCAACACATTGGAAATGGTGCTAAATACGAGTCCTAAATGCCCACAAGATGGAGATATTCCCTTAACAAAAATTTTCATTATCCCATGAGATCATTTCTCTTTGACCCCTTTCAAAACCAGAAATTCAGTCCTTTTTAGCTGGAATTTCAATCCTGTATTGACAGTCACAATTTAGGATTTTTAGAAAGTTTATATACCGAAAATGTCCTCGACCATTTTAAAATGAGGGTCGGTATGGACATACATTAAAACTAAGAAAACTCTTTGCCTAACAGGACTTCTGTAAACAGCGTGACCACACGTTCACAGGTGCAGTGGGTTATTGTGTCTTATGGAGCATAGCTGTATTATAGTGGTTTTCTGTGTTTCCTTTAACGAGAGGTCAGGAGGAAATGCGGAAATTGTCTTGCTTACTGCCATCGAATGTCACCTTTTCAATTGGAATACAAATTAAAGTCAAGGATGCTCTCTCCTAGAGATTCTTGGACAAGGGGTGAAATTCCAGGTTGCGTGAACATGTAGGACTGGAATAAAATTAGCATGTGAAGCCACTTACGGTGTCTTCTGAAGCTTCTTCTGACAAGCAGCTTTTGAATATGTTAAGTGCAGACGTTCATGTGCTCTCATCAGTTTTTCAGATACCTTCCTTAAAAATTGCCCCTAACTCAAGCGCTAGTTGTCTTTCCATTAGGTAATGGATGGCTGGTCTCTGATACCTGAGAACCCAGCTGAGACTACCTGTTCTTTCCAGTACTAACTTGGTCAGGGAAATGTGGTCTGGGAAGATAAAGAAGGGGAGGGGTGTGGACACACGGAGTTAGTTTCTTTCAAACTGGGTGGATTGACAGTTTGAAAGAACAGGTTAAGCTATGAAGGCAGGGTAGAAGATAACTTAATTCAGCTGAACCACATGGGATTGCTAGGTCCGTCCCCTTAGGTAAGTAGCATTAATGTTCCGAGTCATCTAGGGCCATTTTATATCTGAAAGCATCCCAGCCATATTGACACTGACGGGTCAAAAAAAAAAATCACGCTGTTTGAGTAACCTATCAATAACCTTATCAAAATATTTAAAGAACTTCATATAGATAACAGAGAAAATTCATCTCCTTCAGTGTGGCCTTTTAGGGTAAAGGTAGAACGTAGGGGCAGGTGTTGTGAGGAGGAAGAATTCATTCACTGTCACAAAGCGTTATCTTACAAGAGCTGTGTAATGATGGAATAAGCTTCTGATAACCAAAGCCTTTCCCCCAAAAGCCGGGTGGTTCCTTTTTAGCAAAACCTTGGGTGGGAAGTGGTATCGGATGACCTTTGTTCTTTTTCTACCAAATCTAAAATTCTGTGATGCTATCAAAAGGACACACATTCACACAGAGACTTCATGAATTTGTAAGCTTCTTTAAAAGAAATCCAGAAATGTGCCTACTTACTCCTTAAGGATAATAACCCTAATTTAAATTAGTCTTAGAGCAGACTTTACCTGCTGTTGATTTTAATCAGAAATTCCTTAGGATCAAAATCAAGATGGCGCTCTTAACTCAATAGTTGATGAAACTAAACCTGGAGGCACAGAGTTTGGCAACGCTAGAGTGGTGAATAATCATTGAGAACACGTGAAAACGAACCCTCAGATAAATGGAAACAGGAAAAACGAGTTGTTTAAGTTGGATATTAAGTGCTGAGCTCTCTTTTGCACAGCTGTGATTCCCCATGTTGGTAGTGCTATTGTCTGTGGCCTCTCCTTTGTAGAGGGATTGTATTGATGGAAGTCAAGATTCTTCATTCCTTCAAGTTACCTCACCACCCAGAATGGTTTCCAGCACTATTGGCTTCTCATCTGGCCAGTGGCAGCAAATTGCTCTGGGCCTTCTAATCTTGCAAAGTGACTAGAGTCCCATTTTGCTGTCATTCCCAAGGAACAACGCACAGTTTCTGAACACCTCCTGGCAAAGTAGGTATAATTTCCACGGGATAGTGCCGAGGACTTTTTAATTAGGTTTCTTCTCTTCAGCACGCTGTATTCACGGGAGGGCTAGAAGAAAAGTGAGGGGGTAGGAGTGCTTGGGAAATGGGAGAGCCATTGTTAATTGGAGTTAGAAATGGGCGAAAAGTAGTCAAAGGGGCCTCTGCAGAGAGAAAAAGAAAATATGCATGCCGTGTGCAAGGTGGGAGTTGTAGAGGGTGGTAGCTGATTATCTCATATTATCTATTATTACACCTTTCTCAGCAAGTTAAAAATGCTCTAGTGATGTGATGGGAGCTGATGGGAGCTATTAACCTATTCTGATCACAGAGAAAACAGGTTTTATGAACATTCAATTTCAGACTGGCGTACGTAAAAACTTCTAATTATCAGGGTAATATAGACTTGGTGAACGTTTGGAGCCAACCAGATTCGACTTCAACTTAGGCGATTCATTTAGGCTCCATGAAGCTCATTTTCTTCATCTTTGAAGTAGGAATAATATCTGCCTAATTGTATTATCTTGCAAGTTAGAGTCAGGGAAATCATGCGTAGAAAGCAGTTGGGCTAGTATCTATTCATAGGTGGTATTCAAAGAATGTGATTAAAGAGTGTTTTCAGGACCTAAGCTAAGGAACCTATAAGTTCCCAAAAACAGTGTCACCTTTTACTGGAACAGCCCATATTGACCGTATAAATATATTTGGGGGTGGGGGGAACTATGCAGCCTTGATTTAATAACTCGGAGTAACTCAACTTCAGATTCCCTGTTTATCATTTCTATACCTTAATTTGCCTACCATTCCAGGAGCTTGATAGCATTCACTACTCCCTTATCTGGCAGAGAAGCCAGAAATGTAGATGTCATGAGTCTGCATAATAGTTCCATTCAACTGAAGAAGGGCATTTAAAGGAAACTATAATGCATTCTCCCAAGAAGACCTGAGTGATCAATATAAGGTTTTCAGCTCAAAATCAGATCTCCCAACCCCATTATTACACTTATGCCTGACATACATCAGTTTTTGCACCTTAAGAAGAAATCTCAAAATATGATGGGAGAGATTTAGGAATATGCAGAGGCATTTTCTTGGGGAATGGGAATGAAGGAAAGAATGTTGGACCTTCCTGCCCTTCTTGAATGAGTGATGGCTACATAACTGCTCACCCACTCCTTCCTTGTCTTCCGGGTACCATTGACGAAGGATGTTGTAAAGAGTGTTGAGCAGATCACTGGTCTCAGTAGCTACGTTCTGGATTTGATTTTAAAATGACTTTCCAGCAGAATATTAAGTAACATCATGAACAAATAATCAGCCAGGAGCTAAGGACAAAACGGTAAATACATGTAGCTAGTAATCGAGAAGACAAACTTCTAATAATTATAACTGAGACATGTATTAATGTAGGCCTGCACAAAATGGTTTAGAGACACCACAAGGTGGTGTGCAGGATCTTACGGAAAGACTCTACTCTTTTAAATATGCTTTTGGGACCAAAACATATCTATGTAATTCTTTTCATAAATACAACGGACATTTTTTAAGCATCTTTTCTTCTGGTTATGGCACTCTGGGAAATCAACTGTGACTCTCATTCAGGAGGTTATGGTTTAGCTGGGTAAGGAAGACAGACAGACGTATATTTAGTGTAAAGACTTAGTGGGGGTTGGTACGGCGTTGGCTGAAGCACAACTTGGCAGCTTTGAGAACAATTCCCCCGCCCTGCCCCCTCAAGGACTTTTATCTTCTGTGTGTCGTTAAAATGTGCTTCCATAGAGATTATCTCACTTAAGTTTGCAACAACTCTTTGAGTTCTCATTTCACAACTACAGAAACTGACTCAAAGATTTCAAGAATACCCTTAAGTTCACACTGCCAGGTGATAGAGGTCCCAGCACTTGAACCTGGATTTCCCGTTTCTAGTAGCATGGAGCCCATTCCTTGATCACAGCTGTCTACCCAACTCACACCCCTCCTTCGGAGTCCTTGCTTGAGAAGGACTATTTGGTGACCTTCCTCTGCATCTAAAGGTGATAATGTTTAGACACTAACACCCTCATCACCTCAGTTATTTCAAACCCTCAATATCCAAGGAATGACGTTTCAAGAGATTCCTTAAGTTAACAAATCTTTCTTGATTTGTTTTATGCTGTAGTAGATTTGATTAAAATGTTTCACCAGGAATAGAGAATTCAGGAAGTAGGCAAAGCACCTCCTTGCCATCCCCATCCCTGCACCTGGAAGGCATTGCATAAAATTCATCATATTTTAGTTAAGAAAGCATTCAATGAAAGCTCTTATAATTAAAATGAATTGCAACCCAACCTTGCAACCCAACATAAAAAACATTGGGGAAGACACTACATAGTTTTTTAACTGTATTAATTCAAGTTCCCTAGTGGACCTTAAAGCAATTCATACCAGAAGAAGCATAGCAAAAACATCCTACTGATGCTTTTATCCTATAGTGCCATATTACATCTTTCTGTTGCTAGTAGTATCCCTGTTTCCTCCATCCAGTATTCTGGGATCTAGGGATGTTATTGGAGATGCAGTAGACAACCGCTTTTTTGTTTTACTTAATAAATTAAACAGACATTTACTGGTGGACACATTTTGGCCTGATGGCTATGGTGCACTGCAGTGTTGGAGTATTTAAAGATCCAATGAGTTATCAGAAGAGGAAGCTGCCACTACACTGAAATATATTGAAGCCTTATGGTAGATCACGGCCAACCATTTGATGGCTCTATAAATTAAAACAAGCAGACACTTCCGTGTTTGCTTTGTGGTTCGGTGCTGGACGAGGAGAGCTGTCGGATTTTCATAGTCTCTGTCTTTGAGGAGTTAAGGCAACAAGAGCAAAGTGTAAGGAGACCGTAAGACAGACCTCAAGTATATAGTGTTTAAATGAAGTTTTCCACTGAAGCAGAAACTAGGGATCGCATCTACTATAAGGAAGCAAGACGAGTCTTGAGATTTGTGTAATTAGACCAGAGGGTCACCTCAAGGAACACTTCACTATTCCCACAGGTTGGGAGAAGCCTCACAGTGAAGGAGAGGGGATGTCGGTGTTGTGTAGGCCTTGGGGGCGTGGTTGGGGTTGGGGGGTGCCAGTGCAGGAGTGAGCAGTAGTTTATTTTTTAAACATTTATTTTATTGAAGTATAGTTGACTTACAATGTTGTTATTTTCTGCTGTCCAGCAAAGTGATTCAGTTACACGTATACATACATTCTTTTTCATATTCTTTTCCATTAGGATTTATCACAGGATATGGAATATAGTTCCCTGTGCTGTACAGTAGGACCTTGTTTATCCATTCTGTATACAACAGTTGGGTAGCAGTAGTTTATTTTTTTAAAATTTATTGATGTATAGTTGACTTACAGTGTTACGTTAATTTTCTTCTGTACAGCAAAGTGATTCAGTTATACATCTATATTTTTCATATTTTCCATTATGGTTTATTACAGGATAGTGAATATAGTTCCCTGTGCTGTACAGTAGGACCTTGTGGTTAATCCATTCTATATATAACAGTTGAGCAGCAGTAGTTTCAAACCTGCACTAATAAGAGAGAGAGAGAGAGTGCATTTGGTGAGCATCGGACCAGGAGAGCAGTCCACAAATGAGGGAATATGAATAATTCCTGGAGACATGAGTAGGATGGCAGGATTGGCAGTAAGTTGATACGTGGTCTTAAGTTGCGATGAATGGAGTGGGAAGAAGCTAGAAAAAGAACTATTTAGAAAAAAAAAAACCAACTTTGAGAAAAGTGTGAAGCTTTTGATCTGAATATAGAATGCCCTGGTAAGCACCTTATGAACTGTAACTTGTGTTTTTAATGGAAACTAAGACATAGTCCAACAAGAGTGATAAGCCTGCTTATGGGAAGGGATGTGGAAAATAGACCATTCTGGGAAAATTAAAATAGAGCGTGTGTTCTCCATCACCCCTTGGTAAACAAAAGAGGGAGAAAATGTTCTTGGCTCAAATTTTGCAACAAGATTCCTCTTGAAGCAAAAAAGTAGGAAAAGTGACTTGCTTAAAGTAACAAGTATTTAGTTGCCAAGATAAGTATAGATCCCAAGTTTCCTCTCACCCTGGATCTTTCCATGATAAGTTACCTACCGTGACGTGAAACTCTGAGTAGAGATTTGAGAAAGAATGAAAGATAGTAAATAATGACACCGGGATGGAAGGCATGGCATAAAGGTGGAGTGTTGGAAGACAACTTTTCCACGCAGGTTCAATGGCACAGGTGTGTGAGTAGCAAACAGAAATAAGAGGTGAAACTGAGTTGTCCTCCTGTCACGCTGACAGAGCAATGAGCCAGGCAAAACAGGATGTGGAAATAATATTCAAGTTGTCCGTTGTAGAATGTAGTGTTTCGTTCAGTGTGATTGCCCTGACAGTTGGTGACAGAGCCTCCAAGAAACGAATGTGCTGATGACCTCGATTACAAGGAAAAAGGTCAATCTCAACTGACAACATGGGAAGAATAAGAGGGTGTAGGATCTGGAAATAGGCCTATCTGGTTCACCTGTGGGGGGTCGGGAAGAAAAGGAAGATGAAAGGAAATGCCCGGCTAGAAAGGTGTCTTATAAACTATGGAATCCAGATTTATTCTAGAAGGTAAATTCCATGAAAACAGGGATTTTTGTAAGCTTCAGTCACTGCTATATCAGCAAACTTTAGACTAGTACCTGGCCTAGGGCAAGCGTTCAATGTTTGTTGAATGTTTAGATGGATGGTTGGATGGACGATGAGAAGATGGGTGGGTGATAAGCCTATTCCTCAGATTCTTACTGTTTCCCAACCATTGCACAATGAGGGGCGCTCATCCAGAAGTTGAAAGAGTTCCCTTCCCAAGCTCAAGAGCCCTCTACAGCTCTAAGAATGATGTGAAGGACATCTGAGCTTTTTAAGTCAGCATTCTCAGCTAAGGACCCCGATTGGTGGAGATGAGAAACCACCAGGATAACAATTAGATTCCATTCGCTTTGGAGTATTAAGAGCCTGCCATGTGAGCAAACAACTGACAGTGTAACGGTGGTGTTTTGGGGGTGTGTGTGTGTACTTGGACTGTAGGAGATTGACCTTCAGGTGCAAATCCATGTGATCTGTTCATCAGAGATGTGACCACTTGGGATTTTTCCTTTTATGTTCTACTCACCCCTTTCCTGATTGTTTACCGCAGTTCTTTTCTACTTTCTGGTCCTTAGTACGTGCATAAACAAGAATTTCTTTCTGTTTGGCATTGTTTTGGTTGGTTTGGATTTTTTAAACAATTTTCAACTTACCTACACCTCATTAGAGCACCGGAAGAGAATGTTTCCTAGCTCCCAAAAGAGAGATGACAACTGTTGAGATGTGGGTTATGGGAATATGGATAAAAGATCCTTCCAGATATGATGTATATGCTACTATTATATGCAAATAATTACTGCTCTCTTAGGGTTCGTGCACATTGAATAGTCCATGTGCTTCCTTATTTTTACTGGTCTCTCTTGCAGTTAGGGTAAAGCCATGGGACTAATTCTGGCCCCTGAACATAAATATGATACCTTATTTCTGGGTCAAGGTAGTTAAAAGCCAGTGGGATGCCTTCTCACTTTCCCTGCCTCAGCAAACTTGAAGGCCACCTGTTGAGATGGTGGCCTCACAAGATGGCAGGATTATGGGTCCCCGAGTCCTGGATGGAGGCCCACCCCCACTGACCTGCTTTGGATTTTCTGTGAGCAAGGAATAGCCCTTGATTGTCGGAGGTCCCTGAGATTTCATGGTTTGTTGCAGTAGCTAAGACAAACTATCCGGACTAATAAAGTTTTTGTTTTTAATTAGTTAATTTATTTTTGGCTGCGTTGGGTCCTCGTTGCTGCCTGTGGGCCCCCTCCAGTTGCAGCGAGCGGGGGCCACCCCCTATTGCAGCGCACGGGCCTCTCACCGCAGTGGCCTCTCCCACCGCAGAGCACGGGCTCTAGAGCGCAGGCTCAGTAGTTGCGGCTCATGGGTTTAGTTGCTCCACGGCATGTGGGATCTTCCTGGACCAGGGCTCGAACCCGCGTCCCCTGCATTGGCAGGCGGACTCGCAACCACTGCACCACCAGGGAAGCCCAATAAAATTTTATATAAGGCTTTAGTGAACTAAACTGCTTTACAGTGGTGGAAAGGAGGCCCACCAGAAGGATGAATCATAAAAATCTTCATAGGTGGTTGGAGTTGATAATCTGAGCCCCAGTGGGTGACGTCATTCATTATGTGAATTACTTAAATCATGGGGGATTAAACTGTAGGGAAGAAACGGACTGAGGTCAGCGTCCCCCCCAGCCCCCAGCGGAGTTTGGGAGGCTGAATCTGGACTTTCAACATTTGGAGGAATAAGAAAGGATATCTAGGAGTAAGGAGTAGAGTGTGTGTGTGTGGTTGGATTTGCTTTCGTTTTATGTTTCCTAAGCATTCATAAAAATGTTAAATAGAGGAGTTTAACTCAGGAGTCTCCCCTTGATGCTAACAGTGACCATCAGAATGAGAGCACCCCGGGACTTCCCTGGCGGTCCAGTGGTGAAGACTCAGCACTTCCATTGCTGGGGGCGCGGGTTCGATCCCTGGTCGGGGAACTAAGATGCCCCATGCCGCAGGGCACGGCCAAAATAAAAATAGCACCCTGATGAGATAAGACAAAACAGGGTGAGTCTGGGATGGCTGCACACCTAGTTTTCTCCATGGCCTGTTCCTATTTGCTAGGCGTGCACACACAGCAGTCACATGCATGCCCCAAAGGTGACATAAGAGCAGTGACCACAGCCACCCAGAGCCTGGCCACCTCCCTCCCTGCGTTGCCTTTGTCCCAGGACTCGAACGTCGTGCTCGTCTGTGCTTCTGTTCTTGGTGTGTGGGGCCTCGAGCCTCTTAAAGAGCTGCAGGCTTCTCGTGACTCTAGCTTTGAACAGCCCTCCCCAAAGGACCCAGCCGTAGCCCAGGCCTGACCCCCTCTGAACAGGGGTGTGGGAGAAGCGGGGGAGGCACGTTGGGCACCTTCTTCTGGAATTACAGAACCTTCTGTTTTGCATTTTGTTTTAACAGGGAGGTGGGGACAAATTGGTCTAGGTCCTAATTTCTTGTTCTTCAGGGTTTTAAAAAACTGGCATAGATTCATGCTGTTGACACTGTACTTAGGACCAGACCCATCCTCATTTCTGTTGTGAGCACATGTAGGGGGTTTGCAACCCATGTTATGCTTGGAGAGGTAGCCTTTGTTTCCACTGTGGAGCGTGTGCTGAGCACCAGTTGGCAGGTTCTAGCAACATCATTTTCACCTTGTTTATAGAGCACGCACTGGATGCTTGGCCTGAAATAAGTGTATTCCTGGATTGGAAGCTGTTTGAAGGCAGTGTTTTTCATCGGTGACTCCATCATCAGGCAGCATCTTACACACAGAGACCTCAATTAACATCTCTCCTGTTGGATTTAAAGTAGTGATGCTGTTACCAACCATGTTTCTTGGCCTCCTTAATCAATAGAAATGGGTCAGAGGCCAGACGAGAAATCAGCCGAGGCTTCACTGGGGCCCCTGCTGCAGCAGTGGGAGGAGGAACAAATAACAGGTTCCCTTGCTTGCTTGCTCCCCAAGGGGGTGAGCTGATGACTTAAATGGGGTGAGGGTAAGGATGCGTCCAGGGGTGGGGCTGGAGGGGGGGCCTAGGTGTTTTGCCCACCCCTTTGCTGGTATTGAGTGCAGGGGGCATGCACAGTGCCCTGCTTTTGCTCCAGACTTTTGTTCTTCAGAAGTGGCAGTTGGGCTTTTTGGTCTCTTTGTATCTTTTCCAGAATTTGCCCCAACTGTGCATGCACACAGTTATTTTCAGCCCCTCACCGTTTCTTTGTATTTTGTTGCATGAGGAGATGTTTGTCCAGGTGCAGGCATTGCAGCGCTGCAGCTGAGGGTCCCACGTCCCAGCCTGTCTCAATGCTGTGAGAGCTGGAGTGGTTCTTCCTGGCTCAGGGCTGCGTGCTGTCTCTTGCTGTTGCCTCAGGAGCAGTGTTGCTGCAGTCCCCTTTAGACAAGCGTCCAAATGACTCTGCTGCAGACACAACTGTTGAGAACCAGGGAGTTGGGACGTGGGCCTTGGCAGGCATACTGGGATCCACATATCCCATCCTCGAGGAAGTGATGCCTGAGCTCTAGTCCTGGCTCGGCCGCGACATCAACTAGACAACTCACCTCTCTGGGTATTAGTTTATTCATCTAGCTATTAACATGTCTTACGAAATGCTTACAGAATTTTCTTCCAACTCGAAAATTGGATGACTATCTGATCTTTCATTTATATCAGTATTTTCCCAGGAATGTAACTCGGGGAGTGTGTATGAAGACAGATGGGAGAGAGGGTATTTCCTGTGACAGAACTTGAACACGCTCTGGTCTTAACTTGGAACCTCGTGACACAGGCTCAGAGCCATGTCTGTCCTCAGCACCACCACTGACAAGTGTCTGTCTTCCCTTAGTTTGTTACCAAGCCAAGTTTCCGTTCTGTTTTCTCCCGCCCTGCCTTCTTCAAGACCTCTCGTTCTAGCTGAGCCTCATGTGAAATTCATGCCTTCTCCCGAAAATTAGGACAGGCTCCATTGATAGAAGTTCTTTCCTGTTTATTTTTCTCCACAGACTCAGGCTGGAAAAATAAATGAAGGCTTATACGTATGTATCTTTTCATTTCTTTCAAGCTTCACAGCCCAGGGTCTGGATGCTTTGATCACCCATTCTGGCATTAATATTGACTTCCATTCTGCTCCCCTTTTGTTATTTTTCCTCCCTTACTGCTAGAATTAGGCCCATCTCTCTGAAGTCTGCATCTCATTCCTTCTGTGATCGTTCTAGGAGGGCATTCATTTGAATGGTTATCAACATGCATTTCGTTGACCAGGCAGCCCTCTTGTGGGTCCTTCTGGTTTACCTGAAGTGCTGCAAGACCCTCCTAGTCTTCTAAGATAATTTTCTTTGTACTTTAAAAGGTATTTGTGGGCTTCCCTGGTGGCGCAGTGGTTGAGAGTCCGCCTGCCGATGCAGGGGACGTGGGTTCGTGCCCCGGTCTGGGAAGATCCCACATGCCGCGGAGTGCCTGGGCCCGTGAGCCATGGCCGCTGAGCCTGCGCGTCCGGAGCCTGTGCGCCGCAACGGGAGAGGCCACAGCAGTGAGAGGCCCGCGTACCGCAAAAAAAAAAAAAAAAAAGGATATTTGTCTGTGTTTGTGATTGTTTTCACTTAATTTTGAAGTTATTTGGGGGCCTAATTTTGTTAAATCTTAGAATGTAGCCTTTTACTTTTTCTCTTTGATAGGTTTAAGAGTTTCCTTTTCACTTTCCATAATAATTATTCCTACTGTATATATTGCTTCCGTAAACTGAGACTCATCGTATTTTTATCTTTTTTGTCTTTTTTCCTGTTTCTCATCCATTCCATAACATTTGGGTATTTACCTGCATAATTTCAAAGTCTGTATCACATCATTGAAAATCAGCTGCTTTTCTTTCTTCACAGATGATTTTTATGATGCTCATTGTTTAAAGATGCCGCTGCTAATGATGTCGCTTTTTGTGCAGAAAGAATTATTCTTGAATTTGTGTTTTCGGGGGGGGGGGGAATTTGAATGGAGCTGTAAACAGGGTATTCTGATGCCCAATCAAAGATAGTCATGGGTGGCTATTAAGCAACAGGGAAAGAAAAAGAATAGTAAAAACTAAAAACTAGCTATATTCACAGTGGACCAGAAATTCAATATCTTATTGTTCCTCTGTACTTTTTACCAAACATCTATTTATCAACACTCAGTGGTAACATCTGGATACACAGTGCAGCTTATAAAAATCATTACTCCACTATGTCCTGAATGTTTGCTGGTGACCACACAGACGGAAGTGATTAACCACTTCTATTGTTTCTATTTATATTTCTATTCCCCCAAACTAGTGGTTTAAGTAGGAAGATAATCTTTGAACATGACCATTGATAAACGTAAATATTCATAAGGAATTTTGAATTCTCTGCCACAGAGCTGACATCAGTAATGAAGATGGATAAAGGGCCTTATTTAATCAACAGATAATTCCATTTTAAGAAGGACCTGGACGCAGATTTCATAATTCATGCACTTAGCAGTGCTCTTCCTCGCCATGGCCCTTAGATACTGACACATCTAAGGGCAATATTGAGAATCTCTAGTTTGGAGTTTTTCTTATTATAATAATCAACACAGACGGGTTCACCACTTAAAGTGTTTGAATTTTTATTTAGCTCATTGCACAATGTGATAGAAACTGAGTGAGCCGCCATGAGAAAGCCAACACAGGGGCCTTAGTTTACGTGCTGAGATACAGGCTTTAGTCGACAGCCTAAAAGTACAACCTGTATCCACATAACAGTCCACAGGTTAGAAGCACAAATATGAAAGCCCCCTTTCCTTTAGCAGCTTCTACAAAAAGTGACTTGTTAGCATAAAATTGTTGCAACATTGTACTTTAATGTTCTGATACAAATATATAAGCGAACTTAGCCCTCAACATCGGTTCTTAGTAAGATTCTTATTACAAAGGCCTGTGGTCCCCATCCCTCACTGCTTGCCGCTAAGGTTATTTGTCCATAAGGGAATCACACTTAAAGCAAAAGACCGAGCTTGACTTAATAGGCATATATCTGTCTCTGAAAGGATAGACCGAGTTCTGATCCTTAGTTTGGCTTTATTTTCAGTGTTTTTGAATAAGCAGCTCTGAAGCTGTACTGGTATTGTGATGTGTTAATAACATTAAACATTTCTGATCAAGTGTGAGTGAGGTATCTGAGGAAGCAAAAAGTCAAGTACAACCCTTTTTTTTTTAACCTGCTTTTAATGAGATCATTAGGGAGTTAAGGCTCTGTTGGTTGAATTACACTGCAGTCTTCACTCTTAGCTATTGAGTTTATTTAAATTACATCTCAAACTAGTCATTGTAGAAGAGGGTTTTGGAGAATGTTCGCAGTGAAATAAAGGGCAAGTCTTTGAAGAGCATAATGTCTTTTTAGAATGAGAGACTTGGAGAAATGGTATTTGTGTTTGTAGCTCAGAAAGAGGAATGTTGTTGATAGAAACACCTTCAGTACTGGGCTGCTGCATTTTCTATCAAACTCAGACTGTTTGCTCTTAGAGGCTTCGAAAACCTTTCCTTGTGCCTTCTGATGATGAGGATACAAACACACAAACCAGTAAGCCCGCTTAGCCTCAAACCTGGGACAGAAAGTCGCCTGGGATTTCTAATAAATTAGTTGCTAGTCTTTGAGAGGCTTTGATTCTTAAGGTATTTTGTTAGAGAAGGAATACAAAGGAATTGAAATCAGCTGATTACTGGGGCCGACGTGTCAATTCCAGGGCTCTGGAAGCCTCCATTAACAACATATGCATTAAAATGCGGCGAATCCATTCCTCTGTCCTCTGGAAGGCACTAATCACTGACTCACCTGTACCATGTAGTTTCCTAAAGGTGATCCCTGACAAACTATTACTGTCTCTTCTAAGTTATCAGTTAAATGCTAAAAGTCTATTCAAGATCATTTCAGCTTCCAGTATGGTATTGTGTTTTATTTCAATAATAAATTAATGATTTAAATGTAGAATGTTGAACCCATGGTCTTCATAGACAAGAGGTTTCTTTATATTTGTGCTTGAGGGTATGTGATTGCACTATCAAAACAATGTTCTTCCAAAGAATAGGGAAACCAAAGTTATAAATAGCAGTACACATGTTGTCACTTAAAAAATAAATTCTAAGTTAGGGAAAAATCAAAACTAAAGAAAGCAGCCCTGAGGCATTTTGGAATCTCTAGAAGAAGAAAGGCTTTGTTTTGTTCAAGTCGTCAGCTAGACGAAGAACTCAGGCTAGATTTTGCGAATTATTTTGTTTAGGCATTACAGGGGTCTGATTGATCCTTGTTCTTTGGAGTTCCTGAGGAAACTTGAAGAGGTTTCTTGGTAGCGAGAAAGAAGGACAAAATCTTCACATTGTTCGGTTCTTTCAGTTCGGGGTGGTATAGTAAAGCAAAACAGATCATTATTAAACGATATTTTTTTGTCAGCCTCGTAGATCTGGGGGTCTGTTCTAGAATGCTAGGATACATTGCTGATTAGATAGACACAGATGTCCGTTCCTGTAGGGCTTACATTCAAGCAGAGGCAGGGCAGAAAACATATAATAAACCTCATAACTAAGTGAATTACAGAGAACTCCAGAGGTGGTAAGTGCTATTAAAAAAAAAAAAAAAAAGACGGCAAGGTGAAGGAGATCGGGAGACGCTGCCATTTATTTAGAGTAGATAGGGTGGCCCTTATTGAGAAGATAATCTTTGAACCTGAAAGGGGAAGTCAGCAATGTGGATATCAAATAACACTTAAGGAGAAGCTCAAGCAGAACCTCTACAGTAGAAGTAAGTGGGGAGAGTTCAAGTAGGGGGAATATATGGGAATGAGGAGTTGAGGGTTTTGAACAGAGTATGAAATGATGTGCTTTACCTTTTCAAACCATCGCTCTGGCTTCTGTCAGACTGCTGGAGCCCAAGGGAGAAAGCAGTGGGACTAGTTATGAGGCTATTACAATGATTTGTCCAGGCAAGAAATTATGAGTGCTTTGATCAGAGTAGGAGCAGTGGACGCGGTAAGAAACAGATCCAATTTGGATATACCTTGAAGGGAAAGCCCACAGGATTTCCTGATAATTGGATTTGAGATGTGAGAAAAAAGTCTACCAACAGTGACTCCAGACAGCTTTTTTAAATTTAATTTTTATTTTATATTGGAGTATAGCTGATTAACAGTGTTGTGTTAGTTTCAGGTGTACAGCAAAGTGATTCAGTCATACAGATACATACATCCACTCTTTTTTAGATTCTATTCCCATATAGGTCATTACAGAATATTGAGTAGAGTTTCCTGTGCTATACAGTAGGTCCTTGTTGATTACCTATTTTATATGTAGTAGCGTGTATGTGTTAATCCCAAACTCCTAATTTATCCCTCCCTCCCTGCCCCCCTCTCCTGCCATTTTCCCTTTTGGTAACCATAAATTCATTTTTGAAGCCTGTAAGTCTGTTTCTGCTTTGTAAATAAGTTCATTTTTATCAAGTTGGATGCGGGATCTTGTATCATCTTGGGTTAGGGATTTCAGTTGTGGATATGTTTAAGGTGACGACTAGACTTCCAGATGGAGAGATGCCATGTGGGGATGTGGAGTTATGTCAGAATATCTGTAATTTTGGTGACTGGAGAGCCCGAGAAGTTAATAAGATCTGTGACGAAGTTTCTTAGCTGGTTGTGTGGATTAAATAATCTTTGTCGAAAAGCTGTGCACACACTTTGTCGGGCAAACATATCCTACCAGAAAAGGGGATTGACCTTTAACATTGAATAAAGCGCTCGCAGCCCATCTGACGGGCAGAGGATTAGGAAGCAGAAGGCATGGAGTAATATGGTTCCTGGTATCAGCGCTGAGGCATTGTGTGTGTGCTCTTAACGCCACAATCAGCGTAATGAAAACTACCATGAAAACATAAACATTAAAACAAAATCCCCATCTTATACAGTAGATTTGTACTAGCCCTTCAAGCCCTACATACTTAACACTTGATGACATATTTGTTTGTCTGCATAATGTAATAGTAAATTCTAGAATAAATACTCAACTCTTCACTGCCCATATATCCTTGTCGATCTCTGAATTCAGGTATAAAATAAGGAATAGCTTTTTGAAAAGTGTATTATTGAAAAAGTGTTAAAATAATGGATTTTCACCACCTTCTTAAAAACAAAAAAAGGTTTCATTAAAAAATGCTACCTTCGGTCTTCCCTGGTGGCGCAGTGGTTGAGAGTCCGCCCGCCGATGCAGGGGACACGGGTTCGTGCCCCGGTCCAGGAAGATCCCACATGCCGTGGAGCGGCTGGGCCCGTGAGCCATGGCCACTGAGCCTGCACGTCCGGAGCCTGTGCTCTGCAACAGGAGAAGCCACAACAGTGAGAGGCCCGTGTACTGCCAAAAAAAAAAAAAATGCTACCTTGTTATCCTCCATATGCATATGTAATAATTGGGCTTTATGTTAATATGGATAGAATTTTGTTTGTGGGTTTTTTTTTAAATTTTAGAATATACTAGAGTCTTTCTGTTCGGTTGGGGTTTGGTTTGGTTTTAAATATCCCATTCCAGCACCCTCCAGTTTCCAAGATAACCAGTGTTAACAATCTGATGTTTAGCCCATCACACCTTGTATGTATAGTGTTGGGTATATGTGAAAGAGTAAGTCAAAAGAATTTCCTGAAAAATTGGATTTAAATATGTAGGTAGGTAGAGTATATATAAAACCTGTGGTTTTAGGGTCATACTATCTAAATTTCTCTGTAGCTAGACTGAATAGCGAATTTCTCTCCAGGCCTCTAGATATAGATGTAATCACTGTTTTTAATACCCAATATTCCGTATTATTTACTGTTTTAACTGTTCCTCTATGGATGGACAGTCCAGATTTTTTTGGTCATGACTGTAGTGTTCATAAAGCACTTTATGCAGCGTCTGACACAAAGTAAGCACGCAGTAAATATTAGCTGGTGGGATCGTTAGCCAAGTTGACACAGTAAGTGCTGGAGCCGTGGTCTGAACAGTTTCCATCTTCGAAGCCTGTGGTCTAACATTGTTACTACACACCTCTCCACCTGCTGCCTCTCTCTCCTTGCCTCCTTGTTTTGTAACAGCTGTAGCATTTACTGAGTTCCAAACTCGCCCTTGGATTGGAGAGCAACATCTTACCTTATGGTGGATATTTCCATATGCACAGTATTCACACTAAACTTATGATTTCAAGATCAAACTTGAGCTTTTCCTCCAAAGCTAGTTCTCCCCAACATTGTAAGATTCCATCCATCTTTCCAATATACCTCTCCTCATTTATGCCCAGAACTTGACTATCATCCTGTACCTTTTGACCCCTTCACCTCCACATCCAGTTCATCACAAGACTATGTGGATTAGATTCCTTCCATGTCCCTCAAATCCTTTTTTCCCTATTCATCCTCACTTCTAGCATCCTCGTTAAAATATGTATGACTTCAAACCTAATTCCGTGCTTTTGTCTTTATCCCATCCAATATATCCTACCGTCTACCAAATTAAGCAGTTAGAACATGCTGTATATATGTCGCTTTGTACCTAAAACAAGCCAAAATGCATCTTTTAATCTACAGATGAAAAGTCACTGAATCCTGATGTTGTAGGAGGAAGCGACATTCTTTCAAGGCATCTTCTCTCTAGCATCTCAGGTGGCCGTGGTCTTTGAGCTGCGGTTTTGATATTAGAGGATATTAGAGATATTAGAGGATATTAGAGATATTAGAGGAATCTGCACTTCTTCCCAAGGGAGAGGTTTAACTTTTTAGATAATTCAGATTATGAGCATCTTCTTCCTAACCTTGAGTTAATGCCTTTGGTTGCTTTCCCCACATTTTTTCTGAATTGTGCCTTTTAAAGTTCCAGAATAAGTCAAATTTCTCTAAAATATAACTTTCAGATCCATAAAGAGCTCTGCTACATCGCCATCCCATTCCTAGATGGGACTGCTGACTTTTTTGTTGCTGGTATAACGAGCTTTCTAGTTTGCCAGTTCTGGGCACACTAAAAATCCTCTTAAAATATGGACCTTAGGATTGAAAACAGTTGTCTAAATGAGGCCTAAGAAAAAATTCATTAATTCAGCAGTATTTTTTTTAAGAACTTACTTGGTGCAGATTCAATACTATGTACTAGATAATGAAATAGAGAAACTAACCTTATGAAAGGAGAGACCACAGATGCAAACATCAAATCTAAAAATGAATGTCATTTGCAAAGTGACTACATTGGTAAATGCAGAATTCCAATTTTTTAGGGCTGCCGTCCAATCCTACAAGAATTAGGAAAGTTGCTGCTCATCTGGAGTTGTGGATCTTGGTGGACAGGCCTGTAAATATCGGATTCATGAGTTGACAGTCCAAGGTGATACAGATCTCCTTGAAGGTTTGTGAACTAATCAGTTTCCAAAAGACCCTTCCCAAGTTCAGAAAGACATCTCACCCCCGACTACTAGTGCTGTTTACTGAGGGTGGCCAAATGAGAAGCATTTGTTTACCTGCTAAGTTTACCTGCCATAAAGGGATCAAGATAGTCAATCTTTATAATCCTCAATCAGTGGGTGTGTGTATGTGTGCCTGTCAGACGTAGGTCCTAGTCTTATGTCACACACCAGGCTGGTCTTCCTGAATCATAGATTGGATTGGGTCACTCCTAAGGCAGCATTTGTTGAGGGAGTTTGGCTTGAAAGGTGGAAACTTATCTAAGAACTAGTGCATTTTACTTACCTCCTAATAGCAATATATAGCGTATGGTTCTTCCACCAATGTTTAACTCCCTACCGACAGAGTGACCCAATGAACGTTTATCCCTCCATTAATTGTAATAGGTCAGTTGGCACAAAGAAAAATTAAGGTTTTTTGTTTTGTTTTTTTTTGTTTTTTTTTTTTTAACCTACCTCCAACCTCCATGGTCTCAGGAGATACTGATTCATAAACACCATTCACAGGAGCAGTGGTTAAATCAATATATTAGCCTAGGATGCGTCTCAAGAACAGATAAAAACGTTTTAATTAATTTTGTCTTTAGGCAGTCACTTCCGCTGGTTTTCTGACATCAGAGGCTCAGAATGTGGTTAAGACAGGGCAGCTGGAGTAGAGATTCTAGGCAGGAAATTTGCACTGCCTCCAGATGAGGGGAGGTGGAGCGGGGCTTGCGAACTAGCCAATCGATCGCTACCTCCAGAGACCGGGCTTCAATTTACGCTATAATCTTATCTAGATAATGACCCTTAAGGGAAAGCTTTTCCTTGAGTTCCTTTATCTCTGCCTGTAATGAATTAAGCATATTTATATTCAATCACCAGGACATCAGTGTCAAGCTCCTTGTCAAAAGCCTGCTAAGAAGGGAGAAGGAAAAGAAAAATAAAGGAAAAACCCTGCAACCCCACAGAACTGCTCTGCTCTTGTCAAAACATTCCCACTGAGCCAAAACTTGGGGTTGCTTCTGCTCACTGCCTGGGCTTCCACTGGGGCTGGCCGACTGGCTCTTCAAGTCAGAAGCTCTAGTTGCCCTCGTTTTCTCTTTTCTTCACTCTACCCCAATCTATCAGTAAGTTTTATCACTTATGCTCCAAAATATATTTCTATTACCTTTTTATTTCTTCATCTTTACTACTGATTTCCTGTGCTGGGCACCATCTCTTCTTTCCTGTCATTGAAGCAGCTTCCTAACTGGTCTCCCTCTTTTCACCTGGGCACCATTGAGGGCCATTCTTCACCCAGTAGAAAAGTGATCTTCTTAGAAGGTAAATGGGGTTGTATCACTCCCTGCTTAGACCCTGTGAGGGCTTCTCCTGACCTTACAGTGAAAGGCATACCCTGTCCCTCCAGGGCTGCATGATTGGGCTTCTAGGATACTAATATGGCCCCTTCTTGAGTCACTCCTCTTCCCTGATTATCACTCTAGTTTTTCATTGCTTTGGACACACTTACCTGTCTCCAGCCTCAGGACCAGTGTGCCCTTTCCTCTGCTTTGAATATTTTCCCCTCGACTGTGTATAACAATCTCCCTCTTCCCTGTCTTTCAGGTCTCACTTGAAAGACCACCTATTCAGAGAGGCAGCCTTAACCTTCCTATTTAAAATAGGTCCTCCCAACATTCTTTACCTTGTTTGCATCTCTCTACCCTGTTTCCTTCACACCATTCATTGCAAACTAATTATTGTTTCTTTATCTACTTTTGTTTCAGTCCTCCCCCCCCCCAATAGGATATGTATATGTATTTCGTGAGATCAGGGACCAAGTCAGTCTTAATCATCGCTTTCCCAATAAAATTAAATGTTTATGGATAGACTTTTCAGTGGTAGAGATTTTCTATGCTCTTATCTACAGGTGGAGCCAGAGAGAAGAATGAATTTAATGGTACCTCCCACGAGAAGGCAGGGCAGTTCGTTTCCTGCCTCAGAATCTATGGCAGAATCCTAGTACAGCTTCTTAAGCAGATGCCACATGTTGCGTGTTTGATCCCAGCCTGTTTTATGGGTACACGGTGCCAGTAAGGCAGCGGTCCCCAACCTTTTTGGCACCAGGGACTGTTTCATGGAAGACAATTTTTCCACGGATGGGGTGCGGGGGACGGTTCAGGCGGTAACACGAGCCATGGGGAGCAGCAGGTGAAGGCTCTGCTCACTCGCCCGCCGCTCACCTCCTCTAGGTTCCTAACAGGCCACACGGGTCTGCAGCCCGGGGATTGGGCCCCCCTGCAGTAAGGCATGATTTGGGCAAGGATCCTAGAGATCTTAAGGTCTCCCCTTGACTTAACTGACATGGAGTTTAGTGTTACAAGGAGGAGAGCTAACATGTATCAGGTACCAGGTACATACTGTGTGCCTGACACCATGCTAAGCACTTTCAATCGCTTGCTTAACACTTACAACAACCCTATGAGTTCCTTGGACAACTTGCTCAATGTTAATATAGCTAACAAACCCTGGATTAAAACCAGGTGGTCTGATTCCAATTCTCCATATCTTAACAGCACTCATTAATGTATTTGCCTTAAAGGAAGAGACTCCTCTTTTAAATTGTTTTGTTTTTACTTGAAGCAAGGATGTTAGGATTGTAGCACTCTAAGTCACCAACATAATACTTTATGTGATTTCATTGGATCACTTTCTGATACGACAGGAAAAACCCATAAATTCACGAGAGAAAAACCCTGAGAAGCTGAATGTACAGAAAACAGAGTAGGCAGGAGGATAGTTAGTGATGTAATAAATAAAGACTGATACCATCTATTTTGCTATTTGCCTTAAAGTTCATCCTGGTGCTGATGGTCATAAACAATAGTAATCTCTCCTACAACCCTAGGACTGAGCCAGTACCTGTTTCTAGAATACCTTCAGGATAACCTTACTGAGAGATGGACAAATGGATTATTGATATATTTAAGAGAAATATATTCTAATCTCAGAATTTAGAGTTAGAAAGAAATCTTGTGGTTTACCATATTCTGACTGTGGGTTACACGCCGACTTGATGTGAAGAGTATCATTTAATTTCTATAACATAAGGCAAATAATTACTCCATTCTATGGTAAGGTACTCTGCATAGAAAGCTTCAGGTAATTTTATATTTTAGATCCTGCATTAATGTCCAGTATGTTGACCCACTTCCCTTGCTGCTTTGTGGTACCACCCACCCAAATAGCGCTCATCTCCCAAGTAGCGTGGATGGTATGAGCCGTGAAAATAACGATGTCTTTGAATTCAGACAGACTTTGCTCATCAATCTTGATTCCCCCTTTTCCTAGTAATGAGAACCTGAGTACAGTTTTGGTTTTGCTGTGGTCTGGTTTTCTGATCTGTAAAGTGGACATGATCAGAATCTGAGTTGCTCCAAGAATCCGATGAAATAATATATGTAAAAACCATAGTAGACACGGGAGATGATCAAACGATGGCTGCTCTCCATGGGCCCCGTTGTTGGCATTGATGTCGCAGGTATGAGCTGCACATGACCTGCCCCAGCTCTGGTGCCACCATGGTGCTGATTTCACTCAGGACTGTGTGTACCTTGGCGATTGCACGGGGAACTAGCTGTTTCTCAATGCTTTAAATGTCATACTGCTTTTTTAATTTTTTTGAGGCAGTAATTTACCTTTGACAGTGATGGGTTATTATTCAGCTTTGATTCATAGCAGGGTTGCCATATTCAATGAGGAGAGGTGCCGTTTTAAATATGGGAAATATTTTCAGTAGTTTCCTAATTAGCATGAGCAGATAGAAAAACCATTTGCTGAGCTCTGTGAGGGGCACATTCTAATTCCTGTTATGCATACGTCAGAATGAATTCCTTCTGCTGTAGTGATTCATCCAGGGCATGCTGTTTCACGGGACCCATCCCCTAAACACAAACTCAAGTGCACGGAGTGGGGGGCAGGGAGCCAGAAGAGGTTCAGTCCCTGTTTTGATGCTGATTCAGAGCGGGACCCAAGGAGACGTGGACACATCAGAACTCTCACTCGGAGCTTCTCCTCGTGATAAATATGAGAATGGTCTTTGACCTTTCCTACTCCATGGGAAACGTAAGAGGATTTGAATCTGAAAAAAAAATTCAAACTTAGAGTTGAGGTACAACAACAGAATGATTATTAACTTGGTTTTGTTTTAATCGTCATCATTGACTGGTTTGTTGCATGAGATCAAAGCCAGCAGTAGTCAGAATGCCTATGCTTTGTCACCAAGGAATCAGGTAAGGATATGTGATTGAATAATGTCTGTCTTTAAAACTAGAAAAAAAAATGCAAAATGAGTACCTACTTCAGTGAATTTAGTATCGTTATTGTCAATATGAAAGTGTCATGCATGTCCAGTTTCTAACTCATGGAGATTCCCCAAAATGTCTGAAGAGGCTACCCTCAGTATTAGCATCGTAGAGATGGATGAAGCCTTATCTTCTAATGCACCCTTTGAGCAGTTAAGGAAATCCAAGCTGAATGATGTGAAGGGACTTTCTGTGGGTTATAGAACTAGTTGCTTTTTTTTTGCGGTACGCGGGCCTGTCACCGTTGCGGCCTCTCCCGTTGCAGAGCACAGGTTCCGGACGCGCAGGCTCAGCGGCCATGGCTCACGGGCCCAGCCGCTCCGCGGCATGTGGGATCCTCCCGGACCGGGGCACGAACCCGCGTCCCCTGCATCAGCAGGCGGACTCTCAACCACTGCGCCACCAGGGAAGCCCGAACTAGTTGCTTTTGAGGTTGGATACTTTGTCTTAATATTGCTAGCCCAGGACTCTTGCAGAGAACAGTGACAGAATCCCAGGCCGTACTATCCAACCCCAGGTCACAGTGTTAGAGCTAAGGTTCAGCAGATGGTTTTTATTATGCTCGATGACTAAGCAGTTAAAGTCCAGTTACTCTTCTTAGAAGGTAGAGATTATCAGAGTCTTTGGAACCTCACCATCATTGCTGATCTCATCATGGATCACAGCACTGCACCCGACACCTATGCCTTATAAAATTGAAATGATACTTGGTGTCATGGGTAGTTTTATGTGTTAACATAGCTGGACCGTGGTGCCCAGATATTTGGTCAATCATTTTTCTGGATGTTTCTGTGATTTTGTTTACTTGTTTAATGAAATGAACATTTAAATCGATAGACTTTGAATGACGGATATTACCCTCATAATGTAGGTGGGCTTCATTCAGTCAGTTGAAGGCTTTAATAGAATAAACACTAACCTCCCCTGAGCGAGAAAGAATTCTGCCAGCAGACCGCCTTCGGACCCAAACTGCAATTTGTCCCTGGATCTTCCGTCTGCTCGCTCTCCTTGCAGACCTGGGAAAACCAGCAGAGACCACATATACATCCTGTCGATCCTGTTCCTTACAGAACCCTGATTAATAGAGACTGTGATACTGGGAAGGTAGGGTTCTGCAGTACCAAATGCCTAAAAATGCGGAAGTGTCTTTGGAACTGGGCAGTGGGTCGAGGCTGGAAGAGTTTTTGAGGTACATGTTAGAAGAAGCCTAGACTGTCTTGGAGAGACTCTTGGTAGAAATGGGGACATTAAAGGGAAGGATGACTCCAGTGGTGATTCCTCACTTTAATGAGTGAGGACTCAGAAATGAGGTACATGCTATTGAAGGAAAGGAAGTCCTGGTTATAAAATTGCACAGAACTTGGCTGAATTGTGTTCTCGTGTTTTGTGGAAGGCAGGATTTGTACATGTTGTTGGGGATTAGTTGAGGACATTTCTAAGCAAAGCATTGAAGGTATGACTTGGTTTCTCCCTACTTCTTAGGGTAAAATGCCAGAGTAGAGAAATTAAAGAAAGAATTGGTGGGACTTCCCTGGTGGTACAGTGGTTAAGAATCCGCCTGCCAATACGGCGGACACGGGTTCGAGCCCTGGTCCAGGAAGATCCCACATGCCATGGAGCAACTAAGCCCATGCGCCACAACTACTGAGCCTGCTCTCTAGAGCCCATGAGCCGCAACTGCTCAGCCCGCGTGCCACAACTACTGAAGACTGTGTGCCTAGAGCCCATACTCTGCAACAAGAGAAGCCACCACAATGAGAAGGCCGTGCACCGCAATGAAAAGTAGCCCCCGCTCGCCGCAACTAGAGAAAGCCTGCATGCAGCAACTAAGACCCAACAATGAAGACCCAATGCAGCCAAAAATAAATAAATAAATAGATTTAAAAAAAAAAGAATTGGGAAGCAAGAAGAAACCAGGACTTGGATACTCATAAAATCCTCAGCCTATCCGTGTTGGGGAAAAAATGAGAAAGCATTTTCTGAAGAGAACACCAAGGGGGTGGCTGGGCAGTCATTTGATAAAGAGATTACATGTGCAACTCATAGATCCAGCTGGCCATGTCAGCAGAAGTTAGGAATAGAGATGGGGTTGGACCAGCAGAAATACAGCCAGCTTGGGCTACAGGGGACAGACATGGGATAAAAATGAAGGAAGACTTGTCAGATTTCTGAGTCTTTACTGGATGAACAAGAGCTGTCTGGCAGTGACCATGTCTTGTCCTTCAAGAAAAGGGAAGGATGGATGACTCCAAAGGTGATTCAGAGTGGCAGAGGTGCCACCGCCACTGTGGGCTCAGATGACACAGGCCCAGGGAGTGAGTCTGTCCCCTCCTTGGTTTCAGAAGGCAGGGCTACTGCCTATGTTTACTGGGACAGGGTCAACCCTGTCAACCCAGTGAACCTGGGAGGTGGGGCTGCTATCTTGGTGGACCCAGACCAAAAACATCCAACCAAAGAGGATTATTCTCAAGCCTTAAAAATCTAATGGAATTTGCCCTGGTAGGTTTCAGACTTGCTTGGGGACCCGTGATTTTTTTTTCTCCCTCTTTTCCTTTTTCTCCCTTTTGAAAAGGAAATGTCTATCTTATGCCTGTCTCACCATTGTGTTTTGGAAACAGATAATGTGTCTGGTTTCAGAGGTTCATAGCTGTAGGGGAATTTTGCCTTAGGAGGAATTAAACCTCAAGTTGTACCCGCATTTGATTCAGATGATATTAGAGTCTTACATATGATGCCCATCCCATATCGGATGGTTTAAAACTTTAGGAGTTGTTCAGGTGGGCATGAATTTATTTTGCACACGAAAACATGCATTTTGGAGGGCCAGAGGGCAAAGTGTTATGAGCCGAATTGTGTCCCTCCAAAATTCATGTATTAAAATCCTGGCCCCCAGTACCTCAGAATGTAACTATATTTGAAGCTAGGACCTTTAGAGAGGTTAAGTTAAAATGAGGCCGTTAGAATGGGCCCCAATCCTATCTGAATGGTGACTTTATAAGAATAGGAAGTTTGGACAGTAGACACCAGGGGTGTGCAGTACAGAGGGAAGACCATGTAATGATACAGTGAGAAGGTGGCCATCTGCAAGCCAAGGAGAGAGGCCTCAGGAGAAAGCAAACCTGTTGATACCATGATCTTGGTCTGGAATTTTGTTATGGCAGCCGTAGGAATCTAATACACTTGGGAACTTTTCCAGTTATATAATTCTGAACTGTTCACTTATTAAAGAGTCAGTTGTATCTTTGATGTCTGCTTCCACAAACATGATGCTTTGAGTTACTGCAAAAGTTAAACATTGCAATCCAGGGTATTCCATCTACTCTGGAATCATGAGACATCACCTGAGGTGTGTGCGTGAAAGATTTATGCTCAGTTAAAATTACGTGCAGCTTTGATTGTTTTTATGTTTTTTGTTGTTGTTGAAGATCATTTTTGAGTTTCCACAATTAGTAAATATTGTCCATTTAAAAGATCACTATTCATGCAAGCTTCGACTTGACTTAAATATAACCCCAGGGGAAAGGATCCATTATAAGGATGTTATAGTATGTTTTATTAAAATTGTGAGTTGGTTGTTATTGTAACCAGAGATTTCCGTACTTAGCAATTCTATGTTCTCCCTTTTGGCAGCCACCAGAAACATGAGTATAGAAATCCCTTATTCGTTTGCTTTATTAAGGATTTGGAGGCTCGTGGAAGAGAAATATCTAGATGACCGAAGTTTCCTTTGTACCAAAACTGAAACACCAGATAATCTTGGATAGAGATGTCTTTAAAGCACATTATATGAATCCTTAGCTTGGTATATCAGAGAGTGGCCCTGCATTAGACGTTTTGGGTGATTTAGGGTTTCATTATGAACATTATTCTGCTGGCCTCTGGAAGAGAGGGGGGCCCTCAGGAGACATTAAAAGGTTTAGCCCTGCTTGTCATTTCATGAAAAGGCTTCACGTGGCTCTCTGTACCTGGAGTTCTTAGGAACAGTTTTATCACTTTTATTATTTTTTTAACAAAAATTTTGTTAACTTTTTGGCTGTTTCTTTTCCTTTCTGTTCACTCACCTGTAGCATTCCTTTTCCCCATTCCTTACTTGATTTTTTTAATCACTGGGTGCTTAAATAGTTGAATTAGCTATAGTTGCTTGCAAACTAAGCACATGTAGGCTGCGGTGATAGCCTGATTCTTAGTTCATGAATTTTGCAGCATTAATAGTAGTTTTTAAGAGGTTATCAGTGCTTTCCATTTGCTTGTTTACATTCAGATAGTTGAGACTGCTGAGTGAACTTTAGGTAAAGAAAGTATCTTTATAATAGGTATCATCAAGCAAGGACACCTTTCTGGAAAGTATCTCTTTATGATGTTTGAAGCCTTTGTGATAGTGAAATAGAGATGCATGCTCTCTTTTAGAGAAGGTATGATCATTTATTTACCATGTGTAATTTTTCAAAATAAACATTAACTGACTTAGGGAGATACTATTAATGACCATTATTATGACAGACTTGGCTTTAAACAGTCGGCTTGGGCTTGATAAATTGTTTCACTTAAACAGGAGATGTCATCATTTAAAGATACCTCCACTCTAGATCATTCCATCACAGTGTCCTTCCATTTTAATTAATTTTTAAAAACTAGATGTTTTATAGATGTTTGTTTCCATAAAATAAGGAACCCCAGCATTCTCATCCTTGGTGGCTAGTAACATAACATACTCAAAATGTACTCCAAGAAGGCAACACTTTAGAAATTATTTCCTTGTGGGAGGAGATCCACAACTCCGTTATTTCTGTTTTGAAGCCTCTAGGAGTGGTATTTGGAGATTGACAAAATGGTTACAGAAATGAGGTTTGGCTGCTTGCCACTCAAAAGCCAGTCATGGAGGGGCAAGTGTTGGTAGAAAGGACAGATGCTTTATTCAGAAAAGCCGGCAACCTGGGGAGAAGGTGGACTCTTGTCCAGAGACCAACTCTGAAGATTCTGCTCTAGCCATGACAGTCTTTAAAGGGAAAAAGGGGAAATGATCTCAGTTCATCATTAAGGTAGGAGGTCAGATTCTTCATCATTTTTCCATTGCATGCAGACTCCTGGCTTCTCCTGATCTTTCTATGGATGCTGTCTTGCCCGTGTGGTCCACCTGCAAATTTGCTAAGGGGAAAGTTGGGGGTAGAGAAGCAGTCATTCTTTAACTACTTATTCTTCATTCTTACTCCTTCTAATCCAGGAAATGGATCAACAAGTTGGGCAAGGCATTGCGTACATTCAGTAAAGCAAAGATCAGGAGTTAGGTTAAATGTTACCTAGTGATCTCATCTTTATGACTAAGGTTTAAGGGCAACAGAAATAGACAAACAGGAAAGGGAAAAAAGCGCTTCCAAAATGTTACTTTGTGACATATGTATCCTTTGGTCTCATTTCCCACCCCACCCCCCCAGCTTGTCATATGCTTCTAGTATTTAAACTCCTTTTTCTTATTTATTCTACACTCAGACTTCTATTTGCCAGACACTGACTACGTACATTACTCTCATTAGCTTATGTGGGAATACTTATTAATCAAGTCCCTTGTTCCTTAGCTTTTTAAAAAAACCCGTTTCCTTCTCATCGCTCTTGTAATGCTTTAATGGGACAAGAGTGCCCATCAGCTTCCTTTTGGTAGATGGCTTTGCATGAAGCAAGTACTAGATAAACAATAATTAAATCTTCTCAAATATTTTGATAGCTAATTTTCTTTAATTTCCATTGTTTCCTGAATGCTGCACTTTTCTTTCTTGGCTTTCTAGAGTCTGAATATAAGTTTACACTTTCTTGTCATTGTTAAAGAAAGAGCTTCAAGTTTAGGTCAAAGGAAACAGATTGCTATGTTATTACTCTGCTTCAGAGCTTAGATTTCTTTTTCTGATCTTTCATCTTTTTTAACTGACAAGATGTAAGGTAAAAGAAATGAACTTGTCAGGGTGCAAAGGAGGGAAATATAAAGGGACTACTAGCATTTTCATCCTTAATCTAAGAAAAGCTAGAGTTGGCCATCAGTGGATGAGAACTTGGGGTCCCAGAAGCTGTCATATGCGTGACTGAAAATTTGCTTTTATCTATACTCGAATTTCATTAACAATTAAGATATGCGTCAAGGAATCCTGTGACAAAAAGAAAAGGCAGTTCACTTTGTAGTTAGGCGTCTGTTCCTAGTCTTGAAAATAGGAATCCTGTTATCTGTCTCTCTGAGAGGGAGTGTCTAGGTTGTGTGTTGTATGAAATGTTGTGTCACAGTGGGTCTGGAAGCCAAATGCTTTAAAACCCACTAGAATTTCCTTACGTTGTTGGTCCTATGTTTACAGTTACTGAATTTGCTTTTCCAGTTGGCAAATAATTTCAAGGTATCTTTAGGTTGTTTGAATCACAAAACAAGAATTAGACAAACCAACAAAATTCCAAACCCACAAATGGCATTAAAACAAAAAGAGTTGTGGGTGTTATTAAATTTTTTCTTTCTTATTAATACTGAGATTTTGGTATTTTTTAATTCAACAGAATATTAAGTTATATTAAGTTTGTAGAACTCTTTAGAAGGGTTTTAATGGAGACTTATTTTCTTTCTTTAACTGATAAACTTTCTACCATATTTCCGTGAATAGGAGACCCTGCATTTCTAGGTTTTACTAGTTTATACTGGGAAAAAAGTTACTGAAAACGATAGGTGAATTTTTTCTTAAGCAAAAGGAATATACATGAAAATATTTAGAAATTAACTTGATTTTTAATTATTTTGCTTTTAAATAACTGACATTTGAATACTTTGAAAGATGATTTAAGTCACTTTTTACTAGTAGATGGGTCCCTTTAGTAAAATGGATGGCAAGTAGAGTCAAGTTCTCAAAGTGACCTTTCTCACCTTCTCTTTCCTGTCTGTTCTAAACGCTTAAAGTGTCCCTGTAGTTGGTTTTCCCTCTCCTGAACTCTCAACATATATACAGACTACCTTCTCTGTGAGATGATTGGTCCTTAGTATTATACAGTTAAATATAAAATTATGTGGTTTCCAGTAATACAGAATCTAATTAAATGTTTCTCTTCAGAACAGCTCCTAAGAGTTGAGTTCAGTATGTTTCTAAAGAAAATGAAATAATGTATATTAAACATGCTGTTATACTCTAACAATATCTTGCATTACTGTGAACTTCTTTGACATGCTAGGTGTGTTTACCTAGCATGGGTAAATGATATTGATAATATATTTTTCCTAAACTCCTAGAAACTTACCCTACAATATTTTGGTTACTGTTCCGAAAATCCTATGAGAGCGCCAAGTGTTATGTTTATTTTAGGGAGAATATCTGTAATCTCTGGAAAGAATTGATTTCCTACGAATTGAATCCTAGGAATTACAGGTAGATAGTGACCGTGGTCAAAAGCGGTATTCTCCATTCACTATTTGCTATTCAAACTGTTTGTACACACTGGCAGAATTCTAATTTCTAAAGTGAGCCTCGCATAAGTTGAGTCAAATGCTTGGAATATTTATTTAGATGTAATTGTCCAGAATGATACTGACAAATCAGAATTTTGTCCCCATCTACAACATCAAAATTTGTTACATTTTTGTGATTTTAGTTCATCTTTCACATGTATTTTTTTAAAGGAACTTTGCTTTGTCCTGTTTTCATTGTACTTTTTAATGATTTTATTTTAAAAAGTCTCTGATAGAAGAATCTTAGAAACATAGTTTTGGCACTTTTCCTACCCAGCATCTCAGGTTTCTTTCTCTGTCTGGTCTCTTAAGGGCTCCTGGTTTTGGATTAGGGGGTGGTGCTCCAGGAAGGGGCCCAGTGAGCCTCAGAGTTCTGCCCAGGGCATAAAAAGAGTGTCTGAGCTGGGACCAGACGCCTGACAGCTAGCCTTATTGCCAAGTGATGTTTGGGAGCTTATTTTTAATCACAGGGAAAAGAGAGGCTGAGGAATCTGGCCTTGCCGGAGGTGCTGTCATACAGAAGCTCCAGGAGAAGTCAGTGTATGTAGAGATAAGGAAAGGATGTCAAAACACTTTTTTCCTAGCAGACTTTGAGGAGTGTGAAATTTCTCTTTGGCTGGCAGAGGCTCATTCTATTAAATAGAAGAAAAGCCATGATTTAGAGACAAGCTTTAAAAGTAATTTCTGCCTGATATTTACGTGCTTGGTCCTATCTCCATTTGCCTGCTACTCTCTGGGCCTCTGGGCCCAACTAGCTTGTTCATTTCAGTCCTCGGTTTACCTGGGTTCAGTGAAGATCTGGAAACTAGATTATTTCTCAGGTGTATTAAGGATTGTGTGTGTATGAAAATATCATTGAAATACTAAAAGTAATAGCCATGTCCTACCCGTTGACTGTCTTAAAGGAATTATATATTAATAAAAGTTGTTGATATTAACTATTACTATCAGAGAAGCTATTCTTTGAACTAATTGTTTACATCCAAGTATTAGTCTAGGTGCTAAAGATACGATGGTGACCACAAGGGCAAATACGTATGTACTCCATGCTCTGATGCAAATTCCATGGGTGGAAAAAGGGGCAGGTATTAACCCAAATTGTCACAGTGGTGAATGTTTAATTACAAACTGGAATTGGTTTTCTTTTTGTTTTTTAATTTTTTATTGAAGTATAGTTGATTTACAATCTTGTGTTTCAGGTGTATAGCAAAGTGATTCAGTTATACTTACATACATATCTCTTTTTTTCAGATTCTTTTCCTTTATGGGTTATTACAAAATATTGAGTCTAGTTGCCTGCACTGTATAGTAGGTCCTTGTTGGTTATTTTATATACAGTAGTGTGTATATGTTAATACCAAACTCCTAATTTGTCCCTCCTCCCCTTTCCCCTTTGGTAACCATAAATTTGTTTTCTATGTCTGTGCGTCTATTTCTGTTTTGTAAATAAGTTCATTGGTAGCATTTTTTATATTCCACATATAAGTGACATATTTGTCTTTCTCTGACTTCACTTAATATGATATCTCTAGGTTTATCCATGTTGCTGCCAATGGGCTTATTTCATTCTTTTTTTATGGCTGAGTAATACGGGGATTAGTTTTCTGAAGACAAGAAACATGGTTCTATGAGGGCAGTAACCAATGGTTAATTTCCCTCAGGCTAATTCTTGGGCTGCTGCCCAGAGAAGGGGGAGTTGGAATTGAGCAGGTGAAGGAGGGGTGGAAGAACACTGCAGATAAAAACATGTAGCTGACCCAGCAGGGTGTGGGGAGGAGAGACTGGGGTGAAAGGCTGGAGAGGGGTCAGCTGGCCAGTCACACTGGGTCTTTCGGGTCACTTGAGGCGTGTGGTCTTTATCTAAGGACTTCTGGGAGTCAATAAAGGATTTCTAAGCAGAAAAGATCTTTCTGGCTGAAGTGTGGAGAACACTTTGTTATGGGTGCCAGAACTGAAGGGAGACTCTGGTGAAAAGTCCATTGCAATAGTTAGGGAAAAGGTGATGCTCATTTAGGTTAGAGCACGATAGAGAGAAATGAATGAATTGAGTAATATTTTAGTAGTCTAATGGGTGGAACCTAGGAATAGGTTGAACATGGAGGTAAGAGAGAAAAGGGGGGACAGGCAAATATAATTCCTACTTATGTAATTTTTAAAAACTGTTTTATGGAGGTACAATTTACATCTCACAAAGTTGATTCTTTTTTTTTTTTTTTTTTTTTTTTTTTGCGGTATGCGGGCCTCTCACTGCTGTGGCCTCTCCCGTTGCGGAGCGCAGGCTCAGCAGCCATGGCTCACGGGCCCAGCCGCTCCGCAGCATGTGGGATCTTCCCGGACCGGGGCACGAACCCGTGTCCCCTGCATCGGCAGGCGGACTCTCAACCACTGCGCCACCAGGGAAGCCCAGTTGATTCATTTTTAAGTGTACAAGTCGATAAAATTTAGTGTATTTTTAGAGTTGCACTGCCAACATCAGTCTAATTCTAAAACATTTCCGTCACCCTAAAAAGAATCTTTATGACCATTTTTAGTCACTCCCCTTTCCCATCTCTGGCCCTAGGCAACAGCTCATCTACTTTTTGATCTCTATAGATTTGCCTTTTATGGGCATTTCGTATAAATGGAATCATAGAATCTGTTCTTTTTTCTCTGGCTTTTTTCACTCACCAGACTATTTGAGGTGCATCCGTATTGTAGCTGACCTACCCAGTTTGAAACCTGGTGGGACCTTTCCTTTAGAGGGGCGGCACCAGAGGTAAGGCAGGGTTGGCAATGAGGAAGGGAGAAATGAGGGAGGTCTTGGACATGTCAAGTGTCAGGTGCCTTTTTTGTTAATTGAAGCTCAGAACATGGATAGAAAGAACACAAGAAAAAAACGTGACCTAGGACTGGACCTTGGGGTGTTCCAACATTTTAATAATCGAGTCAGGGATGGATTTGAAGGAAACCATGAAGAAACATCGTTTGAGATTAAGGACAAACAAGAGCAAAATAACATCTCAAGAACAAGGGAGTTGTTAAATGTGTCAGATGTTATAAATTAAGTTGGAGGCCGAAAATGTCCATTGGAGCTATCGTCCTGGAAACCGTTGGTGATGTTGGTGGGATCTGTGTTGGTTGACTGTTTCTGGACTGAGTAGGTTACAGATTGAGCATCAAGGAACTGTGAATGTAGGTCACTCTCGTGAAGGAGAAGAAAGATAGTGGAGTGTAGATCTTATACTGTTTTTGATTAACATGATAGAGATTTAATCACAGCTAAATCTTGACCAGAAGGATCACTACAGGGAAATGGGAAAGCTGTATACTGTAGGAAAGAGAGGAAAACGTGATTAGGCGAGCATCCTGGAAAAGCAGGAGGGATAGGATCAAATGCACCCTTGGAGGAAGAAGAAGATGGACCCCTTCCAGTATCCCGGGAAGAAAATGGGGCGAGATGTGAGCAGATATATGTTTGGTTTCAGGACTTGTGTTTCAGCCATGTTGGCGCACATCGTATTGTTGTGGCTGGTCTGTTCCTCTTAAGGTGGTTGGCTGGATTTAGTCATCAGGCATGACCACAGAGTCGTAGTTGAGTGTACATAGATGCTCCGCAAACCCAGCTTCATTAGCTTGAAACTCACAGCCACGTAAGGAAGTGTGTGAATCACACCATCGTTGGCAAAAATTTAGTTTTTACGAACTTACCCTCTATATTCTCATTACTTTCATCCACATGCTCTTATTTCCCTGGGTAGATCCTCTCCACGCCCCCCCGCCCCCCACAGTAGCTTCCAAGCATTGAGCAATTTTCTGAGACTTCCTTGCTTGGAAACAAGAACTCCACCAGCTTAGTCTAAAGCAGGATGTGTATAACACTGCTGTAAGCACTTCGAATGTTTGAATCAGCATTTGGCTTCCTCAAATCCCCTTACTTTAATCACAACAATTGATCTACAAATCAAGTTGAGGGAAGAGCTTGGGGATTGGTTCAGACCAACAGCTTCGGTAAATGAAGTGTTTCTTTAGCAAAGAATCAACACCACACAGCACAGGTGCAATTATGATCAGGGCAGGATTCACTTTCATTCAATATTGTCCTCCTGCCAGTTTGCAAGTCCGTATATTAGCAGACAGTTCAGACCAGAGGCCTGATAAGCACCTATCTTAAGTCTATAGTTGCATTTGGGAGGAATCTTGGTTTCAGTTATCCTTTGTGAAAGTTGGGTATTAGCCTTGATGTTGGTTAATTCTCCCCCATGGAAGTTTCTTTCTTTGATTTATGATAACTGACCAAAGGGATAAGTTTTGCCACTAAAGAAACCACATGTGATTCGGTGACTACACTGAGTTTAGTGGTTGGCAAAACTTTGTTCTCTGGGGTGAAGACTTTTAAATAAATGTTGTAAGTATATTTTAATTATATCTGTTCCGGCACCGTCTAGCCAGAGGAAGCAATTTTTCAGGAGCCCATTTCATCTCCCTTGAAAGTTTTGGTTTTAATGTTGAAAAGCTTTTAAGAAGAATAGCTTGGAGGGAGGAACGGAGCAAAGCAGAAGCTGCAGGAGCCTATACGCTGTTTATAAGCAGCATGTAAAAGGCCTTTTTTTGTTCTCAAGCAGCAGGGCGTTATTAATACGTAACAGTGAATACCCTATATTGCTTCTCAGCTATTACTCATTAGTGGGAACATTGCATGATATTGAAAGAAAAATGTGAATCATGGCAACTCAAAGATCTCATTTTCTCATCCCCCTCCCTCCATGTTTCATTAATGTCCATGCTGCAAATGCAAAACATCTGATATTCTAACTGAATTTTTGTGCAAGTGAAAATATCCAATTGGGAAGGCGTGAACGTTATCTTGCACCGCTCAAACCCAAGACAGCATTAAACAACAGATTAGTGCATCACCTTCCATTTTAAAACCAGGTGGCCCTCTGTATCCGTGGTTGGTTGAATCCGTGGACGTGGGTCCTGTGAATACAGAGCGCTGACACTGGGGCTCAAGCCTCTGGATCTTTGTATCCATAGTGGGTCCTGGAATCCATCCCCCGCAGGTCCCGAGGGTTGACTATAATTGATTTCATGTTTTGGTGGCATTAAGCTATGTATTCGAATAGTATGACTTAGTTTTCAAGGATATTTGTCTTTCTCTCTTCTGTTGACTTGTTAGGCTTGTAAGACGTGAAATGCTTCTATTATGTTTCTAGTCAAGCTGTGTATATGCATGAACCAATGACTTAACTACTCCACTGTGAAGTCGTCTCGGGCATCTTTTTTTTTAACATCTTTATTGGAGTATAATTGCCTTACAGTGGTGTGTTAGTTTCTGCTTTATACAAAGTGAATCAGCTATACATATATGTGTATCCCCATATTTCCTCCCTCTTGCATCTCCCTCCCTCCCACCCTCCCCATCCCACCCCTCTAGGTGGTTACAAAGCACCGAGCTGATCTCCCTGTGCTATGTGGCTGCTTCCCACTAGCTATTTTACATTTGGTAGTGTATATATGTCCATGCCACTCTCTCACTTCGTCCCAGCTTACCCTTCCCCCTCCCTTTGTCCTCAAGTCCATTCTCTATGTCTGGGTCTTTATGCCTGTCCTGCCCCTAGGCTCTTCAGAACCATTTTATTTTTTAGATTCCATATATATGTGTTAGCGTATGGTATTTAATTTTCTCTTTCTGACTTACTTCACACCGTATGATAGTCTCCGGGTCCATCCACCTCACTACAGATAACTCAATTTGGTTTCTTTTTATGGCTGAGTAATATTCCATTGTATGTATGTGCCACTGAACTTCCCATTATACTACTCATCAAATCCTACTGAGTGTCTCCACCTTGCCTGCTAGGCTAGGAGCCTCTTGAGGGCCGGGGGTTATCCTCAGGCTTCCTACAAAGCCCGCATACCACAGCTGCTCAGTTAAAGGATTGGGGATTGATTGAATGCATGCATGTGAATGAAATTAAAGCAAACGATTGGGCAAGATCATTGTGAAATTGACCAGATATTGTCTACTTTGGGGAGTGGAGATGGGTAAATATGACCTTTTAAAAATGGGTTCGTTAAAAATAAAACCAAAAACCCTATAATAGGGGTTCATAAAACTGTTATAAAAACTGGTGGGGCCGGGGGAGTAGTGAGAAGGATCCCTTTAGTCGTTTAGAGGACCGCGATGCTTGGTGCCTCCGTGGGTGCTTTGCCATAAGCTCGGTGACGTCAGGGAACATGTCTGATTTGCGCACCAGTGCCTAGCACATTAGCGGGTATATGGTAGGCGCTCAGTAAATGTGATGTCTGACGACCGGAAGCAGGAAGACAGTCAGGCATGAAAGTGCTCTGCGGAAAAGTTTACAGGGTTCACAAAATGTGATTACCAAGGCAGACAGAATAAGTCCGTGTGTATAGAGGGGCTTAGGGTCAGAAATAAATTCGAAGAACTCCATCACTTCTGGGTGCTGCCTGACAAAGGCTAAAAGCGCTGCCCTCCCTGGCTAGCCTGCAGGCTGCTTGTCCCCTAGATGTTGCTTTTGTGCTGATGGCTGCTTGCATTTAGGTGTCTGTACGAGAGATCTTAGGCTAAGGAGAGTAGAGCTCTCAAAAGCAGATCACAATGGGCTGAGCTAGGTAGCAGGGGCTGAGTGTTGTGAGGGAGAGAGAAATGAACTCCCTTTGGGGGGAACCGCTCAAGTTACCCAGAACCAAAGCTTCACTGCGTCTGTCTTGGTTTTTGAAGTCTCTGTGCAAGGGCAGACAGAAGACAAAAAGGAAGGGAAAAAGAAACGTTTAGTCACCTCTTTTCTCATTCAGAATTAAACAATTTGGATTAAATTACCCCCATTCTTACCATCATTAGAACTATTTGAATGAATGTAGAATTCCCCTGAGCTTATGGCCTTCCTGCTTTGGTATTTTACCTATGAGCAAACACCATCTTGTGCTTTATTTGATGTCTTAACAAATAAAACCTTGTGTTTGAGGGACTGACTCATGTTATTGATGCGATTTCCTTTCTTAACCTTGGCATTGAATAAGCGTGGGAGACGTGATTATTTGTTATAACTTGCATTCTACTTAATATTTAAAATTTGTTTTGTAAATATATAGGTAGGTAAAATATGGATTTAGATACAAAAGAGACTGCAGTGGAATAATGCTTTCTTCTCAGCTGGTGAGAGAGACAGCTACTACTGGTGTTTTATGAGCTTATTAATCCTCACTGGTGGATATAAATGTGTTGGTCTCACACAGCCAATTATAAACATGTTTTCTGGGACGTTCCCCCTCTTCATTTCTGCAGAGCCTCACTGAGGTAAGGACATCATGGCATAGCTTACCTAAAGCGCAGAGAGAACAAGATAACGAGTCCCAGGGTGGGGTGAACTTGGAGATAAGGGCAGCCCATAAAGTTATCCTTCCTACGAGCCAAAGTCATCTTTGTTTTCATTTTATTTTTGGCCACGCCTCACGGCATGTGCGGTCTTAGTTCCCCGACCAGGGATTGAACCCGTGCCCCCTGCGGTGGGAGCTCGGAGTCCTAACCACACTGGACTGCCAGGGAAATCCCCAAAGTCCTTTTTCATATAAAGACTAGGTACTGTTCAGATCTAAGCAGAATTGTCACATACGCATGTGAGCAGGGACAAATTTCAGGACTGCCCTTACCAGCTTGGATCAAAGTGAAAGCTCCCTGAGCTTCAGTGATCATAATATTTAGTAACGAGCCTTCTTTCACATATACGGTTGACCCTTGAACAATGTGAGGGTTAGGGGTGTCCCCCCTCCACACAGTCAAAAATCTCCACATAACATATAGTCAGCCCTGGGCATCTGCGGATTCAACCGACCGCGACTTGTGTAGATTTGTAGTATTTACAACTGAAAAAAATCTGCCTGTAAGTGGACCTTCTCAGTTCATACCCGTGTTTTTCAAGGGTCAGCTGTAGTATCAAGAACTCCATGAGGTAGATACCTCTCTTTTCATTTTTCTTTTTTTTTTTTTTTAACAGATGAGGAAACTGCTTAAACTTCTCAAAGTGGATCTATAGGCCGTTCGCATATTACTTCGGAGTTTGGTAGATAGACAAAATGTCATGCCTTTCCCCAGAATGGTTTCATCAGAACCTGCATTTTAACAGCATCCCCAGGTGATTTGCAGCAGTGCCCAAATTCACACAGCTTAATAACATGGCAAAGCCAGGACTCAAACAGAGGTAGAGCTGGCATCAGAATCTGCCCTTGGGTGAAATGACTTGCCCAAGATCAGAGTTGGCAAATGTCAGAGATAGAATTTGACCTCAGCTCAAGAATTTGTGTACTTCACTCTCTCTGTTAGAGTTGTATTCTCTTATGCTACTCATTATTCTTAATAAGTTTCTCCATAAGTTTTTGTTAATTAGAATGCTTAAAGGCTGTGCTGGAAGTTTTCCTAATAGAAAGGGAGTTAGAATTTTAATTTCCACTCCCACCCCTAGTGTCCCTCCCTCTGAATCATCATTACAGAAGAGTGTATATTAAAAATGCCTCCTTGTTTGGCGCTATCTTAAGATCTAAAGAAAGAGAGTGGGACAGTGAAAAGAACATTAAATATAGCTACCTGTCACATGCATGCTAGCTGTGTGCCCGGCAGAGTGTTCATTAATATTGAACACATATGACTTAAATTCAAGAAACAGTATTTCCTACTTTACAGTTTTATCTCTTGTGATTTTTAACACATGGAACCGTTGCCATGTTCGGCTGATCTTAATTAGCTTTAGTTCTCGAAAGATGGATAAGAGGCAGAAAGATAACAGATATGAGGGTCTCCTAGGCTGGGGAGGGTATGAGGTCAAGTTTAGAGGGAGGTTGGGTCACACATTGACAGAAGTTTCTGGCTGGAAGGAAGCAATGGTTATTGATACATTTTCACTTAGTTCTGGTGTTACGACACTGTTGTTAAAGGGCATTGGCTGTGGACCCAGACACCTGAGTCAAAGCCTGGGTTAGCCATGACCAGCTGTGCAGCCTTGGGCAACTTACATAACCTTTCTGTTTTGACCTTTGGCATATGGAGCGCTAACAGGAAGGTAGCACTGTAAGGGTGATTAAAAGAGCTGATATACATCCTTGCTTGGGCATTGCCTATCATAGATGATCTATCAATGCTAGCTGTTAGTTTTCAAGCCACCTTGGGAATACCAAGAAGTATTACATATAGTTGCTGTAAAACTATATAGCTAAGGACTCTGGTCATGGTGGTTTTGTTATGGCTCTTCCTCCCTGACAGGAAAGCGGAATCCACCTTCCCCCCACCATTCAGCAACCTGTTTCCCTCCTCAAGTGCCCTCTGCAGATAGAGGAACAACTAAGCCAGACTCACAGAGGCCACTAAGAGATAAAAGAGTCATTGTTCTAGACTGGGTAGGGATGGGATTATATGAACGTATTCAGGATTCAATTACTTGGGAATGATTGGATCTAAGGATGTCAGAAAATTAGGGGAATATTTAGAAGACAAAAAGGAAAATGGGTCCTAGTGCCATTGAATGGCCAGAAGCTACTCTGCTAAGCTGGCTTGAAGAGACTAAATCAGTTGTTCAAAAAATAATTTTAAAAAATCAATGAAAAAATTGAGAGTCCGAGTGGCATGTAACATTGGAAGCTCCAGAGAGAAGAAAAGCCAGCATTGAGAATCAGGTGTAAGTCCGGGCTCATTTGTGACCAGTTTGATGTTGGGGGTGTAGACCATCAAGAAACCACTGGGAGGTTTGTGGTGAGGGTCAGTGCAAAAAATAAACTCAGATACTGGAGGATGAGATGAAGCAAATTACAGTGGGTGAGGAGGTTGCTGATACTGTCGGAAGCATATGAAACACGTCATCATTAGTACAAAATTACCAGCATATTTAAGTTCCTCCAACTTTGCATTAGAGGTTGTCTAGATGACTTTATTTTAAAGCTAAGCCTATTATCCCCCTCTGAGATAATGCATGTAAGGAAGGAAGGAGATTTTGCACAGTGGTTGGCTCTGACCCAGATCGCCTGGGCTCAAATGCCTCCTTTTCTGCTCCCCGCTAGGTGAATTGAGCAGGTAACTTAACCTCTCTGTGCTGTTTCCTAGCAGCCTGAAAGGATTGTTGTGATCATCAAATAAGCTAATGTACTGACATGTTTCAAATAATACTTGACATTGAGACATTTGTTGTTCGATATTGTCAGCTAATATGCTTTCTGCCAACTTCAAGTGGTAGGAAAAAGCCCTGACTCAGATGATCTAAATTATAAGAATTTTATTATTCGATGCAACAGAAGTGATTGATTCAGCCATTCATTGAGGATGTCAGAAAACCAGGTACTCTGGAACATTATAATCCTCAGTGAGTTAGCTGAATTGTATACTCAGGCTGACTCCACTCATGGTAACAAGATAACTGTAGCCGTTCCAGCCATCGCATCCAGACACAACATCGTCTAGTAGAAGAAAGGTCCTTTCTGTGTGAGTGTATCATTTTAAGTCTCAAAGTCCCCTAGCATACTGTCATTCACATCTTAATGGTCGAAATTGTTTCCCATGCCTATTACTGGTAAGGCAAATGGAATTGGAATTATCCTGATGGGCATAAAACATTGCAGAGCCTTGCAAAGGAGAGTGGTAGACGGCATTCCTCCTCAAAAAGAGGAAGGAGCTCGTAAGCAGTGGTATCCACTAGAGATGTAGGTAGAACTATTCAGCATTGGAGACAAAGAGTCTGAAGTTTGAAGATGTAAATAGTTTGCCTAAGGGACTTCCTTGGCAGTCCAGTGGTTAAGACTCAGAGCTTCCACTTCAGGGGGCACGGGTTCGATCCTGGTGGAGGAACTAAGATCCCGCATGCCTCACAGCTTTAAAAAAAAAAAAAAAAAAAGCTTGCCTAAGGCCACACGGTTAGGAAATGATGGGCCAGTTGTTGATTCTAGAGCTCACAAAGTACAGATTATAACTTACAACCTAATTCAGAGACCTGTTTGCTTTGGGTAGGACTCCTATCTGTTGAGTCTGAGAGTGCCAGTGAAGTCATTGCAGGGGATATTATCAGAGGGGGATTCGGAACAGGGCAGCTGTGGTCCAGCACAGGCTAATGACTCTGTAGGCATTCAAGGACTGTGAGATGGAAGGGACCTGCGGATCCCCAGTGGGACAGGCATGATTTTGTGAATCGGCATTGTTGGAAGAGGACTGTCAAGCTCCAGGAGTAGATGAGGGGCTGCATGGCTTTAACTGATTTATTTAATATTGTCCTGAGTTTTCAGAATCATGTTTTTCAGGTTAACCCATCCCTTTTGAAGGTGTTTTTGGAGGGCTGAACCTTTTGGGCACCTCTCCATCGGGACCTCCCTTCCCATCAGCCCCTGTTGACGGACCTACAGTGTGGGTGAAATGCCACCTTTATTGGTGCCGTTAGATGCAGTCTGTCCTTGTCTGTGTAAGAATGGCTTTGTGAACAAGGTTCTGGAGGACGGTGACAGCAGTCTGGCAGATGGAGAAATTGTCATGGGTCTCAGTTATTGATAAAACACAAATCGAGAAGAAAAATACAGAGGAACCTTTCCTTTGGAACTGAGTAGGTTGCAAGGGCTCTGGTTTGATGGAAAAATGCTGAAGTTGAAGCCAGAAGCCCTTGTTCTTGTCACTCACTGGTCCTGAGATGGCAAATTGGGCACTAAAATTTTCTTAGTGAAATGAACTTTATAATGACATCTCCCGGGGCTGTTATAAGAAACCAGTGGGTTAACACAGGTGGGAATGGGGAATGCTTTAAAAACTTGAAACTCCCATCTGGAAACTTCTTGACACCCTGATACTGTTTCCTCACTGTGTGGACTGCAGTGCATTTGTAATGCAGTGACCTTGGAGGGTCTTTAGTTTGTTCTGTTTAAAGTTAATGGTTATTTTCATATGCAGCTGGGAAGAGAAGTTGAAACTCTGACCGAGGTATAGATCGTTTCAGTTTTTAAAATTATCTTCATCTGCTTAGGGCCTGACATTCTGACTTGACCAGGGAGCGTCAGGAGTTTTCTAATGAGAAAGATTGTCACTCACTGGACGCTGAAAAGAAATACAAAGACGGGGAGTTTCTACCGAACCACTGCCTTTGAGTCTTCTCTTGTAATTACCAAACAGGCAAGTCAAGAGTGAGCCCTCCAGAAAGACAAATTGCACATTTTTTTTTGAAGTCCCGCTGGGAAGTAGAAAATGGTTCTATGTCTTTTCCAACTTCCTCTCAAAAAGAGGATTTCAGAGCAGGAAATGGCATAAAACAAATTCTGATAGACTGCCAGGTGGCACCATGGCAGGGGCTCTGCCTCTCAGAATGGCAGCCAAGCACTAAGCCCCTTAATTACACACACTGATGATAAGCTTAGGCTGAGCAGAGAGGGAGAGCGTTGGAAAAGCAAGATGTGGGGCTTTGTCTGTAGTCTAGCAATGAATCGGAGGTATATGGCAGAATTCTGCCACCTTCAGAAAATGAAATAGAGCAGTACGCATGCCTCAGATTTGATTTTTGTAAGCATATTTTTAACTGTTAAATAGTTTGAATTAATAATAGCTAATGTCTGAAATACAGAATTAGTTACTTAGATTCTTGCCACCGTTCCTTAAGGTAGATACCATCAACTCCATCTTAATAGGAGGAGGATATGATGCCTCAGGGAGGCTAAGGGACTAAAATTGTGCAAGTTCAGGTGGTGTCTGGTTGATGACACGTGCTCTTTCCTCCTATTTAATACTGTGTCGTAGGATAAAGGTCTATACGCGGAAATTACGTAGACACGGGGAAGTAGTGTAGGCTGGAGTGTGGGGGCAGGAGGGAGTAATCAATATCCCAGGAGGAGCACAGCTTCATTTCTTGTGGATTGATCAAGGAAAATATATTCCTTATTGCGTCAAAGTAGTAGGAACAAGGGCAAGTGGCTTTCATGGGAAACAGGGTGATGCACCAGGGCCAGGAAGTGGGAAGGGAGGTCCAGGAAAGGGTGCAGATGAGTAGGGCCCTGCTGTTAGAAAGGGAACACGGTGCCAAATACAGAGCCTGTGTAAAGATCTGTAGCTTGGCTAGCTTGCTAGGGGAATTAAGAATTTTTAATTTAACTTTATTTTTTTATAAGAGTACGGTTGGTTTACAATGTTGTGTTAGTTTCAGGTGTACAGCAGAGTGATTCAGTTATACATATATTCATTCTTTTTGAGATTCTTTTCTCATATAGGTTATCACAACAGAGTATTCAGTCAGTAGAGTTCCCTGTGCTATACAGCAGGTCCATGTTGGTTATCTATCTTATATGTAGTAGTGTGTGTAAGTTAATCCCAAGCTCCTGATGTATCCCCCACCCCATGTTTCCCCTTTGGCAACCACAAGTTTGTAATATCTGTAAGTCTGTTTTCTGCGTTGCAAATAAGTTCATTTGTGTCATTTTTAAAACTTAGATTCCACGTATAAGTGATATCATATGATATTTGTCTTTATCTGACTGACTTCACTTAGTATGAAAATCTCTGGGTCCATCCATGTTGCTGCAAATGGCATTATTTCGTTCTTTTTTATGGCTGAGTAATATTCCATTGTATATAATTGAGGCAGGTGTGGCTCTTGGAGACCCTGGGACATAGCACATGTGGAATTTCTTCCCTTGTATTCTTCCCCCGGGCTGGTCACTTTCCCCAACCTTTCTCATCAGCTCCTGAGTTGAAATGGGCATCATTGGTTGAGTGCTTGTGTGTGTGCACACCTGTGACCAGTTAGCAGCTCCTGGCTCTGACTCCTTTAGGGAAAATAAAGCCTCATTGTTGAGGCTGTGACAAATAGCCTCTTACAACCTCTGCCCCGTGTGGTTGCCCGGAGCCCAATAGCTTCACCAGTGAACTCAAACACAGACAGTTTGCCCAGCATCTTGGCTTGGCAAGACAAGTCAGGTTTGCAGTCTACTGATTGGAACCCAGTTCCTTGTTTTTTTCAGGAGGTGATTTTTGCACTGTTTTTGGGTCTGTGTGGTTCACAGAGGTCCTGCAAAACTTCCTCCTGATCACCTGGCCTGCTCTTGCCACTCTCAAGGACTTAACGGGAATATTGATGTATACCGAAGATGATACACATACATCAATGTCTGGTATTTATGTAATGTCACACTTAAATTATTAATTCATTCTTGACAGGGACAAATGTACAGTAAAATTTACCAATTGGGACTAATTGATAGAAAGGCCAATTATATAGTGAAGTCTCTATTCACTGGAATCCGACTAGCAAGACCTCAATTCATCAATTGTTGAGTCTTCATGTGTAAGAGAATTCACAGCTCTTAGGAAAATCAAGCTTTCAGGGACTTTTCCTCTCAGAAGTGATTTCTAGATTATTCCTTAGGGTCAATATATGAGCAGCGCCTCTTTCACGGAACTCTGATCTTTTTCGGTAACCAGGCTTCAGGAGGTGCTGTAAAACCCTGAGATGCCAAGAAAATAGATGAGTCTTGTGTAATTCTAATTGACATGATTTCTGGCTAATTCTCATTGTCCCAGTGTGCAGAATGATGATCATAACAAGAGCAGAAACACTGATTTCAATACCCTGAATACAATAATAAGCATTTTATATGGTTTAAATTCTAGTTTTCACAACCACCGTAGGGAGGAAGTTCTAGGTTTACCCCTATTTTGCATATAAGAAAATGGAGGTTTAGGTGTTAAATAAATTACTGAAGGTCTCACAGTGATATGGGGTTATCTGAATCCAGGCTGTCTGACTCCAGAGCTGATTAAGCTTAACCACTGCCAGAGTCTTCTGGGCCTCTGACTCTTAGAAGGAAAAGGAGACTGAGAGGCAATGATTGCCTCCTCATCTGATGTGCTTTGGCAGAAGATGGACAATATGTTGATAGAAGTTCAAGCATCTGAAGGATGTTGAGATAAGGTTATAGTTAAATTTCATTCCAACTCTGAGATGCTGTAATTCTAACCGGAAATCACACCTGACCAGAACACCTCACCCCCATACAATCTCAACTATTATCTTTGTACTATGGTAAGGCAAGTTACAAACATATAGCATAAATTAAAAAGACATTTGATAACTTCCTCAATTCATAGCCATGCAAATAGAGTTGAATTCTCTGAATAGATTACTAAGTGGATTTACTTAGCCCTCATGTAGAGTGGAGGCTTCTGAAGTCCTTGAAAGATAGTTTTTAAACTAGTTTCAACAGTTTCTTCCTCCAGTCTTAATTACATTTTTAAAATTTACTTGGCAAACTCTCCTGTTATAGAAAATTTAGAGGTGTATCTGTATAAAGTATCATCATTTCTAATTAGGGTATAAATTAGGGATACTCTACTGCAGAATGTGTATGTCTACTAAGTTATTGAATGTGAGAGCAGATTGCAGATGTGTTTGCACTGTATCTCAATTCACCATGTATTCTGAGGACTCGTTACTCAGACACACAGAAAAAATGAATAAGGGAAGGAAGTCTGTCTCTCCACATATTAAAATATTAAAAGAGTAATTGGGCCTGAGGTCACTTCGTTACCTGGCTGCATTAACCTTGGTTCTTAGAAAGTTTTACCATTATCTATTTTAAAAAACTAATTGAATTTACTAAGAACTTAAATTACATTTCTTCCCTTGCAGTTTATGCGGTAGGATTCTTATAATCTGACCAAGAGCAATTTCTTGAACTTTGGAGGGTATTACAATCTTTTTTTTAAAATTTAATTTAATTTTTTATACAGCAGGTTCTTTTTTGGGGGGGAGATTTTTTATTCCGACAGAAAGTCACAAAAATTATAATCATCCTCATCAGTTCACTCACTCCCATGTAAGCAGGTTCTTATTAGTTATCCATTTTATACATATCAGTGTATACATGTCAATCCCAATCTCCCACCACCAACACCCCCCCGCCACTTCCCCCCCTTGGTGTCCATACGTTTGTCTGTGTCTCTATTTCTGCCTTGCAAACCGGTACATCTGTACCATTTTCCTAGATTCCACATATATACATTAATATACAATATTTGTTTTTCTGACTTGCTTCACTCTGTATGACAGTCTCTAGGTCCATCCACGTCTCTACAAATGACCCAATTTTGTTCCTTTTTATGGCTGAGTAATATTCCACTGTATATATGTACCACATCTTCTTTATCCATTTGTCTGTTGATGGGCATTTAGGTATTACAATCTTGAGGAGAAACAGTGGCAAATTATTTTAGTTTCTTTCTTATAGTGACTCATTTAAGGTGGGGACTGTCAACCTTTTTCTACCCTTTGTTGTCTTCCACTTCACAAACCTGGATGATTAAGAACTACTGTTTTTTCTTAGTACCTGCTTTTCCCCATATTTCCCTTTATCATTCAGGATAGAATAGCTTTCTAGAGCTGTTTGGAAATCATCCTTAGCATCCTTAGCAGATCCTTATATCAGCTTTCATGACTCAATAAGCAGAACGTATAAGGTTTGCAGCCTTACTGAGCCAGAGTCTCGTCCAGGTACTTGCGATTTGCTAGTGACCTAGAGACAGGTCCCTACCTTTGTGTACCTGACATCCTAGTAGAGAAGCAGGAATAGACTATGCTTTATAAATAAGAAAAGTGATCTAGAAACTTAGAAGGTGAAAATGCTATGGAAAAAGAAAAAGTCAGGCCATGAGGGAGTGAAGAGGGACATGGGTTTCAGGGTTAAACAGGGTCATCAGGGTTGGCCTCAGAGAAAAGGTAACATCTGAGCCGATGTAGGGAAAGTAACTAGCCGCCATCTTGCGTCCCCGCGTGTGTGCCTTATCTCAGCTGGTCTGCCCGAGACCCCCTGAGCGCCAACCCTAGTCCCCCGCGTGGCCCCATTTCCGCTCCAACAAGGTACAAAAAGGCTCTGGACACCGGCATGGGAGGAGGATGGGAACGGGGGCGGGAAGTGCCCGGAAGGAGCGAGACAGGGCAGGAGAGGAAGGCGATGCTACGGACAGGCGCACCCACTCAGGCTGACTCTCGGGATCGAGGTCAGGCCAGGGGTGGCCGCCCTGGGGGCCAGGCGATGCCGTCTCGTCTCTTCTTCCACCTCGCGGCGGAACCCGAGGACAGGAGCCTCAGAGGAAAGAAACGATCATGCTCCAGGAGAAACTCGCCAAACTGCAGGCACAAGTGCGCGTGGGTGGGAAAGGAACAGCTCGCAGAAAGAAGGTGGTTCATAGAACAGCCACAGCAGAGGACAGAAAACTTCAGTCCTCTTTAAAGAAGTTAGGGGTAAACAATATCTCTGGTATTGAAGGGGTTGCGTGTGTTCACAAACCAAGGAACAGGGATCCACTTTAACAACCCTGAAGTTCAGGCATCTCTGGCAGCAAACACTTTCACCTGCACAGGCCATGCTGAGACAAAGCAGCTGACAGAAGTGCTACCCAGCATCTTAAACCAGCTTGGCGCAGACAGTCTGACCAGTTTAAGGAGACTGGCTGGAGCTCTGCCCAAACAGTCTCTGGATGGAAAGGCACCGCTTGCTACTGGAGAGGAGGAGGTTGATGAAGGTCCAGATCTCGTGGAGAATTTTGATGAGGCTTCCAAGAACGAAGCAGACAATCGAGTCAGCTTCTGAAGGGGATAAATCTTGAAGTTACTGGGACCTGCTGTTTTGTATTGTGACTGCTTTTTAAAATTTTGTTTACGGATCTGATAAAATCTAGATCTCTAATATTTTTAAGCCCAAGCCCCTGGACACTGCCGTTCTTTTCAGTTTTTGCTTATATACAATTCATTCTTCGCCACTAATTAATTAAGGTGAAGAAGCCTGGGAATAAAGTTTGAAACAAAGGTTAATGAAGTTCTTTGCCTAGTTTTGTTTTTTTTTTTTTTTTTTTTAAAAAAAAGGGAAAGTGAGATCATGATGATGACTCCTCTGTCTGGAAATGTCAGAGGTTCGTAATCTCGCTGAAACTCAAAAGTCCAGGGACCTAAAAGGGACTGCATGTGTGCTGTCCCCATCCCTTCCTTATTCTCATCTCCTTCTCCTCTCTACCCTTTGCCACCTCCCCACCCTCCCCCATACATACCTCTCTCCACATTTGCTTCCTATGGTTTGTCTAGTATTAAAGGCACACTCTCACCTCAGGACCTTTGCATGTACTATTCCCTGTGCTTGAAATGTTCTTTCCTAGATATGCATTGCCTTCTTACCTCCTTTGCCATCCTAAGCCCTTCTAGCCACACTGTCATCAATTGTAATTCCCTCTTTACCCAGCAATCTTTTCCCTGCTCTATTTTTTCTACAGAACTTTGTCATCATCTAACATGCTATATATTTTTAAAGATGTTGAAAATGTGTATATTGTCTGTCTCTCCCTGCCCTAAAAACGTCAACTACTTGAAGGGGAGGGATTTTGTTTCCTGATACTCAGTATTTCACTCCTGGCATGGTGCATGAAGCAGAGAAGGCATCAGAGAAATTGTCCTTGAGCCACTGAACGGTGTTGTGTATAATGGTTACTTACCTGTTAAATAGGTTCTTTTAAAACCTCTGAAAAGAGTTTGCTTTTTAAAACTAGATAATGCATGCAACTGGTCATTTTGTTTACATCATTCACTTAACATTTTTAAGCATTGCAAAAATACACTTCACCGATGGATTGCGTAAAATTCCATTTGAGGAAATTGGAATCAATTGCTTATTACAAACACAAGCCACATAAATAAGAAATCTATTGGTGAAAAGGGTGTGGGGGTAGGAAGAGCCTCCAAATTAAAGTAGATTGAATTAATTTGTTCAGTATTAATTTGTTCAGTATGGTGTTAATAGAACCCTCATTCCCCACCTGTCCTTCAACTGGATCCGTCACGCATCTCAGCAGCCAGGTGACCTAATAAGTGTAAACCCCACACAGGAAAGAACGGTTGAACAATTCATGTGCAAAACTGAGGACCTGGAGTGCTGGTGTGCAATCCTCTCTCCATCATTAACATGCTGCAGACCTTTTAGCTTCCCCTGCCATCACCTACCCACCTGCCAAGCACTTAGGGAGTGAGCAAACGAGGGCTTTCGAGAGAAACCTTGAAGAGACATTATCAGAACACCAGAGTGATCCAGCTGTGCGTCACAGAGCAGATGGAACTTGTTGCAACCAACCAAGAAGAGTCAAACCCGACATCCATTTCCGGGCTGGCGTGTGCACAGTATCCTAATCTGAGCAGATAAGCTCCTGTCGCTGGGAACAAGGTAGTGGTAGAAAATGGTCTTTTGGTTCTTGCATCCCGACCTGGGAGATGCTACTAACCAAGTACAGCTTTTAACGTGCCTTTACTTTGTTTGAATGGAACATTTCTTTGGCTTTAAAAGTCTGAAAGTATTTTCTTCTTCTTTAGTGGCCATTCAGACACAAAGCGAAATCAACATTTTAACATTCAGATAAGCAAGGAGTTCGTTTGGAGTTCGTTTACAGTTCGAGATTTGGAGGACGCTGCTTTTGTGTGAGAATATTTGAAATTTCCACAAGTTATTGCACATTCATTCCTGGAGTTTTCATTGCAGAAAATTGCCAGAAGGAATGGATTTTGTCTTCTTCAGCTGGCAGAACAATTTTCCACCTGTCGCCCAAATATTTGATGAGAAGGATTATGTTGCCGCCTCTGAAAGTTTATACTGTGGATCCTTCGGAAGTGAGAAGGTCTAATGAAACTACTACCCTGATATCAGAGTCCAGCTTGCTAAAGCGTCTGTGAAGTTGTGGATGGATTTCTGATGGTTAGGGCAATTTCTGAAAGACTAGCTTCAATGATGCGCACACACACACACTCTCAACTGGCTGCGTGGCAAATGATGTATTTCATTTTTTTTTTTTTTTGCTGTAACAATATTCTTGTATTCAGCAGAACTCTTGTGTGGCCTTGCCAAAGATCTGCATTAATTGCCTGAAATTATTGTTGTTCATCTTCCTGGTAAATGGAACCAAGAAGGAGCACCGGTCCATGGCTATAGATGAAATTGTCATTTGATTTCAGGTTCGAGTAACGTATTGTCTCCGTTGAGTTTTACACTCCTCTGTTGTTGGATAGGTATATTCGGCATAGGCAGTACAATCAGCAGAAACAGATTTCAAAATTCCGTGCGTAATGGCAGCAACCTTTTAAGCTGTCAGAATAAATATAAAACTGTTTTTCCCTTGTTTCTTCCAACACTTTATGGACTTCATAAGTAATAATATTGCGGCTGTCAGAAGAATTTTTCTGGAGCATAGATTTTACTGTGCCATGTCAGGACTCCACAGTTGCCACAGAGGGAAGGCTAAAATTCTTGGGCTGGCATTCCTGTCCCTGGTTAATGAGGCTCTGACTTAGCTGTTTTCACTTATTTTTTATGCTCCCATGTACCTTACAAGTGAGTGAAACTGAACTATTATTTCCTACGCATTCTTTGTAGATTTCCTAATCCCCATACTTTTGTCTGTGCTGTTTCTCATCTTTATCAAATTCAAATTTTACCTACCCCTCATTACCTAACTCAAATTCTACTCTCCCCAAAAAGCCTTCCAAAAACTATGCAGCTGCAGATAATATATTACTTTCTGAACTCGGACCACTTCATAGACATGGTTTATGAAATCTTTCCATTTGTTTTTCATTCCTATCAGTTGCATACAAATCTCGAATAAGATAGATTCCATCGTTAAAAGCATTTTGTTGTGTTGTTAACGTGAACATGATAGCCTTGCTCCAAACGGAATTGCGTGTTTCTCTTAAAGTCTGCTCGGGTTTGTACTGGATGTTGGTACAGTTGACACTTGAATCACACAGGTTTGAACTGCGTGTGTCCACTTATACACAAAGTTTTTTTCGATATTAAATGCTGCAGTGCCACGTGATCTGTGGTTGTCTGAGTTGGCAGGTGTAGAAACTGCAGATACAGAGGCAGTGCTTCAGTGGGAGGCGGACGCAAATTATACCTGGATTTTCAATTTCACAGAGAGTGGGCGCCCCTAGCCCCCATGTTGTTCAGGGTTCAGCTGTACCTCTCACAGCTCATTAGTGTCAGCTGACTGGTCATTTGGCGTTTTGCCACCCCAACAGAGCTTCACCAATCTGCAAAAAGCCACTGTGTTGATCATAATCTTTCCCATATGATATTTTCAACTGATGGGAACAGCGGCGTTCACACCAGGAACACCCGACACAGAACCGAAAAGCTGATCGTAAATCAACCCTTCAGCTCTCTTCCTCGCTCTGTCTCTGCTGCTCCCCCACCCCCCAGATGCACCTACCCAGACCTTCCCCTTCAGGCTCAGCCCCTGCAGGGGCTGCTTCCTCCTCCCTCTATCTGGGCACAAATCCTTGAGGATACCTTTACTTTGTGCATCCCAAGAAGAGCTGTGCCATCCTGTGTAAGCGGCGGCGTGTAAGTGTATAAAGAGTCCCAGGTTGGACGTGCCACATCTTTTTCGAGTGTGAATTTTACTTGAAGATATGAGGTCATTATTTTTTTGCTTTGGTTTTATTCACGAGTTGTATTATAAAGCAAAACTCAAAATTTGGCTGAATTTTACGATGCAGTAGATACCGGAGAGATGTCTTGTTCACGGTCCTGCTATTATTTTCGCCGAGACTCTTTAGAGATCTACATTCAGTCTTCTCTGCCAGCAGGATGATTTCAGTACAATAATTGAAGACTGTGATGTCATCTAGCCTCTTTAGTTGATTGATTTTTGTCCCCTCTCTTTGCCTTATTTTCTTCTTTAAAAAAATTTATTTTATTTCTTTTTGGCTGTGTTGGGTCTTCGTTGCTGAGTGCAGGCTTCCTCTAGTTGCGGCGGGTGAGCTGGGATTCTCTTTGTTGCGGTGCGCAGGTTTCTCTTGTTGCGGAGCACGGGCTCTAGGTGTGTGTACGGGCTTCAGTAGTTGTGGCTCATGGGCTTAGCTGCTCCACGGCACGTGGGATCTTCCCGGACCAGGGATCGAACCGCGTTGGCAGGTGGATTCTTAACCACTGTGCCACCAGGGAAGTCCCTTTGCCTTATTTTCTAAGATTTTTTCTTTACTTCTCCCCCAAACCAACGGTTCTGCCCCAGCGTCATAAATGTGCCTACCTTTAACTTCTCTGTTTGAGGCAGCAGAAGGCTAATAGAGCGTCTAGATTGTCATGCAGTTTGGATCAAAGAATTTGGGACCCAGATTTATGGATGGAAAAGAGTGGAAAGGGTAGGACCTGGTTCTTGCTGGTGTCATGGCAGTTCTGTAATAAAGCAGATCTTAACATGGGGGACAATAGGGATTTTTTTTTTTGCTTCCATTCTCTTTTAAAGAGAGGGAAGTAAGATCGGGAAGGTACACTTACTTGTTTGTGTATGGATCTGTGCTTCTCTACAGCTGGGAGAGATTAAGAGAGGGGCTACCATTCGCTGAATTTTTTTTTTTTTTTTTAACATCTTTATTGGAGTATAATTGCTTTACAATGGTATGTTAGTTTCAGCTTCACAACAAAATGAATCAGGTATATATATACATATATTCCCATATCTCTTCCCGCTTGCGTCTCCCTCCCTCCCACCCTCCCTATCCCACCCCTCCAGGCGGTCACAAAGCACCGAGCTGATCTCCCTGTGCTATGCGGCTGCTTCCCACTAGCTATCTACCTTACGTTTGGTAGTGTATATATGTCCATGCCTCTTTATCGCTTTGTCACCGTTTACCCTTCCCCCTCCCCATCGCCTCAAGTCCATTCTCTAGTAAGTCTGTGTCTTTATTCCTGTTTCACCCCTAGGTTTTTCATGACATTTTTTTTTTCTTAAATTCCATATATATGTGTTAGCATATGGTATTTGTCTCTCTCTTTCTGACTTACTTCACTCTGTATGACAGACTCTAGGTCTATCCACCTCATTACAAATAGCTCAATTTCGTCTCTTTTTATGGCTGAGTAATATTCCATTGTATATATGTGCCACATCTTCTTTATCCATTCATCCGATGATGGACACTTAGGTTGTTTCCATCTCTGGGCTATTGTAAATAGAGCTGCAATGAACATTTTGGTACATGACTCTTTTTGAATTATGGTTTTCTCAGGGTATATGCCCAGTAGTGGGATTGCTGGGTCGTATGGTAGTTCTATTTGTAGCTTTTTAAGGAACCTCCATACTGTTCTCCACAGTGGCTGTATCAATTTACATTCCCACCAACAGTGTAGGAGGGTTCCCTTTTCTCCACACCCTCTCCAGCATTTATTGTTTCTAGATTTTTTGATGATGGCCACATCCGCTGAGTTTTAACCTAGGGTCCTAGATGCTGTAGATTTGTAGAGCAGTTGGGGGTGTGCACTGCTTTCAACAGGTCACAAAGCATAATGCAAAGTGTGCCTTTACTCACAATGCATTTTTCTGCTTTCGGCTGGAATTTTTGAAATTTGGTAGAATTATATTGGTAATGATGGATTAATCAGAGATTCTGACTGTTGTCTCTGAGAATTTTTAAAAATACAGAAAAAGCAAACACTTGTACACCCATCTTTCACCCTGCTGTTTCTTAATTATTAATCATAAGTAGTAGTATTTTCCATATCTGCTTGATAGATTTTTTTTAACAAGAGGAATAAGTAGTATGGATAAAATTAAAGTGTTTTTCTTCCAAACCCCCTTCCGTCTTCTTTCCCTTCACCATCTTTCCAAGAGCAGCTTCTCTCAATAATTGAATAGCCTTCTATTTTATTTTCATATTTTAGCATACATTTATATACTTGTGAGTACATAATTTTCATTGCATTGCTTTATGACTATAATTTATAAAAATTTACAGAAATGGAATCCTACAGAATATATCCTTCTGTAACATGTTTCATTCTTTTCTCCTCTCATGTAACATAAATTGAGACGTATCCATGTTGGTAGATCGATTGATGGTCCCTGCTGACTACAGTATAGTAGTTTATTCCATGAATACGCCTTATTTAATTTGTTCTACTCTCATTAGATATATTTTATTTTTTTTCTAGAAAGCATCTAGAGCATACTTAATGTGTGCTTATCTGGGCTCATGTCCTGATGGAAGTTTCTATATTTCTTTAATTACTAAAAAGCAGTGGGGGAAATTATTTAACAAATGTCGTTTGCTAGGCAGAATCCTTTAAATCGTGGACTCCAAAGGAAGAACTAGTCAAAGGATTTGGATGCCATTGATGTAATTCACCTCTCTGCCCATGAACAGGGCTCAATTTAAGTCCTCTTACAGATTTTCTCTCTACTCTACCCTTTGAAAAAATACCAAGAGTATGGGTCCACAAATCCCTTTGGTTACATATTTTAGTTTCTCCAAACACTAGAGTTCAGAAGTTTTTCGTAGCATTTGACCTACATTCCTACTTCTGTCATTGAAGCCCCATTTCCTCTTGCTTTCTCCAGAAGTACTGAAGACCAGGTACTTAACTCCAGTCTTAAAATAACCCTTTCTATCCCAATATGCTGATTTGAAGTTCTTTTTTCCCTTAGCCTGCAGGAATGTGGTCTCTTTAAATCCTTCTCCTAGGATTTCTTCCCCTAGATCATTTGGGTAGTTCTAATGCAGGCCTTTTTTAGATTTATTTATATCTTTAGTTTTATAGTGCTTAAAGCTAAAAAAAAAAAAAAAACTTATGATGGCCTTGAACAGGACTGATGGGATCACCTCATAGCTTTTATATGTGACTTCTGTGTTTATACTTATGTATATATGTATTTGTCTCCTTATTCAGGAAATGATATATTGTGTTCCTTCTGCTTAGCAAGCCTTACACATTTACAACACACATATACTCACACACACCCCCACACACACACCCACACACTCTTTCATAGTACTGCATGGCTAGATTATACTTAGCATGTGGCCTATTAGGTTGGCCAGTTATGCCTTTTGATATGTTGCACAAAGACAGTTGTTACAGTTTTTACTATTTAGGCATTTTAGTTGATTAAAAAAAGAAAGGGGGGGTGACTAGAGCATGCCAGAAAATGTATAAAGAAAATTCATAGCAGGATTGTTTTCAATAGCAAAACAAAACAAAGTAAAATGGCCATTAACAGGAGAATGGATAAGGAAATCATGATGTAGCCACACAATGGAATACTTCCATGAAATGTACGAACCTCAACCACATACGCTGGCAATGATGAATTTTAAAAACAATGTTGAGGGCAAAAAACAATCAGAAGAATAAGAATGGCCAATAAACGTATGAAAAGTGGCCAGAAGCATTAGCCCTTAGGGAACTACACATCACAACCATGAGAAACTACTTCATGTTAACACTAGGATGCCTGTATTCAAAAAGAAAGATAATAACAAAGCTGTATTCAATAACAAAGATAATAAGAACAAGAGGATATGGAGAAATTTGAATCTTTATACATTGTTGGCAGAAACGTAAAATTATACAGCCATTGTGGAAAAGAGTTGGTTGTTCAGAGTTAAGCGTAGGGTAACCATACAACTCACCAGTTTTACTCCTAGATATACCCGAAAGAAATGAGAACATATGTCCGTGCAAAATCTTGTTTATAAATGTCCGTAGAAACATTATTTACAGTATGAAAATGTCCCAGATATCCATCAGCTGATGAATGGATAAACTATGGTTTATCCATGCAATGGAATATTCCTTGATAATAAGGAAGGAAGTCTAGAGATACGCTACATGGATGAACCTTCCACGCAACACAAACGATCACATACTGTATAATTCAATTTATGTAAAATGTCCAGAATAGGCAAACTTAGAGAAAAATTGGATTAATGATTGCCAGGAGCTGGGGTCAGGGGAAGAGGAGGAGTAGCTGTTAATGGGTACAAGATTTCTTTGTGGGGGGTGATAAAAATAGTCCAAGCTTAGATTGTAGTGATAGTTACACAAATCTGTGATTTTACTGAGACCACTGAATTGTATACTTCAAGTGGTGGATTTTATGGAAGGGGAATTCTATCTCAAAGATTTTTTTTTAATCAGAAGAATGAGTATACTCTTGCAATTTTATAAAGTTCGGAACCAGTCAACTAAACAATACGTTGTCGAGGGTTGTATACCCATATGGTAAAAACATAAACAGAAAGGGGGAAATTATCTGAAAAAAGAAAGGAAAAAACCCAACAGCACAGAATGGTGGTTGTTAGCACTGAGCTTCAGATGGTATCACAGCAGAAAATTACAGAGCCATGGTGTTGGGAATATTCTGTTTTCTTAGGTTGGATCGTGTGTTCCTTTTACTGTCATGCTTCATTTCTGATGTTTCCATATATTTTAATCAGTGTGTACTACTAAAAATTTTATCTGCATCAAGTACTTTATAGTAAAATTCTGAATGCATCCTTCTCTGCCTTATGAAGAACCTATATTGTTCCACTAATGTGGAACGTGTGCTCTGTTTATACTGTTTCCGTTCCCTCAGAGAGATAGTAGGGAGGGCCTGTGGGTGGGCGTCCAGTAGACGTGGCCCATTGCTTAGCTGGTACATTAATGAGCTTTTGGTTGTACAAATCTGAATTGTTACGTATTAAAAAATGGAGGGAATGCAAGTTTTTCCTAAAAGTCAGTTTTGTTGTTGTTTTGCCCTTTAAGAAGGAATAGGCAGGGGAGGAATAGGTGAGGGTAAGAAGTGAGAGAAAAATGACAAAATTACCTGGGGGAGTAGACAAGTTATTTTCATGAAAATGGAAATCTGATACCCAATTTATATTATGTTTTCCTGAAATTTAAATGCCATCCAGCTCTGGGGACATTAATATTATCCTGCTGTCTAACAAAGACTTTGTGTAAGTAAACTTGATTGAGCATTTATTTTTAATGTTTTGATGGTTTTTTATTGATATAATTTACATATAACATTATATTTCAGTTGTACAACTTAATAACTTTATATTTGTATCTACTGCAAAATGATCACCATAAGTCTAGTTAACATCCATCACCATCATAGTTACAAATATTTTTTCTTGTGATGAGAACTTTTAAGGTTTGCTGTCTTAGCAACTTGGAAATGTGCAATGCAGTGTCATTAACTGTAGTCACCATGTGGTACGTTACATCCCCATTGTTCATTTTATAAGTAGAAGTTTGTACCTTTTGACCCCCTTCATCCATTTCACCCATCTTCTACCTCCTGCCTCTGGCAAACCCCAATGTGTTCTCTGTATCTGTGAGCTCAGTTTTTTGTTTGTTTGCTTTGGTTTTTAGATTCAGCATACAAGGGAGATCCTAGAGTATTTGTCTTTCTCTGTCTGACTTATTTTCACTTAGCATAATACCCTTAAATTTCATCCATGTTGTCATAAATGGCAAGAGATTCTTCTCCGTTTTGGCTGAATAATATTCCATTGTATACGTATATGCCACATTTTCTTTGTCTATCTGGCTATCAAGGGACACTTAGGTTGTTTTCATATATTGGCTATTTTAAATAATGCTTTAATGAAAAATATATTTTTTTGAGTTAGTGTTTTTGTTCTCTTCTGATAAATACCCAGATATTGCTGGATCTATTTTAAAGTTTTGAGAAAACTCCATACTGTTTTCCATAGTGGCTGCACCAATTTACATTCCCACCAACAGTGCACAAGAGTTGCCTTTTCTCCACACCCTCAACACTTGCTATTTGCTCTCTTTTTGATGATAGCCATTCTAACAGGCATGAGGTGATGTCTCGTTGTGGCTTTGATTTGCATTTCCCTGATGATTAGTGATGTTGAGCACCTTGTCATGTACCTGTTGATCATCTCTGTGTCTTCTTTGTAAAAATGTCTGTTCAGGTCCTCTGCCCATTATAAATAGGATTTTTTTTTTTTTTTTTTTGCTATTGAGTTGCATGTGTTCTTTGTATATCTTGAATGTTAGCCGTTTATCAGATATATGATTTGCAAGTATTTTTTTTATTTGGTAGGTTACTTTTTCATTTTGTGGATGGTATCTTTTGCTGTGCAGATTTTTTTTTTCTTTTTTAAGAAATCATGGAAAAGAGCTGTTTTAGGACTGATTATGTTAAGAGGAATGGCATCAATGACATAGAGATTTAGCTGATAAACTAATTTAGGGAGGGGGGAAAAAGAGCTAAGAAAATGCTCAGTCTCCCCGACTTCTCCCATAGGTTCCTTACAGATATTAGCAGTAGTTGATCTTAATTTGTGATTTCCAACCCCACGAATGCACTCAGTTTGGTAGGTGAGAACCTCGTTTGAAATCCCTTTTGAATCTTAAAAAATAGTAGTGTATCCCTGGGTTACATGACTACCCTTCCATCTGAAACATCCCTATTGACCTCTTTTATACGTCTTTCTGTTTTTATATGCCCTCTTTTCAAAATTGTAAAAGTTGCGTGACATTTTTAGTGGCTGCTCTAAGGTTGTGACACACTTATCTAAATTGCATCTCATCGGCACTTTAATGAACAAACTCTTTATTAACCCAGCCTTAATCGAAATGTTTTTAAAAATTAGAGCAGTGATCAACCATCAGGCTCTGTGTGCTTAGCTCAGATGTTAAAACTTCAGGTCCCCTGAGGAACATTTCACATGATTGTTGGAGTATCCAAAGTCTTAAATCCATTCTCCATGTTCCCCATCCCCCAAGACACTGTACCCAACACCCCCACTAACCCTAATATCCTCATATAATATCTGCTAATTCTGATAATTAACATTTTAAAATGTTTATTTTGTTCTGTGGCTATTTTTGGAATAAATGCCGTGATAATGCTCTAGCTAACTGGCATGGTACTTGGATGCCTGAAATCAGATTCAAGGAATCACTTCTCTAATCAGTTTTGCACCCACTTGGCAATAATCTGATCCAAACTCAACTCTCCTAGTCTTTGATGAGCTCTCATGTGGAGCCAACTCTCAATTCCCTCAAAGAGAGACGTTTCAGTCGCCCTTTTTCTGATCAGTGGAGCCCTCATAGAACTCCAAGAGTTTTCGAAGATGATTACAATGAGCACGGCGATTGCAACCAATTCCTAACATGCCTTGGGATATTTTTACCCTGCAAGCTGTTTATGCAAAGAGAGGAAGTTTCAACTAGAAGGAATGAAATAGTTTAAGGCATCTTTGGGTTTAAATGTCACATTTTTTCACTTGAATCTCAGTATTCCGTGGTAGAAAGAGCTCTGTTTCTTCAGAGAGGTGTTTCCAGTCCCCTAATCTTGACTCTGCCATTAACCAGATTTGTCAACTTGGACAAGTTACTTAGATTCCACGATTGGCACTTTTCTCGTCTGTAAAGTATGAGTTAAAATGGATGATTTCTAGAATGCCTGCTAGCATTAACACGCAGTGTTCACAAAGATAGATTTAGACCACTCTGCCCCTTTCTGCTTTTTCTATAACAAAGACACCCCAACTATCCATCTAAAGCTTTTTTCTTAAGGACATGTGTTTTCAAAAACACAGCACGATGTTGACTTTGACCTTTGCTCTAAATACTTACAGAAACCTGGTTAAGAGCATTTACCAAGTAATGATTCTTTGCTGTCTACCAGCTTATGATAGTAAAGTATATTAAACAGATCTAGAAAGAGTTCCTTGTTTATTTACTTTTGTGATTTAAGACCTATTTTTACTCATAATTATAATGGCATCGTTCTTTTGGCTTATCTAGAGCATTAATTCACAATCAAGAAAAGCAGCCGTGAAGAAATGTATCACGTCTGTGTCAACAGATAATTATGTATCAATAGATGATTTTTAAGAACTGACAGATCTGATTATTGGAGGGTCCCATGGATAAAATCAAGTTGGAGTTTCAGAGCAACTTCAAAGAACTTCTAAAATTAAAAATGTACTCTTTCAGCTCTTTAACTTGTTTTAATTGGGCAGAGAGGCAATGTGTTACTTCCAAAGTTTTTAGTCATAGTAAAATCCAGTTCAGCTATTAAAAAAGAAAATCTTTTCTCTCCTGCCCTAGAATGTTCATAGTCTCTACAAATATGGTCTTACTTTGTGTGTGTCCCAAATATAAGTGGCATAATTATCTCCGTATTTGGCTCATTAAACATTACATTCTTCTGTGAATCACTGCAGCGTGACAATGCCCCAGCCATGAAATAGTTGCCTGTGAGACAAAGGGAAAAAGCACGATTCTGTTCTAGTAGTTTTACCTTTAAGTCTATTGTTGTCATTTGAGAACATTGCTTTGATGTATAACTAATCTCACTGAAATCTAGTGTCTTCCACTGACTAATAGAAAACCAATAATCCGCATTTATGGCAAGCCCAGACCTTCAACCAAACCTGGGGTCCACGTTGATCTTGAAGGTTCGTGTTGTTCCCTGCAGTCATAGGGAGAGTAGTACATTCTTCAGAAAGCGGTTCCTTGAGTCCTTGGACACCAGAGTTATAATAAGAGCGGGAACTTGTCTCATCCATCTCGCCATGTTCTGTAACACAAGACACGGCCTCAGAAGCATTTATTACTTTGGAAGCCAAGTGGACTCCTGGGTAGAGGAATACACCACCTGAGTTGTTGAGCTTGTCACAGCTCTTTCATCTGGGATTTGTGTGGGGTAGGATGGGGACCTCAGGGTGGAAGGCGAGATGAGTGAGTTATTTTGGTTTTCTGGAATGTTAACATCTTAATCTCTGCAGAATTATTTCTAAGAATTTTAAATGTTGAGAGATGAAGAATTTATTTTGTCTTCGCATATGAAGAAGATATTTCTACTTTCTGCCATGCAGGAAGTGGGAATTAACCAGGAAAGATAAATGCTTACCTTAAATACGTTGATATTTTACTGAGTACTCAAATGTCCCTCCCCCACTTTTTTAATGACCTGCGAATGCCCAGTTTGCTCCAGTTAAGTGTTTGCATGTTGTGATGTATCTCATCTTTCAATACGCTCCGTGTCTGCCTCCGTCCTATAACCATGTGGCCAGGCACACTAGCTTTCTCCCTGGCTCGGTCTTCAGTCTGAAGAGTAATTCATTACTTTTATTCACCATCAGTCAAAAGTTTGTATACCTTCACTTTCATCACAGTTTATTCTGGGTTTCTCTTTGTAACGGGAAGTCACTTGGAGAAAAACTTAAAGAATAAGAAACACCTTGTAAATTGCACTCTGAGACCTTGAGTAGTCAACAATTATAGGCTCCTTGGTTACTTTTTTTTCTCTTTGTTCCAAATTGAGACTTTTAGGATCTTCTCTTTTCCCTTTAAGGACCTCCAGAGCTATTCTGTTGTCGTGCCAGTGGCTGTTGCATAGAGCCGATGACCAAGGAGGTGGTGTTTTGATTTGAATCCCTCCTATGTGGTGAAAATCACTGTACTGCAGTGGCTCCTTCCCAAAAGATGGACAATGTCCAGTGAGGTTTACTGGATTTCTGGAATCAACTAGTCATTTTTAGAGTTGACGTTATCATCCATTCAGTGGAAAGAATCATTTCCACGTAGGTTTCATGATGCCACATTCCCCACCCCTAAAACTTTGTACACAACCCCCCACTAACCCAAATAACCTTATATACTTCGAATTCTAAAAATTAGCATTTAAAAATATTTTGCTCTGAGACTCAGTCAGATTTGCTTTTTCAGTTTTGCATCCTAGGAATTAGATATTAGTGAGGAAATGGTACCATAGCACTCACCTAGGGTTTTTTCCAATGAGCAACTTGTAATGTCGCTTGTTAGCTTCCTCCGGCATTGCTGTGCTTTGGGTACATCGTACTGTCAACTTGAAGCACTGTCTTAACACTGATTTTTAATGTCTTGACATTGTTGTCTTCCGATAGAGGTACTAAGTGTGCTTTATTTCTGTTTTGCAGTTATGTTGAATCCTAACCCTAATCGACTGTAAACACCTTTGAGAGCCTTTGGGTTGACGGTGCTAGAGTTTTTTTTATTGAAGTCTAGTTGATTTACAGTGTTGTGTTAATTTCTGCTGTACAGTAAAGTGATCCAGTTATACATACGTATACATTCTTTTTCATGTTCTTTTCCATTATGGTTTGTCGCAGGATATTGAATATAGTTCTCTGTGCTATACAGTAGGACCTTGTTGTTTATCCATCCTACATACAATAGTTTGTATCTGCTAACCCCAAACTCCCACTCCCTCCCTCTGCCATCTCCCCTTCCCTTTGGCAACCATAAGTCTGTTCTCTATGTCTGTGAGCTTGTTTTAATGGATGTTAGGGCTACAAAAAACATAGAGATAGGAGGAAAAAAATGATAGTGCAGTGATGTTATTGACCAGGGTTCTTGGCCCTCTTTAATCAATAGAAACTGATCAGAGGCCAGACAAGAAATTCAGGCAATGCTTTATTGAGGCTTCTGCTGTAGCAGGGGGGAGTGAAAACAAGCAACAGGTTCCCTTGCTCCGTCCCTGAGAGGGGCAAGCTGGTTCCTTATCTGGGGTGAGGGTAGGGATGTATCCAGGGGTCAGGCGGGAGGAGTGGCTTACGTGGCTTGCCCACCCCTTTGGGGGTGTTGAGTGCAGGAGGCATGCACAGTACACTGCTTTTGCTACAGACACCCTGTTTTTGCTCCTGGCTCTTCAGAAGTGGTAGTTGGGTTTTTGGCCTTTTTGTATCTTGTTGTCTATAGTTTGCCCCAACTGTGCATGCACACAGTTATTTTTAGTCCCTTAGAGTTTCTTTGTATTTTGACGCTAGCGGAGATATTTGTCCAGGTGCAAGCACTGCAGCAAAGGGTCCTGGGTACCGGTCTGTCTCAACATATCAATACCCATTCTTTCCTCTCCCTTCCTATCCCAACTTACCTAACGAGAACATTGTGTTCCGCCCTGGACTGCCCACTGCTGCTCTGGAAGTCACCTCTAAATGTTGGGGAATGTCTCATTCCTTCTACAGCACGTGGCCGCATTTAATTGATGGTTTAATATCTGCCGCCAAAGTACCGACTCTAGTGTTGGTTGTTTCTTTTAGTTTTAAAACTTGTTCCGTAGTAGCCCAGGTCATCTCTGCTCTCCTCACCCAGACCCTAGGTACCAAGAAAGCTACGTGCTTGCTATAGGCTCTAGGTACCTGCAAGCTATCCACCTACTGATGACAAACAGCAAACAGGAACGGCCTAACAATATTCACATGATTGATTCATAGTCATTTATGCATGGAGGAGGAAGCTGAGACAGCTAAATTAAATCACATAAAGCAATTAAACTTCTCTGTTAGAGTGTTCTTTTTCTCCCATTCTTCTTGCTGACAGCATGCATACCAGGCTTCACCCTGGTGCAATTAAGCTGATTAGGTGATACTAAGCTGCTCAAGTATGTAGTAGGCTTTTTTGTTGTTGCTTTTTTTCCCCCCTGAAATTCCTTAAGTCGGATGTCAGGTTCTCAAGGTACAACTTCAGGTCTTCTAAATGTGTCCAAACGCATTCCAGCAAAGACGAGTGACCTTAATCTTCCAAGAACATCCAGGTCCCCAGTATTGGCCACTGGGTTTCCATCTTAGATAGAGCATGGTAAGGAAAAGGTACGTAAAATTTTCAGACATTTCTTGAAGTGCTGCTGAATAGACGGGGTTCTTGCTCTGACGGTTTCTTCTTCGCAAACAAAATAATCTTCACGATGAAAATCTACTACTTTTTCATCCTCTGCCCATCCATCCATCCCTTAGTTTATGTTTAATAATTATAGTAGTGTGCTAACAATAATTTGTTATTTATTGATTGCCTAATATGCCATATAATATCCTAATAGGCTTATAATACTATATTATTCTCTTTCTACATGAAATAATATGAAGGATAAAGTAGCTTAGAGTTAGATTCAAATCCAGGTTTTCTTCCTAATGAATTATATGATCTTAGGCCAGATATCTAACTCCGAAGCCCACATCAGTTTCCTTGCATCAGGCTGCCCCTTGATAAAAGTTATCAGGAGGAACAATATTTTGTGCTTCAATACAACTTGGTATAAATCTGTTTCTGACGGTGTCTAGCAGCTTGTCTAAGGAGGATGAAAAAAGTAAGCCCCCTCTATTGTACAAGTTCCACCTCCCAATCAGATAACTGTCACATCAGATCAGGATGCAGCTTCTGTTGTTGGTCACTAGTGCCATGTGGTGTATTGTCAGCCTTTGCTGAATCCCACATCCCAGCAGGCTCAACTAAATCTGTGTATTAGGAAAAATAACAAAGGAATTAAAGGCTTTTACATGAGCATCAAAATCTCATCCTCCTATCAACGTCTTAGGTGATTTCCAGAAGAAGGACTTTGTTGTACAAAGAAGGTCATCTCATTAAGAAATGGAAGACAAATCCTGTTCCTTTTGCTGTTCTTTATGAATCTTGCACATAAAATACTGATTTTTTTTTTAAGATGTCAGTTTTTTTCCTGCATAAGACCTTTTTTTTTTTTGGTCTAGAGCTAGCCGTTCTTGTCAATGTTGTTGATTTTGGAGTAGTGAAACTGATCTCTTCATTGCTGTAACTCTAGATTGGAGATGAATAAAGGAATTAATGGATTGGAGGAAATAACATAAAAAGTAAGGTGTTTGGTGTTGCTTAGCACTTGATACTAAAACAGTAGAAGCTATACAGTTTTTAGATTCAAGTTGTTTTACTTTTAGAGATTATACAGTTAAACTTCCTAAAAATCTATAAAACATAAAATGGTAAAAAAATGAATATGCAATTCATAAAAAGTAAATGAAAATAGTTGAATATTCTTTAATAGTCAAGTTTGCTAGTGATCAGAAAGTATATTTTAAACAATATTTGTTTTACCCATCAATTAACAAATATCCCCCAAACACGTTTTGGTGGTGAGGATGAAAATTGGTAAACTCCTATAATGCTGGTGGTAATGTCAGTTTGCATTGTCCTTTTTTTTTTTTTTTTTTTTTTTTTTTTTTTTTTTTTTTTTTGCGGTACGCGGGCCTCTCACTGTTGTGGCCTCTCCCGTTGCAGAGCACAGGCTCCGGACGCGCAGGCTCAGCGGCCATGGCTCACGGGCCCAGCCGCTCCGCGGCACGTGGGATCCTCCCGGACCGGGGCACAAACCCGCGTCCCCTGCATCGGCAGGCAGACTCCCAACCACTGCGTCACCAGGGAAGCCCTGCATTGTCCTTTAGAAAATAAATTTAGTCACACGTGATATGCACTTAGTACACATTTATTTCAAAGATAATGGTCAAAAGTTTCATCACAGTTTCATTTATCTATGTAATTATTTAGAATATCACACTCTTTGCCTTCATGGAACTTAAAATCGAGAGGAAGGTGAACTGATATATATGAAAAACTATGTATTAGTACAAAGCATTATGGAAGGACCAAGAAAAGGAAGGTAACACAGAATTTTTGTTGTTCCAGAAGGGCTTCATATATGATGTGCCAACTAAGCTGGGCCCTGAGGATAAGAACGGGCTATTAAGCAAAAGAGGGCCAAAACAGTACTTTGGACAGAAGGGAAAACTTGGATGCCAGTCCCAGATGAAGAGCATTTGACCCCTGAAAGAACTGAGCAACAGTCCCTCTAGCCCCCTTGTGGTGAAGTGATTTGGCAGGAAGCTAGAGACGTAAGCACAGACCAGATCATGAAAGGTCTTGCTTGAAAGCCATGTCAGAAAATAGGAATCTTATCCAAAGGATTTGGAGGGTTTTTACGACAGAATGACATGTTTGAATTTGGATTTGGCAAAGCTCATTCTGCGTGTAGGGTGGATTGAAGGAGGGCAATCAAGAATGTTGATGACGACAGGACCAGTTGTAGTCATTGAGGGGAATGATGGTGGTGGCCAGCGTAATGGGAATAGGGATGAAGAGCTGGTCTTGAATTTAGGAGACAGAACCAACAGAGCTTAGTGTTAAATTGGATGTGGGAGGGTGAGCAAAGGAAAAGTAGGCGACCTCCAGGTTCTAGCTTGGGGGACTTAGTGAATATTAGGACTATTCTTTGACTTAGGGCATATGGTCCAAATAGTAGGTATGAGGGGCTAAGCCCTAAGTTCTGTTTTAGGCATAAGAAGTCTGTGAGATCTATGGGGACATTTAGGTGAATATATTAGGAGGCAATTTAATGTACAGGTTTGAAGCTGCAGAGAGAACTGCTAAAGATATATATTCATGTGTAATCAGGATATAGATGATAAGTGGAGAATTAAAATATCAATGCTATAAACCTAACATTTGGAAACAACGAAATGTTAAAAAGTAAGGAACTACCAAGAACAAAACTGACATATCTACTCTCAGTCATTAAGAATTGGTTTAATGAAAAGTTAATAATACCATGAGATACTATGAGACAAAATGAGATACTATCTTGAAGTATACATACATATATATATATATATCCTATTCACAGAAAGCCAAAATATTAAATATACATCTGAAAAAGAAAGATGAGAGAATGAAAGATACCTAATTATTAATAGTATTAGTCTTTGGGAACTTGGTAACTATGGATAACAATGTTTTTTTAAAATACATATATTATTTGTACTTTTCTATAATGTAGCATTGTATAATAAGCCATGATTTTCAATAGAAAGTACATCATAAAATGTTAGATTTTTTTGCATTGTATTTGATTTTACAAGAATATTTGCAAGTTACAGTGTCATCATAAAAGAGATTTTACAAGATTGTTTGCTCGGTAGAATTTCTCAGTAGACATTGATACAAAATGTAGTTGTAAATTTAATCATGTGTGTCCCACCCAGACAAAAGCAGCATATATAATGGGGAAAATACTCTAGTAGATGTCAGTAGAGAGATTTCAACCAAGTCTGCTCCATAGAGCTCTTTAGCAAGTTGTTGAACCTCTGAGGGCCTCGCTTGCTTCTAGGATAAGAGAATTGGCCCAGATTTTATCGAAGATGAACTCCCACTCTATTTTGCCTGAGTCAAGGTCACATAGAAAAAGTTGTATCAAACCATGTTCCCGTTAAGTCAGCCCATATTTATTCAGATATATGACTAAATGGTCACAGTCTGAGTGTTTGTTTAAATGTGACCTGACATCTAATGGAAGTGTATTTATTTCGGAGAGAATTTAGTGTCTGTTCCTTATGTTTTTGTTTCCCCTCTTTTGTTGCTCGTTTTTGTCATGAAAAGATTGAAAGTCCCTGCTGTGTTAACGTGTAGAACATAAAACGCCAACCTCTTCCTGAAAGGTAATTTTCCAAGAATGAAAAATATGAGAATGGTGTTGGATTGTTTGGTTTTCTGTCATTCAGTGTTGCGTTAAAACAACCATTCTTCCATAACCATGAATGGCCTCACTCTTAAACTGTCAGTTACAAGTGAAAAGTGATAACACGCTGAAAGCAAAGCCTTTCCCAATTCCCACTAGGTTTTCAGATGAATTTGAAACCTAATCAATGGCCCACACTCATACTTAAATGTATCCATTATGGGGGGAAAACTTAAACAATTTTTAAGCTCCATCTTGAACACCGTTTTCAATAAAATATTACCCTTTTAATTTTACATTTTAAAATGAATAATTTTTATCAACCTTACAGTCTAATTTTTTCCATTTCCCCCCCTAGGGACATATTTATTTGTTTTTGTCCTGATTGATTAATTTCAATATACTAGAAGTTAGACACCATGAAGTAAAATCTAGATGTTGCCATAGTTTAGTTTACAGAGCCTTTTATATGCCTTCACTGGAATAGAAAAGTGTGTGTGTGTGTGTGTGTGTGTGTGTGTGTGTGTGTGTGTGTGTGTGTTCTGATTCAAACTGTTTATTTAAGAACACATTTTAAAATGTTGAAAAAGCAAAACAATAAAAATTTAAATCATCAGTAATCCCACCACACATAGAAAACCATTGGGCTAAATTTGGCCTCTTACTTTAGAATCCCTTTGGACAAACTGTTATTACGGGAACAGGCGTCTCATGCTGAATCTGATTGCACGTTGCTTGTTTCCACTAAGGGACAAGGCACCATCAGAACTAGTATAAAATCTCTGGCTTTGACCCAATTTCAGAATTCAGTTTTGCAGATGACTCAAGCAAGAGCTGAAATAGTGGATGATTTAAAAAACCCAAACAACAAAACAACTTCCCCTGTGGTCTTGGGAGAAATGTCAATTGTGTTAGTGCGGCTAAAAGAAAATAACTCCTTCTTCCATATGAGAACAAACATCGTTTCTTCCTCATTGAAAGCATGCACATGGAATTACTTTAAACTGGCCTTAGGGCTCATGCTATAAACCAAGACATCCGTCTTTCTTTGATATGCTGATTACTCTGTGTCTACGTCTCAGAAAACTTAAAGGAAGGTGCATAGAAATAAGAGATGTTAGAGCCAAGTAGGTCCAATAGTTTAGTACAAATGTCAAAGTCAACTCTTCCAACTGTGAGTTATAAGGAAAATGATATTTAACTCTGCATAACTCTTCAACTGCCATTCCATGCACTCATGGCAGACGTGTGCACGTACAATGACCTCAGTTGGAATGCCTTCCCCAAGTGTTCTCCTTTTCAACTCCTACACCTGAACTATGCTGAAATGTAACCCTCCGCAAGATGCCTGCCACAGACCATCCCAAGGAAAGTTAGGCTTTCTCTCCTCTGTGCCCTGTGACATTTTGTTTATACTTCCAGTATACTGGTAGCATGCTTGTCATTGTTCTGTAATTATTTGTCTCTAATTTAATCTGAGAACTCCTTGAGGAAATTAACTATGTCTTAGTGTTTGTTGTTGTTGGTTTTTTGGCTGTGCTGTATGGGATGCCGGATCTTAGTTCCCTGACCCAGGGATCGAACCCGTGCCCCCTGCAGTGGAAGTGTGGAGTCTTAACCACTAGACCACCAGGGAAGTCCCCTCAGTTATCTTTCAACTCAATGTCCAGTACCTAGAACACGGTCTAACCTGAGTGCATATGTACCCATATGTCAATTTAATAAAAAGATTGACTATATTAAGGTAAATTGTGATAAGCTGGGGAATGATGAATGTGCTTTTATAAGCTCTACTGAATTCTGAAGTTTCTTGTGTGAGGAACTAAGAAGGTCTCTTCAGATTCCTTTGAATGCATTGAAGTGTTGTTTACCATCTACTCTGCAGAATTTAAGATCTGCTCAATGGAACAATATCTTAGACCATGCATGAGAATGACACAGGTGACATGAACTATGCACATGCAGTGATATAAAGCATTTCCATTTTTATTAGAGGTTGGGAAGAAGGCAGATAATTTCTGAGTTTAAAAAAAGGTTTTATTGGGGCCTAGGGGAAGAGTCTGGGTTTCATAAATCGCATTAAATATTTGGTATGTAAAATTCCGGCTGTTCTGCATTAAATGGATACAGTGCATCCCCCATCTAATTAAGTAACCGTTTGGAGACAAGTCATACTTACATAAACAAAAGCAGAGAACCCAGCTCTATTGTGTTGTCTTAGATTATGTAACTTGGTTTCCCTGGTATGGCTTTCTGCTCTGACTTGGATATTGCCGTAGACCAAGTACGCTCCCAGACATTGAATGGAATTTAAAGAGCTATTTCTAAGGTGACTTGCTTCATTTAAATATTGCAGTGAGGGGGGCCCTGGAATACTATGCAGTTTCCTACATTTAATAACTGCTTGCCTGTTAAAGCCAGTAGTTTTGGGATGGGGCCAACAGGAAATCCATTGTGTATTATTACACTGCTTTGCAGGATAACCATGAGGCTGGCGTATGGTTTAACCATTCACTACGTGTTTACTGAATAGATAAGTGCCTCACAGCATGTTTTCCGAGTTTTTGACCTAACACGATTGCTCTAACATACATATGGGTAGCAAAGAGTAAAGATAGTTTATAAACAGTTCATATCATGAGGGCACTGGGATGAAAATAATAACCATCACAAAAATTGAAATATAAATTTGAGGGTAATAAGTTTTAGAATGGAAATCTAGATCATAATTATAATTCTCTCTCCTTTGTTTGCAGTTCTTTATCTAGGCAATGATGCTGATGGCATTGGTAGTGGTGGCAAATTAAATTTATGTAACATTTTATAATTTACTATATTTTTTATATATATTATCTCACTTTACCATCACAAAATACTAATACATTTTTATCACCCCTTTTATGGATGAGAAAAATGGAACCTCAGTATTAAGTTACCCAAGGTAATAGAGTTGAACCAGACTTTATTTTATTTATTTATTTATTTTGCGGTACGTGGGCCTCTCACTGCTGTGGCCTCTCCCGTTGCGGAGCACAGGCTCCGGATGTGCAGGCTCAGCGGCCGTGGCTCACGGGCCCAGCCGCTCCGCGGCATGTGGGATCTTCCCGGACTGGGGCACGAACCCATGTCCCCTGCATCGGCAGGCGGACTCCCAACCACTGTGCCACCAGGGAAGCCCTGAACCAGACTTTAAATCAGGTTACTTGATCCTAGAGTTCTCTGGTTTTACCGGATTTAGACTTTGCTTTATGGCCGGGTCATTGCTTGGACTTGGGAACAAATCTGCATGTTTTGTACCAGTGAGAAGATAAGAGTACTTTGGAGATAGAAGAGAAAAAAAGAAATGAAATGTATTTCAAAGTACTCTTGGCAAAAAAGTATGAAAAGAATTTAGAATTCCTCAAAGTCTGTTGAAGGTCAACATCATTTATACTCTAACCTCATGGAGTGCCAGCATCCTTCACTGATGGTCCAAGGGTTTGTGACTCCCAATTTGAAATGACTTTGGGCTCCAGAGTACCCAGTCCCATTACAAATTTCAGACAGTCCAACATTGGCAGTTTTATATGGTTAAAAACATGATGGAATGAAAAAGCCCCAGTTCCAGTCCCTTTATTTTTGCTGAACTGTGTCCTTGTATTTTATATTCCTTGTATTTTTTTTATATATATATATATATATATATATATATATAATTCCTTGTATTTTATATATATATTCCTTGTATTTTAATTGGAGTTTTAGTGGTTAAATATTCCTGCTTAAAAGAGATGAAACTATTTCTAAGTGCAATGTTGAAAAATCCTTCTCATTATTTTATTCTCAAACAGGCTTATTCTTTGACTTCTTTTTCTGTTCCTGACTTTAGAAAGGATGCCTAGTCAGTTGAATATAATTAGTTGAGTACTTGCTGTGCGATTCTCTCCAAAATATTTTCTCAAGACCCTCTCTAGGTGTGTCCATCACACACCCATGCTGACCTGGAATTACAGTCCAGCCAAAGGGATCACTGAGCGATCTTTAAGATGAATATTAGACTTATCTTGTGGTTCCTCGCCACTCTTTTGGTTTTATGAACTGCACATAATTGCCATGAGACAGGCACTCACTAAATGACCCTATTGCGCTTCTAAGGGTCCATTCACTTGAACTGAAATGGAATTGTGAGGTGTTTCAGTCAGATCTGTGTTCAGATTCTTACTAAGCTACATAACGTTAGACAAGACACGTAACCGAAGTGTTTTCTCAAATGCAGAAGGGGGTCCTCGCTGTCCCCACCTCGGAGTGATAGTGTCAAACTTAAGTGACTTAATCCATGTAGAAGCCTCATTACCATAACCTGTAACCATTCAGTAAGTGGCAGCTCTTATTTTTCTCTCTGCTAACGTAGTTTCCATGTTTTTTCAGCTTCCCCAAAACTACTTAACACTGAGTGCATTGGGATTTAATAGTGAAGCTTGGCGCTCTGTCTTTAAGAAGGTAGATCTGGGGCTTCCCTGGTGGCGCAGTGGTTGAGAGTCCACCTGCCGATGCAGGGGACACGGGTTCGTGCCCCGGTCCGGGAAGATCCCACATGCCGCAGAGCGGCTGGGCCTGTGAGCCATGGCCACTGAGCCTGCGCGTCCGGAGCCTGTGCTCCGCGATGGGAGAGGCCACAACAGTGAGAGGCCCGCATACCACAAAAAAAAAAAAACAACATAGATCTGGTGTATCAGTGAGGAGTATTTTCTGCAAAAACAGAAAACCTGATTTAAAAATAACAGGAGATATATGCCTCCTGGTGTGTGTTCAGCCTCTTTGTTGTCAGAGCTGGTATCTCTGTGTCCTTCTTCAACTTTTCCTTGTGATCTTCCCCAGTTAAGACAGAAACAAAAAAATACGTCGATACCCACCACATTTATTCCTTTTATCAGGAAAATAAAAGCTATCTCAGAAAGTTCTGTTTATCACGCATTTGCCATCGAGGGGTGTCACGTGGCCATTCCCACCTGCGAAAAGTAAACTCAGTCCGTGACTTTTCATGCCTCTACCAGGTGGGAGAAGGCAGTTGGCAGGTCAGTCAGCAGCATTTCTCACACCAGGTTTAAAACTATAATCTGAATTATAGAGCAGTGGCCAATGTATTGCGATTACAAGTAGATTTACCTTGAAGCCCAAAATACCCATGCAGTCTTCCATAAAACCATTTATTAAAGTAAGTCATCACCACTACCCCACACCCCAATCCCCTCCAAAGGATGGGATTTGTCAGCAACTTTTAAAAAAAAATTTTATTGAAGTATAGTTGATTTATAATGCTATGTTAATTTCTGCTGTACAGAAAAGTGATCGGTACACGTATATATTTTTCATATTCTTTTCGATTACGGTTGTCATCAAATTTTTAAAAAAAAATTTTTTTTATACACTAGGTTCTTATTAGTTATCCATTTTATACATGTTAGTGTATACATGTCAATCCCAATCTCCCAATTGATCCCACCATCCCCACCCCCAGCCACTTTCCCCCCTTGGTATCCATACGTTTGTTCTCTACATCTGGGTCTCTATTTCTGCCCTGCAAACCGGTTCATCTGTACCATTTTTCTAGGTTCCACATATATGCATTAATATACGGTATTTGTTTTTCTCGTTCTGACTTACTTCACTCTGTATGACAGTCTCTAGATAGATCCACGTCTCTACAAATGACCCAATTTCGTTCCTTTTTATGGCTGAGTAATATTCCATTGTATATATGTACCACATCTTCTTTATCCATTCATCTGTCAGTGGGCATTTAGGTTGCTTCCATGATGTGGCTATTGTAAAGGGTGCTGCAGTGAACATTGGGGTGCATGTGTCCTTTTGAATTATGGTTTTCTCTGGGTATATGCCCAGTAGTGGGATTGCTGGGTCATCCGGTAGTTCTCTTTTTAGTTTTATAAGGAACCTCCATACCGTTCTCCATAGTGGCTGTATCAATTTACATTCCCACCAACAGTGCAAGAGGGTTCCCCTTTCTCCACACCCTCTCCAGCATTTGCTGTTTGCAGATTTTCTGATGATGCCCATTCTAACTGGTGTGAGGTGATACCTCATTGTAGGTTTTTTTTCAATTTTTTTTTTTCAATTTTTTTTTTTTTTTTGCTGTACATGGGCCTCTCACTGTTGTGGCCTCTCCTGTTGCGGAGCACAGGCTCCGGACGCGCAGGCTCAGCGGCCATGGCTCACGGGCCCAGCCGCTCCGCGACATGTGGGATCTTCCCGGACCGGAGCACGAACCCGTGTCCCCTGCATCGGCAGGCGGACTCTCAACCACTGCGACACCAGGGAAGCCCCCTCATTGTAGTTTTGATTTGCATTTCTCTAATAATTAGTGATGTTGAGCAGCTTTTCATGTGCTTCTTGGCCATCTGTATGTCTTCTTTGGAGAAATGTCTATTTAGGTCTTCTGCCCATATTTGGATGGGGTTGTTTGTTTATTTAATATTGAGCTACATGAGCTGTTTATATTTTTTGGAGATTAATCCTTTGTCCGTTAATTCGTTTGCAAATATTTTCTCCCATTCTGAGGGTTGTCTTTTCATCTTGTTTGTAGTTTCCTTTGCTTTGCAAAAGCTTTTAAGTTTCATTAGGTCCCATTTGTTTATTTTAGTTTTTATTTCCATTACTCTAGGAGGTGGATCAAAAAAGATCTTGCTGTGATTTATGTCAGAGTGTTCTTCCTATGTTTTCCTCTAAGAATTTTATAGTGTCCGGTCTTACATGTAGGTCTCGAATCCATTTGGAGTTGATTTTTGTGTATGGTGTTAGAGAGTGTTCTAATTTCATTCTTTTACATGTAGCTGTCCAATTTTCCCAGCACCACTTATTGAAGAGGCTGTCTTTTCTCCATTGTATATCCTTGCCTCCTTTGTCATAGATTAGTTGACCATAGGTGCGTGGGTTTATCTCTGGGCTTTCTGTCCTGTTCCATTGATCTATATTTCTGTTTTTGTGCCAGTACCATATTGTCTTGATCACTGTAGCTTTTTAGTATAGTCTGAAGTCAGGGAGCCTGATTCCTCCAGCTCCGTTTTTTGTTCTCAAGATTGCTTTGGCTATTCGGGGTCTTTGGCGTTGCCGTACAAATTGTGAAATTTTTTGTTCTAGTTCTGTGAAAACTGCCATTGGTAGTTTGATAGGGATTGCACTGAATCTGTAGATTTCTTTGGGTAGTATAGTCATTTTCACAATGTTGTTGCTTCCAGTCCAAGAACATGGTATATCTCTCCATCTATTTGTATCATTTTTAATTTCTTTCATCAGTGTCTTACAGTTTTCTGCATACAGGTCTTTTGTCTCCCTAGGTAGGTTTATTCCTAGGTATTTTATTCTTTTTGTTGCAATGGTAAATGGGAGTGTTTCCTTAATTTCTCTTTCAGAGTTTTCATCATTAGCGTATAGGAATGCAAGAGATTTCTGTGCATTAATTTTGTATCCTGCAACTTTACCAAATTCATTGATTAGCTCTAGTAGTTTTCTGGTGGCATCTTTAGGATTCTCTATGTATAGTGTCATGTCATCTGCAAACAGTGACAGTTTTACTTCTTCTTTTCCAATTTGTATTCCTTTTATTTCTTTTTTTCTCTGATTGCCATGGCTAGGACTTACAAAGCTATGTTGAATAATAGTGGTGAGAGGGGACATCCTTGTCTTGTTCCAGATCTTAGAGGAAATGCTTTCAGTTTTTCACCATTGAGAATGATGTTTGCTGTCGGTTTGTCGTATGTGGCCTTTATTATGTTGAGGTAGGTTCCCTCTATGCCCACTTTCTGGAGAGTTTTTAATCATAAATGGGTGTTGAATTTTGTCAAAAGCTTTTTCTGAATCTATAGAGATGATCATATGGTTTTTATTCTTCAATTTGTTAATATGGTGTATCACTGATTGATTTGCATATATCGAAGAATCCTTGCATCCCTGGGATAAATCCCACTTGATCATGGTGTATAATCCTTTTGATGTGTTGTTGGATTCTGTTTGCTAGTATTTTGTTGAGGATTTTTGCGTGTATATTCATCAGTGATATTGGTCTGTAATTTTCTTTTTTTGTAGTATGTTTGTCTGCTTTTGGTATCAGGGTGATGGTGGCCTCATAGAATGAGTTTGGGAGTGATCCTTTTTCTGCAGTTTTTTGGAAGAGTTTTAGAAGGATGTGTGTTAGCTCTTCTCGAAAATTTTGAAGGACTTTACCTGTGAAGCCATCTTGTCCAGATTTTTGGTTGTTGGAAGATTTTTAATCACAGTTTCAATTTCATTACTTGTGATTTGTCTGTTCATTTTTTCTATTTTTTCCTGGTTCAGTCTTGGAAGGTTATACCTTTCTAAGAATTTGTCCATTTCTTCCAGGTTGTCCATTTTATTGGCATAGAGTTGCTTGTAGTGGTCTCTTAGGATGCTTTGTAGTTCTGTGGTGTCTGTTGTAAGTTCTCCTTTTCATTTCTAATTCTATTGATTTGAGCCCTCTCCCTCTTTTTCTTGATGAGTCTGGCTAATGGTCTATCAATTCTGTTTATCATCTCAAAGAACCAGCTTTTAGCTTATTGCTCTTTGCTATTATTTTCTTTGTTTCTATTTCATTTATTTCTGCTCTGATCTTTATGATTTCTTTCCTTCTGCTCACTTTGGGTTTTGTTTGTTCTTCTTTCTCTAGTTCCTTTAAGTGTAAGGTTAGATTGTTTGAGATTTTTCTTGTTTCTTGAGGTAGGCTTATATTGCTGTAAACCTCCCTCTTAGAACTGCTTTTGCTGCGTCCCATAGGTTTTGGATCGTCGTGTTTTCATTGTCATTTGTCTCTAGGTATTTTTGATTTCCCTTTTGATTTCTTCAGTGATCTCTTGGTTATTTACTAATGTAATGTTTAGCCTCCGTTTTTTGGCGCTTTTTACATTTTTCTCCCTGTAATTGATTTCTAATCTCATAGTGTTGTGGCCAGAAAAGATGCTTGATATGATTTCAGTTTTCTTAAATTTACTGAGACTTGATTTGTGACCCAAGAAGTGATCTATCCTGGAGAATGTTCTGTGTGCACTAGAGAAGAAAGTGTAATCTGCTGTTTTTGGATGGAATGTCCTATGAATAGCAATTAAATCTATCTGGTCTATTGTGTCATTTAAAGCTTGTTTCCTTACTAAGTTTCTGTTTGGATGATCTGTCCATTGGTGTAGTGAGGTGTTAAAGTCTCCCACTATTATTGTGTTACTGTCGATTTTCTCTTACAGCTGTTAGCAGTTGCCTTATGATTGATGTGCTCCTATGTTGGGTGCATATATATTTATAATTGTTATATCTTCTTCTTGGATTGGTCCCTTGATCATTATGTAGTGTCCTTCCTTGTCTCTTGTAACATTCTTTATTTTAAAGTCTATTTTATCTGATATGTGTGTTACTACTCCAGGTTTCTTTTGATTTCCATTAGCGTGGAATATCTTTTTCTGTCCCCTCACTTTCAGTCTGTATGTGTCTCTAGGCCTGAAGTGGGTCTCTTGTAGACAGCATATATGTGGGTCTTGTTTTTGTATCCATTCAGCGAGCCTGTGTCTTTTGGTTGGAACATTTAATCTATTCACATTTAAGGTAATTATCGATATGTATGTTCCTATTACCATATTCTTAACTGACTTGGGTTTGTTTTTGTAGGTCCTTTTCTTCTCTTGTGTTTCCCACTTAGAGAAGTTCCTCTAGCATTTGTTGTAGAGCTGGTTTGGTGGTGCTGAATTTTCTTAGCTTTTACTTGTCTGTAAAGCTTTTGATTTCTCCATCAAATCTGAATGAGAATCCTGCTGGGTAGAGTAGTCTTGTTTGTACGTTCTTCACTTTCATCATTTTAAATATGTCATGCCACTCCCTTCTGGCTCATAGAGTTTCTGCTGAGAAATCAGCTGTTAACCTTATGGGAGTTGTCTCGTATATTATTTGGCATTTTTCCCTTGTTGCTTTCAATAATTTTTCTTTGTCTTTAGTTCTTGCCAATTTGACTACTGTGTGTCTTGGCGTGTTTGTCCTTGGGTTTATCCTGTATGGGACTCTCTGTGTTTCCTGGACTTGGGTGGCTATTTCCTTTCCCATGTTGGGGAAGTTTTCGACTCTAATCTCTTCAAATATTTTCTTGGGTCCTTTCTCTTCTCCTTCTGGGACCCCTATAATGCGAATGTTGTTGCATTTAATGTTGTCCCAGAGATCTCTTAGGCTGTCTTCATTTCTTTTCATTCTTTTTTCTTTATTCTGTTCTGCAGCAGTAAATTCCACCATTCTGTCTTCCGCGTAACTTATCCGTTCTTCTGCCTCAGTTATTCTGCTATTGATTCCTTCTAGTGTATTTTTCATTTCAATTATTGTATTGTTCATCTCTCTTTGTTCTTTAATTCTCCTAGGTCTTTGTTATACATTTCTTGCATCTTCTCGATCTTTGCCTCCATTCTTTTTCCGAGGTCCTGGATCATCTTCACTATCATTTTTCTAAATTCTTTTTCTGGCAGGTTGCCTATCTCCGCTTCATTTAGTTGTTTTTATGGGGTTTTATCTTGTTCCTTCATCTGATCCGTAGCCCTCTGCCTTTTCATCTTGTCTTTCTGTGAACGTGGTTTTTGTTCCACAGGCTGCAGGATTGTAGTTCTTCTTGCTTCTGCTGTCTGCTCTCTGGTGGATGAGGCTGTCTAAGAGGCTTGTGCATGTTTCCTAATGGGAGGGACTAGTGGTGGGTAGAGCTGGCTGTTGCTCTGGTGGGCCAAGCTCAGTAAAACTTTAATGTGCTTGTCTGCTGATGGGTGAGGCTGGGTTTCCTCCCTGTTGGTTGTTTGGCCCGAGGCGACCCAGCACTGGAGCCTACCCAGGCTCTTTGGTGGGGCTAATGGCGGACTCTGGGAGGGCTCACGCCAAGGAGTACTTCCCAGAACTTCTGCTGCCAGTGTCTTTGTCCTCACGGTGAGACACAGCCATGCCCCCCCTCTGCAGGAGACCCTCCAGCACTAGCAGATAGGTCTGGTTCAGTGTCTTATGGGGTCACTGCTGCTTCCCCTGGGTCCCTATGCGCATACTACTTTGTGTGTGCCCTCCAAGAGTGGAGTCTCTGTTTCCCACAGTCCTGTCATACTCCTGCAGTCAAATCCCGCTAGCCCTCAAAGTCTGATTCTCTAGGAATTCCTCCTCCCGTTGCCAGACCCGCAGGTTGGGAAGCCTGACGTGGGGCTCAGAACCTTCCCTCCAGTGGATGGACTTCTGTGGTTTGTGTTCTCCAGTTTGTGAGTCACCCACCCAGCAGTTAGGGCATTTGATTTTTGTGTGATTGCGCCCCTCCTACCGTCTCATTGTGGCTTCTCCTTTGTCTTTGGACGTGGGGTATCTTTTTTGGTGAGTTCCAGTGTCTTCCTGTTGATGATTGTTCAGCAGTTGGTTGTGATTCCAGTGCTCTCGCCAGAGGCAGTGAGAGCACGTCCTTCTCCTCCTCGATCTCGAACCAGTGAATCTGGTTGTCAGCAACTTCTACGCCCCAGCTTGGAACTTCTGTTGGCAACTTCCCAGCCTGATGGGTTAAGAAGGGGCTACTTTCCTGGGGTAGCAGCCTTTTTGTTGCAAGGGAGGCATGTAAAGGGCAGGGCACTGCTATACCAGCAATTCAGGTCTGAGCCTGGTGAGGATCCTGGGGAGGGGAAGCGGGGAGAGGGATCTGTATATGGCAAACAGCACTCCTAACACTTCACTATACATACAAAGCAAACAACAACAACAAAAGGAAAATATGTAACTTTTTTGTTTTCACTTACTGTATTTCATTTCTTAGGATGCAAACAAATGGTAATACATATAGAAATGTATACCCACAGTGTCTCACCTTTCCACTCTTACCCTCATAAATTGATTTTTTTTTGTTATTTTTTGCTTTCCTGGACCCTGACCTGTTTCCTATACATACATGATATTAACATGGCCTCAGTAATAGTTAAGATAGAATGTTACATTCTGCCTTTTCTTCTTCCTTTGAACATTGATTGATTCTTTTGTAAATTGCTTTTCATTTTGTTTTAAATTGAAGTATAGTTAATTTACAATGGTGTGTTAGTTTCAAATGTGTAGCAAAGTGATTCAATTATACATATATATTTTTTTGTTTTGTTTTGCTATGTACCTAGATTCCTTTCCATTATAGGCTATTACAAGTTATTGAGTATAGTTCTCTGTGCTGTACTGTAGGTCCTTGTTGCTTACCTATTTTATATACAGTAGTGTATATATGTTAATCCCAAACTCCTGATTTATCTCCCCTCACCCCATATTCCCTTTGGTAACCATAACTTTGTTTCCTGTGTCAGTGAGTCTTTCTGTTTTGTTAGATTGACTGATTCTTAATGCAGGGCCTCGAGGTCGCCGGGACGGTTACAGCCAATTTTCCCGTTCCACTCTCCTGCTCTCTGTTTTAGATGAAGACTCAACTTGTTATTTTATCTGATGGGGTTTTACTAAAATAGCAGGAAGGTAACCTAATTGCTTTCAGATCTCTCTGTTTTGTGACTCAGATGGTTAAAACTTGATTTATCTTATCATCCAATACCTTTGTATGTCATTTTACTTAAAGTGGTTAAATGTGGTCTCACTATTTAGTTACAGATTGTTTTTTTGTGACCCACACCCCATGTCAGTAGTTACTTCTGACATTTAGGCATTGTTACTAATTAAGCAAAAACACCTCATACAGCATTTAGCACTTACACCCCTGTTCACTCAGGCTACCACCATGGGGGTCTGCATATATTCTTTATCAGGTGACCCTTTTCTGCAACAGTGAATTACTTTGGACAGAACTCAAGCCCCTGATGGGAGTGTGAGCTGTTTGATGCCCACATAAAGTCTTCTAATACCTTTGTCATTTCCTCTAATGCATGGATTTACAGAAGCCTGAGGGACTTGGTATTTATTGAAGATGGAAATTGCTGTGAGCAGTCAGTAACAGAATGAATTAATATATGATACATATTATGAAGTCCATTGTAAATATAATTTAAAACATTAAAAAGCACCTCTCAGATTCTATCCTGAAACCCTTCTTATTCCATGTGATATGTACACATTTTATTTTTGAGGGAGTTTATCTAACTTTTATAACTTAAACTGTTTGCTCTCTTATTATTTGGAATATTTGTGTTATGATGCTTTTTTGGCGTGCCTTTGCTTTTCTATTAACATGAGTTAACTTTTCTATTACAAATGCACTTGTAGCTTATAAATATCAAACTCTTTAATATGTGAGGCATTGCCCCCCCCCCCCCCAAGTTGATACATTTAATGAAAAAAAAAGTTTGGAGAATCAAACTATTGTGTTTAATTCATTTCAGTGGCATGACATAGTGCTTATGTATTCCCGTTGGCGAGCAGTCTTTTTCATAACTCAGTGTCTTTTATTTTCTTCCTTACGCAAACATATAATTATAGGCAGTCATTCCTCCTGTGTCCTAGTTCCCCCCCTTTTACATTTACTAATTCTCTCTACAGGTTCTTACAGCAGGACATTCCCCCTAATATCGTGAATATGTTTATCCTTGACAGTGCTTACTCATTTAGGTTATTGACTTGAGTGGGAATAATAAGAGGCTCTGTTTGTTCAGAATTGCATTGATGCCACCCAGAAAGCCGGGTTAGGACACAGGATGCACCTGGTCTCCAGGCTCTCTCCTGTTGAGCTAGATTGTTGTTCCAGTGGTTTCATTCGGTCCCTTTCTGCAGCTTAGCCCTAAAGACTGATTTGCTTTGAATGGGAGTAATCCTCTCTGGGGCATAGCTGATCTGGTTATTGAAATCTTTGCTTGCTTTGTTCTTTGGAATGGCCACGGGAAGGCACAAGATAGGGTTTCTCTTGGTTATGCTCCCCATTGCTCAGCAGTTACATCTTTCTTCCCTTGACTTTGTGCTAGTTTCCTGGGACTTAAGTCCTTGCTAAATGGAGTGAAGAGACAATGAAGCCAGGTCTTGGCTTATGCTTTTTCCTTTTCATATTGTTTCTCTCCACTCGTCAGTTCCCTGTACTTGGGGAGACTCACATCTGTTTCTTCCCTTTGAACAGATGTAACTATAGATATTAAACTAAAAACTTATAGCTTGTAGTGATTTGTTTTAGTTCTTAACCTTAAAAGTGAGGTAGCTTTTGGGGTCAGGAGTGCTGGGTGTAAAGAATGATGGTCAAAGACAAGCAGAAGAAATGTGTATTCCTTTTAGAAGGTTTAGTAAATTTGGGGAAGAAACGCTATCCAAAGTAGAATACCAGACAATCTCCAAAGTTTCATAGGTAAAGAAAGTGGACAGTTTGGAATCTTTGGGACATGTCTTATGATCGACCATCCTCCACCAACGTCACCATTATTTACACTTATTTATGGGAAAACCAAATCTATTCCCTCCATTATTTCAAAGTTTTGAGGCAGCTTGGGCCCCTCATTGAACACTTTGCCAGACTGAATCTTAAGATTTAGCCTGTCACCCCGCAGATGTTTATCTCAGGTCTTTCAGCAAAGGCAGATTCAAAACTGTAGTTTGAGAGGGTCTCTTATTCATTGTTTTCACTCGTCCGGTAATACTGAGTGTGTGTCTAAAGGTACCGTATCATGCTAATTCAGTCTCTAGAAGATAATTCATCTGCACAGGCCTTACAAGCATGCTGTGTTAGGATACAGAGTTTTCCAGCACAGATCATTAAAGCAGGTTGTTCTTTTTGGCCTGATGTACGTGCTGCCAGTGTAGACTGTGTTCTGATATCTTCTTCAATTTCACAGGAACTGACAATGGCGAAGTCCTCCCTGAATCCATCCCATCAGCTCCTGGGACGCTGCCTCATTTCATAGAGGAGCCAGGCGATGCTTATATCATCAAGAGCAACCCCATTGCACTGAGGTGCAAAGCAAGGCCAGCCATGCAGATATTCTTCAAATGCAATGGCGAGTGGGTCCATCAAAATGAGCATGTCTCTGAGGAGAGTCTGGATGAGAGTTCAGGTAAGAACAGGAAGCAATCAGAACCACCTACGGCAGCTTCTCAGATTCTCACATTGTTATATGAGTGCTTAAGCCACCCCCATTACCTCATTTGAATGAGGTCATAGTAACATCATCTTTGGAATATCATGTACAGTCATATCTTTACATGACTCCACAGCTCCCTTGCCTAGTGTACTCCAGTATGGTAGAGTTTTTTATTTTCCTGCTCTATATAACTTTAAGACCTAATTTTGTATGGAAGTTAATATTCTCATTGGAAATAAAACCAGGCATTCACTGTTTTCATTTTTCTGAATTCTAAATACTTTTTCAAGACAGAAATCCTTCACCAAACACCTTTTTTTTTTTTTTTTTTTTTTTTTTTTGGTACGTGGGCCTCTCACTGTTGTGGCCTCTCCCATTGCGGAGCGGGCCTCTCACTGCTGTGACCTCTCTCGTTGTGGAGCACAGGCTCCAGATGCGCAGGCTCAGCGGCCATGGCTCACGGGCCCAGCTGCTCTGCAGCACGTGGGATCCTCCCGGACCGGGGCACGAACCCGTGTCCCCTGCATCGGCAGGCGGACTCTCAACCACTGCGCCACCAGGGAAGCCCCACCAAACACCTTTTTAAGCAGCATAAATTCAGTTTCTCTCATATTTCCTCCTGGATATTATTTTTGTGTGCTTCATTCTCCACAGTTGGTGGTTTCTGTGTCGTCTTTAAGTTCTTTTGATTACCGTGTAGTCATAGAGCCCAAATTAGAAGACCAAATTCGGATAGGCTCTCCAGTATAAAAGAATTTCAGGACTATCGTTATTGGCTTGGCTACTTTGGCTGATGAGGAGTTATGAGAATAGTGATCACACTAGCTAATGTTTGTTGAGCACTTACTATATACCAGGCCTTATCTAAGCATTTGATAGACATTATCTTACTGTCTTTTCAATAGCTCTCTGGGGTAAATAATGCTGTCACTGCGTTCTTATAGATAAGGAAACTGAGGCTCAAAGAAATTAAGTAAACTATGGGCTTGTGCTGGATCTGAAAGTAAGATCATTTGACTCAACTTTAAAAATTTATAACTTTTATATTTTAACATGTAACAGAAAGAGTATATGCTTTTGAACTTTGTCTCCTCAGACTAACTGAAAATTTAGCCTCATCCTAAGTCCAGTCTGGTGTCACCCTAGGTTATTGATGTTATTAGTTCTGAACTTATTCACTAGATGTCAGATTCTGAATAAATCAAAAAGCCTGAGTATAATTAAGAAGTTTCAAGGTGGCTTAATTTATTAACTGTATACCAGTGCTGTTCAATACACTAGGCTAGGCCTTTCAGAGTATTCCAAGAAGGGTAAGAGGCAAACACTGATCTCTAGACCTTCATAGCAACTAATAGGTATAAGACCAATACGCCTGTAAGTGCAGTACAAATGAAGTTATGATAAATGTCTGAAGAGAGGTAGATGGCACTAGGGAGGATTTTTTAAAAAAACATGTCTAACTAGGGCTCTCAGGAAAAGTGTGGAAGCTATGGTATTTGAAAGGGACATTGATGAATATGTAATTCAGTTAGGCATAATTGATGCTAAACCCTATGGGGGAGTGAGGAGTCTCAATGGGCAACATTAGCAATTGAAAGGTCAACATTAGCAAATGAAAGGAAGCTGAGTGTATGTTCCACACAGCTTGGTTTGCTTGAAATATGAAATAGATGTAGGAGACAGCAGCTGATAGCTGGAAAACAGCTCAATCAGTGGCATAAAAGACCTCAAATACCAGAGCAAGGAGTCTTTTAATTAATTTTATGGATATTTTGCTAATGGTGGGGGTTGATTATATCGACACATGGGAATGAAGTGGCTTTGAAGCTATGCTTCAGAAGATGAATCTAGCAGAGGCCTTTGGAATGGTAAGGAGAAGTAGGAATGGGGAAGTTAGGAGGCTGGGATAATTCAGTTGAGAAAGTAAGGTCTGCTTCTGGAGCAATGGCCACAGAAATAAGAACTAGATACCTGATGTGAGAAACACTTCAACAAATCAGACTTAATAGCTGAATGAATAAATGAATGAATGGAGAAATAAAAACTAATCTTTTAACGGAAGCTAAAGGGTAGTCATCACAGTAGCAAGGAGAAAAGTCTAAGATCATTGTTTGGACAAACTGCACTTGAAATACTTATGGGGTATAATGAAGAGATATAGATCTGGAACTTGGTAGAGTTCAGAGATAGAAAAGTAGATTAGGTAATCATCAATAAAGAATGAAGCCATGGATGTGGAGGAGTTGTCAAGAGAGAGTGGGTAATATGACAAGAAAATGGAGGTAGAGGCACACCTCCCTCAGGGTCAGGAAGGAGACACGTCAGCAGCCAGCAAAGAAGTGAGCAGGGTATGCTGCGTTCCAAAGCAAAAGGAGAAAATCATTTCATAAAGATCTTCAGGAATTACCCTGGCTCTACTTAGGAATCAATGAAGAAGGAGGCAGAGAACTAAACACATATATCAGCAGTGCTAAGCATTATGCAGTTCTGAGCTGATTCGTGTTTGTAGTATGAACGCATCAAAAGGTAGAGAAGCACCTAAAATCTTACCACAGTTCCCTATCCGTTCCACTTTGGAACTAGTATGAGGAAAAAACCGAAAGTGCTTGTTTTAGAGATGCTGTTCTTCAGACCAAAAGCATGCTTAGAACTTAGGAATCTAAGTGTGCGAATGGGAAGGGATCTCAGTGGTAAACCTAACAGCCGTATTTTATTCATGAAATAAAAGGTTCCAGGAGATACAAGTATTCATGGTATAGTTCTTTCTAGAACCCAAGTCTCCTGATCTTCACTTTAGATACATTTCCTTGACACTGTAAGCCACCTTTACATACTTATTCCTGCGGTCTCCTTCCCAGTCAAAATATTGACACATTCCCTTACTGACATAAGGGTGGGTTTCAGCACCTGGCTCAGTATTTCCTGTCATGAATCTGTTCAGTGTTTAATTTCCCAAGTATATAATCCAATACTGTTCCATTGGAGTTTCTTTATTCCTGACCATTTCAGCCATCTCTCTAAGGGCCAATCCCTTATTCTATGTTGTGTTTCTGGCCCTGTTAAAGTTTATAACAACCAAAGGTATGGAGACATTTCCAGGATTCCAGGTATAGTTTCCTTCTTTAAAGAGGAATTTGGCAAAATCAAAGCAAAGGAAGAGGACAAATTGAATCTTGGTGCCAGGAAACTTTCTGCTTCTGTGCTCCCAAGGTTGGGATTTTGGAGAGATCTAGGTGGATTGACCTGGTGTTGGAGAGTTAAGTCACAAACAATAGCTATCTCACTTACCTTGGCATGCAGTCTTCCAAGAAGACACTTGGCGTTTTGGAAGAGAGCAGCAAAGGGAACAGCGTTTCCCATAGGAACAAAACCCTATAGAACAATGGTAGAATATGAAAGGTTTATGTCTCGTATTCAGTTAGTCCAACCAGAGAGGGACTCAAATACTAGTGGCTCCATGGGGCTGTGTGTTTTATCCTCAGACATTGCTGCCCTAGATTTTGCCCAGTAATGAACTTAAAATAGCAGAACCCCTTAGGGTAAACTGCTCCAAATAAAAGATAGGAAGAACATTGAAAAATGATCAACTATTTTTTTATACCACTGCTAGAAAATCCTATATCCGTTCTCATTTAAAGACCTCTTGATAAGTATTGCAGGCCAATTTAACACTCTCCCCTCTTGTCATTTCACAACATTCTGTTTTGTTATTGCTTCTCCCTTTTAATTCCCTTAGCATTGCTGGGCAGCTCCATGTCTTGCAGATAGCAGCGTTGATTACATTCTCTGCCTCCATGAAAAAGACTTCCCTCTTGGCTTCCTTTAAAAAAATAAAATAAGACCAATAAAAGTCTCAACTTTCAAAGGAACTGGGAAGAACAAAAAAAACATGAACGACAAAATCTGAAGAGATTATACACCGATTTAAAAAATAACCTGTTGAGAAAGAATTTTAACAGCTACTTTTTGGAAAAGAATTTAATAAGCACAACCATTTCTTCCAAGTCATTTTGACTGAATCAATAGGAAATGTCTCTCCCTAAAACTGTTTTTCTTCTGTGTGGTTAATGAAAATCACTGTCTACCACACACTGCAATTATGTTTCCTAAGCTCTGCAGTAATAGTGGAAAAGTGGAAACTGGAGCAAGATGAGTGGAGATATTAGACCCAAAACTAATGCATAAGTGTAATTAAGGTTGGAGACGAAATGGCCTCAGGTATTGAAAAATAGATGCATTACTTCCCCTGGGTTCTTCAGCGTGGAGCTGGAGCATAGGGATTGACTACCTTTACAGCCTTAATGGCTTTTGATGGGGTCTGAAAAATAATTCCTGCCAGTCCAGTGGGAGGGAATGATACCGAGAGACCAAGGATAATGGGACCACGTTTGACCAGAGATAGAGAATGCTCCATGCTCTTTTAAGAAGTTGAAAGTAACTGCTTCAATATCTTTGGCCAACGTGGTCTCTATTTCTAAAATCCTAGAGAACTTTGATTCTTTTTACTTAGAGGTTTTCTTTCTTCACAGAACTAATGGGAAATGCATAGGACCTGGGAGTGCTGGGAGTCGACACAGAATCTTTTGTATTTCCAAATTGGAGCAATAAATCCTTTCAGTTGTTAAAGGCTGCACACTGCCTTTGGTCTTTCTGGCAATTTGGCCCCGTCCTCTAACAGTTCAAATAAGAAGAAAAAGGATTGTATGTTTTCATGCAATTTAGCTTGGAAAACCCAGAGCTAGAGTTCTTTCCTGCAGAAAGCACAATTTATTTGACGTGAGTTACTGTGTTTGCACAGACACGGCTATACCTCTTAGTAATGTACACTTTTAGTTCTCTGCACAAGCCGAGCGATCCTCTTCCATTTGTTCTGCCTCATTTCATTTGGAAATATGGGAAGTCTTCTTCCTTGTATTTTTCTTCTGTTAGCATCTGGAGTTGAGAGGCAATCCCAATTCAGGAATCATGCCCCTGAGAAAGGAAAGGGGTGGATTGTTCAATAATGCACAAATGCGCGCGCGCACGCGCGCGCGCGCACACACACACACACACACACACACACACACACAGAGAGAGAGAGAGAGAGAAAAACAGCAACCAGCAAAACCCATCCTTGACAATCAGGATAATGTAGCCTGTGGGAAGCTTGAGTTATCAATAAGCTAAACCACTTCTTTACTGTTCAAGAAAAACGGAGTTCCCTGAACAAGCCTCCATGGTTTTTATTCTACCTCGGAGATACCAAAGTCTTAATGAGCGAAATAACGCGTATTTCAATGTGTTATGGGAAAAGTCTCAACTCCAGTAGACTAATTTTTCTTCTTAAAGAATATCATTTCAGGGATTTCATTGTGTGTGATTTCCTTAAACAACTGGAGTCACTCTCTGGGAAGAAAAGGTTAATGGATTGTGTTGAGAAAAGGGAAAAGAGTAGAATAAAAAATGTATTAAATCTTTAAAGTTTGTATCTAAGAACTTCGCTCTGCTGGTGATGGGGATGTGAATATCGTATCCTCCAGAAAACCATTAATTTGAAGTTACCTCCAAAGATTCACAAATCACCGAGGTGCATTTGGGAAGCATATATTTGAGACCACAGAACACAGCAGTAATCCATCTCTGAAGTGTTCCATTTGACAGTTTGTGGGTTTAAAACCCACAACTATAGAAACATTCTCCGACCCCACCCCAGATTTCATCCTGTTCATCACTCTGCTGCTCAGAGGACTGACATATTCTAAAAAGGTTTTCAGGAAAATATTATGAATTCCTTCCAAAAACTTGTGACAGAGCATGAAGACCTTGTGTCTAATTTAAGCCTTTCCTACAAAAAGAGACCGTTTACTATCATTTCATTCATAGCAGAGATAGAAGGCAGCTAACCATTTATGCAATTTAATAACTTCCTAATATTGGCCAGAGATTTGTTCTAAACCCTAAACTCTTAAAGAGTGTCTTTGGACTTTTTTATAGTCTTCTGTGTTCATACAACATTTTAAATGTTTTTTTTTTCTAATTTTAAGTGGGAATTATAAGGATATTTAAAAAAAAAATGGTCTGGTGATTAAGAGTATGGATATTAGTGCAAGATCATACCTCCATTTTTTTTTTTTTTTTTTTTTGCGGTATGCGGGCCTCTCACTGTTGTGGCCTCTCCCGTTGCAGAGCACAGGCTCCGGATGCGCAGGCTTAGCGGCCATGGCTCACGGGCCCAGCCGCTCTGCGGCATGTGGGATCTTCCCGGACCGGGGCACGAACCCATGTCCCCTGCATCGGCAGGCGGACTCCCAACCATTGGGAAGCCCGATACCTCCATTTTTGAGATCTGGCTCTCCATTTACAGACTTTTTAAAGGTAGATAGTTCCTTAGCATCCTTTCACCTCGGTTTTCCCATGTATAAAATGGCAGTTACAAGTATATCTACCCCATGGAACTGTAGCAGGGGTCGTAGAACCTAATATATATGACATACCTTGCTCAGGGTCTGGTGTATAGCAAGTACACTATCAAGGTTAGCCTTCAAAATGATAAATATAAAACTGCAATTTTTTTTACATGAGGTAAGTGGCTGGTGATTTTGCTTCCAAAAACAAATAGAAAATTATGAACGTAATTACAGTTCCAGAAAGATAAAGGGGCTAGTCCTATTAACAGGTAAATCATTGTCTTTCATAGAATGACATTTTATTTGCCTGTGGTTCACTCCCTCAGTTTACATTTCGTCTTTGTTATTCTCGGAGCCCCTGGTATTGCCATGGGAGATAGAATTGGTAGGATGTATGCCCTGATCTCGGGATGATCTACTAACAGGAAGTAGTTTTAGTGGCTGCAGGAATGGAAAGCCATTGATTGGGGCAGCAGGGTTGGAAATCATGAGTGTGGTTCCCACAAGTTGTGTGAGGTCTGAGTGAGTCATTCAGGGGATGCTGTCCTCTAACTGACCCTCCCCTCTCCACTTCTGCCTTTTGAGTTGCCCTTCTCTCTGTTATCAGACAACACTACCGAGTTAATTTGCTTTTCTCTGCCAGACATCTCTGTGCTGATTAATTTTAATCTCCAGTGAGGACGAAACTGGAGAGCTTGGGTGTATTCTTAGTTTCTGTACTTAAGACTGAACTTGCAGTGCTTCTGAGGAATATGTGGGGTGCTTATTATCCAGGGGAAACTAAAGAGTATTCATTAGGCATTGTGCCCGTTCAAAGGAGGACTATTTTTTTTAATCAAAATACATTTGAATCTTGTTGCTAGGATGAAGTGGCAAACGACATTTAGCCCTAATTAAGCATCTGCCAGTAAAATGGAATATGGTTCTGCCTTTTAATTATCTACATTTAATTTGCTACTTTCAGTAGCATGTTGGCTTGAAGACATCTAAGCTTCCCCCAAGAAATGGAGGCACAGTTCCCTGAACAGTTTTCTTGTATCTCAAAGTTTTAAAACTCCAAATAGGGATCAGATTCATGTGTCTTCACCAGAGCCTTGCCCTAGACACTGAGATAAATATTGGGTGAGGACAGAGCCTTCAGGTCAAAGGTAGGATGGCAACCGTTCCCAGAAGCTTTTGGTGATGCTGTGGAGAGGTTAGAAGCCCCTCTTGTGTGATCTTGTAGCAGTCTGTGCTTCTGTCATAGCGACTGTCACATCACATTGGCACAGGTTGAAGTGTCTCCTCATCTAGCCTGCAAGATCCTTGAGGACAGGAATCTTGATCATTTACTTTGTCACAGTATCTTCAACACCTGGCAAAATGGCAAGCACATATGAGGCACTCAGTACAACTTTTTGAAAATAATATATGTTGTAAACTGTATGACATCTTTGATCTATTTCCTATTGATACGGAACCTGCAGCAAAATAATAATTATAATAATAGCGTGGTTTTAAGATGAAATAAGATAAGGTATGTGATGACATTAATAAAAGTAAAGGGCTATACAAATGGTATAATAATCAGTAATGATAATATGTTATTCAAAATATGGGGAAACTTATTGTTCAAGCTTATTTTCTAGGCTCTAAACCTGGGCTAGTAAGAGACAAATGAAAAACATCTCCTTATGTAAGTGGTGGACTCACTTCTTCCAGCTGAGTGGACTGTTTTCCATCTTCTTAGGAAACAGTGGAGTAAGGTGGGCCTATCTCAGAGCCAAACCCAGGCATCAGTGGTACTGAGATACCTAAGGAGATGACGGTCTATTAGAGAAGGCTCTTAAATAGGAGATGGTTGCTTTTTTTTTTTTTTTTTTTTTTGCGGTACGCGGGCCTCTCACTGCTGTGGCGTCTCCCGTTGCGGAGCACAGGCGCCGGACACACAGGCTCAGCGGCCATGGCTCACGGGCCCAGCTGCTCCGTGGCATGTGGGATCCTCCCAGACCGGGGCACGAACCCGCTTTCCCTTCATCGGCAGGTGGACTCTCAACCACTGCGCCACCAGGGAAGCGCGGAGATGGTTGCTTTTCGTGGGCTGTTTGATTTTTTTTTCTCTCTCCTCAAATTGAGCAAGGCCCCATGCTACTCATGAAGTTGTATTAGAATAGTTCTTTGGGGCTTTGTCTGTGGAAGCTAATTACATAGACCTATTCTCTGAGTTAATCCCCAATCATGAAACATCACAGTGCAAAAAAAAACCAGGCACGGAGTGGGTATAACACTGGGCTAAAATGGTCCGGGGAGACAGGCACAGCGACTAGCATGAGGAAACAATTCACCAGAGCCTAGTCTGCTAGCCTCTTACTGCTTAGGTGTAGTTTGGGAATATGACAAGAGGAAGAGGGATTCTCATCTTTTTTCTTGAATCTAGTTATTTACTTTAGTAAGCCGAGTATCCTACTACAGAGAACTTCCAAAGATTGGACATCCAGTTGTGCTGAGTGGTGCATCTGAGAGCTGGTGGGCAGCAGTGACCACGGCAGGATGTCGCTGATGAGCCTTGTTGAAGTGTGATAATGGGCAGTAGATCAAAGGCAGGGGGACAGCTGTTAGTAGGCACTGTCTGCAGCTGGCATGGTGCTGGATATTCAGTTCTACTCCAGAACTCTTTTCTTTTCTACAGAATAAGTTAGGACTAGAACTAGAGCCCTTTTATTAGACGTTGACCAGAAATAAATAATTTTCATCCTTTTTCTCTCTCCATTTCTTCCCTCCTTTCTTCCATATTTCTCTTCTTTGAACAGTGAAACATACACCTTCAATTAGTTTGAAAATTCCCTTTTATTCTCCCGACAGGATTAGACCTGCTAAGAGTAACTAGTGTTTCCTATCTGATAAATAAGGGGATTATAGCAATAACTGCTGTCAGCATTTTTCTCATTTAAACAAATAAAGCTGACAGATGATGAAGTTCTGTGCTGCTCTGTTATGTTTAGTACATGCAGAGCAATTATTCATCCGTTGCCAACATTCGTCTCTCTACAACTCAACCATCCGCAGCGTAGAAAGCTTATTAGCATTTCAGTTCCAGAGTCATATTTTTATCTTCTGTAGGACTCTCCTCCATAACAAAGGCTGATGGTTATAATCGCACAATAATTTAAAGGGTTGGACTTTTCCGTGCCCATTAGTTACACAAGTTATCGGGTACAATGCTAGTCTTATTTATGAGTTGCCATCTTCTATTTGCCTGGGATTTTTGTTCCCCTGTAGCATTTCCTGTGAATAAGTTAGCTGCCGTCTCTTCAGATGGAGAAATAGATGGTTATCTCTGTAACACTGTTGGATGAACTTCAGTGCAGGAGCGTGGGGGGAGCTGTCCTGAAATAGAGCCGTTTTAAATGGATGTTTCTCAGGTGTGGTTTCTCGTGTGTATATACACACACGCGTACATTTTTACATATGTATATATATATTTATGCATATATATAATACATCACTAGAGAGAGCAATAGTGAAGATTTGCAAGAGAATATACTATTTAAAATTTTTATTTTAATCAATAGTTATTTGTTACAGTGGAGAAAAGTATCATAGAGACAAAATATTTATGATTTCCCAAAGGTTTTCCTAGCGGGGATGGTTTGACAAGGCTAAAGACCTCACGTTAGAAGAAAAAGGCCTACTCCAGAGAGACACTGTACTAGTGGGGACGGTGGTGGCGGGGGTAGTGAAGTCACTTGTGACCTTTTAAAGAAACCTGATACGCTGATGCTACCCGAAGCGAAATACACTGTGTTTGGATAATACTTGGTTGATAATTCATTCTGCTTCTCCAAACCCATGGGGAACCTCTGTGAGGGACTTGAGACTGAGCCATCGTAATGCTGAAATCGTGACTTAAGCATTTTCCTTTCAGCTGTGTTTAGTCTGAATGAGAGGTTGCCAGACTTCCTGACATGAATGGGGTGAGATCAATTTTGACCTTCGTGGTGGGGGTCTGTGGCCTACTGTTACACTTTCCAAAACAATTGTGTGATTGTCCATGTATAATAACCATGTTTTCAAGTGTTTGTATTTGATGCTCTGACATCTTAGGGTCTTGCTGACCCTGGAGAGACTGCCCTGCCCAGGGCGGGCTAATTCCTAGACATAGCAAACAACTGGCCCAAGAGCGTGCCTTTCATATGCAAACCAACCGATCCAGAGCTTTATCCCCAACCCCTTCTTTTATCAAGCCCTTACACTGCTGACCCATACCCCCCTGCCCTAACCCAGTACCAGACAAGTAGGGACAGCTCTTCTGTCCCGGAGCCCACTGAAATGATGCAAACGTGCCAACTCTAAATCTTTTTCCCCTGCCTCTCTGATTCCTTTCCGTGGAAACCACAATAAAGGCTCTTGCCCACATTCCCCCCTGACCCTGGTGCTTCCCTGTGTGGCCCCGGGTGCTTTGCCTCTTGTTTCTAGGGATCTGTGAGTGTAAACTTATTCTTTCCTGATGCGCATTTCTGTTTGAGTGTCCTACCTTAGCTCATTAAAACAGGCCCCATGTACCCCTTAAAACACCATGATGCCTAGATTAAATCATAGCATATTTTAAGGTTTGGATGGGGAACTCTCTGCTTTATAAATATGATGATCTTGAACCATTTTGAGATGGTGATTCTCTTCATTTGCAGCCTAGAGAAAGCTGATGGGTTTAGATATTATAAGATGGAGAAAGTAAAAAAATAATGCATATACACACACATATATATACACATATATACACACATGTATAAGTTGTGTGTGTATGTATATATATATATGTATAAATTCCACATGAGCTTGAACACATTTCTGACCTTCTAAGCGTATCATGCTTCTTCAGTGAGACCTGATTCCCACATGATTGGCGTATTTTGCTTCATAGGTCTCCGCATCACATGACAGGGGAGCTCAGACGTATCAAAGTTACTCCACCTGGAACCTGGATGTGCTGATTTAGGGTTTTCTCTCCTCTCTTGCACTATGCAAAGTAGATCCTCCACCATTTGTCTCAAATCAAAGCTGTGAAATATAAACCAAGTCCTCTTGTCTACAGCCTAGCTCCTTATTTTTGTTTATGCAGCCTAACTTTAAAAAGTCCAGTATGGGTGTCGCGCTCCCGTCTGCTTTCTGTCCTCACCAACTTTTTTGTAATCTGACTTCCGTTTCCCTTTCCCTTCACCTGCCAGCTCCACCTTCTCCAGGTCCTCTCATTCTCTTTTATTTAAGTGCAAATTTAAAAAAGCAGCCGCAACAATACAATAAAAGCCCCTCTAAGGCTTCTTTCCTATCCCACGTAGGAGGTGACTTTCAGGACTCTTACGTCTCTGACAGGTAAAAGGCATGCTTCTGCATTCTGCAGAAACAGAAGAAATGGGAATTATCAGCTGTCATCAGGATGATTTTCTATACGCGGTACCTCCTACAAATTTAGAAAGTCTAACTCAGATTGTGTACATGGTGATTGATGTGGCCATAAAACTCTCATCACACACTATAAATAACATGTTATTGATTGGGTAGAGGGGAATGTTTCCCAAGCCTGACTAATCCACCTCCGTTCTTGTTTTTTAAATCCTACCAGCACCCAGGATATAATCACATTCCACCTCCTCCACCAACAGTCCCTGGCTCCTTTTGACTATACTGATGGTTCTGTCCCCTGAATTCCTTTTGAACGTAAAGGAAAAATCCTAGTCATGCACCTCATTTTTTCCTTAAATGTTCCATGTATTAGTCTTATTTCCATAATTATGTATAAGTACTTAAAGTACGAGGACAGAGTCGAATTTTTATGAGGGACCTGTGCAAAGTGCTGGTTTGGGTGTAAAACAGATCTAGCTTCAAACCCTGGATCTTCCATTTATAGGCTGTGTGATGATTGACAAATGACTCTCTAAGTCAGTTCTCTCTTCCATAAAGTGGGGGTGCAGTAGCCTCTGCTACATTAGGGCACTGCGGAAATGCAAAGAGTGAATAGGCTAAAGGCTTATGATGCTGGGCACTTAGTGGAGCTCAGTAAGCATCGCCTCCTTCTCCCATGCTGCCTGTCTCAGAGCAGGGCACAGCCTCAGCAGATGCCCATTAGCTGGAGAGAGCATGCCGATTATAAAGGCTGCTCCCCTGTTTGTGATGATTTAACTGATGGTGTCGAGGAGGGCGTCCTTTGCTCCTTGGCACTTGCTCTGAGGTGGCTATCCTTCCCAAAGAAAGAAAGGCTGATAGTCTATGGCTGGAGGTTTGGAAGAAACTCCCTCTTCAGAAACACCAGGCAAATTTTTTAACTATTAGATGGGAATGCAAAGATATAGTGATTAAACTAAGACGTTGACCTTGGCAATTTTTATCTCATTTCCCAGGTGTAGCCTTAACCCCGCTGTCTGTGAAAGCCTCTCTTTTCTTCACCTCCTCATTCTGTTGCTCCAGGGACCTTCCAGGGTTTTCAAGGCTTCAAGACCAATTTAGTTCAACTTGTCTGCATCCCATTTGTTGTCTGGAGTTCTGGCTTTTCCTTGGATTCCCAGCCGTTCACCCGTCCCATGCATGTTCGCTGTCTTCTCGTTATTCTAAGCCACACGTCCAGAGTGACCCTCTCCTGCTGCCATACCCAGGGGTGGGAACACTTCGAAGCACTTGGAACTATGTCCCTGGGGTTGGTTTGTTGAGGACTGTTTAGCCTCTGGAATCCCAGAAATTAATTTGGTGCTACTTTCTTCATGGTAGATGTTACACCAAGAAAGACAAAGAGGGGGGGAAGCGGTGGGGAGGGATAAATTGGAAGATTGGGATTGACATATACATGCTACTATATATAAATAGATAACTAATAAGAACCTACTGTAGAGCCCAGGGAACTCTTCTCCGTACTCTGTAATGACCTATATGGGAAACAAATTTTAAAAAGAGTGGATGTATGTACGTGTATACCTGATTCACTTTGCTGTACAGCAGAAACTAACACAACGTTGTAAATCAACTATACTCCAATAAAAATTTAAGAAAAAACAAACAAAAAAAGAACAATAAATATTTCTAAGAGCTAAAAAAGAAGACAGAAAAAGCATGGTGTCAAGGTACTGTGAAAATGATTCTATTGTATGGGAACCACATTGGCTGATGATACTTTACACTTGTTCTTTCCAGCCTACTCAGCCGTTGGAATTTAATTAGTAGTAATATATTATTGTCAAAGTAATTAAAACTTCACCTTGATTAAAAACAGAATGGTTTAATTAACAGGAAGAGGTTGGGCTGGCCTTAACTTTCCGTTTGAGAAATACACCAGCCTCAGTGGATTGGTTCTATCTCCTCTGCAGGCCTGAAGGTCCGGGAGGTGTTTATCAACGTCACCAGGCAGCAGGTAGAGGACTTCCATGGGCCCGAGGACTATTGGTGCCAGTGTGTGGCGTGGAGCCACCTGGGGACCTCCAAGAGCAGGAAGGCCTCCGTGCGCATAGCCTGTGAGTATACTCTCGGTGACCTTCTTGTCGTGTAGGAGCACAGACTAGCCTTCCATAGAGCTGAAGAGCATTTGGACAGGCCAGGTGCTTCTGCAGAACAGGGATGAGAGGAGAGCAAGACACCATCAGAACTGTCTCCACCTCTACTCAATTCACTCTTTTAAAATTGTATTTTAAATGTTTGATAATTTCCCCTAGAAGACAATCAGCAAATCAGTTGGGCTAAGAGATTCTGCCTAGGTTGCCAGAATGCAGGTGCCTCCACAATACCGGGAAAAATGGTTTCCGAAAAAGAAAAAAAAAACCCACGCAAATGGATTCTGCTGTTCGTCATGAATGACACAGTTCAAGGGGCATTGATGAGAGAAGTTGAGCGATGACGGTTTACTTCGCCAGCAAATCTGTGAAAATAAGACATTAAAGATTAAGGGAGTTTTATAGCCTCCTGTTAAACTCTTTCCTCTGAATCTTAAAACATGGAAATGGGCTTTAAAACTGCATTTTTTTGACCCAAGTAGGACTGAAAAAAAGATGCTTGAGGAAAAAAAAAAAAAAAAAAAGAAAGAAGATTGCCTTTCAGGAGAGTCTAAGATTTCTTTATCATGTTTCAGCATCAGCGTTTTGATCATCTCAAACATGTTTAGAAATACACCAACTTCCTTTCTCCTCCTTAAACGTATCTTACCCACCCCATGGGTCCCCATAAAATCTCCTTTGTGAGCCCAGGAGTGTTACCCCTCCCCCAGCAAAGAGATGGCGGGCAGAGATGGTTATTGTCTCCTTTTTTTTAATGCTGCTTTTGAGAGTGCCGTGAAGACAAGAATACGGGACAAGGGGGATTTATTTAAGGACTCGAGGAATTCTTTGTAGCAGATGTTGATGGTTTAGGGATTAAGAATAGGAGTGAATTGCTCTTTGCAGAGACGTTTATGTTTCTTGGGAAATGAAATCTCCTTGTCAGCATAGGCATTTCACCTTCATTATCCTGGTGATCTGGGAGGCTGTTGCCTGGGCCCTAGGAGACCAAGGAGGACCTTGCAAGCTGCGCTCTTGTTGTAAGAGCCATGGGAAATATTTTTCCTATTGTTATTTTAGTTAATTTTAGCCCACGGATACTTTCTGACAGGTCAGTTGAGAAAGGGAATGTGTTTGATTTTATTCTTCCTTAACAAGTCCAGCTTTGTGCTCCTGGCATGGCCTCGCCTAGGCTAGCCGAGGTATTGTATTGTAACATCTTATGGAAAAACCTCAACGAACTTTTTGGCCAACCCAGTATTTGATCCTGGTCAGGGTGAGGCAGGTTATCCTCCGGATCCTGAAGAAAGGAGAAGCCAAACCGCGCAGGGAATTTCAACACAAGTTCCCTGGATTTCCTTGTCAGTGTCACTTTCCCCTTTCTCTTTTTCCTCTGCTTCTTTGAGCCCCACGTGACCTATTCTATGAATTCCTATAAATAGCATCTCATTAATCCGTCCGTCTCCAATCTCTTGTCATCTCCATACTTGCTCACTTCATTCCTGACTGTCACGTGCCTGCTAGAAACCTCCAGAGATTTTCCCCCTGCTTATAAAGTTTGGCAAAGAATGGCTCAGACCCAGTTTGTTAATTTCCCATAGGCTTTGATCGTGTACAGTCTGCTTCATCCTTCTAAACACTTTAATGTTCTGTGTTTCACCCTCACTTCTCTGCCGTGGGCCTTTGGTCCTAGAGTTTCCAGTTGGATGAATGTGTACCCTGGTGGCTGAGAACCCAGATACTGAAGTCCTGTTGGTTTCCAGTTCCTAAATCCACTACTACTTAGTGTTGTGATGATGGACAATCGATTCATCTCTGTGTCTTAATATTATGATAAAAGAGTACTGACTTCATAGTTACTGGAAGAGTCAGAAGTATTGATAACTACAAAGTGTTTGAAACCACACCTAACACGGTGTTAACTCTTATCAGTCATTAGCTATTATTTTATGACATAGTTGATCCTCTGTAGCCTGAACATCATTCACCAGTAAGTGTGTTAATACTTAAACTAATTGAACTGAATTACATTTCTAGTGCCTTAGTGACTTTTCTGTGGCTCATGGCTATATAGACTCTCAAACTCCATTCTAAGCCAGCCCTAGGTATCCAACTCTCCCAAGTATGATAGGATCCCAGAATGTTTTTTAAAAAATGGAAAACACTTTTCTATCACTTCCTACTTTTTTAGAGTCAGCTGATACTTTTGTGGTACTAATCTTGCAAACCTCTTCAGGGCTTAAAAAAATCATTTTGTCATTCTTATGTATGCTATGCATATCTGAATATGATAAAGATCTGGTTTTTAAGTAAAAAAAAAAAGAATATCCTTAAAGCCTGTATTATGCAGTTAGCTTAATATAAGCTCTAATATTTACAATATATTTTTAATCTCTTTCTATGTAGCAAGTGACAGATTATTTAAAATTATTTATGCAAGTCAAGACATGATTTGTCATTAAATATTGCATTGGACTTGGAGACCAGTATACATTAAAATGTACACTGAATTTTAACTATGTTTATTGGCATTGAAAATGGAGGGGAAAAGCTGCCTTTAGGACCTTGCTTGGAAGTCTTTTGATTTGCTTGCAGGAGGGAAAAAAAACACCACTTATTTTTGTATAACTTTCATGTTTTATTTAAATAAGAGATTTCTCGCTGCTATTTGCAAGCACTTCCCAGCAAATAACACATTGCCCATGAGGATAGTTTTTATTCCCAATAAATGAAAAGCCAAATTGGACATAATTGTCACGATATTTCTACTTTTTAAGATTGGTTTTTGAAGTGCTAAAGACATCTTCATGTGCCAAATAAGGATTTTGATATGTGAATGTAGCTTACGAATCTGACAGTTGTCTTGAGGGGACTTTGCAAAATTAGTATCATTTTTATATGATTCATTAAATTATTGTAGTTCAACATCAGAGCTCCTTATGCTTCCTGCATTTAACCAATGATCCATTAAGAATTTAACAGTTTCAGAAATGCAGTGGGCAAAACCTTCATGGCATCTGGGCCATCAGCTGAGGGATGTCTTGTCATGATCACGTTAGCTTATCTCTATAAAAACACCAGGAAGCTCGCTGGCAAGGTATCGCTTAGAGATCATTCGATTTTAAAGGGAAACAATATAGACACAATTATTTTATTTATGTCACTCATATTTTTATTGAAATGGACCCACCTGGGGTATCAGTTAACTATGCAGATTCCTGGCTTCTACCTCAGACCTGAGGAAGGACCAGGGAAGCTGTGTTTGTATGAAGTTATCCAGGTGAGTCTATGATCAGGTATCTTTGGGACAGCTTGGTCAGGAACAGTGTTTCTCAAATTTTAACACGTATGCAAGTCAACTGGGTTCCTATTGAAATGTAGATGATTCAGTTGACATGATTTGGTATGTCCAGTCCAAGGTCCGAGGTTCTATCATGTCTAAGGGTTCCCATAGGATGCTGATGCTGCCAGTTGTGGACCCTGCTTTGAGTAGCAAGACCCTTAGAACACCTTTAGGAAGCACTATTTGGGAAATACGGATTTAACCCATAGCTCCAATGTCATCATTAATAGCTGAGAAAGTGATATTCAGAACGGTTAGGTGGCTTGACCAGAGGTCACCCGGCAGACACGGAACCAGATCTTATATTCATCCATTCACCCTCCCTGGGTGCTCTTGCTACCAAGCCGTGTTGATTGCTTTCTATTAAATGGGAGTTTGAGAACCATCATAGAAGGATAAGTTCATGTGCCTTTGAGCATTTCCTTGAGGAAAGCAGTGATTGCTTTCCTATTCTGTTTCTGAAGAAATTGAGTTCCTCCACATGGTCAAGTTATTATATATATACACATATACATACACACATGTATAATACATATGTATAATATATATACTTTATATGTATGTTATTATATATTATGTATATAATATATATTTTTATATATAAATCATGACTCATTGCTGCCTTAGTGGTTACAAAAAAACCAGTACAGATTTTGTTGTAGTAGCCAAAGTGCCTGTCATCTTAAACCATTTTCTTTTCCTTAATAATTCCACCCTGTGTCTGCTGGCTGCCCATCCGATCACCTGGGGCTGGAAATAGCTGAGGCTCCATTTCAAAGTGATTTTCTGGAGGGAAAATAAATAAATAAAGCAACCCACATTCACCCCCACCAGGTTGGCAGAAGTCCATCTGCAGCGAGTGGCTCCCACTGGCCTCCTCTCGTTTGTCTGATTCGATCACGCTGGAGGAAGTCGGGCTGCTCTGGCATCTGTTATTTCTGCCCCTGGACAGTTGTCAAAGGAGGAATATTCAGTTATTCGTAGTTTTTTATTCTCATGGGTGAACATTTGGCTGCTTAGCTGTTGCCGTTTTTCCCTCTTCTTCATCTGCGTTCAGAATGTTTGGCCTCTATCATCACCCCTTGGTCGGGCAAACTCTTCTTTTTTTTTAAATAAATTTATTTATTTATTCATTTATTTATGGCTGTGTTAGGTCTTCGTTGCTGTGCACAGGCTTCTCATTGTCGTGGCTTCTCTTGTTGTGGAGCATGGGCTCTAGGTGCACGAGCTTCAGTAGTTGTGACACGAGGGCTCAGTAGTTGTGGCTTGTGGGCTCTAGAGCGCAGGCTCAGTAGTTTTGGCACACAGGCTTAGTTGCTCTGCGGCATGTGGGATCTTCCCGGACCAGGGCTCGAACCCGTGTCCCCTGCATTGGCAGGCGGATTCTTAACCACTGAGTGACCAGGGAAGTCCCCGGCACACTCTTCTTAACACCTGAGCCTTTTCTTCAATATGGGAGTTGGGGTTGGGGGGATGAGGGAAACCTTGGCCTGTTATAGTCACATAGCAAGTTGGCCACTTGGGATAAAACGCAGCAGGAACCCATTGTTCTGCTGATTTTTTAAGAAAAGGAATCTATAAAACATGCATCCTGAATATAATTTAAATAGATGGCTTATTTGAGAGACTTCTAAAATATCTATACAGTCGTGCCAAGAACGAGTGAAGAACTTAGAGAATCTCATTTAAAAGCTATGAAACTCCCTACCTAATTACAGGCCCATAGCGAAAACAGTATTATTTTAATTTGCTTTGGTGGGGGAGGGCGGTATCTTTTTTGAGAACTTAGAGGAGATATCCAACTAGACCTCAGTTATGGATCTTGGCTTCATGGCTTTGATAAATAATTTCACCTGTTAAAAACTGTCCATAACCCCCTCTTGATAGCAAAAATAAATATAAAAACACACATCGGCATGTGTGTCTGGTGTTCAGTCAGCCTTAACCTCTGTTTTTCGTCTTATTACCCATTATATCCATACAAGCGTACGGGGCTCCAGCTGAGTTAGGACAGCTTAGATTCTGAGACATAGACTTTTCTTTTTCCTTGATGTGCTCATATCCTTTCTTCTTCCTGGAGTGTATTCCCAGCCGCATCTCGCACTCCTGCCTTTGTCCACCTAATTCCTACATCCAAGGTCTGTTGTGGATACCGTGTCCTTTATGAAACGTAGTTTAGCAAATCCCTTAATACTAATTGACCTCAGCAGCCTGACATACCAACTGAGCCCTTAAAAAAGGGTCCCCTCCAGCATCTGCAGCTTCAAAATTGATAAAACCTAAATATCCATCTTCGAACTCTCCTAGCATTTTTTTTAGCCCTTCTCCCATGGTACTTATTATCATTTTCCCAGAATCATGGTTATCGTGAAGTTGTTTGTGGATTGATTTTCCCTTGTTCGATGGTAACCTGCTGTAAGATTCCGTTGCATTGCTCTCATTGTCTTGACCTCTGAGCCTAGTGGGGAGCCTTATCTGTTACCTTTGTATTATAGATGTTTGTTTGGTTTGAAAGGCAACCCTATCAATGCTGGATATGGTTCTGTGAAAGGGCATTTGTGAGCTGTGTGTCATGATGGTGCCATGGGACTAACACGGCAACTGGTTTTAGCCAATCCATAGCTCACAAGGATGCTGTTCTTATAAGGACCGTCTTTGTCCTCCCTGGCTTGCGAAGTACTCCTAATGTTTACTGCAGTAAAGAAGAGGTCTAAAGGGAATCGGGAGTAGGTGAGTCATCACAGCCCTGCGACGTGCAGCATGTGGCCCCCAAGGCGTCCAGCTTTATCTGCACTTTTCCCTTCCTTCCTTTTCAGAACATGGAATTTGTTCAGAGGTTATGGAAAACATGTTATGACCAATTCTCAGCACCGGCTAGCAATCGCACAAAAGTTTAAAATCCTCCTTCCTCTTCTCTTGGAAGAATGTGGCCAGAGTGAAGAGAAAATACTATCTACTTGGCCAAAGGTTGATCTTTCTTCCCTTTGGACTGAAATTAACTTCTATGAATATTACTGAAAGATCTGAGAGTCCAGGCCTCCTGATGGAGTTGCACACTACACAGGAGCATCTAGCCAAGGAAGGGGATTGGTGTTGAAATGCAGCCTGCATTCCACTAGGCAGGACTGCCCCCCAGAGCATGGCTACAACCACATGAGGGTAGGGACTGGTTTTTCTTGCTGCTGCTTTATAGCCAAGACCTGTGTTCTCACAGGTGTCCAGTTTACAGAAAGGTGCCACATAGGCTGGTGGCAGCAGAACTGGGTACAAAATTTGTGGTACTGAGTGCAAAATGAAAACCGTAATTCGAAGACACATGAACCCCAGTGTTTATTGCAGCACTATTTACAATAGCCAGGTCATGGAAACAACCTAAATGTCCATTGACAGATGAATGGATAAAGACGATGTAGTACATATATACAATGGAATATTACTCAGCCATGAAAAGGAATGAAATTGGGTCATTTGTAGAGATGTGGATGGACCTAGAATCTGTCATACAGAGTGACGTAAGTCAGAAAGAGAAAAACACATACCGTATATTAACACGTATATATGTGGAATCTAGAAAAATAGTACAGATGAACCTATTTCCAGGGCAGGAAGAGAGATCCAGATGTAGAGAACGGACATGTGGACATAGGAGGGGAAGGGGAGGGTGGGATGAATTGGGAGATTAGGTTTGGTATAAATACACTAGTATGTGTAAAACAGATAGCTAGTGGAAACCTGCAGGATAGCACAGGGAGCTCAGCTCTGTGCTCTGTGATGACCTAGATGGGCGGGGTGGGGGGGGAGGAGGGAGGTCCAAGAGGGAGGGGCTAGATGTATACATATAGCTGATTCACTTCATTGTACGGCAGAAACTAACGCAATACTGTAAAGCAATTATACTCCAATCGAAAAAAAGAAAAGAAAATGTGGGTCCCCTTGTTCAAAAATTAAGCATTTCAAGACATCAGTATTAGACCATTAAATCAAGCATGGGGCCCCATTTGACTATACTGGTCCCACACCCATGAAGGTGGCCATAATGGCAGTAATGGTGATGATTCAAGAAATCACTTTATATGTGTAACGCTATTATACAAAGGAAATAATTGGCCTAGAAAGGCTAGAGACGTATTCAAACTGATTCCACGTGGAATTAGAGACAAGATTATTCTGTTTTTCCTCCAAAGCCAGAGGCAGCATCACGGGAGGTAAGTTTTAAGATGGCATATTTGGGGTAACTAGAAATGCCCATTATGGAACATTATTTCTATGGCCCCATTCTCCTTCAGTCTGTACAGAGGCAAGCGAGGGATGTATGTCTGGTGGCAGTGATACTGAAGGAGGAATTACTGCATTGGGTGAGTAGGTGACTAATAGGGTTTTCTTTAAAAAGTTATTTTGACATAATTCAGACTTGCAAAAAAAATTGCAATATAGTACCAAAAAATTCCCTTCAGGCCTTTGCTGACAATCTTCAAATGTTAACCTTTGACCATATTCACTTTGGCATCGTCTCTTTCTGTGTTTATCAGTATATGTATTTGTATGTAGACAATTACGGTTTATTTTTTGACTTGTTTAAGATTAATTTGCAGACATGATGCTTCCTTTCCCCTAAATACTTTATGGTGTATGTTTTTAAAAAACATATCTTCTGACATGACTGTAGTATATTTACCAAGAAATTAACATTGATACAATTCTATTATCCAATCTAAAGACCTTATTCATCTTTCATCAACTGTTCAGTAAAGTCCTTTATAACAGTAACAAATCCTAGATCATGGCTTACATTCAGTTGAGAGATCTCTTCAGCCTTCTTTAATCCAAATAATTGCTTGGTCTTCCCTTATTGTTCATTACACTGAATTTTTCAAGTGTAAAGTCAGTTATTTTATATAATATTCCTCAAATTGAACATGTAAACAGGAAATAGCAGTCACCTAGAAGGGACTGCCACTGGTCAAAGAGATCATCGTAATGGTTGTAACTCATTAAATAAGAATCCATGAATCTACACTGGTATATTTTTTAAATGAATATAAAAATAAATGGAGGGAAAGAGGCAGCTCTTCCTTACAATAAATGAATAAATGTAGAAGGAATGATGGAAATGGAAAATTATTTAGCATGTATCGTAAAGTTAATTAAGATAAGTGTAATTGGATGCTAAAACCAGTGGCTGAATGTTTTAGGAGTAACAGGATGTTTACAGGATTGCAAAGTATCTCTCCACAAGATACTGATGAATTACAAAGAGGGAGTTAGTAATTTAGCAGTAGAGAATCCTGCCATATACCACCTTAATCAAGTGGTCACAGTTGACATCACCAGCAATGGGACAAATCCACAAATTACTCCTGATGGGATAGAATGAGAAGATAGCGTCACTTCAGTGATATTCCTCCCGAATATAGTTCGTCTGTATTTAACCACAGGAAAACATTGGACAAACCTAAAATGAGGAACATTTTACATAATTGGTCATTTTTTAACTACACACGTCTTTCACAATGCCAGCCTGGGGCTGGGGTGTTCTGTGGATATAAGAATCCACAAGATAGACAAGCTACATCTTTTTGAAAGTCAGTGGTATTCCCTTTGAGGTCAGTAAAATATAAACATGAACACAATTATGGAAAAAAACTTTCTTGAATTGTGAAGATGCAACTTGAAACGTCCAAGCCATTCTGTGCATGCCACATCTTTTTAGGCTCCATCTATAAATGCCTTGGGGATATGAATTTATCCTCCTCTGCCAGTGGGGGCGCTTCAGTCGAAAGTATGAGTAACACTGAAGTATAAGAGATTGTGATTCTATGAACAGAGTAGGGTTATTTCTATGGAATTGGTATAAATTATGCTACTTTTGCCTAACGTGTACACAGTTGAGTACATCAGCCTTAAAGATGAGAACTGCTGGGTAGTAGTGCGTTACTTTACAACGTGTCCTGCAGTCAGTGATGAAAAAGTTCTCCAAATAATATTCCTTCATGTTATTGATTGCCAACTATTAGTTACTGAGAAGAATTTGTAGAAATATGGCCACCCCCTTTTTAGGAAATCTCAGTTTATTCAATCTGCCATTCTTGTGAAATAAACCTTAAACTTCCTGGAAAATGGCCATTTCTCTAAAAACCTCAGTGGAAGTTTAATAGGAAGAGGATATAGATTTTACTTCAATTCAGCTCTCATTTTCTCCACCGAAGAAATCTTCTGACAGATAATACGAGCAGACGATAAGCAAACAAAACAAAACGAAAAAACACAAAACTGAAATACAACGTGTCTTTGAGGACGTTTTTAGCCTAGTGATATTATTCTTAACTTAATATCCCTCTACCAGGATAAGTAAGGACAAGGGTGTGCATTCTAGAAACTTCTTAAGTGTCAAAGAAATGCTAACTAAGGTGTGTAAGTGCCGGACAGCCATGAATAATTGTCTACATGTTCTAGATAGCATAGCAATAAATAAAATCCCATCCTTTCTTTTGAAGAGTTTATACTCTCGCGAGAGGATAGACTTAATCAAACGTGTTTTCGAGGGAGCACGGTTAGATAAGCACAGTCTGTTTCAGGAGCTCACCAGAGGTTCAACTTGTGGATCCTAAAGGTCTGTGGTATACTTCCTGAGCTAATTCCTTAGGAAGAAGGAGGGTTAACTTAAAGACCCCATGTTCAGGTTAAAGGGAGAGTTTGAGTTGCAAGCACAGAAAGATGGAACAGAATGGAAAAACTACATGGAACTATGTGGGAAAACAAGGAGATGGAGCTACCCAGGGAGAAGTAGGTCAGATTATAGAGGGTGTTTGAATTCTCTGCTAAGGTTTAGATTTATTCAGGATGTAGTCTAGGGCCACTGAAGTGTCATAGCAGGGTGGTGACATGGTCGTATCTTCAGACCCTCACCCCACCTTCCCATTCAGCCACAGAGATTTAAAGGCAAGTAAAACTGAAGGCAAGGAAGCTTCATGCCAACCTGTGAAGCTGCTGACGGGGCTTGAACTTCTGCTGGGATGGTATATGTTAAAGGGGAAGGGGCAAATTGGAGATTCCAGGAAGGTGAAACTACCAAGACTGTGTGGCTTCTTGCATGCAGAGGTGAGGAGAAGTGAGGTAGGAATTGAGGAATTACCCCACGTTTGGGGCTTTCTTGATTTGGGGCTAAAGTGACTGAATTAATGGTGATTCCATTAAATGAGGTTATGATTAGAGTAGAAGAAACTAGTGTGCAAAACAAGATACTGAGTTCGGTTTTTGATCATGTTATGTGGGAACTACCCATGGAACATTCAGCGAACTCTTTTCATCATGCAGTTGTGTTTATGAGCCTAAAGCCCAGGGATCAGCATCAAACATTAGAATTGGGGCTTCCCTGGTGGCGCAGTGGTTGAGAGTCCGCCTGCTGATGCAGGGGATGCGGGTTCGTGCCCCGGTCCGGGAAGATCCCACATGCCGCGGAGCGGCTGGGCCCGTGAGCCATGGCCGCTGAGCCTGCGCGTCCGGAGCCTGTGCTCTGCAACGGGAGAGGCCACAACAGTGAGAGGCCCGCGTACCGCAAAACAAAAACAAACAAAAAAAGGTCATTGGCAAGTAGGTGCCCATTAGGATAATAGATCTCCATCAGGAAGATAGGAGGATTTTATCTGAAATACTTAAAATGGTGTCAACTGAAAAAAATACACAACCTAAAAGTTGAGAGTTACGTTTTATTCAGCAGACTTTCTAAGGACTTTAGATAAATGCTGAAAAAAGTGTTCTGAAGAGCCAAGGGGGAAGCCAGGATATGTAGAAGTTTTTGCAACAAAAGACCAGGTAGTCGGAACATCAAAGGATTACTGTTAATAAAAAAAAACCCAGATATTTCAGGTTAAGGAATTCAGCGCTTTTCTATGTATGGGAAGATGCAAGAGTCTGGGCTGACTGAAATCATTCCTTTGCTATGCACCTCGGCCCTCTGGGCCCAGTATCCTGTGTTTTCTCATCCTGAGTTTCCTCAGGTGCACTATTGTGGGTGGCTACAGCGGCTGACGGCCAGATGTGCTTGGCAGTGGGCAGCCCATTTGTCTCCATCCCTCAGGGCTCACAGTCCGGGCAGCTGTAATGTGATGGCTTGATGGCTGTAACAACCTTTGTTTACTGATACGGCAGGCAATATTTTATTTCTCAGTGGTTTTCCACACTACATTTTTTCTATCCAACCCCCAGCACCCAAACTGCTGGGGAAGAGAGAGCAACAGACCATGAGTAGAATTCTGCATGTGGTTAAGGGGTGGACAGAGGGGAGCCATTAAGAAAATAAAGGAGAAAAAAATGGAAGAGGGACTGGGAGATTGAAGAGAGTGGAGATTTGTTTGAAGGAATAAATGGTCCATGGTGTCAGTGTGATCACCAGGTTAAAGTAAGAAGTGAGAAGAGTGGACTGATTTGCTTCCACTGACCGGAGCAAAGCAGTGTAATGAGGGGGTGATAGGAGGTAATGGTAGGTCTAGGAATCAGTGGAAGATGAGAAAACAGAGATGGTACGGACACCCCTTTCCAAAAATTTGACAGAAGACAAAAAGTCTAGAGCACTAGCTGGAGTTAACCATTTAGGGAATGGATGGTATTTTAATACAAGCATGACAATTAGATGGGCTCATTTTTTTAAATGTGAAGGAATAGGAGCAGCAGAAAGAGTGAACAAGTAAAGGTCAGAAGAGCTGGGTTTGAGTTCTGGGCTCAACTAACTGTTACTGACCAGGGTTCTCGGCCTCCTCAATCAATAGAAATTGATCAGAGGCCAGACAAGAAATTCAGGCAAGGCTTTACTGGCGCCCCTGCTGCAGCAGTGGGGAGCAAAGGTAAGCGACACGCTCCCTTGCTTATTCTCACCAAGGCGGGGGGCGGCGAGCTGGTTCCTTATATGGGGTGAGGGTAGGGGTGGCTTAGTTGGTTTGCCCACCCCTTTGGCGATGTTGAGTGCAGGGGGCATGCGCAGTACCCTGCGTTTGATCCCACCCCTCTGCTTTTGCTCCCGGCTCTTCAGAAGTGGCAGTTGGGTTTTTTTGCTCTTTTTGTATCTTGTTGTCCATAATTTGCCTCAACTGCACGTGCACATGGTTATTTTTAGTCCCGTATAGTTTCTTTGTATTTTGTTGGTGGAGGAGCTATTTGTCCAGGTGCGGGCACTGCAGCAAAGCCCGTCTCATAATCAGCTTTGTATTCTGTAATAGTGTTTCCTAAAACTCGCAGCACATGTGAAGCACACCAGGCGCTCTTTAAAAATTAAGGTTACTGGGTTTTGCTCAAGACCTGTGGAATCATAATGTCTGGGAGTGGGGTCCAGGGATGCTTTTGTGATTTTGCTGTCTTCTGTTTCTTCTCCTTCCCACTGTCCACAATTCCGTTTTCTCTGCAGATTCCTCCTTCTCTTCCCATTTCTAAATATTGCAATACCCTAGGTCTCTCCTTCACGCACAGGTTCTCCCCAGGTGAAATCTCTTACTCCGTGGCTCAAATACTGGCTATATACCGATTATTCTCAACTTTGACCTTGTACCTCATCTCCGGATGACTTTATTCACTGCCTACCTGATATATCCACTTGAATATCTAGTAGGCATCTCAAACATAATATGTCCCAAAGAGAACTCTCTTGGTTTTCACCCCAGCAGCACTGCTGCAAACCTGTGTTTATTCCCGCCTTTCCCAATTCAGTAATGGTACCTCAGGGCTCATGACAAGACATAGGTGTCATCCTTGACTCCTCTGTTTCTTTCAGTCACATCCCATCCAGCAACAAGTCCTGCCCCGTCTATCTCCAAAACACATCCTGAATTTGCCCACTTCCCTCCATCTGGTTTTTTTCTCTGCTGTGATAATCTCCTCACTGCTTCCACTCTTGCCATCTTAAAATCCATTCTCCAAACAGCAGCCAGAAAGGTTACTTAAGAAACAAAAGACAAATCAGATCCTGCTATTCTCTTGGCTGAATTTCTCCCATTGGATTTCCGAACTCCATGATATTGGCCCCATAGGAATAACCAGCCCCCTCTTACCTTCCCTTGCACCAGAATGCTACCCTTCACTGTGTCAGCCCTGGTGACTTCTTTTATTACTCAGGTATCCCTGGTTGTCACTGCCTCAGAGCCTGTGCCGTTCTCTTTTCCTGGAAAGCATCCTCCAGACCTCGGAGTGGTTGGAGTGATCTCTTAGATTCTTCCTGTTCTGGCAAGATTGATTTAAAAGGCCAGGCAAAATGCCGTTCACCTTTCTTCCAGCCACTTGCCATGGGGGCCGAGCCGTAGGCTGAGTGTTAGCTGGTTAGTGGCATATTCCAGCCTTTACATGCTCAAGACACGTGGCCATGTCTTGTCCTGATCGACCTTCCTGGCCTCAAGGAGACCTGGGGTGAGGGGAGAATCAAAAAGCTAACAATGCAGGATAAAAGATATTTCTTCCTGCTGCTAGGTTGGCTTTTTCTTTTTCACTCTTTCTCCCTGAATTACAATGAGATGGTGGCTGTTGAAAGCTTAAGGTTATGTTTAGGTCATTTCTTTTTAAACTTATTTCTAGTTCACACGCCTCTAATTTCCTGGGGAGGGCTGGGCGGACACCAGAATGAAAGTCCAGAATGATTCTTCGCGTCTGTGTTCTTAAAATTGTTCTACTGAGCGTGTAGTTTGTTGGTATTCAAGTCTTCTTCAGGATGCTAAGCTGAAGATAAGCTCTAGGGCTGCTTGTGGGGACGTGGGGTTTAGGCAACACCATAGATGGGGAATCCTGACAGTAGAAATGTAAGGAGTGTGACTTTTCTATATACTTGTTGAGAACTGAGTAGACTAGTCTAGTCAATGGCTCCTCGGACTGCACTCCTTTTTTTTCTCTCCATCAAAAGCACTTTGGTTCAAGACTTGTGGTTGCCAAGGGGAAGGGGGGAGGGGAGAGATGGATTGGGAGTTTGGGGTCAACAAGGTCCTACTGTATAGCACGGGAAAGTATATTCAGTATCCTGTGGTAAACCATAATGGAAAAGAGCTTTTAAAAGAATATATATGTATTTATAAGTGAATCACTATGCTGTACAGCAGAAATTAACACAACATTGTAAATCAGCTATACTTCAGTTAAAAAGCACTTTGGGGGACTTCCCTGGTGGTCCAGTGGTTAAGACTCTGTGCTTCCCCTGCAGGGGGCACGGGTTCTATCCGTGGTCGGGGAACTGAGGTCCCATATGCTGTGCGGTGCGGCCAAAGAAAACAAAAACACAAACAAAACAAAAAAAGTCCTTTGGTTCAGTGGCTCTTTCTGAGTTCACCTAAAACTCAGTTTTCCTGTTAGAATCACAAGTAGAACAGTAGTATTCTCAAACATACAGAATATGGAACTTCTGAGTATTTTATTTCCATAGCTTTCAGTGGAATGTGATGTAAAGATACAGAACGTGAGTTATTAACTTTATTTTAATATGATTTAATACCGTGAAAACAAGGTAGCAGAGAATTCCTATATTTTCACCTAATAATTTTTGTCAAGATGTGCTATTTAGGTCATGCTTCAGCCGTTCTTTACGTACTGACATAGCCAAACCAATATCAATACACAGGAAGAGCCTTTTACGGAACTTGGAGATAAAGCAACCTTCGAAATCTTTCTGCAGGCATGGTTTCGTTACGGAGTCCCCACCCATAGTCCCTGCTGGGGGAAGTGGTGCTGAGTGCCTTCTTAAGCATAGGTGGCCATGCCGTGTACCACATACGGCTACTGGCATGTCCACCGGACCAGGCACGCACACCGAGGCGGGTTAGCTGCTCGTGAGTGTAGACTCAGTGAGACTTGCCCAGGAAGGGTGAAGTGATTGTGTACTTGTGGATTCTTGCTCTTCTGAGTATGGCTTGATCCTAAAAGAGAATCAGTAGCTGATAGAGGCACCAGGAAAGTAAAGACACAAAGAAGCAGGCAGTAGTGCCCATGAGATATCAGAAGACATGAGTAAATGCAAGTAACGGATAAGCAGAGGCCATTAAGACAGAACAGAGTGAGAGGCAATTGGTTAGGAGGGACACAAGTGACAGAAGCAACGTGTGTGCTAAAAGGACGATGAAATAACCCACTTCAAAGAATTACATTGGCTCTCTTGACCCCCTTGCTTGGCCATGTTCCAGTCTCTTTAAGATCTACTTACTTTGTGATCCTTACTGTTTCCTCCAAGCCTGGCGTGCGGCCTTTCTTGGTTTCTAATCAATCCTGGCCTCAGAATTAGGATTGTTTTCCGAATGTTCAGTTCATCCTCAAATTTTGATGGAATCTGAATGAATTTTTGCGTGTCCTTATACACAAAAGAAGAAACAAATACAATGGAATGTATTCAGTTGGGAATGACTCGATACAGAGCAGGTGAAATTAGTCCTCAAAGCATTTTGTGAAACTGCAGCTGTTTCTTGCCACCGTCCTGTGTGTCCCTGCTGCTGGATGCTGTCTTCCCAACCACTGCTGCCTGACAAACTATGCTACTTGTTGTGAAAGGGATAATGATACCCCGTGCTAGTTATGAAATGATTTATTGATGACAGCAATTTAACAGCAGAGGAATGGCCGAGCACAGAGGATCTAAGAAAGCCCCAGTATTATTCTGTGGCTCACAGAGACAGCCTTGAGGAGACTCTGCACAACAGGATCCACCTGGCGTCATCCAAACTCCTTGATGTCCCAATAAACAGAGCCTGCGTGTTGCCTTGCACCCAAGTGGAGTCAGAGGGAACATGGAAAGGCTCACGCAATCCAGCTATGATCAAAGGTGCCCCTCCTTCACTGTTGCTGCTAGATTTCCTCAGCAGGAGTTAAGGCTACAGTATTCAGAAATCTTAAGAAAGGGGAATCTACAGAGGGATTGGTTCAGGATTGTGGGGTAGAAAGACGTGCATTCACTCCCTCTTGCGAGAGCACCGGAATCACAACTAACTGCTGAACAATCATCGACAGGAAGACACCGGAACTCACCAAAAAAGTTATCCCACATCCAAAGACAAAGGAGGAGCCTCAGTGAGACGGTAGGAGGGGCGCAATCACAGTAAAATTAAATCCCATAACCACTGGGTGGGTGACTCACAAACTGGAGAACAGTTATACCACAGAAGTCCACCCACTGGAGAGAAGGTTCTGAGCCCCACATCAAGCTTCCTAACCTGGGGGTCTGCCAACAGAAGGAGGAATTCCCAGAGAATCAGACTTTGAAGGCTAGTGGGATTTGATTTCAGGACTTTGACAGGACTGTGGGAAACAGAGACTCCACTCTTGGAGGGCACACAAAAAGTAGTGTGTGCATTGGGACCCAGGGGAAGGAGCAGTGACCCCATAGGAGACTGAACCAGACCTACCTGCTAGTGTTGGAGGGTCTCCTGCAGAGGCGGGGGGTGGCTGTGTCTCAGCGTGAGGACAAGGACACTGGCAGCAGAAGTTCTGGGAAGTACTCCTTGGCGTGAGCCCTCCCAGAGTTCGCCATTAGCCCCACCAAAGAGTCTGGGTAGGCTCCAGTGCTGGGTCACCTCAGGGCAAACAACCAACAGGGAGGGAACCAAACCCCACCCATCAGCAGACAAGTAGATTAAAGAATGAATTTCAGAGTGTTTCCTGCTCTGCAATTTTTTGGAAGAGTTTGAGAAGGATGGGTATTAGCTCTTCTCGAAAATGTTGATAGAATTCACCTGTGAAGCCAACTGGTCCTGGACTTTTGTTTGTTGGAAGATTTATAATCACAGTTTCAATTTCATTACTTGTGATTGGTCTGTTCACATTTTCTATTTCTTCCTGCTTCAGTCTTGGAAGGTTATACCTTTCTAAGAATTTGTCCATTTCTTTCAGGTTGTCCATTTTATTGGCATAGAGTTGCTTATAGTAGTCTCTAACGATGCTTTGTATTTCTACAGTGTCCATTGTAACTTCTCCTTTTTCATTTCTAATTCTATTGATTTGAGTCCTCTCCCTCTTTTTCTTGATGAGCCTGGCTAAAGTTTTATCAATTTTGTTTATCTTCTCAAAGAACCAGCTTTTAGTTTTATTGATCTTTGCTGTTGTTTTCTTTGTTTCTATTTCATTTATTTCTCCTCTGATCTTTATGATTTCTTCTACTAACTTTGGGTTTTGTTTCTTCTTCTTTCTCTAGTTCCTTTAAGTGTAAGGTTAGATTGTTAGAGATTTTTCTTGTTTCTTGAGGTAGGATTGTATTGCTATAAACTTCCCTTTTAGAACTGCTTTTGCTGCATCCCATAGGTTTTGGATCATCGTGTTTTCTTTGTCATTTTTCTCTAGGGATTTCTTTATTTCCTCTTTGATTTCTTCAGTGATCTCTTGGTTATTTAGTAACATACTGTTTAGCCTCCATGTGTTTGTGTCTCTTACATTTTTTCCGCTGTAATTGATTTCTAATCTCATAGCGTTGTGGTCAGAAAAGATGGTTGATATGATTTCAATTTTCTTAAATTTACTGAGACTTGATTTGTGACCCAAGATGTGGTCTATCCTGGAGAATGTTCCATGAGCACTTGAGAAGAAAGTGTAATCTGATGTTTTTGGATGGAATGCCCTATAAATATCAATTAAATCTACCTGGTCTATTGTGTCATTTAAAGCTTGTGTTTCCTTATGAATTTTCTGTCTGGATGATCTGTCCATTGGTATAAGTGAGGTGTTAAATGCACCCACTATTATTGTGTTAATGTTGATTTCCTCTTTTATAGCTGTTAGCATTTGCCTTATGTATTGGGGTGTTCCTATGTTGGGTGCATATATATTTATAACTGTTTTATCTTCTTCTTGGATCGATCCCTTGATCATTATGTGGTGTCATTCCTTGTCTCTTGTAACATTCTTTAAAGTCTATTTAATCTGAGTATTGCTACTCCAGCTTTCTTTTGATTTCCATTTGCAAGGAACATCTTTTTCCACCCCCTCACGTTCTGTCTGTATGTGTCCCTAGGTCTGAAGTGGGTCCCTTGTAGACAGCATATATATGGGTCTTGTTTTTATATCCATTCAGGGAGCCTGTGTCTTTTGGTTGGAGAATTTAGTCCATTCAAATTTAAAGTAATCATTGATATGTATGTTCCTATTATCATTTTCTTAATTGTTTTGGGTTTGTTTTGTAAATCCTTTTCTTCTCTTGTGTTTCCCACTTAGAAAAGTTCCTTTAGCATTTGGTGTAGAACTGGTTTGGTGGTGCTGAATTCTTATAGCTTTTGCTTGTCTGTAAAGGTTTTGATTTCTCCATCAAATCTGAATGAGATTCTTGCTGGGTAGTGTAATCTTGGTTGTAGGTTCTTCCCTTTCATCACTGTAAGCATATCGTGCCACTCCCTTCTAGCTTGTAGAGTTTCTGCTGAGAAATCAGCTGTTAACCTTATGGGAGTTCTCTTATATGTTACTTGTTGTTTTTCCCTTGTTGCCTTCAGTAATTTTTCTTTGTCTTTAATTGTTGTCAATTTGATTACTATGTGTCTCGGCATGTTTCTCCTTGGGTTTATCCTGTATGGGACTACAGTAATCAAGGCAGAATGGTACTGGCACAAAAACAGAAATATAGGTCAATGGAACAGGATAGAAAGGCCAGAGATAAACCCATGCACCTATGGTCAACTAATCTATGACGAAGGAGGCAAGGATATACAATGGAGAAGAGACAGTCTCTTCAGTAACTGGTGCCGGGAAAACTTGACAGTTACATGTAAAAGAATGAAATTAGAACACTCCCTAATACTGTACACAAAAATAAACTCAAAGTGGATTAAAGAACTCCATGTAAGGGCAGACAGTATAAAATTCTTAGAGGAAAACATAGGCAGAACACTCTGACAGAAATCACAGCAAGATCCTTTTTGCCCCATCTACTAGAGAAATGAAAATGAAAACAAAAATAAACAAATGGGACCTAATGAAACTTAAAAAGCTTTTGCACAGCCAAGGAAACCATAAACAAGATGAAATGATAACCCTCAGAATGGGAGAAACTATTTGCAAACAAAGCAACTGATAAAGGATTAATCTACAAAATATACAAGCAGCTCATGCAGCTCAATATCAAAAAAACAAACAACCCAATCCAAAAGTGGGCAGAAGACATAAATAGACATCTCTCCAAAGAAGATATACGGATTACCAACAAACACATGAAAGGTTGCTCAACATCACTAATCATTAGAGAAATGCAAATCAAAACTACAATGAGGTATCACCTCACACCAGTTAGAATGGGCATCATCAGAAAATCTACAAACAATAAATGCTGGAGAGGGTGTGGAGAAAGGGGAACCCTCTTTCACTGTTGATGGGAATGTAAATTGATACAGCCACTATGGACAACAGTATGGAGGTTCCTTAAGAAACTAAAATTAGAATTACCCTATTACCCAGCAATACCACTACTGGGCATATACCCAGAGAAAACCATAATTCAAAAAGACACATGCACCCCAGTGTTCATTGCAGCACTATTTACAGTAGCCAGGTCATGGAAACAACCTAAATGCCCGTCAAAAGAGTAATAGATAAAGAAGATGTGGTACATGTATACAATGGAATATTACTCAGCTATAAAAAGGAACAGAATTGGGTCCTTTGTAGAGATGTGAATGGCCTAGAGAGTGTCACACAGAATGAAGTAAGTCAGAAAGAAAAACAAGTATTGTATGTTAGCGCATATATGTGGAATTTATAAAAATGGAACGGATGAACTGGTTTACCAGGGGGAAATAGAGACACAGATGTAGAGAATAAATGTATGGACACCAAGAGGGGAATACGGTGGGAGGCGGGTGGTGGTGGGATGAATTGGGGGATGGGGGTTGACATACATACACTAATATGTATAAAATAGATAACTTACAAGAATTTGCTGCATAAAATTAAAAAAAAAAACAACTGGGATTCTCCGAATCCAGAAGAAAAAAAATCTACATGTGGAATTGTCCTTTATTCCTTCAAAGAGACAGCAACATCTGCACTGGAGGATCCACAGCAAAGCCACGAAGTGAGAGCTGCGAGCAGCCTGGCGTCAACAGGGATTAGTGGGTCAAGCAATGGGCAGAATTCATAGACGTAAGCGAGGCAGAGGTTTTAAGCCAGGCTGGCAAGAGAAGCATTGGTAAATGCACCAAATACGAGGAGGTTATCACCAAGGAGAGCACTGACCTGACAGAAAGCCTTTTTTATGTGTCCTTTGGGAACTAAAGTTAGGAGCTGAGTCCTCAGGTTCTAACCATCTGGGGCTGGAGGATTTAGGCAGAACCAAACGGGGGCACCAAGCCTTGACTTCCGTTTTGTGGGCATCCAGCTGTTCTGCATTTGAACCAGCGCTTTTATTACAACAAGTGATCTGTATTTGGCCGAGTTACAAATTCCTTTTATGTATGAAAAATGTGGTCTGTTGTTCCTTTAGTAATATGTGGCTGGGAAGGATCTGACCCTGATTTGAATACCAGTGTATTTGAGCACTAGTGGTACGTTGTGCCGTCCTCTTGCAATCTTAACAAATGACTATGACTATGAAAAAAAAAATGACTATGATTTTTCACTGGCTGATTTGGTTTGAATGAGTAAATTATTTTTATTTCATTGCGTTAACTGCCAGAACATTGAATGAGCCGATAACTCCCTGGTGTTTCTGAGCTGCAAAGAACTATTATTTGGAATTGAATTGCTATTGATTTTCTTGTGCTACAATGACTTTTCTAACATAGTAGCATGAAAGGAAAATGAGAAAAAGGCCAAAGAGGGAATAGGGTGAGGAAAGGGAGGCTGCTGCTTCCCCATGGCCCGGCCCCAGATGGACTACTTATTGGCAGGTGCTGCTTCTGGTTGGTCCTTTTGCCGATTATATGATTTACAGATTAGCCAAATACCTGGCTTCAACACCTTCCCCTCCTCTTGCCATCTGCTTTGTTTCTAGTCGTCATGTGCCTCGTTGGCATTCTGCTGTGGAACTGAACAGGGGGGACAGGGTGAAGAGGGAGCAGAAGCAAACAGGATAATTCTCCAAATTGGTCAGTGTTGATGACTGTTAGTATCATTCATACTAGCAATGAAGATGAGAATGAATAAGTGTTACTTTAACATCGCTGTAGTACATTTATCTATTGGTGTTTTTGCTTCTCCTAGTCAGTTTAACTATTGGAGACTTAGTTGTATATTAGTTTCTTATAATCGTTCAGATGAGCTGAAATGGAAACTCACTGATTTATTCATTCTTTCAATGAATATTTATTAAGTGACTACTGTATACCTTTCCAGGTACTAGAGGAAAGGCAAGGAACAAAACAGATGAAAGATTTTTTTCTCATGTGCAGAGATTTCCCATACGTAAAATCAAAGAAGACTATCTTAGCACTTACTAAAGATTGAAAAATATAGTTCTTCTTGCTTCCTTTAATAGACATCGTAGGAGTGAAGCTTGATATAATAAAATAAAACAAAATGTACTTCTTCCCTGGCTTCTGATTCAGTTTCGTCTAGTTGAGAGAATCTTGACAACTTGTAGGAAAAGGGTTTTTTTGGGGGACATTATTTTTTCTGGCTATAAAAGTAATCCACATTCATCACAGAAAATTTTAGAAAATACAGAAACAGATGCAGAAGATACTGAATATACCCATATTCATACAGTAGCAAATCTTTGAAATGTTGAGTGATTTCTCTTTAGGGCTTTTCCTATGACATATGTATAGTAATCCCATACCAGTTGCTATTTAAAAATTTTTAAATCTTCAATCTTGATGTGTATGTATGCAGTTTGGTTCAGTTCCCTTATACAAAATAATGTGAAATTATTATTTTTCTTCTTTCCATAGACCACGTGAGCATAAGTGAGATCGGAAGGTGGAAATCTATTTATATTCCACCCTCTCAATATATATGAATAGAAGACCAAGGCTAATAAAAGAGTGTCCTTATGTGATGTGATAACTTATGGAAAGAGAGGTAGCTAGGCAAGCATTTTGCATAGACTTAGAAGAAAGAAACGAGAGCCTCTATAGGCAAAAAAAAAAAAAATTTTTTTTAAGCCAGTAAAAGCCCGATTGAAACAGTAAATGAGGTATAGAGAGATAAAGATTCTTATCAAGTCAAGGTGCTAATAAGTGGCAGACCAAGAATTCAAACAAATACGGGCATACCTCATTTTATTGTGGTTCGCTTTATTGCATATACTGCGTTTTTTTACAAATTGAAGGTTTCTGGCAACCCTGTGTTGAGCAAGTGTCATTTTTCCAGCAGCATTTTCTCGCTTTGTGTCTCTGTGTCACATTTTGGAAATTCTCACAGTATTTCAAACTTTTTCATTATATTCATTATGGTAATCTGTGTAGTGATCTTTGATGTCACTATTGTAATTGTCTTGGGGTGCCATGAAGCACGCCCATGTAAAATGCTGAACTTAATCCGTAAATTTTGTATGTGTTCTCACTGCTCCACCAACCAGCTGTTCCCCTCTCTCTCTTCCTCTGCTTGAGTCTCCCTATTCCCTGAGACACAATGATATTGAAATTAGGCCAATTAAAAACCCTACCATGGCCTCTAAGTGTGCAAGTGAAAGGAAGAGTTGCACATAACTCACTTTAAATCAAGAGCTAGAAATGATTAAGCTTAGTGAGGAAGGCATGCTGAAAGCTGAGATAAGCCAAAAGCTAGACCTTTTGCATTAAACAGTTAGCCAAGTCGTGGATGCAAAGGAAAAGTTCTGGAAGGAAGTTAAAACCACTTCAATGAAAACACAAATGATAAGAAGCAAAACAGCCTTGTGACTGATGTGGAGAAAGTTCGAATGGTGCGGATAGAAGATCAAACCAGACGTAACATTCCCTTAAGTCTAAGCCTAATCCAGAGCAAGACCCTACCTCTGTTCAATTCTGTGAAGCCTGAGAGAGGCAAGGAAGCTGCAGAAGAAAAGTTTGAAGTAGCAGAGGTTCATTCATGAGGTATAAGCAAAGAAGCGCATTTTCAGAACATAGGTGAGCAGCGAGTGCTGAGGGAGAAGCTGCAGCAGGTTATCCAGAAGATCTAGCTGAGATAATTAATGAGGGAGGCTGTGCTAAACAACAGATCTTCAGTGTAGACGAAACAGCCTTCTGGTTGATTTGAAAATTTTCAGTGTAGACGAAACAGCCTTCTAGTGGATTTGAAAATTTTAAGTGCTTTTTATTGTCCACCGCCAGATTTTCTTCTTAAATCATAACTCAAATACTTAATTCATTACTTTGTCTTCTCATTAGTTAGTTTATGTAAAAATGTAATGTTTTCAGAAAGGATATGTGGCTGCCTACAATCTCTTGAAATTATCATGTCTGAGACTATATTATTATTAGTTTGCTCATGAATAATAACTTATTTGGGAATGGAAAATTAGTACCCATACTTTTTCACTAAAAAACAAAAACATAGATTTGGTTACATAATTATACTCTGGTATTGGCTAATACAGGGAAAAGTTTCAGTTGTAGCCTGCTTTTTGTTTCATTGTCAGTCCTTTATTTCAGATTTTATTTCTTCATCGAGCTTTACGGAGAAGATATATTTGACAAATACCATTGTGTAACTTTAAGGACCACAGTGTGATGATTTGATATGTATTTATATTGAGGAATGAGGACCACACTGATGTTAATTAACAACACCCATCACCTCACACAGTTTTATATGTATAGTAGTGAGAACATTTAAAATTTGCTCTCAATAAATTTCACATATGCAATACAGTACTGTTAACTATATCCACTGTGCTGTACGTTAGGTCCCCAGAACTTATTCATCTTATGACTTGAAGTTTTATCCTTTAACCACCATCTTCCATTTCCCTCAACCCCTGGCAACCAACAATCTACTCCTTGTTTCTTTGAGTTGAGCCTTTTTAGATTTCGCGTATGTGGAATCATACATTATATGCTTCATCTATGTGAGATCATGCAGTATTTGTCTTTCTCTGATTTATTTCACTTAGCGTGTGTGTGTGCATGTGTGTATCATAGTTTATTCATCTGTTCATCCATCTGTGGACACTTAGGTCATTTCCATATCATTGTAAGTAATGCTATGAACACGGGGGTGTAGATATCTCTTCTAGATAGTGATTTTGTTTCCTTTGGATATATATGCAGGAATGGGATTGCTGGATCATATCGTTGTTACTTTTTTTTTAATTTTAGGAACTTCCATACTGCTTTCCACAGTGGCTGCCCCAATTTACATTCCCACCAACAGTGCACAAGAGTTCCCTTTTCTCTACATCCTCATCAAAACTTAACTCTTATCCTTTTGATATTGGCCATTCTAACAGGAGTGAGGTGATATCTCACTGTGGATTTGATTTTTGCATTTCTTTGACGATTAGTGATGTTGAACACCTCATGTACCTATTGGCCATTTGTATATCTTCTCTGGAAAGATGTCTATTCAAGTCCTTTGCCCATTTTTTAAATTGGATTATTTGAATTTTTTTTGCTGCTGAGTTTAATGAGTTCCTTATATATTTTGTATAGTAACACCTTATCATATAAATGGTTTCAAAATATTTTCTCCCGTTCCTTAGGTTGGCATTCACTTTGTTGATCATTTCTTTTGCTGCACAGAAACTTTTTAATTTGTTATAGTCTTACTTGTTTATTTTTTTCTTTTGTTGCTTGTGCTTTTGGTGTTATATCCGAAAAAATTATTGTCAAGAAGCTTCTTCTTTTTCCTTTGTTTTCCTCTAGGAGTTTCACAGTTTCAGGCTTTATATTTAAATCTTTGATTCATTTCAAGTTAACTTTTCTGTGTGGTGTAAGGGAAGAGTTCTTCTCTTTCACATTTCACTCTTTCACATGTACATATATCCAGTTTGTCCAGCACCACTATTGAAGAGACCGTCCTTTCCCCGTTTGGTATACTTGTATCCCTTGTCAAATACTGAACCATACATATGAGGTTTTATTTCTGGGTTCTCGATTCTGTTTCATTGATCTATTTGTCTGTATTTATACCTATACCATACTGTTTTGATTACTACTGCTTTATGGTATAGTGTGAAATCAGGAAATGCAGTGCCTCCTGCTTTGTTCTTTTTCAGGATTGTTTTGGCTCTTCAGGGTCTTTTGTGGTTCCATGCTGAGTTTAGGAGTTTTGTTCTGTTTCTGTGAAAATGACATTGGGATTCTGATAGGGATTGCATTGAATTGGCTTTGGACAATATGGACATTTTAACAATATTAATTCTTTCAATATGTGAAATTTTTAGTTACTTCTGTTTATTTACTGTAAAATACTTGTAAAATTATTTTTACAATTTTTAAAAATTTTGTTAATTCAAACTTTCAACTATGATATATCCAGGAACTTTTTTTTCTTTTCAAAATTATTTTGCCTTGTGTGCAATGAGCTCTTTTGTAAACTGAAGTTGGTTTGTTTTCAACCTTGGAGAAGACATGGTTACCATTATTATATTAATTATCATTTATTTTCTTTGGGCTTGTTGTCTCCTTCTAAATTTTCAATGATATTTAAATCATATTTCTCTATCTCAACATTATCTTTTGTTATTTATTTCACCTTTTTCTTCTGGTAAATTCATTACCATTTTATCATTTTCCTCTTAGCTCATTTATTCAACTTGTGTTTATTAAGAACCTTCCCTGTATCAGCTGGTTAGTAGGCACTGGGACTATAAGGGTGAACATCTCAGACATAAAGCCCACATTCATTGCACTGATGATCTAGTGAGGAAAACAGATATGGAGTAAGCAATTATTAGAGCCCTACTAGAGGACATATCTTTTTTTTTTTTATAAATTTATTTTATTACTTACTTATTTATTTTTGGCTGCATTGGGTCTTTGTTGCCGTGCGTGGGCTTTCTCTAGTTGCGGCGAGCAGGGGCTACTCTTCGTTGTGGTGCGCGGGCTTCTCGTTGCAGTGGTTTCACTTGTTGCAGAGCACAGGCTCTAGGCGCACGGGCTTCAGTAGTTGTGGCATGTGGGCTCATTAGTTGTGGCTCAGGGGCTCTAGAGCGCAGGCTCAGTAGTTGTGGTGCATGGGCTTAGTTGCTCAGCCACATGTGGGACCTTCCCGGACCAGGGCTCGAACCCGTGTCCCCTGCATTGGCAGGCGGATTCTTAACCATTGCGCCACCAGGGAAGTCCCTAGAGCACGTTTCTTAAACTGGGTTTTGCTGGATGCTAAGCCATTGCCTTCTATCTCAAAAACCACTGGTTTGTAATTTGTGAAGCTAAGGCTGGGACCTCCTTGCCAGATCCCGGCTCCCTGTAAGGTTCCACCAATTAGGGGGTGCCACAGGAGACTGGACAGTGAAATAGGGAGGAAGGCTGCTTCTTTCTGTTCATTTTCTGTCTTTGTCACCATCTTCCCAGCAGAGTTGCTTTATGTTAGAAGTGGCAGTTTCTTGTTTCGCACTTATTTTCAGTACTTCCAGATCCAGCTTTATTATGCTCTCCCGCTCCATCCCCTTCCCCCAAGAGATGCCAGCCCCAGTCTGGTGGACAGTCTTTCTTCAGAGGTCTAGGTCTTGATGCCTTGGGTCCCTCTTCCAAGTTCCTGAGGTGCGAGCACCAAAACCCAGTGCCCTCTCCTTGGAGAACTGAGCCGCCTCTAAGCTTCAAAGTTCTATAACCCCAGCCTCTTCCCTTTGCTCCCCCATTCCCCATCCTTAGGGTGGGACCAGATCCTAGCAGTTCCCCCTTTTGCCTTTTTAGTCCTTCAATTTTTACATTAATATTTTCTGTTAAAACATCTGGTATGCTTTGTTTTCCTGCCTGGATCCTGACTGATAAATCTGTCTTCTGTTTCGCTAGTTCAGTTTTCAGCAGTCTTCAGTATGCTGTCTACTATCTCCATGATATATACATATATATATATATACACACATACATACACACACACACATATATATACACACACACACACATATATATACACACACACATATATATACACACATATATACACACATATATACACACACATATATACACACGTATACACACACATATATACACACACACACATACACATGTATACACACACGTATATACACATATGTACACATATATATACACACACATACACACATATATATACACACACATATATACACATATATACACACACATATATATACACACATATATATACACACACATATATACACACACATATATATATACACGTATATACACACACATATATATACACACATATATATACACACACATATATACATATATATATATTTCTAATTCAGCAGTTATGTTGTTTTTTCCTTCCTGCATAGTGGCAGTTTTCTTGATCTCAGATGTTATCCTATTTATAAATCCCTACTCTAGATTCTCAGTTACTATTTCCTTTTGATTTTAAAGAACTTAAATTAGAAGTTATCTAAAAATGCCTCTTGTTTCCAGTCTTAGAGGAAGCCATTTAATTTCAGTTCTGTGGTTTGTCTCCTTCATTTGTAGCATAATTCTTTTTATATGGCTGGGGATGTTTTTCCTACTATTAGAAGTTACACAGGTTCCTATCTGAATCTTTCAAGCCTTGGAACTAACATAGGCGATAAAAGTATCTAGTTTGCCAATTCAGAAACTAATTAGGTTGGGAATTCCCTGGTGGTCTGGTGGTTAGGACTCTGCACTTCCAGTGCCAGGGGCCCGGGTTCAATCCCTGGTCAGGGAACTAAGATCCCGCAAGTCGTGCAGCGTGGCCAAAAAAAAAAAAAGAGGGAGAGAAACTAATCAGGTTGGGTAACCTATCGTGAGAATCGTAGGTAGAATGGAAAGCATTTCCTTCTATGTCTAAGAATTTATTTCCGTAATTTTTACTATTTTCAGTAGCTTTCTGGAATTTGTCTGGTGTGTTTGTCCTCCTTGGGAATCAAAAATGCTAGTGTTCCTGCCACTAGTGTTAGGCACAGGCCAGGACTCAGTGTCACTTGGGTTTCTCATTTGGTGTGATATCTAGTGTGTGGGGCTGCTATGATGAGTTGGATCCATATATATGACACCCCAGTTGTTGCCTGACCCCCTACTCTCCTGCCTTTAATCTTTGTATCTCCACATTTAGAAGTGTCCATATACTTCTTGTTGGAACCCTTCAAATGGTGATGGCAAATGTCAGTTGGGAAGATCAAGAAGTTGTGTGGGTCCTTTCTTCAATCTGATCCTGGCAGTATGACATCTACTAGAAATTTCTCAAAGCTTCTTGTTTATAGACCATACCCTTTCCTACATCCCAGTGTCAGTACGGGGTTTTCCTTCTTTATATACATATTTGCTTAGCTAGTTCATTGAGTAGGTGGGAATGGGGAGGAAAAACGACTTCACGCTAGTTTTTCATCAGCCAATGTAGTTACTGTAGGGGAGTGTGGAAGTACCCGAAAACTATACCTTTTCCATTTCTGGTGAGCCAAGAAAGGAAACAGAAGGTAAAATAGAAATAGTATAAGACAAAATAGAAATTCACGCTAGTCATTTTCTGTGCTTCATTTGGGTGAATGCAGATTATTTGGTGTTATCAAAACTGCAGTCATCATGTAGCAACACTGGATAAGACTTCCTTTAGAAAACAAAGCAATCAAAGAAAAGAAAAACGTGGCAAACAAACCAAACAAAATTAACCACAAAAACACAACCCTTTCTTTCCATTAACAAACTGATGTGTCATGTAAGAGTCGCTCACACTCTCCAATAGATTCATTTCAATATAGAGTCATCCCCCTTATCCGTGGTTTCAGTTACCCATGGTCAACCTTACTCTGAAAATATTAAATGGAAAATTCCAGAAATAATTCATAAGTTTTAAGTCACATGCCATTCTGAGAAGCATGATGAAATCTCATGCCATCCAACTGCATCCTGCCCAGGACAAGAATCATCCCTTTGTCCACAGTAAACCGCCCATTCATCTCTAAGTAACCATCTCGGTTATCACATTAACTGTCCTGGTATCACAGTACTTGAGTTTAAGTAACCCTTCTTTTAATTGATAATGGCCCCAAAGTGCAAGGGTGGTAATGCTGGAAATTCGTATATGTCAAACAGGTGCTGAAAAGTGCTTTCTTTAAGTGAAAATTCTTGACTTAAAAAAGAAAGAAAAAATTTTATGCTGAGGTTGCTAAGATCTATAGTAAGCACAAATCTTGTATCCGTGAAATTGTGAGAAGGAAAATGAAATTCATGCTCGTTTTGCCGTCATACCCCATAATGGCCAGAACACATGATGAGTACTTCGTTAAGGTGGAAAAGCATTAAATTTGTACAACAAGATATTTTGAGAGAGAGATTACATTCACATAACTTTTATTACAGTATATTGTTTTGTTTTGTTTTGTTTTGTTGCGGTACGCAGGCCTCTCACTGTTGTGGCCTCTGCCGTTGCGGAGCACAGGCTCTGGACGCACAGGCTCAGCGGCCATGGCTCACGGGCCCAGCCGCTCCGCGGCATGTGGGATCTTCCCGGACCGGGGCACGAACCCGTGTCCCCTGCATCGGCAGGCAGACTCTCAACCACTGCGCCACCAGGGAAGCCCCTACAGTATATTGTTTTAATTGTTCTATTTTATTATTAGTATTGTTGATCTCTTACTGTGCCTAATTTATAAATTGAACTTTATCATAGGAATAAACAGTATATATAGGATTTGGTACTATCTGTGGTTTCAGGCTTCCACTGGGGTTCTTGGAATGTATCCTCCATGGATAAAGGGGGGTTACTATAGTCCTGAAGACTATATTGGTCATACAGAAAGGGGATTTCTGACTCAAGGATCCCTTGGGGGAGAGCAAAGGAGAATTTGTGTTCACGTTTTGCAGGAAATGTGAGATTTTTCATTCTGGGGGTTATTCACATTTTCATCACTTGTAATTTTGTCATCAGTCTTGTGAACTTCCTCACACTTGAGAGTCAGAAATTCTGAATCGTAAAGGCTGTGGCAGTTTACAGATCTCCAGTAGAAGGAAGCTTGGCTTTCCAATTTGGGGGACAGCAGAGAAATGGGAAAATAGATCCTGCCGCCTGCCTACAGTGTGAGTCCTTGTAAGATCCTTTGCTTCCAGGATACTCCCGAAGATCTCCGAATAGACAGCAGTACTGACAGAAGACGTCAGTTGCCTCTGGGAGGGAAAACATTAATAGTAAAATTCTGAAGGAAGTGAATACATGGATCGCTGTTCTTTTTAATCATGGCGTGTTTTTGACTTGCTAAAAGCAAGTTTAATGTATTTATACAATTTATAAAGATGTAACTGAGTCTGAAGCTGTGCTCTTTCCAGAGGACATATTTCACGTTATTGTAAGCACTAAAGAAAATTAAATCAATAAATCCGCAGCCTGTAATTTGAGATCCTCGATTGAAGAAAAATACGTTGTCCGGGAGGGAGGGGGAAATCTTCGAAAGACTTGTAAAACTGTCTTCGCTCCACCAGCCCAGGCCTTCAAGTGCCAGTGGGAATTAAGCTCGTGCTGTAAAATTATAGAAGTGTTGTTATGGCACCTCAAAAAGAAGCAAAGGCCAACTCCCACTCTTGCTAATGAAGCATATGCTTAAGTGGAAAGCTGTGCCAATGATGCTCTTTCTCTCTTTCGAACTGGCCCTGTATCCTTTTCCCGGAGAAAGCTTTGCTGGTGAGCAGTCAGGTACTGATGTCCAGACACTTGGTGAATTTTTCCCCATCACTGGCACTAATACTCTCCGTGACCACTGGCAAGCCAATTAACCTCTCCAAGTGTCACCCTTCCGTGTGTAAAAGGTTAATGGTGCAGCTTGTTTGCAAAGAGCCTGGAGCCTTCCATGAAACGCACTGCATGGATACCCAGCATTGCCGTTGGACTGGAGGGTGTTGTGTTTTTTACTTATATGTTTGGTTGGATAGGTTATAGATTTTGTTGTGGTTGAACGTTGCCTCTTCTCCCTGGTTACAAATAAAAGACTAATAGGTAATCTCACTCTATTACCATCTTCTAGAGCTCCCTAGAGGGTTAAGGGAATGGCAGAGGTTACAGGTTAATAATGCATTCTTTAGTTAATAAAAAAAAAAAAATCACGTGCATCTCAACTGCATAATAGCTGTGGATGGCAAGTTATTAGGCCAAGTGATGTATCAGATACTAAGTAGGTAATGCTGGCAAAGACTCATGAAATAATGAGGTTTTTCCTTTTCCTGCTCCCCCAGTAAATCTTTTATCCTTCGCCTCAGTATAGAACATTAGGGACAGTTTTGTTAAGATTTCTTTCTTAACAAAGATGCTTGTGAATATTTAGGAACCCCTGAAACCAGTGACTTGTGTGTGTATCTAGGTTGTGACGTTCAGCTCACTATTTTATAATCTCTGGAGCAAATGTGGATCCTACTGGCCCCAGAGCAAAGTGTCACATCTTTCACGTTCTTTGCAGATTTACGGAAAAACTTCGAGCAAGACCCGCAGGGAAGGGAGGTTCCCATCGAAGGCATGATCGTGCTGCACTGCCGCCCGCCTGAGGGAGTTCCTGCTGCCGAGGTAAGACCAGGCCTGTTCCCGAGAGGGAGGGCCCGAGTCCTGTGTGCTACAGGTGATGAAAGCCAGCCTGGGTATGGCCTTGTTGCTGCCTGGCCCCAGCTGCTAAAGATGGTGAAGAGACTGTCGGAAATAAGTTGGAAGAGGCAATTGTGTCTCCTCTAATTTCTTGTCGGCACAGGCTCTTGCTAGGCAGCCCGGGTAGGATGTGTTCCGTGCCTTTGCTTTTCGGGACCTCAGTGGGACAGGCAGCATCTTCTGTGTCCTCCATCTGACCTTGGCTTCTGGATCAATCTAATAGGCAAATTCATGTGAAAAAGTGCAGAGAGAAGGAGGTCAGGCCCTAGTGCCACGTTTCATGGGTGTCTGCACTTACTCATCCTTTATTTGCTTACGGGACAAACGTTCCAGGAGTGTTTGTTGTGTTTTAGGTGCTGCGCTGGCATGAGGGATACGAGAAGTGTTGAAGCCACAGGTCTCTGATCAGTTATCCGTTGTTCACAGTGAGGCAGCAGGAATCCAGAGTCACTGTGGTTTTTGCTCCTTGTTTTCTAGAAACTTCTATCATAGGGTTAGAATATAATTATTAGTCATAACACATTGTGGTAGTAGAGATGGTGTCCTTTCAGTCACTATTAAAAGAGGTTCTCATGGATTAGTAATATGGTTATTAAGGCAGTATTGTGCGGGGGTACTCAGAAGTATAAAGAATGCTTGGTAGAATCCTGTGTTTATAAATGTAGGTCTGAGTCAAGCAGTCCATAGGCCAGCTGTGGCTTCTCTCTGGGAAGCTAGGAAACTGGCCGAAGAGCCGTCGTTTAGTCACTGAGAAGTAGAGATATTTAAAAAACAAAAAACAACACAAAAGGATCCTTTGCCTCGCCTTTTAGCAAACATTGCTATGGGATTGTGCATTTGGAAGGACAAAGGAGTGGAAAGTATCAAAGGGAATGAGAAAACATACACACTTGCCAATCTAGACAGGAAGCCTGCAGGGTGGACACTATTCAAAACTCAAATGCTTCCCTGAAATGAAGTAAACGGACTTGAAAATTAAAGTGAACATTCCATGCCTGATGTGAAATGATGAGAAAGGAAAATGCTTATTTTTAGATTTGTATTGGGTTGGCCAAAAAGTTCGTTTGGGTTCTTCTGTATGGAGAGTGTGCCCTGGATTCCTGAGCAGGGGGACAGGCAGCAGGGCGTTAGTGCCCAGGTGAATGTCAATCTCGTTGAGGATGCCCCATGTGCTCCTGGGAGTCTGACTTGGGTACCAGCAGTTTGCTGTAGTCACCACCATCTCTCATAACCAGGCTTCCTTCCAGGCCTGGGCTGGGTCACTCTGTCAACTTTGCCAGCATCAGAGAGGAGTGAAGACGGAAGGAAGGTCATGGTTTTTATTAGCTGTCCTGTGGGAACCGAACATTCTCTAGATGTCTAGAAATTAATTTTTACAACTGGAGGAGAACTTAGATATTGCCCTGGCACAGCCTTTGCACTTTAGAGGCAAGAAAACTGATGCTCAGACCCAAGCCCCACCAAAGGTCTTGCACCTGTTTAAGTGATAACTGTTCGGTCTTCCAAAAGATCCCCAGAGCACTCAGAGTAAGAGTCTATTTTATTTTGGCAACTTATGTGGTCCAGCATAACCTAGCCTGCTTTTGCCTCTGACCTCATCTTCTGCTCCTTCGCTTCTGACCCTGCTATAGCCACACTGGCCTCCTCACTCTTCCTCAGCTGCACCAGCCATGCAACTGCCCCAGGGCCTTTGCACATGCTGGCCCCTCTGCTAGAACACTCTTCCCCAGTTATTATATCGATTCATCCCTTCCTTCAGGGCTTGCTTAGGTATCACCTGCTCAGTGAGGCCTGCTCAGGGCACTCTGATGAAAATGTCACTTCCCTATCCTATGTGTGTACTTTCAAGCCCCTTTCTCTGCTTTATATTAACTCAGCTCTTAGCACAAACATACTGTATTCATTTGGCTTATTTTCCGTCTATTAGAACTTATGCTCCATGCGGGGAATTTTGTTCATTTTTTATTGCTGTATCCCCAGAACATAAAACAGTGCTTTTCACATCCAGGTGTTCAATAAATATCTGTTGAATATGAATGAAAAATTGTTTCCTGCCTTTATTCCTGAATATTTGCGCTTGTACCAGGACTAGCCCCAGACTAAACTGTGAAATCCACTAGACTCTTGTTTTTCTCCTATTCTGGTACTAGAAAATGGGTAAGACCTTCTTCACTCGGTCTTTGAAGACATAAGTAGAAACAAAGAACAAAGGAGAGAAGGGTAGAGAATGTGCAGTCTGGAAAAGTATATAGAATAATAGCCAAAGGGGAAAATAAAACTTGGTGTGTACATGCGTGCAGGAGTGTGTACACAGGCATGCACACCCACACACGCACATTGAAGCATCTTCCCAGAGGCTGCAAGGATTTAGGAATTCTAAGGACTCTGAGGCTCTCTGGGGCCATGGTCGGGAGGGAGGAGCCCTGTGTGGAAAGGGGTTAGCCTCTAGGAAGTAAGCAGCCTTCCTAGCTGTTCACCTACCTGGGAAAAGCTGAACTTGGGTTGAAGCTGACGCAGCTCTTTGGACATCCCTCTGAAGGTTTCTTGCCCCAGCACCCTGTTCTTGAAGGCAAATGAGTCGTGCCTGTTGGCTCAATTCATTTTCCGTCTTTATTTGCTTCTCATCTGCTTTTCAGCTGTAACCACGGGAGCAGATCAGGATGTGAAAAGCTTCCGATAGTAGACACATTACTACAGACAGTTCACATGGTATTCTTGTCTCTGTATCTCCATGTGTCTGAATTTTCCTCTTCTTATAAGGACATGAATTATTGGATTAGGGCCGACCTCAGCCCAGTAAGGCCTCGTGTTAATGTTCTGGGTCACAGTACACCCTTTTCCGAGTAAGGTCACGTGCACAGTGTACGTGTGGACATGAAATTTGGAAGGGGGCCACTCTTGAACTCAGTCCGCTCCCCATTCCCCTTTTGACATCACATCACTCTTATTTTTAGGCATGTAGATGTCATTAGAAATAAATTTCAGAGCCAGGCTGGCTGAAAGTCGATAGAGGGCCATTTCAAGGAGCAGCTGTGGCTGGAGGATGGTTTAAAACAGAAATTCTGAGCTGAGGTGGGAGGTGGAGGAGAAAGCTTTGTTTTCTACATTTTGTATTATAGATGAAAATAGAGAGTGTTTCAGCTACACTGTGGATTAATGGCTATCGTGGGCCCCTAACAAGCTTTTTATAGCATTATCTTAAGGCGGGAAAGCAGCTGGGTTCCAAACACTTGAGTTACTTTGAAATTTCACTTATTTGTGAGTTGGATACTACCTATATCTGTGCACCAGTATTTACAGCTGTTTTAGTTTCAGCAATAGCTTACACACTAGTTATTACCACCAACATCCGTGTTTTTGTTGAAGGGAAGGCAGACCCAGAGAAGAAAGCTGTGAGAGAGACAGACACAGAGAGGGAAGGAAGGTGAAAATGTTCATACCTTCCACGGTCGGGGTCTCGCAGGGTGGAGATGTCTGCCAGTGCCTGTCGTGGGGTCTTCAGGTCTCAAAGAGTGTTTTTGTGCTTACTGACCTCATAGTCGTGTGAGGAACCTACAGTAATGACTCTTCGGAATGGCGGAAACTGGGAACTGTGCTTGGAAATTGATTAGTTGTGAAATTGTCACTGTGAAATAGCATCAGTCAGAGTTATCTTCCCTGAGCAGACGGTGTTCCACCATCTCCACTGCACCACTGGTTCCCTTCCTGCCCACCTCCTGTGGGACCCAAGGGGTCATCAGTAGAAGGAGTTGTGGCTGGCAGGGCTACTGATGTACCAGCTGTACCTGCAGTGGCATAGGAGGTGGAGGTCTCCTACTTGGCACATTGAAAGGAACCTCGGGGGCAAGTCTTACTTTCACAAGACATACACGATTGCCTTCTCTCTGCAAGGTAGAACTTACTTGGCAATTAACTAACTCCATCTATATGACCAGAGAAGGTAGTTTGTATAAGAACAGAAAGAGCTACCATTTATGGAGTCTCTCCGTGGGCCAGGCACTGTGTTTAGCAGTTTCTCTATGTTATTTCATTTAATTTGCAGAAGACTGCTGTGAGATGCTAGAAAGCTATTGGTACTTTTCGTCCATCTTACAGAACTTGTCCAAGCTCCCAGATCACCAAGAAGCCAATTGAACCTTAAAGCTCAGATCTTTCTTTTCTTTGATAGTTTATGTTTCTTTTTAGTGAGATGGTGGGTTTAGTTGGTTTCCCCCAAAGCCTTTATGAAGCTTGGGAGCCCCTAGGCCAGTGATGGCATACCTGCTTGTTCTGCTGCCTGACATTCCACCCACCCTTAGACATAGAGTTTTTTGTTTAAAATCTCTTCTAGCTAATTTGCTAATCCTAAATCTGCTATAAATGCTGTGTTTCTTTGTTTGAAATAGGTAATCTGGTGATAAAACTAAGAACAGAACACTGAGAGAAAATAGAGGCTTTGGGAGCTGAGGAAACAAGCAGCCTGGAGCAGGGCCGCTGTGGAGTCTCTGTGCTCCCAAGGACCAGGAACCTGGGTTGGATGCTGTCTTAGCGAATGAGAAGTACTGAATGTCTGCAGTTCCAGAGAGGGTGCCTTGGAGGGGAAGAAAAGGGGGCATATGAAGGGGAGAGGATAAGGGTAATCTCTACTCTCATTACAGTTTTCCCCACATTTGGCCATGGCCCCGACAGATCTCCTTGTCGTAAAGGGCCCCGGATATATTCTGATGAGCACATACTCATGTCTGTATCCCAGGGCTCTCTCTCCTGGGATACAGCCATGGCGTCTGGAAATGGTCGAAAGGGAACTGAGGATTGTTAGTGGGGCATCGCGGGGGGAAAGTATGAACTTCAGAGTCGAACGGACTGGGGTTCAACACTGACTAGCACTTCCTAACTTCTAGGACCTACAGCAGTACTAGCCACCCTGAACCTCAGAGTCCTCATCTGAAAATAGGAAAAGTACTTTTCCTGTAGGATTGCTCAAAGAAGAAGGAAACCCGAGAATTTGCAGAGCATCTAACACAGTTTCTAATACTAAATAAATAGTAGAGATTATTGTGACTTCTTTTCTTCCTCCTTTTCTAAAGCATCATGAGCCTTTGATTCTCAGAGGAAGATGTAGGGCTCCGTATGGTTGGGGATTCAGATTAAAGCCGAAAATGCTTGCAATTTCTAACACATTCTGAGCCCCATGAAGAAGGTTGCTGCTAAGACCATCCCTTGTCACCGTGGGCTCCCCAGCCTGTGCCCTTTGTTCTTGCCTTTGAAGCTCATCAGAGGTTGAAGGCACTGTGAAGTTTCCTGCTTTCCTCTCTTGTAATCTTGTGCGTGGAGGAAATAAAAGGTTATTTATAGAAGCTGGTGACTATCAATGTTTTTCACCTTGCTTATCCCATGAAAGAGTCTTATGAATGGCATTATTGTTATACTTAAAACACTTTTGAAAAATGGTATAGGAACTCGGAGGTTCTCACCAGACTCATATAGACACAGGTTTGATGAAATAATTGGTCGTACACTTTTCCTAAAATACCTGAAATGTGAACGGATGATAATTCAAGCTTTTCTAAATGCTGTGAGCGCATCCTGTCACTAGATGTATTCGAACGTATTCGTCACTACAGTTGCTTTTAACCTTAACCTTGGGGCAGTTCTAACTAAAGATGGAAGCTTTTTAGTGTTTGACACCATTGTTTAGCTAAAACCAATTTGCTCTTTTCAAAACAATTCATTATCCCACGCTGCACTTTTTTATACTCCCCAGTTAAATGGAAAATCTATCTTTCATAAAAGTTAGAAATTATGTCCAATGAAAATCCGACATTTTAATGCTTTTCCACAGATTAAAATTGTAGAGTTCTCAATAAACCCTGATTTACTGATGTTGGTTGTAAAATGGTTATGCTGTTAATAAAGTCTGTAAATCTTAACAGGTTATGTTTGCCTTGGACAATAAAACTTGCCCTAAAGGCTTAGTATCTAAGACTAATTCTGCACACATCAAGGGAAACAGCCTCCTCAAAATCATTCAGTGTCTGAGAATTAAAGCCCAAAGCCAAGCAACTGACAGATTCTAGCCTTGAGGCACTGCATGCCGGGCAATCTTCTTGTTTTTATCTCTTGAAGGAGTCAAGACGGTGCTGGAATTAGAAAGGTCAAGAAGGTCAAGGGCCATGTCTTGGCTATTGTGAATAGTGCTGCTGTGAATATACGGGTGCATGTTATTTTCTTGCATTATAGTTTTCTCCAGATATGTACCCAGGAGTGAGAGTGCTGGATCATGTGGCAACTCTGTTTTTAGTTTTTTGAGGAACCTCCATACTATTTTCCATAGTGAATGGATAAAGAAATTGTGGTACATATATACAATGGAACACTACTCAGCCGTAAAAAAGAATGAAATAATGCCATTTGCAGCAACATGAGATTATCATACTAAGTGAAGTAAGTCAGATGGAGAAAGACAAATTCCATACGGTATCACTTACATATGGAATCGAAAAGATGACACAAATGAAGTTATCTACGAAACAGAAACAGACTCACAAACATGGAGAACAGACTTGTGGTTGCCAGGGGGGAGGGGTGGGGGAGGAATGGATTGGGAGTTTGGGGTTAGCAGATGCAAACTATTATATAGAGAATGGGTAAACTACAAGGTCCTACTGTAGAGCACAGGGAACTATATTCAATATCCTGTGATAAACCATGATGGAAAAGAATACGAAAAAAGAATGTGTATATATGTATAACTGAATCACTTTGCTCTACAGCAGCAATTAACAACATTGTAAATCAACTATACTTCAGTGTAAAAAAGTAATTTAAAAAAAAGGTCAAGAGCCTTAGTCAATGTAGTGTGAGCTTGGAGAAGGTTCCCTTCTCTCTGCTGGCCACCAAGTGGGCTTTGGCATTCTTGTGTAAAAAGGGGAGGTCCCAGGAGCGGAATGAAAAAATGTATTTTCTGTTTTATAAAGTGTGTCAGAATCACACACGTGTTAGAAGCCAAATTACTGGGGGTGGGGGAAGTTTAAGGGAAGATGATCATTCTCCTTCCGGATGCCCACGTGGAAATGAAAGTTTGTTAAAGGAGCTCTGTTAGTCTTGGTAGACTTGGTGGACGTTTGTCCTAGTTTCTGATGTTTAGGCAATTTCTTTTTAAGTCTTACCTCCCTAAGGTAAAAGCTGAAAAACGAATTTTCTAGTCGTCTTTGTGGTTCGGCCCACTCATCAGGTGTTCTCACCCAAGATGGGCTGGAGAAACGAGCAATGTGAGGTGGTACCTGTACGGAAATGCTTCTCTGGAAGGGATGGTGGTGGCGGAGATGCCCAGCTCCTAGGGGCAGCCAGAAGAACTGCCATCTCTCTCTCCCAGGTCTCACGGTTGCGAGCCCTGTCAGCGTCATGGTTTTTGAACTGTGAGGGTGTTGCTAGGCGACCGTCCCTTTCCCTACGATGTGGTTGGTCGTTGTTCCTGGCTACTTGGCAGTCCGGTTGGGCTTTTTGGCCCTCCTGGAGGTTCCGGGCGCTGCTAATCTTCTTTAATAAAGTCTTTTCCTGACTAAACAAGCCAGAGCAGAGTTCGTTGCTAGCAATCAAGAATCCTGAGCATGACAGGGCTAGCGCCCTGTCTTACTCTTTCAAGGATGCCTTTGACGAATATCTGAGAGTGGCCATTGGAACCAAGCGAGTCACTGTAAGCTAAAGGCTGTCTGTGGGCTGTGATCTCTCTCTGTTTTTTTTTTAATCTATAAAATAAGGAGAGGGGCTAGAATCCCCCTAAGGTCCCTTTCGTATCTCTCATTATTCCTGATGTATGAACAGTAGGATCTGCATTATATCTCTGACTTGTTTTTTTTAATAAACTTATTAATTAATTTATTTATTTTTGGCTGTGTTGGGTCTTCGTTTCTGTGTGAGGGCTTTCTCTAGTTGCGGCAAGTGGGGCCACTCTTCATTGCAGTGCACGGGCCTCTCACTGTCGCGGCCTCTCTTGTTACGGAGCACAGGCTCCAGACGCGCAGGCTCAGTAGTTGTGGCTCACGGGCCTAGTTGCTCCGCTGCATGTGGGATCTTCCCAGACCAGAACCCGAACCCGTGTCCCCTGCATCGGCAGGCGGACTCTCAACCACTGCGCCACCAGGGAAGCCCCCTGACTTGTTTTAATAATTCTGCGAGACTGGTGCCAGAGAGTTTTCAAGTCAGAAGCCTTTTCCCCTTCTTCCCTGTGAGGGTATTCTTAAAGGTTCGTTTGTTTCAAATGTGTTCATCACCATAAAACCCAGGAGAGCATCTTATGACATTGAACTATTTCATACAAGAGTCACTAGACTATTATGTTTAACCTCAAGCAAACAGACTATGAAATGAGGACTGTATTTAAAAAGCAGACTCTTAATAATCCACTGGAGAAATGTTGAGATGCCCAAGTTCTGAAGCGGTGGACCTCAGGTATAAATAATTAATTTGGTACAGCCAAAGCAGAGAGCGAATGTCTAATAGTCCAGATAAACTTTGCTTTGAGGAGACTGACAGTGAAGACCTTTACAGAAAGTGACATTTGATTGGAATGTATAATATTGTAACAGAAACCTAATGGACTCTTAGAAAAGGGAATGTTGAATTGTTTAAATGCTAGTAATTAAGTGCCCGTAAATTACTTCTCTAAAAACATTCCTGCAAAAAGAAATTTGCTATCTTAAGAGAGATGGGAAAATGAGGTTAATATAAGTTATTTAAAAAGTGAATGTCTACAGCCCAAATACCCTCATCATTAATACTGGTCCTTAAGTAAATCTTATTAATGGACCAACTTTTACCACATCCTGATCTGAGAAGCTCTGGTTCCTTACCGAGGAAGAAAAGAAGCCATCTAAAGCTCCTGATTCGTATTTATTTTCTTTTTTCTTCTCGTTCTGTATTCCTGGAGTGGGGGGGGGGGGCGAAACATGGAAGATAGAATTACATTTTTCAAAGCCAAGGGTAGAGACACACAATGAGGTGACAAAGGTAATGTAGTTACTGGTCTTGCCGCCTCTTAACTTTTTTTTCCTACGTTCTTCTAGGTCAGCTTCACACGCTCAGCTTGCTTTCTTTCCAAGCACTACTCTCTGGCCGTATTATTTACGGTCCTATCTCTGTGTCCGCGTAACCATTTCTCTTTGGAAGGTCCTTGACATCCTCCGTCTGTCAGTCATTTTCACAGTCTGGGAGGATCTGTACTAACCCAGCCAATCTCTGATTTCCTTCCTGGCCGTCCCAGGTGACACTCATTTTTCTTTCTTAGAAATACCTAATTTAATTGGTGTGGCCTGCTCAAGTAAGGACCGCAGTTTCTCCCTTTCTCTAAACACTTTTATTTTTTTATTTTTAAATTTTTATTGGATATAGTTGATTTACAATGTTGTTAGTTTCAGGTGTACAGCAAAGTGAATCAGTTATACATATACATATATCCACCCTTTTTTAGATTCTTTTCCCATATAGGTCATTACAGAGTATTGAGTAACATTCCCTGTGCTATACAGCAGGTCCTTATTAGTTATCTATTTTATATATAAATAGTAGTGTAGGTATGTCAATCCCAGTCTCCCAATTTATCCCTCACCCACCTTATCCCCTGATAACCGTAAGTTTGTCTTCTATATCTGTAACTCTGTTTCTAATATTATTTTATTTTTTTGCCATGCCACACAATTTGTGGGATTTTAATTCCCCGACCAGGGATTAAACCTGGGCCCTCTGCAGTGAGAGTGCAGAGTCCTGACCACTGGACCACAAGGGAATTCCCTAAACTCTTTCTTTCTTTCTCTTTTTCTCTTTCTCTGTCTCTCTCTTTTTCTCTTTCTCCCTTTTTCTCTCTGTCTCTCTCTCCCTCTCTCCCTCTCTCCCTCTCTCCCTCTCTCCCTCTCTCCCTCTCTCCCTCTCTCCCTCTCTCCCTCTCTCCCTCTCTCCCCCTCTCCCCCTCTCCCCCTCTCCCCCTCTCCCCTCTCCCCCTCTCCCCCTCCCTCCCTCCCTCCCTCCCTCTCTCTCTCTCTCTCTCCCTCCCTCCCTCTCTCCCTCTCCCCTTCTCTCCCTCTCCCTCCCTCCTTTCTTTCCTTCCTTCTTTCCTGTGTTGCGTCTTAGTTGCTGCGCGGGCTTTCTCTAATTGCAGCGAGCGGCGGCTACTCTTCATTGTGGTGCACGGGCTTCTCATTGCAGTGGCTTCTCTTTGTTGCAGAGCATGGGCTCTAGGCGCGCGGGCTCAGTAGTTGTGGCTCATGGGCTCTAGAGCTTAGGCTCAGTAGTTGTGGTGCACGGGCTTAGTTGCTCTGCAGCATGTGGGATCTTCCCGGAGCAGGGCTCAAACCCATGTCCCCTGCATTGGCAGGCGGATTCTTAACCACTGCACCACCAGGGAAGCCCCTTCCAAAACACTTTTATAGCGTAATGCTATGAGCACTTTTTTTGTTTGTTTTCATTTTTTTCCCCCCTACCTCTTGTATTTAAATTCTATGACTGTACGTCGTATTTCCTCAAGCTAATTCCCTTCAGGATAGGAAATGCAAATGATACCTTTCAGTATCCTTTTCCACCCCATCCCTCCCACCTCCCACCTTAGCAGATAACACCTAGGCTTCTGGGAATAGTCTGGAAGCCTCTACGTCTTAGTGGTATACATAACAATAAACTGTTAAATTCAAATGATCACTTTCAAATTTACAAAGATTTTCATATATATTGACTCATTTGGTCCTTAAAGCTACCATGTGTGGGTAGCCAAATATAGCAGCATCTCTGTTTTACAGCATCATTGATTCCATCTATAACTTCATGGAGAAACTACTCTGTTGCTAACATTTCATTGCATTTGCACTCCATGCCAGGCACTGTTCACTGAACTCTCACAGCAACTTTCTGAGGTAGGTGACAATTACACGCCAGTTTTATAAATAAGGAAACTGAGGCACAGAATAATTAAGCAGCTTACTCAAGGGCACAGTTACTGAATGATTAAGCCAATCGTTGAATCCAGACAGCCTGGCTTCTGAGCCTGTTCTCTTAAACTCGACCTGATGAAGCTTCTTTATGTGTTGGACGTTGTATGCTGAGCACAAGCTGAGTAAGATAAGAAGCCCGTCCTTTGCTCGCCCACCATCTTATTTCATGCATATGCAACTAAGAGTATGGACACAAGATAATGGCATAAGTGAAGGCATATGTGTATATGCACACACGCAAGCCTACTGCTTTTCCTCAATTTCTTTTTTTAAACTTATTTCATTGAAGTATAGTTGATTTATAATGTAGTGTTACCTTCTGCCGTATAGCACAATGATTCCGTTATACATATATATATACACACACGTTCTTTTTCATATTCCTTTCCATTATGGCTTTTCACAGGTTATTGAACAGTGTTTACTGTGCTATACAGTAGGACCTTGTTGTTTATCCATCCTATATATAATAGTTTGTATCTTCTAACCCCAGACTCCCAATCCATCTATCCCCCGCCCCTCTCCCCCCTTGGCAGCCACAAGTCTGTTCTCTATGTCTGTGAGTCTGTTTCTGTTTCGTAGATAAGTTCATCTGTGTCATATTTTAGATTCCACGTCTAAGTGATCTCATACGGTTTCCTCCCTTTCTTTACTCTTGGCTGTGATTCCAGGGCTGAGCCTAACTGTTCCCCAATTGCAATGAAACCCCATCATTCGCTGGCCTTGGAATCTGCCTTGTTTTCAAGTCCCAGAGATGCACTGGCAGAGTTGCTTCGTGCCAGTGACCACTTTGAACAAACTTTGATGGGATGCAGAATATCTCTTTATCCTCCGCCCTCTCTTCCCCTCCTCTTTTTTTTCCTCCGGCAGAAAATTACATGCTTTATCCTTTCAAAATATAAAATTTTTGTATTGTGCTTAAGGTCTCTCAAATTGGGAGCACAAACAAACAGATCAAGAGGGAAGGCAGTGTGGAGGAAAATACGAGAAGGTCAGCAGTCAATCAATCAGTAGTAAACATCGAAAGAAAAACACATAAGAAAAGGAAATGCGTAATTTCTGAGTTAACATAGCGAAGGTGTAGAACGATTCCTCTGTCCTGTGCCGCCTTACACAGTTCAGCAGCCAGAAACAGGCTTTATGTCCTGAATCACGCAGACGTAAAAGCTTCCACATAAAGAGCTGCCGTTCTGTAATTCAGCAGTAACGCTCCATGGGCGTGAATCAAGAACTCCGTCCTGACCCTGCTGAGGGAGCGTGGATTTTAATGCTTCTCTGAAGCACACCACATGCCATCCTGATACACTTAGCAAATGTAGACTGCCTTTGTTTTTTAGGCAGAACTTATTCAAATAGAAACCACCAACCAGTGCCATCACAGCTTCTCCTGGTGATCCTCTGCTGTGATTCCCAGATTCTGCTGGCTACCTGTCTGGTCTCTTGGGGAAGAAATGCCGCCTTCTCTAATGCCTTTTGTTTTTAGTTAACTTTGGGCAACTGAAAGGTACACCAGCACCCTGCATGATTTTTCACGTAACTGCTAGTCAAATAGAGTGTGCCCGTTTCTCCTTCGTGGGGTCATTAGAGACCCGCAGAATAAGCACCTGCCTCCGGGTACTGTGGAGATACGCCCAGCTCATCTTATGACAAGTTAGCTTCAGATCCAGAATTTGTGTCTGTTTCAAGAACCCTAGATGGCCTCTTTCATCGCCCTGTACAGCTCTCACGCTTCTTCACTCTGTAAAATCTTAAGAAGCTGTGATCTTCCCACGGAGCCACCTGAGATTCAGCGCAGTAAGTACATTGAGTGCAAGAGCGACTCCATGAAACTCCCAGAGCTTTAGCTGGTGCAAGTCACAGTGGCTTCCACACCCTAAAGGACAGGCCTGCCACTCTAGCTTAGCATAGCTCACATCTGCATAGAACTCCAATTCACTTGCCTCTGTCAGTTAAGCTTCCGAGAAAAAACATCCCGCTGTGGTGACTTTTGATTTAAATATAATGGAGTCTGCCTTGGCTAGGGCTTAACGGAATTGGAACTGTTCTTTTAATTGTTGATTCAGTCTTGCCTTACAGACCTGACTGTCAGTCATCCCAACAGATTCTCTGTCTAGATGTGCTCGTTCATCATGTGTGAGAGCTGTCATCCTCCGTGCACCACCAGCACTGGCCCCTGCTAGTTACAAGTGATGGTCTAAACATCGATTTCTGTGTGCAGGAAGTGTCAGATGGCTGATTGGTGTGCCAGCTCCACAGTAGCATTCGGGGATCACCTCTGGGAGGCAGCTGTGCCACAGCAGGGGAACAGAAGAGCAGATCTGCCTAATGCCACCCCAGCTGGACAGGAGCAGTCACTGGTACCTAAGTTCTGTATGAGGCTAGGTGGTCCGTTTGACCTTTCCTTGTCATCTGTGTACTGCTTGAAATACCTTAGCTACCATATCTGTGTATGTTTGGAAGGAGTAGAGTATTACGTGGGAATGAACGTCATGCATTTGCCCGGAAAAATGTGCCTCCTTGATAGGCAGGGAACTCACATTCTCCTTTTTAATTAACTCATTCAAATAATCATTGATAGGAATTGGCGCTGTAGAGGGGTGATGGTAATGGCAGATAAAGAAAAAAGATAACAAAGCTAATGGGGAGAAAAGACCTCCAAGCAGATGGGAGCTGACAAATGCTGGATTGTGTGTATAGGTCATTTCACTCAGAGCCACGATGTTAGAATCCTCACGAATGGCCGTGGTTGTTAGCTGCCCTACACGTGAGGACCACGTGCCAGGCCCTCTGCTAGGCACTTGCCATGTGTCGTCCTAGTTCATTCTCACAGCTGAGTTAGGTACTGTTATCATTTTCACTTTACAGATGTGGAGATTGAGGCTTAAATTAAGTAACTTCCCCAAAGTTCCCGTGAGAGTGAGGGGCCTTAGTTCTCTTCGATTTCAAAGCCCACATCTTTAGACAACCCTATAGTGTCTTGCTGTTTAACCCTGTGCCCAGTAAGCGAGGAAGTAGTGATTCCAGCAGAGCTGTATCTGATTCCCATGTTGGATTCTTTGTGTTACATCACACGACCATCCCATTGGTGCTGGGTCAGTTGTAACTGACACCAGAGCGTGATTTAAAGACAGCTCATGGACAGGTCTCTTGCTTGGTCTAATACAGCTTTAATCTGTCACTACTTCAATAGATGGCTTCTTTGCCTCAAGGCATACCCAGGAATGAGGCACAGTCTCTATTCCTGACAAGCCCAAGCATCCAATAAATGAAATGAATGTGTAAATAACTATCTAAAACAGAGTGTGCTACCTCTAATAATAGAACATTAATAAAATAGGAGGGACATGATTATTTCTTTTGGCCAGAGTGGTCAACCAAGACCCTGCCGAATGTACTTCCCATAGAGGTTTTTTTGTTTTTGGGTTTTTTTACATCTTTATTGGAGTATAATTGCTTTACAGTGGTGTGTTAGTTTCTGCTTCATAACAAAGTGAATCAGTTATACATATACATATGTTCCCATACCTCTTCCCTCTTGCGTCTCCCTCCCTCCCACCCTCCCTATCCCACCCCTCCAGGCGGTCACAAAGCACCGAGCTGATCACCCTGTGCTATGCGGCTGCTTCCCACTAGCTATCTACCTTACGTTTGGTAGTGTATATATGTCCATGCCTCTCTTTCGCTTTGTCACGGCTTACCCTTTCCCCTCCCCATATCCTCAAGTCCATTCTTCAGTAGGTCTGTGTCTTTATTCCTGTCTTACCCCTAGATTCTTCTTGACATTTTTCTTTTTCTTAAATTCCATATATATGCGTTAGCATATGGTATTTGTCTTTCTCTTTCTGACTTACTTCACTCTGTATGACAGACTCTAGGTCCATCCACCTCATTACAAATAGCTCAATTTCTCCCATAGAGGTTTTGAAGGATGAATAAGAGGTCACCATGGTAGAAAGTTACACAGAAAGCTCAAGGTGCAGGATCAGCTTGATTAAAAGCAGGCAGGTATCAAACAGCATGGTTGGCCAGGAAGCACAGTTAGTTTCTTTTTGAGAGACCCTAAAGGACACGGGGAAGAATCACTGAAGTGAAGACTGATGGAAAGTCTTGTTGGCCATCTAAAAAACTTTGATTTTTCTTCTTTTTTAAATTTTTAAAAAAATCTATTGAAGTATAGTTGATTTACAATATTGTATTAGTTTCCAAAATGCAAAATGATTTAGTTATACCTATATGTGTGTATATATGTATATTCACTTTTTCCCATTCCTTTCCATTATAGTTTATTACAAGGTATTGAATATAGTTCCCTGTGCTGTAGAGTAAATCTTTGTTGTTTAGAAAAACTTGGCCTATTTGCTCGCAGGGGATAGGGAGCCAGTGAAGGATTCGAATCAGAGAAGTGAGATGCCAGATTTATGTGTCTGTCTGTATTTTTCCATGTCCGTATATATTTTAGTTCAAGGACCCAATAGTTAGGTGGCAACAAGGAAGCGTGTAGGAAGTTGTAAATGTGTGTGTCTCTGTGTCATCATGGGAAGTGACTTTATGAAAATTCTGTATTTGTAAATAAGTAACTTCAAACTTGCAGAAAAGTCTCAAGAATGAGACCAAGATCGGTATCCGCTGGCGGCGGCGGTGGCCGCGATGATGGAGATCCAGACGGACAAGGGCGGCGCCGTGGTCGTGTACCAGGGCGACTACTGCTCTGGCTCGGTGCTGTCGGAGCGGGTGTCCATCTACCGCGAGTCCGAGCGCCTCATCCACTGCTGCACCGAGGAGGTGGTCAAGGAGCTGATGCCACTCGTGGTCAGCGTCCTCGAGCACTTGGACTCGGCGCTCAGCAAGAAGCAGAGGAGCACGAGGCGGCGCTGGAGCCGCTGTGCGAGGACGAGCCTCTGCTCACCCAGTAGTAGCCGGAGAAGGTGCTGCGCAAGCAGGCCGAGGAGAAGTTTATCGAGTGTGAAAATGCCTTGGAACAAGAGAAGGAAGAGCTACAAATCCAGGTGGAACACTGCAAATTTCAGACCCCGCCAGCCGGAATTGAAGGCCAGAAACTCTGCAGATCAGATTTCCCGGCTGGAGGAGCCAGCGTCAGAGATGCAGGAGGAGTGCAACGCCCTGCACCAGCGGCACACCGAGGTGATCCAGACCTACGGGGAGCACATCGGGAGGTCCGAGATGCGGCAGGTCGCGGGGAGCAGCCAGACCGAGAGCACCCTGCCGGGGAGGAGGTAGAGCAGGAAGCCGGACGCCAGCGCCTGGTGCCCTCCCCCTAGAGGAGCCATGGTCCCCGGGCGTCAGGTCGGAGTGTGTGGCTTGAGTCGGGCTGTGTGGTGAGGACGGCGCCGAGCAGGTGGGGGGCTGGGATGGGCCTGCTGCGGGTCCGCAGGCCGACACGGAGACCCAGGGAAAACCGCGTCGTCCATCCCAATACCTGCAAGTTCCGTGTTTCTGAATCTGCCTACTCTGTAACTTTATTTGTAGCCTCAGAATCACCACTCACGGTCCAGGGGCTGGTCAGTGGGGACTGGATGGAACCCAGCTCTGGCCCCTGTCCTCTAAGACATGGTACATACTTGCGGCGCCTCGTTTTCTGTTTTGTAAAATAAAGGAAACAGAATGTACCAGGATGAGTGAGGAATGAAGATTCTAATCTGCGTGAGATGCGTACGTACCTGTGTACCTGTTTCTTCTATGATGAGCAAACGCCGTGTTTGCGGTGACTTTGTAGAATACAACCAGCTGGACTCGCGAGGATCGACTCTAGGCGGTGGGGAGGTCCGCACACCTCGGTGACCAGCAGACGCGCCCCGCCGTGCTGGTTTTATTCGGGGAGCAGAGAGAAGCCTGCAGAGGCCAGGTTTCTGCTCCATCTTCAGTCAGGATAAAACTGCACCTCTGTACCCCGGGAGCGGACTGGCGGAGATCTTCTCCAGGGCGTCGCGTGGGAGGCCACGCCTCCATCAGGCTGGAGGAGGGAGGAGGCGCTTGAGGCCGGAACCCCAGGGCCCAATGGATGGAGCTCGTCTTTCGTGCCTCTGCGGCTGCGGCCCCTTATTCCTGCCGCGAACACACGAAGCCCCGGGTCTGGTCACGAAAAGGCTCTGTTTTCTCTGCACCTGTCTCCTTGGTGGGTGATGTCTGCAAACAAGGAGATTCAGGCCCTTCCATGCTGGGCATCCTCTGCTACTCACTGGGCCATGGTGGGCGGAGCTGTGGAGTCTTCCTTTGAAAACGGAAAGTGTAGTATGTCAGCGGAGGCCTAGCAGGGCCTAGGAAGGGCGGTCATCCAGGGGACCACTGGCATGTTTTTAGGCAGTCTCGCTGCGTCCAGTGGGGAGTAGGGGATACAGCCGTTGTGGACACTTTCTTTCTGTAAATGCGTGCGCCCCAGGAAAGGGTATCAGGGGGTCCTTAGCCCCCCCCTCCCGCCGCCCCAGCTCTGTGAGAATTAAGTGAGGGAATGTGGATCAAAGAGGGCGTTAAACTACAAAACCCATGGCAGATGTCGTTTCTGGGTCTGTTTTATCTGAAGGTAGGAAATACCCGTCTTCAGGCCACCGTTTCCCGACACACTATGAAAGCCTCCCTCCTGGCCCTCAGGAGTCACCAAGGGAATTTCCAAGGAACTGCACCGAACGCCAGCGTGGAATCGGGAGCTCCTCGTGTTGTTTTGGGGCTGCAGAGGCTGGCTGTTCGGGCATTACCTAGAGTTTGGGCTCCGGCCCAGGTTCCCGCCCAGCCTTGTGTCCCCATGTGATCCTCTTCAGGGCGTCCCCGAGGCCGAGGTGTGCGTGGCTGTGTGTCCATCCTCCTGTGCCTTGGCAGTGAAGAGCCGCCTTCCTGTGTGCGTGTGTTGCAGGGAATGTGGCCGGCACAGTGCTTGTTTGGGAAGCAGAGAGGCAGGGCCGCGTCTGGGCTGCCTCCATCGCTCTGCCAACTGTCTGGCGACATTTAACCTCACAGTGGTGCCCAGAATGGCTTGCCCTGTGGTTGCTGCCACAGCGTATGAGACTCTGGGCTTCTGCTGGCCCTGCTGCCGCCCCTGCCCCCCCAACCTGGACACTGGGCTGTGATGGAGATGTTCCCAGGGCCCAGTTCCCAGGGCATGTCTGACTGCCCCAGGCCCACTTCCAGGTGAACGGACGTGGACGGCAGCCACGCCTCCCATGTCCAGAGGGCATGGTGGTGGAAGAAGGGAGCACGGGCCTGCTCTCGCTGCACCGGGCGTCGGCCTCTGTAGGGCTCAGAGGGTGCAGATGTCCCACTGTGGCCTGTGCTGCTGCAGCAGGTGAAGGGGAAGGCCCCGTGCTGCCCTTCTGGCCTGCTGTTCTCTGGGGTGTACCCTGCCTGCCACAGCTACGATCATTTGGGCACAGACATGTGTCTGCCTATCTCCTTAGTTCAGACTCTCCAGCTCCCCAAGGAGGCTCGTCCTTAGTGCTGGGGAGCCGCTGAGCCCACACAGGCAGAGTTTTCCTTCAGTCCTGGCTTGGTTTCGTGAATTTGTCTGTCTTTAGAATAAAACTGGTGGTGAGGGCTTCCCTGGTGATGCAGTGGTTAAGAATCCGCCTGCCAATGCAGGGGATACGGGTTCAAGCCCTGGTCCAGGAAGATCCCACATGCTGCAGAGCAGCTAAGCCCATGTGCCACAACTACTGAGCCTAAGCTCTAGAGCCCATGCGCCACAACTACTGAAGCCCGCGCGCCTAGAGCCCGTGCTCCGCAACAAGAGAAGCCACTGCAATGAGGCCTGCGCACCGCAGCGAAGAGTAGTTCCCGCTCGTCGCAACTAGAGAAAAGCCCACGCACAGCAACGAAGACTCAACGCAGCCAAAAGTAAATAAAATTTAAAAAAATGATAGACTGATTCATCAAGGAGTTACATGTGTTGGGTGGACATGACCTGGGCTCTGAAGGACGTGATGAATCCATGTAAGAAGAGCTGGATAAAGAGAAAACCAGTGTGAGCAACAGAGTGAGTCAGGCAGACAGAAGTTCTGTTCCCAAAAGAGGTGGTCCTAGTCTACACTCCGCCTCTACTTCTCAAGTGGCCCAACTTGCCTCACATGAAAAAATAAGCCACATTGCACAGCTGTAGACGGCATCTGTGGCCTTGAACCAGTGGGTCAAAGATGCATGCCATGGATGAATCACGTGAGACCTCCACCCTGCTGAGGAAGTGGCCTCCAAGTAGGAAGTCTGCTGAACTGTATCGGAACGCTGACAGAGACACAGTGGGGGTGTTGGGGGGACAACCTATTCTTGGAGCTTGTACCTCATTCTCCACCAGGGCAAACCCAAGATGGGCATGCTTATTCCACAGCTTCACTTGACGGGACTGTCACATGTTGAAGTGGTAGACCTGGCTTCTAGACCCCTTTCTCTACCTCATAATTGGAAAAGCTAAATCCCTTGTTTTGTTTTGCTTTAATGACATCATTACCTTTTCTACTTGAAAAGACAGGGGGCTGGAAAAAAGCAATCTTTGGGGGGGGCCTTAAAATCCAAGGGAGGCATTATTTACTAAATCACATTATTTGAGAACATGGACCTTGGAATCATGAGTCAGGTAGAGTTCAATCTAAGCCCCTCCTTTTATTCGCTGTCTGATCTTGGGCTAATTCTGTAACATTTCTGAACTTCAGGGTCCTCATGAACAAAATGGGATACTAATGTCTCATAGGGACGCTGTGAAGATTGATTCAAATGAGATCACGTGGTTATAACATTTACCTGAGTTCCTACCACGTAGCATAGTAAATGGTTATTGTTAATAGTAGTCGTGTTAGATAGATAATAAAATCCATTAACACTTTATTGCTTTATTTTTACTGTTTCTCCATAGTGTATGATTGGGGAACCAGATCTGCCTCTGTGATGTTCTCACATTGTTAATATGTTGTTGATGTGAGGTCGTGTTGAGGTTTACATCCACTCTTCTCTCTTCCTGAACCATGTGGTCCCACTTCGTTCCCACCCGGCTTAACCTGTTCTCATCCTGTTTCCATCCAGGCTAATGCCTTCTTGCCAGGCGATCATGATCTCCCTCGGTTTTAAGGATGTAGAGACTGTGGGAGTCATGTGTTCTCAGTGACAAATTCATTTATTTTCAAAGTAAAACAGTGCGACGTGTGAACAACTTGATTTTGTCGTTGGAAGTGCTCTGTACCAGTCAAGGTGGGAGATCAGGATCAATATGAGGAAGGGATCTGAGCTCCAAGTGGTAGAGTCAGCAAAAAGGATAAAGTGTCACCCTGCCTCTCGGATGGTAATTTCTCACTGTCTCATCTGTGATGGCCAGCGTTGTGTTTGCCACAGCAGCTGTCAGACAAACCAAGCCTGGGAAGCATTTGGTCAATACATCTCGTGCATCAAACTCTGAGTCATTTTTATGTTTGTTTGTTCCCCTTATTACTTTCTCTGGCTGAGTAAAATCTCTATTACTTTGGGCTCAGGAACAGAGAATGTGCTGTGAACACCCGAGGCGCACATTCTATTTTATTCTTATTCTTTTTTGTGATGACTTCATTATTCCCTTATGTGTGAGTTTTTCCCCAGATTGTTTTTCTCCCTTTTGCTTTCTTCAGTGCCCTCTTCTTTTGGCTTCCCCATGTATTTAGTCCAGCTGCATGGCAGTGAGCTGGTGCCACGGCTTGGCTTTGCTCCTTCAGTGCAGTCAGTGGCTCCCGGACTTCTGCATTTCACAGACCAATCAAATTAATCCCCTCCCCTCCCTGTAAGAGGATGGGCTAGCCGAGTGTTGCCAACTTTTTTGTTTTTTTCAAGGAAGGACATTAAGACATAAGAGCCATTTTCCATAAATATTATTTCATTCAGAAAAGGGCATTTAACAACATAAAATCACAGAATTATACATTTATTTTTCTTCATTGAAGTATAGTTGATGTACAATGTTGTGTTAGTTTCTGGTGTACAGCAAAGTGATTTAGATATACATATATATATATACATATTCTTTTCTATTATGGTTTATTACAGGATATTGAATATAGTTCCCTGTGCTATGCAAGTAGGTCCTTGTTTTTCTATGTTATATGTAGTAGTGTGTATCTGCTAATCCCAAACTCCTGACTTATCCCTCCCTCAACCCCTTTCCCCTTTGGTAACCTTAAATTGGTTTTCTATGTCTGTGAGTCTGTTTCTGTTTTGTAAAGAAGTTCCTTTGTATCATTCTCTTAGAGTCCTCATATAAGGGATATCATATGAGATTTGTCTTTCTCAGACTTACTTCGCTTAGTAGGATCATTTCTAGGTCCATCCACGTTGCTGCAAGTGGCATTATTTCATTCAGAGTTATACATTTTAAATTAGCTTTATAATGAATTTTACTGTTTTCCTTTTTCCTCTACAAGACTGAAAGCAAAGTCACTGTAGTCCATGCATCTTGTGAATGAGGGATACAAGGCTCCTGTCACCTTCCCTCGGACAACGCTGGTGGATTAGAGTTAAGAATAGTGCTCAAGGCTATCTATAGTGGAAGGAACCATCAAAGATCTCTTTAGTTCTTTAATCAGTTCCTCTGCGTTATTCTTATTTTCAGGAATACCTTTCTTCACATTTTGTCCACGTGTTTGCCATGAAATCAGTACTGCCCAAAAGAGAAATGAGCTTACATTTCCGTTAGAAGCTACAGTCGTGAGTAAAACATCAAACTTTGTGTAGAGATTTGCTAGAACATGGAGAAACAGCCAGACCTTGTGTTGCCCACTAGCTCTCCATGAGCGAACAGGATGGGCCTTGAAAATTGCTATCGTATATCATCCATTCACAGCATGCATGCACCAATGATGATGGTTTTAGTTTTGTATTTGATTTGTACCTTCCTGCGCAAAAGCCCTGGGTTCTGGAATCAACAGCGAGGAATTCAAACCCTGCATCTGTCGATCACTGGCTGTGTGATCTTGGACGACTTCCTCCTCCGCTGATTTTCTCACTTATAAAAACAAAAGAGTTGCTAATAATGCCCACCTCCAGGTAGTCCCAAGATTTAAATGAAAGGAGGTGGTAAGAATGACTGGTACAGTGCTTGGCACAAAGCCTTTGGGGATACAGAGATGCTCCCTTATCCTTTTTCACTGCAACCCCGTTTAAAAGGGAAAACCTAAACAGGGCGTCTCAGAACCGTTCATGGTCTCTCTCTAAATTAACTAATTGCTATGGTTCTTCCCTCTCCTCCATCAGCCACCTGTTTTGGGTCGTGTTCTATATACGTATTTGCCTACATACACCTCCTTGTTAATTTATTCTTTAAAATAGGGCCTTTTTCAATTACAGGGATATTAATTATTATCACCCTTAATTATTGTAATCTGCTGCAGTCTTATTTTGAGTGTGCATGCGTGTGTGTGTGTTTTAACCCAGTAGTCCGTGAACTTCAGCAGCCTAAGGTAGCCTTTTTTTTTTTTTTTTTTTTTGCGGTACGCGGGCCTCTCACTGTTGTGGCCTCTCCTGTTGCGGAGCACAGGCTCCGGATGCGCAGGCTCAGCGGCCATGGCTCACGGGCCCAGCCGCTCCGCGGCACGTGGGATCTTCCTGGACTGGGGCACGAACCCATGACCCCTGCATCGGCAGGTGGACTCTCAACCACCAGGGAAGCCCTATGGTAGCTTTTTATCTGCTTTCCAATAACACTGTTTCATTTCCAGCCCTCACAGGGCATTCCACGGGGATGAGCTCTACAGCTGCTTTCTGACAAACATAAACCTCCTTTGATTTTTGAGTGTTCTGCAGAGGTTGGTACAGTATTCTAAAATACCTTTAAAAGTCTATCATTTGAAAAAAAATGTTAGAAGTGTGCCTTATAGGTGCTCGTTTATCAAATGTTGAACACAGGGTCTGGCACTTAGATGGTCTCCCCTTGATGTTCCCGTGGATATCTACATAAACTGTTACGGTTTATTTACTACTATAGCTTTTAATAGAAATGTAGAATAATTTCTCTTCTGGGCAGTACCGAATTTCATTGCAAACCCATCAACAAAATGTGAAATTCCCATAAAAGCCAAGTTGCAAGGATCGCCAAAGCTGGGAGAGTCGTTGCTGCCTGTTGTAGATGGGCTAGTCTGTTTACGGTTCTTGTACACATACTGTAAGATATAATGTGGCAGGATTGCTATATTGTAATAAAACAATGTGGTGCTCCCGGAAGGAAAAAATGGGGTTGGTGAATTACAGCAGTCGTTGTACCTTGTTCCCCGTTATTGAAAATGTAGTATGATTATTAAATGCATGCCGTGTGCATTTTACACTTCGTGATACGTCTAGGTTTTTATGTGTGCCTGGAATATCAATATTTGCTTTACTTTACTTTCAGGGAACGTTAGTTACAAATACAATAAGCGTGTTTCATTTTTCATTGAGGACACACTGGCTTCAGTTTTCAAGGCGGAGTGTGCAATCGATGCCGATGATTATTGATCTAGAAACTCTGTTGAAAGTAAGCAAGACTGGGTTGGTGATAAGCAAACACAGACACTGCTGCTGCTCTTGCTGAGATGCCTGAAAGCGGAGTGAGTAGCAGTAAATAAGAGTTTAATTAAATTGCTCCTTGGCGGAGAGTGGGACTATTTCTCGGCTTTGGTTTAGAACCCACGGGTTCTCTTTTTCCTTTTGTTGTATGTCTGGCCTTCTCATCAACACTAATGGGAACTGTATGCAGTAAAGGGGCAGCTGACCCCATGTCCCACAGTGTCAGTAAAATACCACATGGATTTTTCCCCCTTGGGCTACTCAGATTTTTTTTAAATGCAAAAAAAGAATTAAATCTCAATGTATAGGAAAATCTCAAGTTATAAATTCTATGTGGTACTCTCAGAGTATCTTATAAATGCTAAAATAATAATCATCATATCTTAGAAACTCATAAAAGATCCATACGGGTTTTGTATAGGACTTTGTTTCAGATTGTAATTATAACCAAAAGATTAAAATATAGCCTCCCCTTGGAATTTAACTGTGATGAGCTATATGCATAGACGTGATGATGGTGCTTGGTGAACCATGCTCCTGGGCTAGAAATGAATGAAAATGATTAATTCGATGCTGTAAGGTATTGCGTTGATAGCAGGGCACACGTAGCCTTCAGCACATTTGGGTTCAAAGCCATATGAAAGATTACAAGTGCTTGAAAATGATTAAAGCAGAGCTAGCAAGGTACGATTTCCACTTGCTGTGTTGCTGTTACCTTCCCTAGAGCACAGACTGGGAATATGTATCATCCAGGCAGCCTCCGTGCTCTAGCAAAAGGGACGTTGCATTATTTCTCTGTACTAGTTCAAACATATTTTGGATGATACTATCAGGCAAACCTGTGTGTCCATGTAGGGACCAAATCTGCTTATGAAACTGCTTTGCTAGTTTGTAATTGCTCTTGTTTTCTGCCAGACATTGCATTTGTCTGTTGGTACTGGAGGTTATTTTCACTTAGTAAAACTCTAGACTGGCTCTGACCACACTGCAGAACACTTAGTACTCATAACCTAGTATGCGCTAACTCTGCTAGTCTGTAGAGACCAATGCCTCTTTCCTACCGACACCTCAGCACCCCTCTACTAAGGAATGGTTAGAGAGGTGACCGTTTCGTTCATCTTTCCAAATTAAACACAGATGTCAACAAAATATATTCAGGGATTTTTCTTTTTTCTTTTTTATTGAAGTATAGTTGATTTACAATGTTGTGTTAGTTTCAGGTGTACAGCAAAGTGATTCAGTTATACATATACCCATTCTTTTTCAGATTATTTTCCATCATAGGTTTTTACAAAATATTGAGTAGTGTTCCCTGTGCTATATGGTAGGTCCTTGTTGATTATTTTATATATAGTAGTGCATGTATGTTAATCCCAAACTCCTAATTTATCCTTCCCCTTATTCAGGGATTTTTTTTTTTTTTTTTTTTTTTTTTTTTTTTTTTGGCCCCGCTGAGCGGCTTGTGGGATCTTAGTTCCTCAACCAGGGGTTGAACCCGGGCCCATGGCAGTGAAAGTGCTGAGTCCTAATCACTGGACCGCCAGGGAATTCCCCAGGGATTTTTAAACAGAAAACAGAAACAAGTGAAAAAAAGCTCTTCATACAGTCCATCATATTAGCCTCTTCCCCAATTTTTCTTACCAGTTTTGTACACACCCCCGGAATAAAACCCAGTGACCTTTAAGATGGAGTTCTAAACATTAACGTTCAGACGTAATCACCTGGTTTAATTAATCTAGTAATTTCTGCCCTAATTTGTTCGATTCATCATCTTGTGAAGACAGAGGAGCTGGGGGCGGGCGTTGGGGGGAGACGCTTAGTACATTCAGGGCACCTTTATTATATTGATTTGTCACCATTCCCTTCATAGCAAAGCATGCAGTCTTTTCCCCTGGTGAATAATTTATAGTCTGTGGGTCTTCTGTCTGAGAATGCAGCCATCTTTACTTAGCAAAATCTAGCCCTCCTGTTTCTGTGGGCAGTAACCCAGGATTTTCAAGTAGTCATCATGGCAGAAAATTCCAAATGCCATTGCCATTCTCTAGTTGATAGCACTTTATTTTAAAAAAAAAAAAAAAAAAAAAAAAAGGCTCTCTTTTTGTACTTACTGCACTGTCTTTTCTTGTTGTGGTTGGAAGAAAGGTGTGAGTCTGGTGTCTAGGTGACAGGCAATACTGCATTTTATAGACTTTGAGATGCCATCAACTGTAAGAAGAGCAATGACTTTGTATACCCCTGAAAGCCAGTGTTTAATTTTAGGATGTTATCAACTATAAACACAACCAGATTTCCAAGATGTCAGTGTGCAAAGTGTGCTTGTATATTTTAGAATCAGAGAAATATTTCTGTCCTTCTTTCTTTGCTTCTCCTTGGTATTATACTTTAGAAACTTGCCAACGCACAAACAATTGTCTTTTAAAAAGATACTCTGAACTTAATGTTTTCAGAAATGGATTACGTATTAAATGACTGTGTCCTACAGAACCCTAGAGTGATAGGTTTTATAGGTTCAAACAGAAGTTAGGTTTATGAAGGGGATAAAGAACAAGCTTGTTATCATAAGCGCTCTGAGGAGCTGGCTTAATGCTGTGTTACAGTGTGAGACTCACTCTTGATGATATAATAATTAGAGATTTCCCACAGGGTGGCCCCTTCTAGAAAATATCTGTATACATCATAGAATTAGCGAATGTTAAATCTGGATAGGATCATAATGATTAGCCAGACTTGTCCAACCCCTTGTTTATACAGATGAGGAAATCAACCTCAGAATGCAAACACAGTCACATTCCAGGCTGGTGCTCCATCATCGCTGTGGACATTCTTGTGGATTTCTTTGGTGCAGAAATGGGGAGGAGACCCAGGGTACAGTTTACATCCAAAGATTCTATCCTCTTGCCTTTTGTATTTGCCATTTTTCTCCCAAACTGCCAGTGCTGTTTCAATAGCAAACCTATATTTTCCCCTAAATGATGGTGGCAATGTTTTCTGTTGTTTTAAATCAAAGAGTGAAAAGCTACCTAAATATGGGCCCTTTTTCAATCACTCGGTCATCTCATAATTAGGAAGGGGTATGTTTTAGTTTCACAAAAGTACGTACAAATTTTAGCACACAGCTGTAACTTCTGTGCTGTAATGTGTTGTCTGTTTATCAGTCTTAAGTTCCCCTCCGAGTCATGAAAGTGTTGAGATCATTATAAATGAGGTCATCTGTATGATGCCTAGACCCAGAATTATTTTAACTTGGGGGTAGCCATAAGATTTTGGTTTTCCCAGCTTTTTTGATTTCCCTTTCTTATTGAATTATTTGAACCCTTTCTTACCTGGCAACTTTTTTTTTTAATACCTTGAAAATAAGAAATATATAATATAGTTACATGTGCAAAAGGCTTTAATTTTGTCTTTTATTTTCTGGATTTAAGTTGATGAATCCAATGAAGTAAATGTCATGAGTTGCTTCCCTGACAGCAGAACTCTGGACCTTTTATACTGGACTTTATCTACTTATAGGAAAGGTGGTTATGATACTGGAATTCGTGGTAAAGCTATTTCAGCGACTTGGAGCATGTACAAACACTCTTGCATTCACTGATCTATACTTCCCCCCCCCCCCCCGCTTGCAATTACTTTGTATGATCAGTATATGATCAGGGATTAATAGGCCCTCATTTGAATTCTGAGCAGTCCTGATCTCAGAAAATAAGGCTAGCATTAGGGATAGTTTACTATTCCTCTGACGCTGGCTGAGTCATCCAGCCTGGTTATACCAGGAGCAGAGAAAAAGCCAAAGCTAAGTCTTATTAGCCCTGAAGAAGCAACAGAGTCCTCTGTTTCTGTGTCATCAAGCCAGAAATATTGTGGCAGTTAAGTGTGTTGAGAATGGTCTGGCTCTCCCTAGGGACTGCCTTGCAAACTCTTGTCTTGTAGAATTTCCCAGGATTTTCTCTGGAATTTTAGGACTGTACCTTCTGATCCAATTTCACTTTCATCTAGTGATTCTTAGAGAGAGAGGAGAAAAAAAAAAGGGCTAGTTAAATCTTCCCCATCTGATTCTGTTAACTGGTTTAAAGTGCTACCAAAGATACGATTAAATCAGAGCCAGAATAGTTTACAAGGGAGAAAAAAATCTGCCAGAATGTTGCCAACTTCATCCCTGCTGTAAGCCAGGCTTCTCCCAAGGGCATAATTTTGGGTCTCAAGGATTCAAGACAGCACCTGGATATCTCTGCTCGGCGATCCTCATTTGTGAATGACAGCAGTTTCTCTGGATGGTGGGTCTCTGATCTCTGCTTCGTGAAAAGGCAGACGATTTGATCTGGAAGGAAGGAGCCTCGGAAACCATTTGACCTGACTGCCTCACTTTAGGGACGGTGACATGAGATCCAGAGACGCCTATGCTTTACTCAAAGTCACACAGCTAGTCGGTGTGACGGCAGCCGCTTCACACACCTCTTCTGGCTCTCGGTCAAGTCTTCGATCACCTGCACCACTCGCGGCTGGACGGCTCCACTCTACACTGTTGGAAAGTTGTTGACCCGGTGGCCGCAGATCGTTAGGTGTTCAGCCTCGTTCGACTTTGTCACCCCAGCACGTGTACGGACCAGGGGAATTCAAGTTGATGGAAGCAGAAGAGTGCTCAAGCTGTTCACTTCCGTGACCAGTAGTCTGAACGGGGCAGAGGAAGAGGAACTTCCTCTGATTTTGCTTAGAGCTCTTCGTGCCTTCACCTGTAGTATGAGGATATGACGACGATCACCCTTAGTCCTGCCCTTATATGATTACGTGCAGGGATTATCTGTAGTTGCGATAGAGCTTTGGGATCCACGGTCCCTCACTCTTGGACTTTCTTCAGAGGGTGTTTAACATGACTAACTTATTTTCCTATGTCATATGATTTTATATTAGCCAGAAAAAGAATTCCTCTGCATCATGTATCCAGTCCTCTAAGGACGAGATGAGTTCCTAACTGGGGTCCGTGTAGGCATCTGCACTCTGCACGTGTCTGCATCACCCACTGTTCCGTCAGGCTCATCATCAAAGCCTTGCTTCCCAGACTCCAGCACAGAAATCAGTTGCGTTGCCACAGAGCAATCAGGGCCTCCTTGCACTTAAAACCAAGACCCAGCTGAAACCAGATGACTGACTGATATCTGCATACGGGAGATGCAACCAGTGGCAAATCTATAAACCTGCCCTGGATCTGTGTTCATAGTGGACAGAAAAGTTTTCTGTTTTTCTCCTATTTGCGGTGAGCTTCAGTCTCTTTTCCACTCATGCTTTCTTCTCAGTATGTGAATGAGGAAAGCCAACATTATTTGGGAAACAAACCTCTTTAACATGGCATTGATTCCCTCCAAAACTTGGAGCTGAAAGACCAGCTACTTTTATTTTGTTTGTTATATGGAATGACATAGACATAGAAATGGGTTCTCTTTTTTTTTTTGGTACGCGGGCCTCTCACTGTTGTGGCCTCTCCCGCTGCGGAGCACAGGCTCCGGACGCGCAGGCTCAGTGGCCATGGCTCATGGGCCCAGCCGCTCCGTGGCATGTGGGATCCTCCCGGACCGGGGCACGAACCCGTGTCTCCTGCATCGGCAGGCGGACTCTCAACCACTGCGCCACCAAGGAAGCCCCTAGAAATGGGCTCTTTGTGACCTCAGTGGTTATGAAGGCTGAAGAAGGGGGCCTTCGATCCCTGAAGGCTGAGTGTCATTTGACTTCACATCCACTGGTGGTCCTCATTCTGTCCGGGTCACCTTTATCCAAGGAAATACGAGAACCTGCCACCAGCCGCGGCCTCCTCCCTGTGCTGCTATGGCTGCCACATTCAGAGGTAGGAGGGGACATGGAATTCTTCTCTGAAGATCACATCCCTGATCCTCTTTCACTGCAGTCCCGTCCACTGCAGGACAGTGCACAAGGAGGTCAGCGCAAAGTCACACCTCGCCTTTATGCTGGTGTCCTCAGACTCACTGTGGGCATTCTGCCCCTCCCAGCTGTTAGCCACCTTCAGGCCAGAAAGGCTCAGATGGGTCTAGGCTGCCGCCTCCTCTCCCGCCACGTGTGTGAGGTCTCGCCTGCTCCAGGAACCCTCCTAGTTCTCAGCTACTGATTGTGGTTCCTTTCGAGCCCCTTTCCTAGTCCAAAACTAACCCTTGACGTCCCACATCTCGACAAACTGCCTGTCGATGGATTCTCACCTCCTTTGTTTGGACTCTAGCTTTAAAAAAAAATATTTTTTATACAATTTTTTTTTTTTTAAAGAAGATGTTGGGGGTAGGAGTTCATTAATTAATTAATTTATTTTTGCTCTGTTGGGTCTTCGTTTCTGTGCGAGGGCTTTCTCTAGTTGTGGCAAGCAGGGGCCACTCTTCATCGTGGTGCGCGGGCCTCTCACTATTGCGGGCTCTCCCGTTTTGCAGAGCACAGGCTCCAGACGCGCACGCTCAGTAGTTGTGGCTCACGAGCCCAGCCGCTCCGCGGCATGTGGGATCTTCCCGGACCGGGGCACGAACCCGTGTCCCCTGCATCGGCAGGTGGACTCCCAACCACTGCGCCACCAGGGAAGCTCCTATTTTTGTACAATTTTTAAAGGTTACTTTCCATTTATAGTTATTACAGAATATTGGCTCTATTCCCCGTGTTGTACAATACATCCTTGAGCCTGTCTTACCCCCAATAGTTTGTGCCTCCCACTCCGCCACCCCTGTGCTGCTCCCCCACTGCTGGCAACCACTAGTTTGTTCTCTGCGAGTCTGCGTCTTGTTGTTACATTCACTAGCTTGTTGTACTTTTTAGATTCCACATATAAGTGATATCATACAGTATTTGCCTTTCTCTGACTTATTTCACTTACCTAATGCCCACCAAGTCCATCCATGTTGCTGCAAATGGCAAAATTTCATTCTGTTTTACGGCCGAGTGGTACTCCATGATGTGTGTGTGTGTGTGTGTGTGTGTGTGTGTGTGTGTGTGTGTGTGTGTGTGTGTGTGTGTATCTCACATCCTCTTTATCCATTCATCTGTTGTTAGGTGCTTAGGTTACTTCCATATCTTGGCTATTGTAAATGGTGCTGCTATGAACACAGGGGTGCATGTATCTTTTCAAATTAGTGTTTTTGTTTTTGTTTTGTTTTTTTGGATATATACCCAGGGGTGGAATTGCTGGGTCATATGGTAGTTTCCAAGTAGGAAACTATTTTTAGTTTTGTGAGAAACCTCTATACTGCTCTCCACAGTGGCTGCACCAGTAGCCTCTAGCTTTAATAATCGGCTCCCTCCTTACAGAAGAGAAGTTGGTTCTCAGGTGCCAACTTGCAGTTCGGATAGTCTGGGTCCCAGTTAATTCCCACGGAGTCTGGGGTCTCCTCTGCAGGGTTCTCCACCTCCCTCCAATAGTACCGTTGACAGTAGAGCCTGCAGCCCTGCTGCCTGCCGTATTCTTTGGCATTCTCTGCTCCCCTGGGGACATGACTCAGTGTGCAAAACGTTGGAATCCCAACTCCCCAGTGTTCAGGTAGACCAGTTGTCTATCTTTACATGCTTGTTAACTTGCTGCCCGATTCAAAATCTAAATATTCTCTTGTCGGTGGTCCCCCGTGTCCCACCTTTTTCTGATTTACAGAGACTTTTTCTAGACCACCGTCAGTAATTTTAGGTGCACATATCCCTTCTAGTCCAATACTAAGCAATTTATTTTATGCTTTTTTTGTTCCTTGAGATGAAGAATTATTTTCTGTTTCGATCCCAGGTATAGCCTTTAAAATATCTAGTCAGAATGGCTAGACCTACATTTTCTGGTGTCCAGTACACACTTCCAGGCACACGGAGGCCCAGAGCAGTGAGTGCAGGCAGCAATGTAGTGTCACAGAGCCTGGGTTAGGCACGAGGCAGGGTCACTTACCCACGGGTAGGAATCCACAGGAACGATCACGTGGAAGGTAGAATCTTGACAAGAAGCCAGATCAAAGCCCGGTGTTTGGTCCAAACCAGTCACCCATTGGAATGTACAGAGAAGAACACAGGCTTTGTAGTTCAAACAAACAAAACCCTGGACTTCATTTTAACTGTACCACTCATTGACCTATGTGACCTTAAGATTTCTGAATCTCAGTCCAGATAACATCTATCGCCCTATGTTGTTGTTAAAATTTTAAATCAGGATTGTTTGGAAAATGGTTTATAAACTCATAAGTGAGACTAAAACAAAAAACTAAACAACATTCACCATTTTGTTTGTGTTGTGCTCTTAAGCATTTTTCCAGAATCACAGAGAATTTCCATTCAATCAAGGCCTATGTACACGGTGCTCATTTTCCCCAAGAAGCAAGAAGCCTGCATATTTTTACTTCAGTGTTAAACTGTAAACTAAACTAGGCAACACACAAAGGAGTAGCAAAGGTTACAGAACAGAGACACTGCAAAACACATCCTTACTAATGGGATCGCTAAAATGAGAATGATTTCCATCCCAAGGTCCTCTGGCACTGACTAGAGAGCTCCTGGTAGAGCCGTGTGAATTCATTTCCTGGGCCTTGGGTGACCTAAATGGATCTATTTGAGAGAATTTAGAGCATTAGAAGAAGTATACTGAGTTCCAGGGTACAGAGAGACAAGTTATTTAGTTTTGAAAGATTACACTTTATGATGCAGGGAAAAAAACAGATGACGTGACGGCATATATTGATTTCAAAATGCCTTTTGTGCAATTATAAGGTAAATAAAGGAACAATTCTTATGGGTTATTTTTTTTCCCTCTCTGGATTTTTCTACAAAGTTACACAAAACACGTACAGACTTCTTAGAAGAGTCCACTAGCGTTTTATTTTTTTTCCCTACTGTCCTTGGGCACCATAATCTACATTCCATTGTGTGGAGTATTTACCTCCTCATTCACTTCTTCCTCCTGAATCTCCCTCCCGACCTCAGTCCCAGGGTGTATTGGCACCCAGGTGTGTCCTTTGGGTTCCAGCGATGCAGCTATAGAGTGATACCTCCGTTGCTATCACCCACCACATCCACACACAAAAAAATATTTTGACTTTGATGCACATTTTATCCTAATGCATTAAGTGTGTGGCTTCCACTTTACCTGTCACTCATCTAGGGTCTACTCACCTACCCAGGAGACAAGCTCTAGCTCTGAGGTGGTTCAGCTCTTAATAAGAAGTCAAGCAGAAGTTATAATAACTCATTGCCTTGGCTGCTTGGAAAACATGATAATGCCCCTTAGTTGTAAGAAATCATTTTAACAACACTGACTGTTGGCAGTTTATTGATGAAGGCTATGTAAAAACTGCAATAAATAGCACATGATGCATGTAGTAAAGGGTTCTTCTGTGTGGCATTTATCTATTTGTAATTTATACCCTGCTTACATTCACAGAAGGATTTGAGCTGGCTGATAATAAAAGATGCATATACAGTAAGAGTGTTATGTATGTAGAAATGGGAGATCAAGAGTCATATGGAAAGAGAGAGGAAAAGAGTTATGCTTGTAGTGTTTTCCTCCTCATCAAGGCGATAGACGTAGGCTATGGTCTTAGGTTCCCTCTCTCAGACTCACTGAGATGCCCTGAAGAGGAGACATGCAATTCATTCCTCACGGAAATAAACCCAGTAAAATTATATGGTGGACACAGGGAAGGAAATTATATTTAGAAAGAAGAGAGTAGAAATCTTTCTTTTTTTCTTTCTTCTTTTTTTGTCATTTATATTGTATTACTGGTCTTTTAATGGGAAGGGATCATGAGCTTTCTCAAAGCCGGCTTAGTGGGAGTGTCAGAAAGAAAATGTGGATTAAATTGCTCAGACTAAGAAACCTCTCATACAGATTTAAGGAGTTCGATTGAAGCTAATTATACATCCATGACATTTTATTTACCACGGCATAAGAAATCATCCATTTCCTTCCTCCCCGAACCAGTGCTATTCTACACAGCTAGCAAATTAATTTGAGAACCAATGCTTCATCTGAGACAGGGTGATGAAGGATATATAGGAATCAGTTTGGTGGCAGATGTCTAAACAATGCCTGATTAGATGAAATGTGTTTTCCTTCAAATGTATTAGCATAAAGTGTCGTATAGCCTCAGAAGTCAAAAACATCCAGGTAGTTATAAGAGCTAATGAGTGACAGAATATTTCCAGGGTCCTTTCATTATAAGCATGAATGATTACTTAGTGTGGGGTGAACAACCAGATTAATTTTTTTATATTTTTATTTATTTTTTTAAACAGCAGGTTCTTATTATCCATTTTATACATATTAGTGTATATATGTATGTCCCAATTCATCACACCACCCCTCCCCCACCACTTTCCCCCCTTGGTCTCCATACGTTTGTTCTCTACATCTGTATCTCTATTTCTGCCCTGCAAACCGGTTTATCTGTACCATTTTTCTAGGGTCCACATATATGCGTTAATATACGATATTTGTTTTTCTCTTTCTGACTTACTTCATTCTGTATGACAGTCTCTAGATCCATCCACATCTCTACAAATGACCCAATTTCGTTCCGTTTTATGGCTGAGTAATATAACACTGTATATATGTACCACATCTTCTTTATCCATTCGTCTGTGGATGACCATTTAATTGCTTCATGACCTGGCTACTGTAAATAGTGCTGCAGTGAACAATGGGGTGCATGTGTCTTTTTGAATTATGGTTTTCTCTGGGTATATGCCCAGTATTGGGACCGCTGGGTCATATGGTAGTTCTGTTTTTAGTTTTTTAAAGAATCTCCATAGTGTTCTCCATAGCTGTTGCATCAATTAACATTCCCACCAACAGTGCAAGAGGGTTCCCCTTTCTCCACACCCTCTCCAGCATTTACTGTTTGTAGATTTTCTGATGATGCCCATTCTAACTGGTGTGAGGTGATACCTCATTGTAGTTTTGATTTGCATTTCTCTAATAATTAGTGATGTTGAGCAGTTTTCATGTGCTTCTTGGCCATCTGTATGTCTTCTTTGGAGAAATGTCTATTTAGGTCTCCCGCCCATTTGTGGATTGGGTTGTTTGTTTTTTTAGTATTGAGCTGCATGAGTGGTTTATATATTTCGGAGATCAGTCCTTTGTCCACTGATTCGTTTGCAAATATTTTCTCCCATTCTGAGGGTTGTCTTTTCATCTTGTTTGTAGTTTCCTTTGCTTTGCAAAAGGTTTTATGTTTCATTAGGTCCCATTAGTTTATTTTAGTTTTTATTTCCATTACTCTAGGAGGTGGATCAAAAAAGATTTTGCTGTGATTTATGTCAAAGAGTGTTCTTCCTATGTTTTCCTCTAAGAGTTGTATAGTGTCCGGTATTACCTTTAGGTCTCTAATCCATTTTGAGTTTATTTTTGTGTATGGTGTTAGGGAGTGTTCTAATTTCATTCTTTTCCATGTAGCTGTCCAGTTTTCCCAGCACCACTTATTGAAGAGACTGTCTTTTTTCCATTGTATATCCTTGCCTCCTTTGTCATAGATTAGTTGACCATAGATGCATGGGTTTATCTCTGAGCTTTCTATCCTGTTCCATTGATCTGTATTTCTGTTTTTGTGCCAGTACCATATTATCTTGATTACTATACCTTTTTAGTATAGTCTGAAGTCAGGGAGACTAATTCCTCCAGCTCCGTTTTTTTTCCCTCAAGACCGCTTTTGCTATTTGGGGTCTTTTGTGTCTCCATACAAGTTTTAAGATTTTTTTTGTTCTAGTTCTGTAAAAAATGCCATTGGTAATTTGATAGGGATTGCATTGAATGTGTAGATTGCTTTGGGTAGTATAGTCATTTTCACAATATTGATTCTTCCAATCCAAGAACATGGTGTATCTCTCCATCTGTTTGTATCATCTTTAATTTCTTTCAGCAGTGTCTTATAGTTCTTTACATACAAGTCTTTTGTCTCCCTAGGTAGGTTTATTCCTAGGTATTTTATTCTTTTTGTTGCAATGGTAAATGGGAGTGTTTCCTTAATTTCTCTTTCAGATTGTTCATCATTAGTGTATAGGAATGCAGGAGAATTCTGTGCATTAATTTTGTATCCTGCAACTTTACCAAATTCATTGATTAGCTCTAGGGGTTTTCTGGTGGCATCTTTAGGATTCTCTCTGTATAGTATCATGTCATCTGCAAACAGTGACAGTTTTCTTTTCCGATTTGGATTCCTTTTATTTCTTTTTCTTCTCTGATTGCCGTGGCTAGGGCTTCCAAAATAACATTGAATAATAGTGGTGAAAATGGACATCTTTGTCTTGTTCCTGATATTAGAGGAAATGCTTTCAGTTTTTCACCATTGAGAATGATGTTTGCTGTTGGTTTGTCGTATATGGCCTTTATTATGTTGAGGTAGGTCCCTCTGCCCGCTTTCTGGAGAGTTTTTATCATAAATGGGTGTTGAATTTTGTCAAAAGCTTTTTCTGCACCTATGTAGATGATCACATAGTTCTTAGTCTTCAATTTGTTAATATGGTGTATCACTGATTGATTTGCGTATATTGAAGAATCCTTGCATCCCTGGGATAAATCCCGCTTGATCGTGGTGTATTATCCTTTTTATGTGTTGTTAGATTCTGTTTCCTAGTATTTTGTTGAGGATTTTTGCATCTATATTCATCAGTGATACTGGTCTGTAATTTCATTTTCTTTTGTGGTATCTTTGTCTGGTTTTGGTATCAGGGTGATGGTGGCCTTATAGAATGAGTTAGGGAGTGTTCCTTCCTCTGCAGTTTTTTGGGAGAGTTTGAGAAGGATGGGTATTAGCTCTTCTCGAAAATTTTGATAGAATTCACCTGTGAAGCCATCTGGTCCCGGACTTTTGTTTGTTGGAAGATTTTTAATCACAGTTTCAATTTCATGACTTGTGATTGGTCTGTTGATATTTTCTATTTCTTCGTGGTGCAGTCTTGGAAGGTTATACCTTTCTAAGAATTTGTCCATTTCTTTCAGGTTGTCCATTTTATTGGCATAGAGTTGCTTGTAGTAGTCTCTTAGGATGCTTTGTATTTCTGTGGGGTCTGTTGCAACTTCTCCTTTTTCATTTTGAATTTTATTGATTTGAGTGTTCTCCCTCTTTTTCTTGATGCGTCTGGCTAAAGGTTTATCAATTTTGTTTATCTTCTCAAAGAACCAGCTTTTAGTTTTATTGATCTTTGCTATTGTTTTCTTTGTTTCTATTTCATTTATTTCTGCTCTGCTCTTTATGATTCCTTTCCTTCTAACTTTGTGGTGTTTTTGTTCTTCTTTCTCTAGTTCCTTTAGGTGTAAGGTTAGGCTGTTTATTTGAGATGTTTGTTGTTTCTTGAGATAGGATTGTATTGCTCTAAACTTCCCTCTTAGAGCTGCTTTTGCTGCATCCCATAGGTTTTGGATCATCGTGTTTTCATTGTCATTTGTCTCTAGGTATTTTTTGATTTCCTCTTTGATTTCTTCAGTGATCTCTTGGTTATTTAGTAACGTATTATTTAGCCTCCATGTGTTTGTGTTTTTTACGTTTTTTCCCCCTGTAATTGATTTCTAATCATATAGCCTTGTGGTCAGAAAAGATGGTTGATATGATTTCAGTTTTCTTAAATTTACTGATGCTTGATTTGTGGCCCAAGATGTGATCTGTCCTGGAGAGTATTCCATGTGCACTTGAGAAGAAAGTGTAATCTGCTGTTTTTGGATGGAATATCCTTTAAATATATCAATTAAATCTACCTGGTCTATTGTGTCATTTAAAGCTTGTGTTTCCTTATTAATTTTCTGTTTGGATGATCTGTCCATTGGTGTAAGTGAGGTGTTAAATTCCCCCAGTATTATTGTGTTACTGTCGATTTCCTCTTTTATAGCTGTTAGCATTTGCCGTATGCATTGAGGTGCTTCTATATTGGGTGCATATATATTTTTAATTCTTATATCATCTTCTTGGATTGATTCCTTGATCATTATGTAGTGTCCTTCCTTGTCCCTTGTAACAATCTTTATTTTAAAATCTATTTTATCTGATATGAGTATTGCTACTCCAGCTCTCTTCTGATTTCCATTTGCATGGAACACCTTTTTCCATCCCCTCACTTTCAATCTGTATGTGTCTCTAGGTCTGAAGTGGGTCTCTTGTAGACAGCAAATATATGGGTCTTGTTTTTGTATCCATTCAGCAAGCCTGTGTATTTTGGTTGGAGCATTTAATCCATTCATGTTTAAGGTAATTATTGATATGTATGTTCCTATTACCATTTTCTTAATTGTTTTGGGTTTGTTTTTGTAAGTCCTCTTCTTCTCTTGTGTTTCCCACTTAGAGAAGTTCCTTTAGCATTTGTTGTAGAGCTGGTTTGGTGGTGCTGAATTCTCTTAGCTTTTGCTTGTCTGTAAAGCTTTTGATTTCTCCATCAAATCTGAATGAGGTCCTTGCTGGGTAGAGTAATTTGGTTGTAGGTTTTTCCCTTTCATCACTTTAAATATGTCATGCCACTCCCTTCTGGCTTGTAGAGTTTCTGCTGAGAAATCAGCCGTTAACCTTATGGGAGTTCCCTTGTATGTTTTTTGTTGTTTTTCCCTCGCTGCTTTCAGTAATTTTTCTTTGTCTTTAATTTTTACCAGTTCGGATACTATGTGTCTCGGCGTGTTTCTCCTTGGTTTATCCTGTATGGAACACTCTGCACTTCCAGGACTTGGGTGGCTATTTCCTTTTCCATGTTAGGGAAGTTTTCGACTATAATCTCCTCAAATATTTTCTCTCTCTTCTCCTTCTGGTACCCCTATAATGCGAATGTTGTTGTGTTTAGTGTTGTCCCAGAGGTCTCTTAGCCTGTCTTCATTTCTTTTCATTCTTTTTTCTTTATTCTGTTCCGCAGCAGTGAATTCCACCATTCTGTCTTCCAGGTCACTTCTCCGTTCTTCTTCTGGAATACTGCCTATATCCACTTCATTTAGTCGTTTTTCTGGTGTTTTATCTTGTTCCTTCCTCTGGTGCATAGCCCTCTGCCTTTTCGTCTTGTCTGTCTTTCTGTGAATGTGGTTTTTGTACCACAGGCTGCAGGATTGTAGTTCTTCTTGCTTCTGCTCGAAGACAGTAGAAATCTTGGATGATCGTATTTTTGACTGAGAAGAGGTGTATAGCAGGAAGACCACAGAATAAGCAAAACTCTATAGTGATTAGATTTTTCCTAGTCATTTAGAGTTCTGATTACCTGCTGCCCAATTCTAATCACACTTGCCTGGCTTTATGCAGGAGCTATTGATCTACACTCATTTGTGTAAATCGATTTCGGGGGTGGAGGACATGGAAAGCAGGGTGTAAAAATAGATTTTATACCTACCGTACAAAAAACACATGAAAGAATGCTCAACGTCATTAATCATTAGAGAAATGCAAATCAAAACTACAATGAGATATCATCTCACACTGGTCAGAATGGCCATAATAAAAAAAAATCTACAAACAATAAATGCTGGAGAGGGTGTGGAGAAAAAGGAACACTCTTGCACTGTTGGTGGGAATGTAAATTGATACAGCCACTATGGAGAACAGTATGGAGGTTGCTTAAAAAACTACAAATAGAACTACCATATGACCCAGCAATCCCACTCCTGGGCATATACCCTGAGAAAACCATAATTCAAAAAGAGTCATGTACCACAGTGTTCACTGCAGCTCTATTGACAATAGCCAGGACATGGAAGCAACCTAAGTGTCCATCAACAAATGAATGGATCAAGAAGATGTGGCACATATATACAATGGAATATTACTCAGCCATGAAAAGAAACGAAATAGAGTTATTTGTAGTGAGGTGGGTGGACCTAGAGTCTGTCATACAGAGTGAAGTAAGTCAGAAAGAGAAAAACAAATACCGTATGCTAACACATATATATGGAATCTAAGAAAAAAAAATGTCATGAAGAGCCTAGGGGTAAGACGGGAATAAAGACAAAGACTTACTAGAGCATGGACTTGAGGATATGGGGAGGGGGAAGGGTAAGCTGTGACGAAGTGAGAGAGTGGCATGGACATATATACACTACCAATCGTAGGGTGGATAGCTAGTGGGAAGCAGCTGCATGGCACAGGGAGATCAGCTCGGTGCTTTGTGACCAGCTAGAGGGCTGGGATAGGGAGGGTGGGAGGGAGGGAGATGCCAGAGGGAAGAGATATGGGAACATATGTGTATGTATAACTGATTCACTTTGTTGTAAAGCAGAAACTAACACACCATTGTAAAGCAATCATACGCCAATAAAGATGTTAAATAAATAAATAAAAATAAATAGTTTTTAGTAACTGAGCATCTGTCACAAAGGAGATGGTGAAGGACGTAAAATTAAACAAATAAAGGGTACAGTGTTTTTTCTGTGTGTGATTTGATATCACCTTTTATTTTTTAATTTAATTTTTTATTTTACATTGGAGTATAGTTGACTTACAAAGTTGTGATAGTTTCAGGTGTACAGCAAAGTGATTCAGTTATACATATATCCATTCTTTTTCAGATTCTTTTCCCTTATAATTTGTTACAGAATATTGAGTAGAGTTTCCTGTGCGATACGGTAGGTCCTTGTTGTTTATTTTATATATAGTAGTGTGTATATGTTAATCCAAACTCCTAATTTATCCCTTCCCCTCACCTTTCCCCTTTGGTAACCATAAGTTTGTTTTTTAAGCTGTGGATCTGTTTCTGTTTTGTAAATAAGTTCATTTGTATCAAGGATACATTCTTTTGACTTAGGCTGGGTTTCCCAAACCTCAGCACTATTGTTTTTTGGGTTTTTTTCTGCGGAACACGGGCCTCTCACTGTTGTGGCCTCTCCCGTTGCGGAGCACAGGCTCTGGACGCGCAGGCTCAGCGGCCATGGCTCACGGGCCCAGCCGCTCCGCGACATGTGGGATCTTCACGGACCAGGGCACGAACCCGTGTCCCCTGCATCGGCAGGCTGACTCTCAACCACTGCGCCACCAGGGAAGCCCCCAGCACTATTGAAATTTGCAGCCCAGTGATTTTTTTCAGCAGGGGGATTTGTAGGAAGGTTAGTAGCATCCCTGGGCTCCACCCACTCAATGTCAGTAGAAAACCCCCTCCCACCTCAGTTGAGCCAATCAGAAATGATTCCAGATGTTGACAAATGTCTCCCCTTAATTGGTGGGCAACATTGCCCCCAGGATAACCATTGATTTAGGTAAAGACGTATACAGAGACTGCCCCATAGACAGGTGACACCACAGAATCCTTCCCTGGCTCTCGCATTCCCAGTGAGGGAATTACACTGCCAAGGAAAGTGCCTCAAGGTGTGGAGATTCCCATTGGCTCCCCGAGTAGGATATCCTTTCCTCCTGTTCTCAGGAGGTCTTTGTGTATCTTGCCCATCCAAACGTTTTGGAGACCCCCGCTGCACTCCCGCTAACTCAGCAAGGAACCCCAGTACCATTGAAAATAACCCTGGCCACCATCCTGTGTGTTTACTCTTGACAGTCGACAAATCACAAGTCATTTTCACAGACTCTATTCCCTAGTGGGAACAGTTCTACATGTCTGCCTGAGGTCTGTTCCTGTAGTCATTCTGATTTCCTATGGGGAAAGCTCTAATAAATCTTCTCCCATTCAACTAATAAGGAAGAAATGTTTGAAACATAGAAGGTTAGATTATAATATGATCATGCCCAAGCATATCAAATAATGAATTGCTTAGTTTTGTAAGTAAAGGTCCAATAACTAGTTTCCTAACATGGTTCCTAATTTGTAGCACTCTTTGTTTTTATGTGAAGTCCATAAACAGAATTGTACTCTGAAGGAGTTTACCTGTTTCGTCTTATTTGTTATAATCACACATTTTCTATAAGATTGAATCACAAACGTATTCTAGCTCAACTCGGGTTCAGTCGTCACAACAAACATTGTTTTATTTAGATGTCATGTGGAGGTCAAGTTTCCCAGGTACATAGAATAAATGAGTTTGTATGTAGTTTTGCCTCACCTTTTGTCTAAAATCCCCAAAGCACTTTGTGGAATAGCCCTTTTATCTCTGTAATACATCTGTAAAATTGAGAGGGAGCCGGTGATACTGAGCCCATTTTATAGATGAATGTGACCAATGGGATTAGGGTTTCCACTTTCATAGTCCTCTCTAATTGGTCTGGGGCAGTCTAGGATTGGGCAGTACCAGTATATTAAACTCTGATGATGAAATAAACACACACAGATCCTATCTTAACAGGAGAATTCAGCTTACTCTGTTGGCACTGGTGTATCTTGATGCTAATTGGAGTTTTTCACAGGTTTAAATCAAAAGGGTGCGGGGAAATGGTGTGCTCTATTTCCCTGGAGAGAGCTTCTTCACTCTTGCCTGGTAATGAGGATGCTATTGAGAGACACTCACCCTCTGATATTATTCAAGAGCTGCTTTTTGAACTGGAGTTTACTGGCCCTGCTCTTTATGCCTCATGCACCAACCAACCAACGTACAAAATGGTGGCTGAAGTCCCTTCATTATGTTTCTGATTTGGGACCAGCTGTCACTCATGGTCTTTGCCATCTAGTGTGACTCTGAGACAGTGTTCTCTAGGTCTTGAGATGGATGGGAAGGAACAAATGAAAAAGCCTGTGGTACATCCTTGAACAGACTCTTTCCTTCATATATTTTTATTCCAAGAACTACATGTGTACCAATGTGAGGTTTTGCAAACTTTGTTCATCTTTAAGAAAAGGTAGTTATTTGCTTTTTTATCCATAACAGTGAAAGAAGATATTTCACCTAACTTCCTGCACATATTTTTGTTGTAAGACCAAATGCTTGTTCTATAGCAATTAAACCATAAGGCAGAGTAGCTTAAATGGTAGTTCTTTGAGAAAGTTGCTAATGGGAATCAGCTAATGTAGGTACAGTGTGTGCATGTTGTTTAGGTACAGAAAGAGTGCCCTCAGTAAGGATTCAATGCCAGCAAATGGTATCCAGCACATAATAAATACTCAATTTGACTAAATGAATGACAACTACAAAGATGGACTATATCCTCTGTATTATTTTTTAACATCTTTATTGCAGTGTAATTGCTTTACTATGTTGTCTTAGTTCCTGCTGTATAACAAAGTGAATCAGCTACACGTATACATATATCCCCATATCTCTTCCCTCTTGCGTCTCCCTCCCACCGTCCCTATCCACCCCTCTAGGTGGACACAGAGCACCGAGCTGATCTTCCTGTGCTATGCGGCTGCTTCCCACTAGCTATCTGTTTTACATTTGGTAGTGTATATATGTCCATGCCACTCTCTCACTTCGTCCCAGCTTACCCTTGCCCCTCCCTGTGTCCTCAAGTCCATTCTCTATGTCTGCGTCTTTATTCCTGTCCTGCCCCTAGGTTCATCAGAACCTTTTTTTTTTCAAATTCCATATATATGTGTTAACATACAGTATTTGTCTTTCTCTTTCTGACTTACTTCACTCTGTATGACAGACTCTAGGTCTATCCACCCCACTACAAATAACTCAATTTCGTTTCCTTTTATGGCTGAGTAATATTCCATTGTACATATGTGCCACATCTTCTTGATCCATTCATCTGTCAGTGGACACTTAGGTTGCTTCCATGCAGTGGCTATTGTAAATACAGCTGCAATGAACATTGTGGTACATTTCTCGTTTTGAATTATGGTTTTCTCAGGGTATATGCCCAGTGGTAGGATGGCTGGGTCGTATGGTAGTTCTATTTTTAGTTTTTTAAGGAACCTCCATACTGTTCTCCAGAGTGGCTGTATCAATTTACATTCCCACCAACAGTGCAAGAGGGTTCCCTTTTCTCCACACCATCTCCAGCATTTATTGTTTGTAGATATTTTTGATGATGGCCATTCTGACCAGTGTGAGGTGATACCTCATTGTAGTTTTGATTTGCATTTCTCTAATGATTAATGATGTTCAACATCCTTTCATGTGTTTGTTGGCAGCCTGTATATCTTCTTTGGAGAAATGTCTATTTAGGTCTTCTGCGCATATTTAGATTGGGTTGTTCGTTTTTTCGATATTGAGTTACATGAGCTGCTTGTATATTTTGGAGATTAATCCTTTGTCAGTTGCTTCGTTTGGGAATATTTTCTCCCATTCTGAGGGTTGTCTTCTTGTCTTCTTTATGGTTTCCTTTGCTGTGCAAAAGCTTTTACGTTTCATTAGGTCCCATTTGTTTATTTTTATTTCCATTTCTCTAGGAGATGTATCAAAAAGGATCTTGCTGTGATTTATGTCATACAGTGTTCTGCCTATGCTTTCCTCTCAGAGATTTATAGTGTCTGGCCTTACATTTAGGTCTTTAATTCATTTGGAGTTTATTTTTGTGTATGGTGTTAGGGAGTGTTCTAATTTCATTCTTTTACATGTAGCTGTCCAGTTTTCCCAGCACCACTTATTAAAGAGGCTGCCTTTTCTCCATTGTATATTCCTGCCTCCTTTATCAAAGATAAGGTGACCATATGTGCATGGGTTTATGTCTGGGCTTTCTATCCTGTTCCATTGGTCTATATTTCTGTTTTTTATGCCAGTACCATACTGTCTTGATTACTGTAGCTTTGTAGTATAGTCGGAGGTCCAGGAGCCTGATTCCTCCAGTTCCATTTTTCTTTCTCAAGATTTATTGCGCTATTCCGGGTCTTTTGTGTTTCCATACAAATTGTGAAATTTTCTGTTCTAGTTCTGTGAAAAATGCCATTGGTAGTTTGATAGGGATTGCACTGAATCTGTAAATTGCATTGGGTGGTATGGTCATTTTCACAATATTGATTCTTCTAATCCAAGAACATGGTATATCTCTCCATCTGTTTGAATCATCTTTAATTTCTTTCATCAGTGTCTTATAGTTTTCTGCATACAGGTCTTTTGTCTCCTTAGGTAGGTTTATTCCTAGGTATTTTGTTCCTTTTGTTGCAGTGGTAAATGGGAGTGTTTCCTTAATTTCTCTTTCAGATTTTTCATCATTAGCGTATAGGAATGCAAGAGATTTCTGTGCATTAATTTTGTATCCTGCTACTTTACCAGATTCATTGATTAGTCCTAGTAGTTTTCTGGTAGCATCTTTAGGATTCTCTATGTATAGTATCATGTCATCGGCAAACAGTGACAGTTTTACTTTTTTTCCAATATGGATTCCTTTTATTTCTTTTTCTTCTCTGACTGCTGTGGCTAAAATTTTCAAAACTATGTTGAATAATAGTGGTGAGAGTGGGCAACCTTGTCTCGTTCCTGATCTTAGTGGAAATGGTTTCAGTTTTTCACCATTGAGAATGATGTTGGCTGTGGGTTTGTCATATATGGCCTTTATTATGTTGAAGTAAGTTTCCACTATGCCTACTTTCTGGAGGGTTTTTATCATAAATGGGTGTTGAATTTTGTCAAAAGCTTTTTCTGCATCTATTGAGATGATCATATAGTTTTTCTCCTTCAGTTTGTTAGTATACTGTATCACATTGATTCATTTGTGTATACTGAAAGATCCTTGCATTCCTGGGATAAACCCCACTTGATCATGGTGTATGATCAATTTAATTTGCTGTTGGATTCTGTCTGCTAGTATTTTGTTGAGGATTTTTGCATCTACATTCATCAGTGATATTGGACTGTAGTTTTCTTTTTTTGCGCCATCTCTGTCTGGTTTTGTTATCAGGGTGATGGTGGCCTCGTAGAATGAGTTTGGGAGTGCTCCTCCCTCTGCTATATTTTGGAAGAATTTGAGAAGGATAGGTGTTAGCTCTTCTCTAAATGTCTGATAGAATTCGCCTGTGAATCCATCTCGTCTAGGGCTTTTGTTTGTTGAAAGGTTTTTATTCACAGTTTCAATTTCAATCCTTGTGATTGGTCTGTTTATATTTTCTATTTTCCTGGTTCAGTCTCGAAAAGTTGTGCTTTTCTAAAAATTTGTCCATTTATTCCAGGTAGTACATTTTATTCGCATATAGTTGCTTGTCTCATGCTCCTTTGTATTTCTCCAGTGTCACTTGTTTCTTCTTCTTTTTTCATTTCTAATTCTTTTGATTTGAGTCTTCTCCCTTTTTATCTTGATGACTCCTGCTAATGGTTTATCAATTTTGTTTATTTTCTGAAAGAACCATCTTTCCATTTTATTGATCTTTGCTATTGTTTCCTTCATTTATTTCTTATCTCATATGATTGCTTTCCTTCTGCTTATGCTGGGGTTTCTTTGTACTTCTTGCTCTAATTGCTTTAGGTGTAAGGTTAGGTTGTTTATTTGAAGTGTTTCTTGTTTCTTGAGGTAGGATTGTGTTGCTATAAAGTTCCCTCTTAGAATTGCTTTTGCTGCATCCCATAGGTTTTGGGTCATCGTGTTTTCATGGTCATTTTTTTCTAGGAATTTTTTGATTTCCTCTTTGATTTCTTCAGTGATCTCTTGGTTATTTAGTAGCATACTGTTTAGCATCCATGTGTTTTGTATTTTTTTTACAGGTTTGTCCTGTAATTGATATCTAGTGTCATAGCACTGTGATCAGAAAAGATACTTGATATGATTTCAGTTTTCTTAAATTTACCAAGGCTTAATCTGTGACCCAAGATATGATCTATCCTGGAGAATGTTCCATGAGCACTTGAGAAGAAGTGTATTCTCTTTTTTTGGATGGAATGTCCTATAAATATCAATTAAGTCCATCTTGTTTGATGTGTCATTTAAGACTTGTGTTTTCTTATTTATTTTCATTTTGGATGATCTGTCCACTGGTGAAAGTGGGGTGTCAAAGTCCCCTACTTTTATTGTGTTACTGTCGATTTCCCCTTTTATGGCTGTTAGTATTTGCCTTATGTATTGAGGTGCTCCTATGTTGGGTGCATAAATATTTACAATTGTTATATCTTCTTGGATTGATCCCTTGATCATTATGTAGTGTCCTTCTTTGTCTCTTGTAATAGTCTTTATTTTAAAGTCTATTTTGTCTGATATGAGAATTGCTACTCCAGCTTCCTTTAGATTTCCATTTGCATGGAATATCTTTTTCCATCCCCTCACTTTCAGTCTGTATGTGTCCCAAGGTCTGAAGTGGGTCTCTTGTAGATAGCATATATATGGGTCTTGTTTTTGTATCCATTCAGCCAGTCTGTGTCTTTTGGTTGGAGCATTTAATCCATTTACATTTAAGGTAATTATCAATATGTATGTTTCTATTATCATTTTCTTAATTATTTTGGGTTTGTTATTGTAGGTCTTTTCCTTCTCTTGTGTTTCCTGCCTAGAGAAGTTCCTTTAGCATTTGTTGTAAAGCTGGTTTGGTGGTGCTGGCTTCTCTTAGCTTTTCCTTGTCTGTAAAGGTTTTAATTTTTCTGTCAAATCTGAATGAGATCCCTACTGGGTAGAGTAATCTTGGTTGTAGCTTTTTCCCTTTCATCACTTTAAATATGTCCTCTCACTCCCTTCTGGCTTGCAGAGTTTCTGCTGAAAGTTCTGCTGTTAACCTCATGGGGATTCCCTTCTATGTTATTTGTTGCTTTTCTCTTGCTGCTTTTAATATTTTTTCTTTGTATTTAGTTTTTGATAGTTTGATTAATATGTGTTTTGGCGTGTTTCTCCTTGGATTTATCCTGTATGGGACTCTGCGCTTCCTGGACTTGATTATTTGCTTCCCCATATTAGGGAAGTTTCCAACTGTAATCTCTTCAAATATTTTCTCTGATCCTTTCTTTTTCTCTTCTTCTTCTGGGACCTCTATATTTCAACTGTTGGTTCATTTAATGTTGTCCCAGAGGTCTCTGAGACTGTCCTCAGTTCTTTTCATTCTTTTTTCTTTATTCTGCTCTGCAGTAGTTATTTCCCTTATTTTATTTTCCAGGTCGCTTATCCATTCTTCTGCCTCAGTCATTTTGCTATTGATTCCTTCTAGAGAATTTTTAATTTCATTTATTGTGTTGTTCATTTTCTGTTTTCTCTTTAGTTCTTCTAGGTCCTTGTTAAACTATTTTTTTGTATTTCCTCCATACTATTTCCAAGATTTTGCATCATCTTTATTATCATTATTCTGAATTCTTTTTCTGGTAGACTGCCTATTTCCTCTTCATTTGTTTGGTCTGGTGAGTTTTTACCTTGCTCCTTCATCTGCTGCATATTTCTCTGTCTTCTCACTTAACTTACTGTGTTTGGGGTCTCCTTTTTGCAGGCTGCAGGTTTGTAGTTCCCGTTGTTTTTGGTGTCTACCCCCAGTGGTTAGGGTGATTCAGTGGCTTGTGTAGGCTTCCTGGTGGAGGGGATTGGTGCCTGTGTACTGGTGGGTGGGGCTGGATCTTGTCTTTCTGGTGGGCAGGGCCACGTCCGGTGGTGTGTTTTGGGGTGTCTGTGAAATTAGTATGATTTTAGGCAGCCTCTCTGCTAATGGGTGGGGTTTTGTTCCTGTCTTGCTGGTTGTTTGGCGTGGGGCATCCAGCACTGGAGCTTGCTGGCCCTTGCTTGGAGCTGGGTCTTAGCTTTGAGACAGAGGTCTTTGGGAGAGCTCTCGTCAATTGATTTTACGTGGGGCCGGAAGTCTCTGGTGGACCAATGTCCTGAAGTTGGCTCTCACATCTCAGCGGCTCAGGCCTGACCCTTGGCCCTAGCACCAAGACCCTGTCAGCCCCATGGCACAAAAGAAAAGGGAGGAGAAAAAAAAAAGAAAGTAACATAAAACCAAATAAAGTTATTAAAGTAAATTAAATTATTAAATAAAAAAATTAAAAAGTAATAAAAAAAGAGAACACCCAAACCAGTAAACACATCAACCAATGATAGCAAGTGCTAAGAACTATACTTAAAAAAACCCAAAAAAACCTGATAGAAACCTCTGACAAGTGGTAAAAGCAAGCCTGTACAGAGATCACACAAAGAAGCATACGCATACCCATTCACAAAAAGAGGAAAAGGAAAAAAAAAAAAAAAAAAAAAAAAAAAATATATATATATATATATATATATCAAACAAAAGGAAGAGAGCAATCAAATCAGTAAACAAATCTACCAATTATAATAAGCTCTAAACACTAAAGTAAGATAAACATAAAACCAGAAACAAATTAGATGCAGAAAGCAAACCCCAAGTCTACAGGTGCTCCCAAAGTCCACCGCCTCAATTTTGGGATGATTTGTTGTCTCTTCAGGTATTCCAGAGATGCAGGGTACGTCACGTTGATTGTGGACATTTAATCCGCTGCTCTTGAGTCTGCACGGAGAAATATCCCTTTCTCTTCTTTTTTCGCACAGCTCCTGGGGTTCAGCTTTGGATTTGGACCCACCTCTGCATGTAGGTCGCCTGAGGGCGCCTGTTCCCCGCCCAGACAGGTCGGGGTTAAAGTAGCAGCTGATTTAGGGGGCTCTGGTTCACTCAGGCCCGGGGTAGGGAGGGGTACGGATGCGGGGTGAGCCTGCGGTGGCAGAGGCCAGCATGACATTGCACCAGCCTGAGGCGCTCCGTGTGTTCTCCCAGAGAAGTTGTCCCTGGATCACAGGGCCTTGGCGGTGGCGGGCGGCACAGGTCAGGCATGTTTTTAAATCTGTAATCTACTAAACAGAAAATATGCAATAGGTCAGAATTTAGAAAAAATGCCAGTTAAGGTGACAAGTCTGAAAACATCTGAGCTTCCAGAAATTTTAGATTTTGGAAGACACAGTTATTTGGAATGAGCAGAATTGTTAGTTTCAACTTTGACTGCTGTATCCTTCTAGGGCCTCTTTCTCCAGGTAGGTCTGTGATAATGGAAGATGCCTAAGGTCTTTAACACCAGGCCTTCTTACTCATATAGAGTGGCTCATGACAGCTTTATGTAATCCTCTCAAGATCAAAGTCCAGAATCTGAATTTAAGCTACTCAGTCCATAGAGCAAAAGCAGTTTGACCTCATATTAATTTCCAGTTACTTTCTTGTGGGCACATGAACTCTTAAAGGGTTACATGCTTTTACTCCACAGCCCTGAGGGCAGACATCATAATTAGATCAGAATATAAAAATTAAAAGCCAGGGGGTGAATGAATCCTCAATTTTGTGTAACTGAGGAACTTTGAGAGCTGGAAAATATTTGGCCTAGCTTGGGTTTAACCTCATTACATACAAAATAGGAATTAAAGTATAAGTGAGAACTGGGCTTGTATAATTGCTATAGGACTATTTTCAATTTCTTTATTTTTTTTGAATTTTATGAATTCTATGTGATATCTTAAATATTTTTCAAGAGAAAGTGCACTGGGGCTTCCCTGGTGGCGCAGTGGTTGAGAGTCTGCCTGCCGATGCAGGGGACACGGGTTTGTGCCCCGGTCCGGGAAGATCCCACATGCCGCGGAGCGGCTGGGCCCGTGAGCCATGGCCGCTGAGCCTGCGCGTCTGGAGCCTGTGCTCCGCAACAGGAGAGGCCACAACAGTGAGAGGCCCGCGTACCGCAAAAAAAAAAAAAAAAGGAAGTGCACCATGTGCGTAGTTTTAGAAGTCAAAAGATTTTATATGACTTAAATGAGAAAGACTAATTTCCCTCCCCAACTCCTCCCTACTTTTGAGTTTAACTTCTAGGATTTATATCAGTAGGTAAAATTAATGTGCTTTTCTGGGTATCAGTTGGATTTTAGATTATAGTACTTATTTGTTTCTCGCTACTGAGGAGGAGGATTTAGTATCATACTATGCCTCAGCAACACGTTTCTCAATCACCAGCCTACCCGTGTAATAAATATATTACGCATTTGATTAAATTAATATTCAAGGTTTACAGTATTGGAAATATTTAGCACTGTTTGCACTTAAGTTACTTAATTTGCTGTGATTACTTTTCTTTCCTGATGCTTTCTTCCCCCTGGAGTTAATAATGCCATTCATTTTTGATGCAGGCAATTTTTCTTCCAAATTCAGTTCCAGAAGAAACGTAAACCTCTCAATAGGTACAAATGAATTACGTTATGTAAGGATTCAGAACGAGTCTCCCCTAAATGTGGCCCTTTTGTAAGAGGATTATTTTGGGCTAAAGGCAGTGAAGATCCTGTGGGTTCGAGAGAAACTACAGGCTGTCCCTTAATTACCTAGAATTATTTAAAGTTGGGATTTTTCTCCAAGAAAGACTTATTACCAGAGATAGATTTTATCTAAGTGGCTCCACCTCTGTTGCAGGGCAGATATCTAATTACCATACATCTGCTGTTCTTCTTACTGTCCTGTGAACGATCCTTCTGTCCTTGGAAGCCCCAGGCCCCTAGTCCATTCCTTAGCTCAGAATGGCATACAGACTTCATTTTACCCTTCTGTCTTTGAACCTCTCATGTATGTGGGATTCCCAGACTTAGACAATGAAATTTTATTTTCTCCTGTTAATCTGTCTCATGTCAATTTCATTCTTTGACCAGCCAGAAGAATCTAGAAGGGTGGAGGGAAGTTTTCTTCCTTCCTGACAGTAACCTACAGTTCCATTTTCTTCTTTGAGACATTCTTTCTGGATCTCCCTCTCCCTAAGTTCTAGTCAGGGCTATACCTGCCTCAGGGCCTGCTGCACAGACGATTTCCTGAGTCACGGTGTTTGGATTTCATTCACCGTAATTCTCAGAATTCAATTTACCTCTCTCTTATACTGGATCCAGTACGTGTTTGAAAATTTTTTATTTCCCCTTATACTTGAAGTTTGCTTTGGGTACACAGTTCAACGTGGGAAGGGCATATTTATCATGATACCTACAGCATCTTTCCTGAATCTGACCTATAGGAGACTTAACAAATGTTAGTAGGAAAAATGGAATAAACCAGAGTAGGTATAACTCATATACCCTCTATTGCTTTTACCTTGTCTTAACGAAAATACATTTCCATATTAAGAGTGCTCATTTCACAAACTCACAGACATAGAGAACAGACTTGTGGCTGCCGAAAGGAGGGTGGTGGGGAAGGGATGGATTGGGACTTTGGGATTAACAGATACAAACTATAATATATAGAATGGATAAACAACAAGGTCCTACTGTATAGCACAGGGAACTATATTCAATACCCTGGGATAAATTGTAATGGAAAAGAATATGAAAGAGAATGTGTATATATGTATAACTGAATCACTTTGCTGTGCAGCAGAAATTAACGAAACACTGTAAATCAACTATACTTCAATAAAATAATTTAAAAAAAAAAGATTGTTCATTTCATTACTCTTTACCTCCTCATGGTACTGTGACTGAGGCTAGTCTCAGGATACATTACATTAAGTTTTCATCCTTTCCTTATTAGAGGACAGAGAACAAACTGTAAAAAAAATAAAGATAGGGACCTTCAAGAAGGCGGAGGAGTAAGATGTGGAGATCATCTTCCTCCATCACATCACAAATACAGCTACATGTGGAACAACTCCTACAGAACACCTACTGAACACTGGCAGAAGACCTCAGACTTTGCAAAAGGCAAGAAAATCCCCACGTACCTGGGTAGGGCAAAAGAAAATAAAACAGAGACAAAAGAATAGGGACAGGACCTGCACCTCTGGGAGGGAGCTGTGAAGGAGGAAAAGTTTCCACACACTAGGAAACCCCTTCACTGGCGGAGATCGGGGGTGGGCAGGGGGAAAGCTTTGGAGCCGCAGAGGAGAGCGCAGCAACAGGAGTGCGGAGGGCAAAGCGGAGAGATTCCCGCACAGAGGATCGGTGCCGACCTGCACCCACCAGCCCGAGAGGCTTTGCTCACCCACCGGGGCAGGCGGGGGCTGGGAGCTGAGGCTTGGGCTTCAGAGGTCAGGCCCCAGGGAGAGGACTGGGGTCGGCTGTGTGAACACAGCCTGAAGGGGGCTAGTGCACCACAGCTAGCCGCGAGGAAGTCCGGGAAGAAGTCTGGACCTGCCTAAGAGGCAAGAGACCAGTGTTTCAGGGTGCATGAGGAAAGAGGAATCGGAGCACCACCTAAACAAGCTCCAGAAGCGGGTGTGAGCCATGGCTATCAGCTCGGACCCCAGAGATGGGCATGAAATGCTAATGCTGATGCTGCAGCCACCAAGAAACCTGTGTGCAAGCACAGGTCTCTGTCCACACCTCCCCCCGCAGGAGCCTGTGCAGCCCACCACTGCCAGGGTCCCGTGATCCAGGGACAACTTCCCCTGGAGAACACATGGTGTGCCTCAGGCTGGTGTAACATCATGCTGGCTTCTGCCGCCGCAGGCTCGCCCCACATTCCAAGTATAACTGCCATGCCCCTCCCTCCCCCCAGCCTGAGTGAGCAAGAGCCCCCTAATCAGTCACTGCTTTAAACCTGTCCTGTCTCGGTGGGAACAGATGCCTGAGGGTGACCTCCACGCAGTGGCAGGGTCAAAACCAAAGCTGAACCCGTGAGCTGTGGGAACAAACAATAGAAAGGGAAATTTCTCCCAGCAGCCTGAGGAGCAGTGGATTAAATCCCCACAATCAACATGAGGTACGCTGCATTGTGGAATACCTGAATAGACAACGAATCAACCCACAGTTGAGCTGGTGGACTTTGGGAGCAACTGTACACTTGGCGTTTCTTCCCTGCGACTGACTTGTTTCTGATTTTTATCTTGGTATAGTTTTTAGCACTTGTTATCATCAATGGATTTGTTCCTTGGTTTGGTTGCTCTCTTCTTTTTTTTAAATACTATCTAATTTTTTATTTTAATAATTAACATTTTTTGTATTAATTTAATTCTTGTACTTATATATATATTTATTTTTAATTATTATTTTTCGTTCTTTTTTTCTTCCTTTTCTTCTGAGCTGTGTGGCTGACAGGGTCTTGTGCTCCGGCCGGGTGTCAGGCCTGAGCCTATGAGGTGGCAGAGCCAAGTTCAGGACACTGGTCCACCAGAGACCTCCAGGCCCCATGTAATATCACTCGGCGAGAGCTCTCCTAGAGCTTTCCCAGAGATCAAAGCTAAGACCCAGCACCAAGCAACAGCCAACAAGCTCCAGTGCTGGATGCCGCATGCCAAACAGCTAGCAAGACAGGAACACAACCCCACCCATTAGCAGAGAGGCTGCCTAAAATCATACTAATTTCACAGACACCCCAAAACACACCACCGGATGTGGACCTGCCCACCAGAAAGACAAGATCCAGCCCCACCCACCAGTACACAGGCACCAGTCCCCTCCACCAGGAAGTCTACACAAGCCACTGAATCAACCTAACCACTGGGGGTAGACACCAAAAACAACGGGAGCTACAAACCTGCAACCTGCAAAAAAAGGAGACTCCGAACACAGTAAGTTAAGCAAAGGGAGAAGACAGAGAAATATGCAGCAGATGAAGGAGCAAGGTAGAACCCCACCAGACAAAACAGATGAAAAATAGGCATTCTACCTGAAAAAGAATTCAGAGTAATGATAATAAAGATGATGCAAAATCTTGGAAATAGTATGGAGGAAATACAAAAAAATAGTTTAACAAGGACCTAGAAGAACTAAAGAGAAAACAGAAAATGAACAACACAATAAATGAAATTAAAAATTCTCTAGAAGGAATCAATAGCAAAATAACTGAGGCAGAAGAATGGATAAGCGACCTGGAAAATAAAATAAGGGAAATAACTACTGCAGAGCAGAATAAAGAAAAAAGAATGAAAAGAACTGAGGACAGTCTCAGAGACCTCTGGGACAACATTAAACGAACCAACAGTTGAATTATAGGGGTCCCAGAAGAAGAAGAGAAAAAGAAAGGATCAGAGAAAATATTTGAAGAGATTACAGTTGGAAACTTCCCTAATATGGGGAAGCAAATAATCAAGTCCAGGAAGCACAGAGTCCCATACAGGATAAATCCAAGGAGAAACACGCCAAAACACATATTAATCAAACTATCAAAAACTAAATACAAAGAAAAAATATTAAAAGCAGCAAGAGAAAAGCAACAAATAACATAGAAGGGAATCCCTATGAGGTTAACAGCGGAACTTTTAGTAGAAACTCTGCAAGCCAGAAGGGAGTGAGAGGACATATTTAAAGTGATGAAAGGGAAAAAGCTACAACCAAGATTACTCTACCCAGTAAGGATCTCATTCAGATTCGACAGAGAAATTAAAACCTTTACAGACAAGGAAAAGCTAAGAGAAGTCAGCACCACCAAACCAGCTTTACAACAAATGCTAAAGGAACTTCTCTAGGCAGGAACACAAGAGAAGGAAAAGACCTACAATAACAAACACAAAATAATTAAGAAAATGATAATAGGAACATACATATTGATAATTACCTTAAATGTAAATGGATTAAATGCTCCAGCCAAAAGACATAGGCTGGCTGAATGGATACAAAAACAAGACCCATATATATGCTATCTACAAGACACCCACTTCAGACTTCAGGACACATACAGACTGAAAGTGAGGGGATGGAAAAAGATATTCCTTGCAAATGGAAATCAAAAGAAAGCAATTCCCATATCAGACAAAATAGACTTTAAAATAAAGACTATTCCAAGAGACAAAGAAGGACACTACAAAATGATCATGGAATCAATCCAAGAAGAAGATATAACAGTTGTAAATATTTATGCACCCAGCATAGGAGCACCTCAATACATAAAGCAAATGCTAACAGCCATAAAAGGGGAAATCGACAGTAACACAATAAACGTAGGGGACGTTAACATCCCACTTTCACCAATGGACAGATCATCCAAAATGAAAATAAATAAGGAAGCACAAACCTTAAATGACACATCAGGGCTTCCCTGGTGGCGCAGATGTTGAGAGTCCACCTGCCGATGCAGGGGACACGGGTTCGTGCCCCGGTCCGGGATGATCCCACATGCCGCAGAGCAGCTGGGCCCTTGAGCCATGGTCGCTGAGCCTGCGCATCCGGAGCCTGTGCTCCGCAATGGGAGCGGCCACAACAGTGAGAGGCCCACGTACCCGTCCCAGGAAAACTTGAAGAGGGACCCACTGGCACACACGGAGAATCCCCAAAGCCATACTTAGAAGGAAAAAAAAAAAAATGACACATCAAACAAGATGGACTTAATATTTATAGGACATTCCATCCAAAAACAACAGAATACACTTCGTTCTCAAGTTCTCATGGAACATTCTCCAGGATAGGTCGTATCTTGGGTCTGAAATCATGTCTTAGTAAATTTAAGAAAACTGAAATCATATGAAGTATCTTTTCCGACCACAGCACTATGAGACTAGATATCAATTACAGGAAAACAACTGTAAAAAAGACACAAACACATGGAGGCTAAACAATATGCTACTAAATATCCAAGAGATCACTGGAGAAATCTAAGAGGAAATCAAAAAATACCTAGAAAAAAATGACCATGAAAACACGATGACCCAAAACCTATGGGATGCAGCAAAAGCAGTTCTAAGAGGGAAGTTTATAGCAATACAATCCTACCTCAAGAAACAAGAAAAATCTCAAATAAACAACCTAACCTTACACCTAAAGCAGTTAGAGGAAGAAGAACAAAAAAATGCCGAAGTCAGCAGACGGAACGAAATCATAAAGATCAGATCAGAAATAAATGAAAAACAAATGAAGGAAACAATAGCAAAGATCAATAAAACTAAAAGATGGTTCTTTCAGAAGATAAACAAAATTGATAAACCATTAGCTAGAGTCATCAAGAAAAAAAGGGAGAAGACAATTCAATAGAATTAGAAATGAAAAAGGAGAAGTAACAACTGACACTGCAGAAATACAGAGGATCATAAGAGATTACTACAAGCAACTATATGCCAAAAGTGGACAACCTGGCAAAAATGGACATATTCTTAGAAAAGCGCAACCTTCCGAGACTGAATCAGGAAGAAACAGAAAATATATACAGACCAATCACGAGCACTGAAATTGAAACTGTGATTAAAAATCTTCCAACAAACGAAAGCCCAGGACCACATGCCTTCACAAGTGAATTCTATCAAACATTTAGAGAAGTTCTAATACCTATCCGTCTCAAACTCTTCCAAAATATAGCAGAGGGAGGAGCACTCCCAAACTCATTCTACAGGGCCACCATCACTGTGATACCAAAACCAGACAAAAGATGTCACAAGAAAAGAAAACTACAGGCCAATATCACTGATGAACATAGATGCAAAAATCCTCGACAGACTACTAGCAAACACAATCCAACAGCACACTGAAAGGACCATATACCATGATCAAGTGGGGTTTATCCCAGGAATGCAAGGATTCTTCAATATACACATATCAATCAATGTGGTACACCATATTAACAAGTTGAAGGATAAAAACCATATAATCATCTCAATAGATGCAGCAAAAGCTTTTGACAAAATTCAACACCCACTTATTATTAAAAACTCTCCAGAAAATAGGCATAGTGAGAACTTACCTCAACATAATAAAGGCCCTATATGACAAACCCACAGCCAACATCATTCTCAATGGTGAAAAACTGAAACCATTTCCACTAAGATCAGGAACAAGACAAGGTTGCCCACTCTCACCACTATTATTCAACATAGTTCTGAAAGTTTTAGCCACAGCAATCAGAGAAGAAAAAGAAATAAAAGGAATCCAAATTGGAAAAGAAGAAATAAAACTGTCACTCTTTTCTGATGACATGATACTATATATAGAGTATCCTAAAGATGCTACCAGAAAACTATGAGGACTAATCAATGAATTTGGTAAAGTAGCAGGATACAAAATTAATGCACAGAAATCTCTTGCATTCCTATACATCATTTCATACAATGATGAAAAATCTGAAAACTTAAGGAAACGCTCCCATTTACCATTGCAACAAAAAGAATAAAATACCTAGGGATAAACCTACCTAAGGAGACAAAAGTCCTGTATGCAGAAAACTATAAGACATTGATGAAAGAAATTAAGGATGTTACAAACAGATAGAGATACCATGTTCTTGAACTGGAAGAATCAACATTGTGAAAATGGCTATACTACCCAAAGCAATCTACAGATTCAATGCAATCCCTATCAAACTACCAATGGCATTTTTCACAGAAGTAGAACAAAAAATTTCATAATTTGTATGGAAACACAAAGGACCCCAAATAGCCAAAGCAATCTTGAGAAAGAAAAATGGAGCTGGAGGAATCAGGCTCCCTGACTTCAAACTATACTACAACGCTACAGTAATCAAGGCAGTATGGTACTGGCACAAAAACAGAGATCAATGGAACAGGGTAGAAAGCCCAAACATAAACCCATGTACATAGGGTCACATTATCTTTGATAAAGGAGGCAAGAATATACAATGGAGAAAAGACAGCCTCTTCAATAAGTGGTGCTGGGAAAACTGGACAGCTACATGTAAAAGAATGAAATTAGAACACTCCCTAACACCGTACACAAAAGTAAATTCCAAATGGATTAGAGACCTAAGTGTTAGAACACTCTTATGACATAAATCACAGCAAGATCCTTTTTGACCAATCTCCTAGAGAAATGGAAATAAAAACAAAAATTAACAAATGGGACCTAATGAAACTTAAAAGCTTTTGCACAGCAAAGGAAGCCATAAACAGGATGAAAAGACAGCCCTCAGAATGGGAGAAAATATTCGCAAATGAAGCAACTGACAAAGGATTAATCTCTAAAATATACAGGCAGCTCATGCAGCTCAATATCAAGAAAATCAAACAACCCAATCCAAAAATGGGCAGAAGATCTAAATAGACATTTCTCCAAAGAAGATATACAGATTGTCAAGAAACATATGAAAGGATGCTCAACATCATTAATCATTAGAGAAATGCAAATCAAAACTACAATGCAGTATCACCTCACACCGTCAGAATGGCCATCATCAAAAAAATCTACAAACAATAAATGCTGGAGAGGGTGTGGAGAAAAGGGAACCCCCTTGCACTGTTGGTGGGAATGTAAACTGATACAGCCACTATGGAGAACAGTATGGAGGTTCCTTAAAAAACTAAAAATAGAACTATCGTATGACCCAGCAATCCCACTACGAGGCATATACCCTGAGAAAACCATAATTCAGAAAGAGTCATGTACCACAATGTTCACTGCAGCACTATTTAAAATAACCAGGACATGGAAGCAACCTATGTGTCCATCGACAGAAGAATGGACCAAGAAGATGTGGCACATATATACAATGGAATATTACTCAGCCATAAAAAGAAACGAAATAGAGTTATTTGTAGTGAGGTGGATGGACCTAGAGTCTGTCATACAGAGTGAAGTAAGTCAGAAAGAGAAAAACAAATACCGTATGCTAACACGTGTATATGGAATCTAAAAAAAAGGTTCTAATGAACCTAGCGGCAGGACAGGAATAAAGATGCAGATGTAGAGAATAGATTTGAGGACACGGGGAGTGGGAAGGGTAAGGTGCAACAAAGTGAGAGAATAGCAGTGACATATGTACACTACCAAATGTAAACTAGATAGCTAGTGGGGAGCATCTGCATAGCACAGGGAGATCAGCTCGGTGCTTTGTGACCATCTAGAGGGGTGGGATAGGGAGTGTGGAAGGGAGATGCCAGAGGGAGGGGATATGCAAATATATGTATCCTATAGCTGATTCACTTTGTTATATAGCATAAATTAACACACCATTGTAAAGCAATTATACTCCAATAAAGATGTAAAAAAAAAAATATATATATATATATATATATATATGTATGCCTGAGTCCCCCTGTATGAGTAAAGGAATATTTTCTATAGAATAGATGTTTTTAGAATTTTTTTTCTCTGTTAGTCGTCTTTAGTCCTTTATGCCTCTGACCACCCCCGCTTTGGCTCGTTCTCTCTCTAATAATTCTTGGAACTGTAATTTTAACCACCTAGAGCATGTCTTTGTTTGGGTTTCTTTTTCCTTGTAAGATGGCCTTTTTGAGATATGAAAGTGGATTAGATTTGGGCCCAGTCAAAGCCTGGAGCTGTAAGTTGTTTAATATAGACATTCACAAAGTATTGTTTAGGGTTTAGAAAGTTTCTTAAAGAGAAAAGTATCACACACTTCTAGAAAAATATATACATATATATACACACGCATACAACTGACACATGTATCTATATTAACATATATGACTAATGAGCAGAATTTTTTGTATTTATCTCCTCATCTGATATGAAAGCAATGTCTACTAAGCAATATTTTATAGCTGCTAATATTTTCTAATCATGCTTTTTTTTCGGTTTTGGGCCAGCAGATTTGTGGCAATATGACGTACCTTATAACTGGGGTGGTGGGCCCGGAAACAAGAGAATATAACATTTGGGAAGTCAGAGGTCACTGGGATGGTGGGCCTCATCAGATCTTTGCCAACTTTTAATTTTTATTTTATTTTTTAAACAAAGTTATTTATTTTTTTATTTATTTATGTATGGCTGCGTTGCGTATTCGTTGCTGCGTGCGGGCTTTCTGTAGTTGCGTCGAGCAGGGGCTACTCTTCATTGTGGTGTGAGGGCTTCTCATTTCGGTGGCTTCTCTTGTTGTGTAGCTCGGGCTCTAAGTGCATGGGCTTTAGTAGTTGTGGCATGTGGGCTCAGTAGTTGTGGCTTGCGGGCTCTAGAGCGCAGGCTCAGTAGTTGTGGCACACGGGCTTAGTTGCTCTGAGGCATGTGCTATCTCCCTGGACCGGTGCTCGAACCCGTGTCCCCTGCATTGGCAGGCGGATTCTTAACCACTCGACACCAGGGAAGCCCTTTGCCAACTTTTTAAGTCAGTGGCTTGCAGGAGTGTAATTATGTCTCCCTTGGTGAGAACACATATAGCTTTCATTTTAAAAGATATGCTAGCCTTCATTAGAGAGTGTCATACATTATCATTTGTAATATCTTATGACAGTATAACCCATTCTGTATTATTTCGTAGGTAGAAAGGAAAGGAGAAGCTAGGACTCAAATTCTTGTGTGCCATTCACAGAGCCTGTGCAAAAACAGTGCTATTTTCAAGGCTACTTGGGAAAATTGGAATGGGACCTCTAAGGCGATAGACCTTGAAAACGGTATCATTTATCTGAAACTCTGGGCTAACAGATCTCAGCTCCAAGATTTTCATAATTAAACATAAAGGGCTGGCACAATCTCATAGGGAGCTTATTTCTGCAGGTCCTTTCTCAGATACATATGGTGGCATCATCTCACATTTTAATACCCTGATAATCCTCTCAAACACTCCAAGGCCTGTGGTCAGCAAAGAGCTGGGGCATCTCTGTAAAGCCCACTCCCATTAGTTTATATTTGCTGTCTGAGACTTTTACCTTTCCCCTGACTCCCTGGCCTCAGAATGACTTCTCTGGCCGAGATTCTGACCCTGCTACTCCTGGAGCTGATTTTAGCCTTGCAGAGCTACAGAAACGGCCGATCTCAGCATGATAGGCTCACATTAAAATAGCAAGCATTAACATGAGTGCTGAGGCCTTGCCTTGTTTTATGGCCGTTAAATTAAACACGTGATCTGTGGGACCCGTGCGTTACTGAAAGCAGTTTTAGAACCCGGGACCGGGGATCAAGAGATTTTTATTTTACTGTATCTTTGCTCTTTGCCCATATTTTGCTAATGGTATAGATCATACTCTTGAGTTTTCACAGTTCTATTATACAAAAGCAGTAGGAACAACATGACAACAGCATTGTCTTTAGAGATTTTTCTGCCTTCTCACTTACTCCCGGTCTTTCAGTGGACACATCTTAGTTGTCCACCTAGATTGACACTCAGGCTTTAACCAGTAGGCTTGTACTTTCCCTGATAAGCCAAGGGCCCTGGCTAACAGTGTTCCTCTGGACCCCAAGTCATCAAATCCATCAGGAAAGGAGGCATATCAACAGATTGCTTTCCTAGCTGGGCTCCTGGCTAATCTCAAAGCATTTGCTAAATTTAATTAGTACATACTCTGCAGATTACTGGGAAGTACTGGTTTTTGGCACGTACAGATTTAATTTTAATGAGGTATTAAGCACCTATAAGACATCTTAATGATGAACTAAGCTCACAGAAGATACATCTTTGCATAATTACCAATGACTTTTCCCCCTATCGTTAGTTACAAGGAATTGTTGTTGTTGTTGTTTTTTCCCCTTCTCCCGCCCCAAATCTGGTAAAATACGTGTCCTTTGTTGAATTAGCGTAACACCCACTGAGTGGTTCAATATCTCAGTTTGAGGAAGACACTACAAAGTAATACTTAATGGAAGAGACTCAGTGCTTCTGGTCATGCTGCTAATTCTTGGCTATGGGAAAGTGCAAGTTTTTAGTCTCCGTAATTCAGGGTTTCTCAAGCTCAGTGCTATTGACATTTGAGGTCACATCAGTCTGTTTGTCGGGGGCTTTCCCTGTGCACAGTAGAATGTTTAATAGCACCCCTGGCTTCTGTCCAGTAGATGGCACTAGTACCTCCCCCCGGCTGAGACAGCTAACAATGTCTCCAGACATTACCAAGTCCCATGGCGGGGCTGGGGAAACAGTTACCCATCAGTTGAGAAACAGTGCCCTAATTCTGTCCTTTTCTCCTGACTCTCCTTCATAGAGACCATATCTGTTTTCAAAGCTCTACAGTTGAGTTTTTTGAAGCAGATTGGTCCTTGTATAGCTTCAAACTCATTGAATGGTTCCTACTTGTCTAAAAACGTTTTGGAATGCTGATGGGTAAGGAAGGAGAATGGGAACGAGAACGAGGTCTGGAGAGACTGTTTTACCATTTTAATTTAGCTGCATCAGCAAAATTGAAATATGATAAGGAATAAACCCCTGGTCTTTATCAGGCTAATAATATCCTAAGACCTTCATCATTCCCCAACCTCAAACACAGCCCGTCATTTTCCTCATGGTACCTACAGGAAACAAGGGGGACCAATGAAGCTGTCCCAGGTGTTGGGCCATCTGCTATGTTTGTCACCAGTTGAAAGATCCACTCCTGCCCACAGCTTCACGATGCACATTTCAAATTAGAAACTGCAGTGCATCATGGGAATTTGTAATCGCTAACAAATCGTCACACATCCAAGCTCTGCAGGGATGAAACTGAGGTTGGTATAGCATCAGGGGTTTTGATCTCCTGATGCTTCTCTGTAAGAATAGGAAAGAAAAGTTGAGATGCAAATGGTTAATAGAGAAAGGGGCGATGGGGTTTCTCTTGGGTCTATTGAAGACAGATCTATGGCCATCCTCTGAGCATTTAAAGAAAACCCTTATTTCTCATCAGCACCTTTGATGTCAGTAACCCATCCACAGGGGACCAAAAACTTTGTCTTCACCATAGCTGTGTTGATTTATGCTGATTCACCATCCTCTTTCTCCCTCCTTCCATCCCCCTAGTTATTTATATGACCTTGAGAATTAAAGTTGATTATGGGCTTCAGAATGGAAGGCTTCTCAATCACCCTCAGCTCCTGGGTCCACAACCTAGAACCATTTTGAGCGTTTTTAAAGCTCTCTGGGCTAATTTATCACACTGAGAATGACTCAGTGAGCACTCAGTGGGTACATGCTGTCCCCCTCACTCAGGTGGTCCACCCGGTACCAGCCTATTTCTGCCCTCGTTAATGAAGACCATCTGAGATTCTAGTTCAAGAAAGCATAGCATTTTCCCCCTTCCTGTGGAAGTTCTTCTTGGATCATCTTGAAGGGTTATGGTTAATCACATGTGTGCCTAGCTAGCAGAAATGCATGCAAACCACAAGATTCCTTGAACCCACTTGTAACATTTCTCCATCAAAACAAATATATTTAAGTGAATTCTCACTCGCTTCTAGTACTATTCCTCTTCTTTTCAGTTTGTGTAATCTAAAGGAGGTGAAATCACTCAGTCAGATGTTCTACACCGGGAATTTCCCTTGACATAGACACATGTCAAGCAGAGAGACTTGGAACAGTAACTAGTGGAATTCTGGACATGGTTTCTTTTTAGAATAGCTGATGTAAATATAATAATACCTTGGGACTCTAAACAAAGGTCTTTGGAGCTAAAAAAAGGTCCATTCCATGGATCTGTTTGAACAATTTAAGAATCCGAGCAATCAGACAATCAGAGAGTGACTTTTGGGCAGGGTATGTACAATATCCCCTAGCTGTGTTCAATGCCTCCCACATCTAGTTTCTTGAGAGTTCTGTCCTTCTCTCTCTCACACACACACACTGCAACCTACTCACCGCCCCAACTCTTCATTCTACACAAATCTGATTTTACTTTCTTAATATAAATGTCTCTTGCAGGCACTTTGGAATCCTTGGACAAGCTTGCCTGCGCTAGCTACATAGAGGAATTTCCGCTTGGTGGGTGACAGAGCCCATATTTGAGCTTAATTTACTGTTTTGGAGGAAGCTGAAGCAGCACTTGGTCTCCCTAATTAATCAATTATTGAATCCATTGGGCATGCATAGAGTTCTGTGGAAAAGATGCGTGCATGCTGCCTGCTTGCAGTTTTAGCCTCCAGGTGACCCTTTAACAGAACAGTGAAAGAAACTGGAGGAAGAAACACATGCAAATCGTTAGATTCCTTGAACCCATGTGCAACATTTCTCCATACCAAAAAAAAAAAAAAAAAGGGTGAACTCTTGCTTGTTTTAGTATTCCCAGCCTTCTGTTAGCATATGTCACCTAAGGAGGAATGTTTTTCCTGGGCAGGAATCCTGGAGTCTTATTACTTGTGAATGAGGGTCTCTGAACTAGGACACCTCCAAGTACATATGGGTGTTCTTTGGAAAATTCATAATGACAGGCAGAGGAATGACATTATTCTCTTGAGACTTTTGTTTTCTGCCCTCCTAGACTCTTGCTGGTCAAGGTCAAGACAGATGAGACATTGATAAGTCTTAGACCCAACTCCCTTTTGTCTTTAGCCCACTGGTCCTTGATAAGAGTGAAGTCTGTGTTCTTTCGGGCTTGAATTCCTTAAAATCATTTTACTTTTTAGAGTTTTCTTTTAAGAATATCTGGATATGTGTGTGTGTCTATTTCCTTGACTGAAGGATTCCCAAGTTAAACCAATAGTATTTTCTCTCTGTTGAGTTCAGTAAAGACTATTGACCCATGTAACGTAAATGACGTGAGAACATGTGGGGAAAAAAAAGATTAGAGTAATATTAAGATTAAGATTAGAGTAATATTAAGTAAAGTTTTTATTGAAGGCAGGGCATTGGCTTACAATTTAGCAAATTTAACACTTTCTGAGCACTTACTACCTGTCAGGTATCATGTTGGGTTTGGAAAAGGTAGCTGAAACAATCTATGCTTTAAACTCAGATAATTAGGGGATAAGTGAAGTTGAGAAATAGTTTGAATCAAGAAAGACTCTGGAATGAAGCACCGAGAGAGCATTGGAAGAACATTGGAAGGTGGCCAGGAGCCAACTAAAATCAGCTCACCATTGTCGTCTCTGTTTTTTCCTGATGTCATCTTTAGTTTGGACAGTATTACTAATACACTGCTTCAACCCAGTCATTGAAATAATCAGGACTGTAAAACTATGGTCACCTGTCTCATGACTGATATTTGTCAGTAATGCACTGGGAGGGGGGAATTCAATGATGGTATTTAGTACTTTAAGACTAATACTACTATATGTACATATACCTCCTCTGCTGCTGCAGGAGGAGGTATACCTGTACATATAAATGAGTTTGTGTATCTGTCACAAAAGATAGATAGCATAGACAGCAAAGTTATAACCGTGGTTATCATTGAAGGGATCATTGATGATGATTATTTGTCCTTTATTTTCTACATTTTCTTTTACAGTAAACGTGTTACCAGTGAAAAATAGTATGAATTTTAAAGTAATAACTCTGACTTGATACATATACTTAACATAACAATATAAATGTATTTGCTTAGGTGAAAATGGAATACTACCATTGCTGTACTGAATTTTTTCTAGCACAGAGAGCCAAGGCTTGCTTCTCGTTAGTATTCATCCAGCCCTACCATCTAAATGTAACACATTTGTTAACCAATAATTGTATTTCTTCAAACATGGATATAGCATTGAGTTCAAACACTTATTACCAGTGCAAACAGGAGGATGATTTATTAGCAGATCTTAATGATGTTTCTATCTGTCTCACTTCACCTGCATCTTATAAACAAACAACAAATGTACCCTTTGAAAGTAACTGTTTATCAAGAGAAAATGTCTGATATCTGTGCCTTCCTGGTTAGCTATAACTCGAAACATAATCACACGTAGACTCTATTGCTTTTATATACCGTGAAGAAATATTCAAGTTGCTGCTGTAATCAAAAATAAGGACCACATAAGCCAGCGGTAAAAAACAATTTATTTCTTGAGACCACGGTACATTTATCAAGGTGCTTCATTATCATTAAAAATCCTGGTTTTGAGCTCCTGTGTGGGGTGTGTGTGTATGTGTGTGTGAGAGAGAGAGCGCGTGCAAGAGCTTGTGTTTGTGTACATTCAATGATGTGTCTTTACATCCAACATTATACATTACATTTTTTTTCTAAATTTTATTCAGTCTTTTTAATACTTCAGTTTCATGTTAGGGGAAAGGAGATCTGCAAGGAGAAGTTTACTGGTTTATAGCATGAGTTTTCTATGATTATTGTCTGGATCCTAATGTTTGAAATGAGTGCTGTAGAGACAGATGCCCCCTTTGTAGATTATACAAAAATACAGTTGCCACATTCTTATCTACAGGTGTCATTTGGCCTGGTTTATCTATTGGCAACGTGCAGGCGCTTCCTGGTTAATTGGAAATGAAAGCGAACTAGAAATAATTATAGACAATGGGTTTGGAATTCTTTTATCTTTTGCTCTAGATTCAAGAAATCTGCTTACCTAAGCATTGTGGAAAGGAAGGCTTCGTGTTTCTCTACATCTTTACTTCCCAAGTTAACAAGATAAAGCAGTATCCCGGAGACAACTCGGATAATTTGTTGTTCTCATTCCCATGAACTGTATAGTCAAGGGATCCAGAGTTTCTGCCATGGTCGGGTCATTTATTTCTTACTAGAAAATAATTGAAGTCACCTGATACGTATGTTGTACATCAGTTCAGAGTGTATCACATACACCTACTGAACCATCTGGAGTCCCTTCTGCCAACAGTGAATCCTAGGACAGCATCTACAGAAAGGAAAGAATGAGTGAGTGTTCCAACTAAAAAAAAAAAAAGTCGAATAGCTCTTCTTTATAGACTGTGGTCTTCCATTAGCTGTTTGATCTCATCTTTAAAGTACAAAGTTATTATTTAGTGATGTGGCCTAAATCTAGAACTTGAACCCTTTACCCTGAAATAACATTTTAGGATTGTTAACCATCATTAACAGGTGGGACACGGGTACCTGTTCCCACAATATCCTCATAGGTCTGAATTCTTAAGGGAAATTAAAGATCCCCGGCTCCTTCTGAAGTCAGTAGTGAGAGAAGCTTCAGAGAACAAGAGTCAAGATAACTTGCGGCAATATTCAAGTCAGGATCTAATAATGTAAAGTTATGTCACTGACAGATTGAGTTCATTATATTTTGGCATGATGTGGTGCTGAGGAAGTCTACTGAACACTGAACAAGGCGAACAATGCCTCTCTAGCTAATAGATTATAATCTAAATACCGAACACAAATTTCAACGTTCACAGAAAGTCCAAGCAACTCTCTAGGATCTCATAAGGCAATGCAATGTCAAGAACAAGAATTATCAGAAGGGGGTGATTTTGCATTTTTATCACATAAGTTTTAGCTTATCTTTGAGATTACGTTCTTAGAGACAGAACAAAGGAAAGGGAACTTGTCATATTTTCATAATCACATTTAGGCATCAGATTTTTAGAATTGTTGGATGAGACTATTTCTGGAATGGGGACAAGTTCTCAAAATAATATAGAACTTTGTAGTTAACAGGGAAAAGAAGTTGCAAACCTGCAACTCAGACCATGAAGACTGAGATTTGAAAAAGCAACCACTGAACCCATACCTAAAAATTCCATAGCACCAGGCATTTAGAATAGAGACTAGTTGATGATTAAGACTCTAGCTTCTGCTCCATTACTGACTTGATGTGAATCTTGTCACTTAGCCCATCTTATGGTTTTCTCTTTGAGGGAATGTTAACTTACAGTGGGTGTCCAGATCTTCCGTTACCTTAGATGAAGCAGTTTCTAATGTGGTAGATTGTTGAGAGCAGGAGTATTTTTATTCCTCCTTAATCATCACGACCCTGGATTACAAAGAGGAGGCACTGTAGAAAAAAATGGTTCTGTTTTGATGCAGTACCGGGCTGGCAGTTGCGGCAAAGAAGCCAGAGAACTTGAATTTGCATTGCTTAGTACTCATGAGCATCTTTGCAAATCATGATTTTTAATGAGAATGAGATACCTTGTCAAGAAATAGGCTTTTAAAAAAATCTGTTCCTTTAAATCCCTTCAAGATCTTATATTCTCATCCTGTCGGGTTTTTGGCTCTGTGGTCAAGTGACAGGTCTGCTCATAGAACCTTCCTTATCTATCAGGGATAGTGGGGTGTCCCTGTGGTCTGGCCCCTGTTGTATTTACTGTTCCACACAACAGAGTCAGTGTGTGGGTTTTTTTTTTTAATTCCTTCCTTTCTTCCTACCTTCCTTCCCTCCTTCCCTCCCTTCCTTCCGTCTTTGTTGTTGCGCGCGGGCTTTCTCTAGTTGTGGCGAGCATGGGCTACTCTTTGTTGCGGTGTGTGGGCTTCTCATTGTGGTGGCTTCTCTTGTTGTGGAGCACGAGCTCTAGGCATGCGGGCTTCGGTAATTGTGGCACGCAGGCTCAGTAGTTGTGGCGCAAGGGCTTAGTTGCTCCGCGGCATGTGGGATCTTCCCGGACCAGGGATCAAACCCGTGTACCCTGCATTGGCAGGCAGGTTCTTAACCACTGTGCCACCAGGGAAGTCCCAGTGTGGTTTAAAGGATGGCCCTGGGTGGGGAGTAAAGATACACAATCTTTATGTTTCTGGTGCCTACATATAAGGTGGGCCAATCCAGGTAGGATTTTCCATGGAAACGGTGTATGTGAATAGGACTTCCCAGTTGCCAGGCCAGAGCAGGAAGGTTGTGTGTAAATAGAGGGGACCAAAGAAGAAGAAAAGCATGGCTGGAGAGACCCAAGGTTAGAAGCTAAGAGTCACCATGCAAGATGCACAAAGGACGAGAAGGATGGAAGCAGGAAATGGGAAAAAAAAGGGAAGAGAACAAGGCCAGGAACAGAAGTGGAAGCTAGGTTTGGAGAGGATGAAACCAGACGGTTTGAGAAATCAAATTCTAGTTATGTGGCATGAATTAGGATATGCTTTACTTGAGAACTAGAAAAGAGTGTATATAACTTACAGTTTTAGCTTTAAATAAGAATAAGAAAATTCACCAAAACAGTTTAAAATATGAAACACTGCTGGGTGGACCCCGCCTACCCACCTTAGTCCCTGTCTCTCCCTGCTAAAGATCATTTCGATTTTGAAATTTGCGCTACTCATTCCTTTACTTTTCTTTTTTTTTTTTTCTGTTTTACCTGGAAGATACATCCCTAAATGATGTGTTATTTAGTTGTGTCTAGTTTTGAATATTATGTAAGTGAAATAGTACTCTTCTATGTCTTATCTAATGTAATTTTAAGTGATTGAGATGCACCCAAGTTGATGTGTGTAATTCTGGTTCATTCATGCTCACGGCTGGGTACGGTTTTCCTATGTGAATATGTCACAGTTTATTTAGTCATTCTCCTACTTAAGGACCTTTGGATCGTATCCAGGTTTGAGATACATGCAAACAATGCTGTTATTCCCACTCTTGACAGACTTCCTGTCCAGATGTGCTGGAGTTTCTCTAAGGTACGGAGGTAAGATTAGGCTGGATAATACAGTTTGTGCATATCCACCTTTGCCATGCAATGCCAAATTATTTTTAAGAGTGGTTATATAAAAGTAAACTCTCAGCAGCTCTGCGTGATCTTTGTGGCTCCACATACCCGGCAGACACCTCCTATTTTCAAACCTTCCATGTTTTGCCAGCAAGCGGGAGGGTAAACTGGTCTTTTATAGAAGTTAAACATGCTTGCATTTATTTAAAGAGTCAACTAGTTTAAGAAAGCTTGCTATAGGGCTTCCCAGGTGGTGCAGTGGTTGAGAGTCTGCTTGCCGATGCAGAGGACACGGGTTCGTGCCCCGGTCCGGGAGGATCCCACATGCCGCGGAGCGGCTGGGCCCGTGAGCCATGGCCGCTGAGCCTGCGCGTCCGGAGCCTGTGCTCCGCAACGGGAGAGGCCACAACAGTGAGAGGCGTTGACTACTTATAACCATTTTAGATTTTTTTTTTTTTTTTTTTTTGCTATTTCCATCCATGTTTCGGTTGCTGTCTTGATTTCTCACGTGGAGATACTGCTTACTGTATTACTCATAGAAAAGGAGGATCTCCCTTTCTCTTTCCTTTTGACCCTCGTTAAGTACTTTCCAGCCCCAATCTAGTTACAGTATACTTTTTGTTAGATCATCTTATGATGGATATGAGTAGGAATATATAAAATCTATTCACAAATGTGCAAGTTATAGCATGATTACTTTTATTACACAATATTCTGTTTTCCCTGGAGAGTAATTAGATTTTTTTTTCATTTTCTTAATTTTCTATGTGGTTATCAGCTATTCACACACCCCAATTTTTGCCAGGTATGAAAATCTTCTCTTTATATATTCAAGAATATTGGGTATTGAATGTTTAGTGAATGTTACTATCTTGAAGAAATCTTTTCTCTAGCCTTATGTGCTTTTAACCGGAGTGATCTCTTTCTGGGCTAGACTTTCTTCTTATGGTCTCCTATGACTCTGAATTGAATTTCATCACTGACTGTTTTTAAGATCTTCTTATTGTCTTTGGTATTCATTTTCACTGTGAGGATTTCTTTTGATTTATCCTGTTTGGAATCCATTGAATTTCTTGAGTACGAGGGTTGGTATCATTCATTAATTTAATGAACTTTAACTATTATTTTTTCAATGTTACCAGTCCAATATTTTATATGTTCTCTGTTAGAACTTACATTAGCGCTACATTAGGTCCGTGCTTCTCATATTTAGCCTACAAAAAAAGTTAGCTGGATGACTGGTATGGAACAAATTCCTACCACGTGGTAGGTTTGCGTTGTGTCTTGAGAATGTGCCGGTAAGGATGCTATCAGTCTTTGGACCACACTTGGAACAAACTCTGTTAGAACCTCTCACTCTCTTTCCCCATGCCTCTTAACCACTTTATCATATATGCCATTTTTTCTCTCTCAGTGCTACTACTTTGCATGTCATTTCTGGATACGCATGTATCAGTTTACAAAGTTTTTCTCCAACTATGTCAATTTTATATTTTGAGTTTTATTCATTTACTTTAAATTTGAATAATTTTCACTTCTATAAATTCCATTTGTTTCTATTTCAGTGTTTTCTGATCGATTCTGATAGACTCATTTTCATGTGTTATACATTCATATAATTTTTATTTGAAGTACACACTCTGTACTTGTGAATTACGTATCATCAGTCTTGTGAATCTGATACTTCTTTTTTTGTTGTTTCTGCAGATTGATTCATAGGACTTGTTTGCTCATGTGCTCTAGAGGTATTTTTTATGATGAGCTTGTGTTTGTGGGATTTCATCAAAAGGAATTCTTTGTGACCTATGCTTGGAATATGTTTCTCTAGATAGGATTTGGAGATTGTTTTTGCTACGTACTTCAAGACACTGCTTATTTGATACTTAAATTTTTTCTTGAGATTTTTCTTATATGGATCCCGGCCTCACTCTTTGGAAAATGGACCTTGGGTGAGGAACTCTCAAGAGAGGCTTTTATTTTCCCTGTTCCGCTCAATGTCAATTCCAAGAAAAGCCAAGTTTTCTGTGGACTGCACTGTTTTCTAGTGCATCTTCTCTGAGTTGTTGCCCTCTGTGGCTACCGTCTTTGTGCAGGGTCTCTGATGACCTCCTGTTCTACTTAGATGTCAGGATTTTTCCCTGTCCTGTGTGTGTCTCTCACTACCCCAGGGATTGGAAGGCATACTGATGCAAAATGCCTACTCCTAGGCTCACTTACCCAGAAAACATCTTGAGATGTCTGGCCTCTAATTTTTACCTTACTTTATCACCAGTCTAGCCATGCTTTTAAAGAGGTTTTTTTTTCCACATGCTACCAAGCATGTTATTCTGTGCTAGTAAGAATGTCTTTGCACATCTGCTCTGTCTAATTTACAGAAACAGAATTTCCAAACTTTTTTTTGGGGGGGGCAGGGGTGGGGGACAGAGCTTGGTATATCTTTCCATGGTGTGAGTAGCTAACTTAAGTTAATATACGAGGCCAGAAATTACAGATCGATTGTGTGATTTCAAGTAACTTATGTCACTCCTTTGCCCCTGGGTTTCTCAGATCAAAAGCAAGGGAGTTGAGCTACATCAACTCTAAGTCTCTTCCATGTCTAAAATCCTATGATTTGACAGTGGTAAAAATGATGCACAAAATCTACTTTGTTATGTCCTGTGACATTCAACAGAAACTAGTGGCCATATAGAATATGCTTGCTCATAAAATTAACCTCTTCAGTTTTTTTTTTCTAAAAAGAAAAATGGTAATAATTCTACAAAAGTTTCTTCCAGCCTGCTTCCTATAGCCATTTTTTAGGAGTTCATTGGATCATAAATTGTTTCACATGGACCCTAAAAATGTTCAAGCTACCATTCTCTCCATAATTAAGTTTTTCATATTCTTGCGGTTTTAGCCAATTATCACATGGATATTAGCCAAAAATATTGTCATCTTCTCTTATTGAGATGAAAGTCTCCTGGTTACGTAACCAAGTCTTCATTGTTTTCTCAGTCGGTGATATTGGGTGAGTGCCCATTTCTTTAAGGTATTTAATTGGTATCTAAGGAGTCATGCCTAGAGATGATAGACTTTATAACTCTCTCATTCTTTGTGTATTCCAGCTGCTCTATTAGAATGACATTGATCGTTTCTGTACTTATTCTTAAAAAGAAGCCTCGTGGTCATCATTTTACTAATAACTACTTCATAATAAAGATAGGTATTAGGGATCCCCAGAGATCGATTTTATTCCTTTAAGAAGTTTCTAATTTAGTCGAGGAGACAGAATTTATGAAAAAGTATTAACAATAGAAGACAGAAGATGCTAAGGCCCAGTTTGGGGTGTAGGACAGGAAGTGCTCTAGAAATTTTGAGGAGGAAGATAAAATAGTCTGATACAGATGAATAAATCATCATGAGGAAAAACAGTCCCTCTTGCCAGTTTTGTACAAACAAGAGAAGAAAACGTGCCAACAACCAAATTATAATAAACAGCTATAACATGTAGGCTTTTGTCTGGAATTTACAGATTTTGCTGGGTGTAACTTTATATTCTAAGTTTGAATATTTAAAGCTGGGCCCAACTTCAGTCATATATTTATACGAAATGTTATCTGAGTTTGTGTGCGAATAATACTCAGCTCAGGCACTGTTGATATTAACCCTTTCTTTGTTCAACAGGAAGAACAGTTACTCTTTTAAGTTATATTTAGGTGACCCAAGTGTAAGCCTCCTCAGTGAATCACCTTCTTCTTTACCTGTTAGAGCCAGGATCTGTCTCCTGAGCCAGCTGCCTCTCAGCTGATGTGAGGGTGCAGTGCGTTCCTGCTGCCTGCTCCCCTCTCAGTACAGATCTCTGCTTGCTTTGCCCCCGGCCTCCTGAACCCGTCACAGTACGGTCAACTTCAGGCCAAGGGATGTGTGATTAGCAGGACACGCTTGATTTCATTATCTCCAGCCTTTCCTCCTCCCAGTAGCACCAGCCAAAGCTAAAAGGTGTATCAGGTTTTCCTGAGACATCGAAGGTTAACGCAAAGGGAATTCTAGCATAGAAGCGAAACATCAAATACAGTAGATGACATAGGGCTTTCCTCATCTTGCAAGAGAAAAGGATTGAGTTAACCCCATCACAGGGTTTCCCCTCTGGAACATACCCTGCTTCCTGTCTTTCCTTGTTCTCCTCCCTCTCTCTCCATAGAGAGACCATCAAGTCAGACCTCAGAGAGTCAGTTTCCTTGAACTTTTGTCATGCAAGCCTTAACCATCTTCGGGGAGCTGCACCCCAAAGCTCCACCACTGTAGCCTTGAGCCCTAGTTCGGAGTCTGCCTCCCACCCGCTAGTTTTTAATCACGGCAGTGCAGGTACCAAGAACAGTACATTCCCCGAAGTCTGGGTTCTTCACTCTGGACTGCACACAGGGAAGCCTTAGCAGCATAGCTCAGAGTGGAATGGGTGTCACGGTTTGTCCATTTCGGTAAAAAGTAAAGTGCACATATGCCTCCTCATTCTTTCTAGTTTACAGAAGCCTTTTAATAATAGAACAAACAGGCAGACACACAGACACACACACACACACACACACACACACACACATGCTCCTCCCAAAACAAGTATTACTTTTAAGATCGGTTAGTCTAGAACCACATTCAGCCCTTTACCATATTATATATATATATATTTTTAATTGAAGTACAGTTGATTTACAGTATTGTGTTTGTTTCAGTTATACAGCAAAGTAATTTGGTTATACATATATATGTATATGTCTATATTATTTTGTTTCTGACTCTTTTCCATTGTAGGTTATTACAAGATTTTGAATATAGCTCCCTGTGCTATACAGTAGGTCCTTGTTGTTTTTCTGTTTTACATATTGTAGTGTGCATCTGTTAATCCCATACTCCCGATTTATCCCTCCCCCCTTTCCCTTTTGGTAACCATAAGTTTGCTTTCTGTGTTTATGTTTATTTCTCTTTTGTAAGTAAGTTCATTTGTACTATTTTTTAGATTCCACACATAAGTGATATCATGTAATATTTGTCTTTCTCTGTCTGACTTACTTCACTCAGTATGATCATCTCTCGGTCCATCCGTGTTGCTGCAACAGGCATTATTTCATTCTTTTTTATGGTTGAGTAATATTCTGTCGTGTATATGTGTGTATACACACAATGGAATATTACTCAGCCATAAAAAGGAATGAAATAATGCCGTGTGTGTGTGTGTGTGTGTGTGTGTGTGTGTGTGTGTATACACACAGCACAGATGATACTGTAGTTTTAAAAAATAATAGCATCAGTTGCTCTTTGACACCCATTCTCTGTCTATACAAAGATCTGGCTGAAAGTTTGAAATTGCTGGGAATTTTGTGTTGTTCTCATGCATCTCAGGCTGGATTAGATTCTCAGGTACAGTAGGTACTTACACTAATCTCCATATGCAAAAGAGGGGCAGTACAAAGGTTTATGGTTCTTATCCAAGAAACCTGAAGGGCTAAGTAATAGTTACACGTTATAATTCTTGAACATCTCCAGCATTTTGCCTGAGATTGTGATCACTTTTTACAGTACTTTAAAATTAGCAGAATTTCTACAAATTTGACATCAAGAGAGGGGAATTGTTCATCTGTAAAGAATTATTAACTCAACCAGGCAGACTACTATGACTTCATATGTAAAATGGAAATTTAAATGAACTTGGGAAAGTCAGGCAGCAAGCCGAGGACGGTTGCTCTGTAATTTGTTACCATCGAAGACATAATGACTACATACGTGTGACATAAGAAGGCATCTTAACATTATGTGTGAGTTGGCAAATGTGTTGTTTTTTTTTTAACATCCTTCTAATCCTTAATAGAATTCACATCTTCTTAGGTTGACTTTATTTCTCTTTGGAGCTGAAACATGACATGACCTCAATAGACTAATGATTTTTTAAGGGTTAAAATATTACAAAAAGGAGACACTATTTTGTCTGTCTAGGAAATTATTAGTTTTAAAACTTTTTTAAATGTTTAAAATGTTAACTAGAAGTATATTACGTCCATCCTTATAGAGGTATTTTATAAGTGATGTCTATTCATTATAGATGTATCAGCATACACATACCAGCATTTAGAAAATCACTTTAACTGGGATTAAAACTAGGGTCTTTTTTTTCTCCAAATGTATTACATCATCTTTGGAGCTAGAGAACATATCTTTTGCTCTTTCCCATCCCGTTTAACACTGGACCAAGTATAGGACACACTTGTAGATGCTCTCTAAATAGATATGTTGGTGGTCTGAGAGTGCCCAGATGTTACATGATGTTATAAAAAAGGAATAGCTGATGTGATTAGATGGGGGGAAAATTAGGAAGTGACCTTTTGGAAAGACTCATGAGTGAAATGTTTTTTAAATGTCTGATTGCATGGAAAAATGGAAGTCAGGGTGATAGCCCATGTGGCAGTAGAACCGGGGGCATCGACAAGAGAATAAGGAGTGGAATGGTACCGTGGCATCATCTGAATGGCTAAAATTATACTATGCATTTTTATCACACTTTGTTGCTTTTCTTTTTTCTTCCTTGGGCCTTAGTAACAGAAGTAGAAGCTGATTTATGAGTTGAGAGTCAGTAAGAGTGTCAGATTTCTATAATAAGATTATACATTAAATGTAAGGAAGGGAAAATATGCTTACCCAAACCAAACAACAGCACTGTGATTAAATGACTCAAATCCCGCGATGGATTTGTTTAGACAGTACAGCGGGTAAAGTGACCTCCTCTCCTCCTAGGTTTGTGGTCAGTTCTGTGAAATGAAGATGTATGTCCGTTATTATTCCAGTGACATAGCAATATGATCATAGAAGCAAAGAGGAACAAGATGGAAGTAGTAAACCGAGTGACGTGCTGTGGGTACTGTGGAGGTTTGTATAGATTAATCACCTGTGTTCTGTTTTATGGTGACTGCTGACTTCCTCAAAGCAGTTTGGTCGTGCGCCTCTGTTTATTCATGAGTTTGGAGTTCAAGGTACATTTTTGCAAGCGTGTGCGTGCACAGGTGCCTGCACACCCACATATACATATGCAGAAGCTTGAGCTCATGCTTTATCTTGAAGGTGATGACAGTTTAAATGGGTATTGGCCTCACCACAACTACAAGTTCAACAAGAATAGGTTCTGCATGGTACCTCCATGTTGCTGGAGCAACGGAGGGAGTTTTGTGAAAGGTCTTAGTAGTAACTGGACTTCTAAAGGGTCAATACTTGAAAACTTTGGTAAATCCCAGCTCTAATAAAACGTTGGTAAATCCCACCACACCACCCATTCTTGAAAAGGATAAAAATAGAGTTAGGAAGTCAGCCCTGTGGAAAATATCACGAATGAAGAAAACCATTTATGGGGGAATGAGTTAAAGGAGAATTCATTTCCCAAAATGTCCATCCATTTCCACCTCGCCTTCATTTTCCCATCCTTGCCTGAAATTTCACTATTAGAGAGTCGTTTCTTAGATTAAACTTTTTGTTGCAATTAAAATGCAAATATTTGGGGGTATGTCATTTATGCACTTTCCAAATAATTATCTTCAGTTTGGGATTAAAATATACACACTACTATATATAAAATAGGTGATTAACAAGGACCTACTGTGTAACATGGGGAACTGTACACAATATCTTGTAATAACATAATGGAAAAGAATATAAAAAAGAAATTTATATATATATATAAAAAACTGAATCACTTTGCTGTACACCTGAAATTAACACAACATTGTAAATTAATTATACATCAATAAAAATTTTTTTTAAATAATTATTTTCAGATCCTATCTCTGTGGGCAGAACATGATGAAATGGAACAATTAAGGAGCATAAAAAGAGAGAAAGGATGAAACAGTGAATCCAGAACAAAAGGTTTTATCTGTGTTTTAGTTTTGCCTAGAGCTGGCTGTGTGAAAGGAAGTTAGCCTGATGAATGTGATTTTCTCTTGGTAGCTTCCTGCACTCACTTCTAGTTGCTCCGCTGCTGTTTCCTACTTTAATATTCATGCATTGGAGGTCTGAGATCTGTAACCGAGACGTCATGGTACTTAGCATTGCCACGTACAGATACTTTTAAGAGCAACTTCATTAAAGATCATTTTCTCCCGGAGCATTCTGTGCTCTACAGTGGTGGTTATCACCCAGCGTTTAGTTTTGATCCCTGTAATGTATGCAGAGTCAAAGACACCCTTCATCACTCTGCTTCTGTTGCGAGTTAGTTTATGTTGTAAAACGGGAAATGGGAAAGAAGGGAAGCAGAGTTGGGTATATACAGTAATCTATTGAGATAAAGTAACACCATGGGACTAGAGGATTAGAGAGGAGGGGTGGGAATAGATGGATTCTCTCTCCCCAGGGCTGTCTATTTACAGCAAATTCTGGCTAACAATAACCTACCGCCTACTGCCCACCGCCCAACTCTGCGGGTTCTAATTTCTCTTATTCCATGAATTGACTTTGGACCAAGCCACCATTCCCCTCCCCCATACAATTCTAGGCCTAAGGTGTGTATTTAGGAGTTCTGATCACTTGGTGACTAAGGATGACTTGTAAATCCTCTGACACTCCTCTCAGGTTAAATACTGCAAGGCATGGCGTTATACACATAGAGTTGCCTCAGGCAAGAAATGTTTATGAGCATCATTGGTGTAGGGAGGAGCTTATCTGAATGATTCTGTCGTTCATTTCTAATGGTTGAAATACTGAGACCTCTTTTGGTGAGAATAGAGAAAACTCAGGATCTTAAATCTAAATTTTGGGTTAGGCTTGCCAGTTCTCATGTCTTCTTTGTTTCTGGTTTAATTTTTAGTTTCAAACACTTTTTAATTTAATTTTTAAAATATTGTTTGAGTTTAATTTTTTATTGAATATAGTTGATTTACAATGTTATGTTAATTTCTGCAACTAGAGATTATCGTACTAAGTGAAGTAAGTCAAAAAGACAGATACCATATGATATCACTTATATGTGGAATCTAAAGTATGCAACTGAACCTATCTATGAAACAGAAACAGAATCACAGACATAAAGAACAGACTGGTAGTTGCCAAGGGAAGAGTGGGGTGGGGGAGGGATGGAGTGGGAGCTTGGCGTTAGCAGATGTAAGCTTTTACATATAGTTTAATTTTTTATTGAAGTATAGTTGATTTACAGTGTTGTGTTGGTTTCAGGTATGCAGCAAAGTGACTCAGTTATACCTACATATGTATCTATTTTTTTCAGATTCTTTCCCTGTGGGTTACAAAATATTGAGTATAGTTCCCTATGCTATACAGTAGGTCATTGTTGGTCGTTTATTTATAGGTAGTAGTGTGTATCTGTTAATCCCAAACTCCGAATTTATCACTGTTCTAGTTTAATTTTTAAGTTCCTTGTTTCTGGTTTAAATCCCCAAGGAGGTATTTGTGGCTAGGAAGGAAAGGGTTGGGAATGGGCCCTGAATGGCTGCCTATGAAGGAAAGAAACCACTGAAAGAGAGATTCTCCTAGCGTAACCTTTGTATCTGCAATGACTAGCTTTCCTTCCTGCCCGTATACAGCTTTTTTTTTTTTTTTTTTTTGCAGTACGCGGGCCTCTCACTGCTGTGGCCTCTCCCGTTGCGGAGCACAGGCTCAGTGGCCATGGCTCACGGGCCCAGCCACTCCACGGCATGTGGGATCTTCCTGGACCGGGGCACGAACCCGTGTCCTCTGCATCGGCAGGCGGACTCTCAACCACTGCGCCACCAGGGAAGCCCCCGTATACAGCTTTTGACGTAATGCTCAGGACCCTACCCCCACTTGTAGGTTGATCTTTATGTCAGGTTCTAGAACCAATCCTCACAGATAGCCAATAGGCGCATGAAAGGATGCTCAGCATTACTAATTATTAGAGAAATGCAAATCAAAACCACAAGGAGTAGTTCTCATTGTTCTCTCACACCGGTCAGAATGGCCATCATCAAAAAGTCTACAAATAATAAATGCCAGAGAGAGTGTGGAGAGAAGGGAACCCTCCTACACTGTGGGTGGGAATGTAAATTGGTGCAGTCACTATGGAGAACAGTAGGGAGGTTCCTCAGAAAACTAAAAATAAAGTTACCATATGGGGGCTTCCCTGGTGGCGCAGTGGTTGAGAGTCCGCCTGCCGATGCAGGGGACACGGGTTCGTGCCCCAGTCCGGGAAGATCCCACATGCCGCGAAGCGGCTGGGCCCGTGAGCCATGGCCGCTGAGCCTGTGCGTCTGGAGCCTGTGCTCCGCAACGGGAGAGGCCACAACAGTGAGAGGCCTGCGTACCACGAAAAAAAAAAAAAAAAAGTTACCATATGATCCAGCAGTCCCACTCCTGGGCATATATCCAGACAAAACTGTAATTCAAAAAGATACATGCACCCCTATGTTCATAGCAGCACTATTTACAATAGCCAAGACATGGAAACAACCTAAATGTCCACTGACAGATGAATGGAAAAAGAAGATGTGGTATATGTGTGTGTGTATACACACACAATGGAATATTACTCAGCTATGAAAAAGAATGAAATAATGCCATTTGCAGCTACATGGATGGACCTAGAGATTATCTTATTAAGCAAAGTTAAGTCGGAAAGAGAAAGACAAATACCATATGATATCACTTATGTGGAATCTAAAATATGAAACAAATGAACTTATCTATGAAACAGAAACAGACTCACAGACATAAAGAACAGACTTGTGGTTGCCAGGGGGGAAGGGGCAGGGGAGGGTTGGATGGGGAATTTGGGATTAGCAGATGCAAACTATTATATATAGGATGGATAAACAACAAGGTCCTACTGTAGAGCACAGGGAACTGTATTCCATAGCCTAAGATAAACCATACTGGAAAAGAAAAAGAAAAAAAGCAATCCTCTGCCAGGTTGGGGAGCTCTGAGGAGCCCTGGCCAATCCACGAGACACACAGGGCACATCAGCCTTCCCGCCAGCCCAGAGTAGAGCTTATCTCCACTTCTCTGTTCCTGTCTTACCACAGTGACTACTAGCCTGTAACCACCCTCAGTCCCAAGTAAGGTACATGTAATTTAATAAGCAAACATTCAAACCAGTATCTGTATTTTGTTAATGATTTTCTCACTCTGGAAGCTTCTAGTCTGGGACTCCTGAGTGCCCCCCCTGCAATGAAACCTGAGGCTGTTCTGACTGAGGGAGAGGGGCAGTCACTCATTTCCATCTGTATGTGCTTTCTTTCCTCTTCTCCACATTCTGTGGCTGAGGACCTAGCATCATTCTGTCAGCATTATCTTCTCCTAGGAAAAAGGACAATGGGTTGCAGAACACATTTTCTGCTGCCAGGCCTGAGGATCCTCATAGACCTGTATCAGTTCCAGCACTTTCTCTGTATGAACTTTCTAGGAGGCGTGCTTCCTCGTATCTCTTGCTTTTAGCAGAGCCAAAAGGGAACAAAACAAAAGCTTAAAAAAAAACCTTGAAAACAACTTGTGGGGCTTCCCTGGTGGCCAAGTGGTTGAGAGTCCGCCTGCCGATGCAGGGGACGCGGGTTCGTGCCCCGGTCCGGGAAGATCCCACATGCCGCGGAGCGGCTGGGCCCATGAGCCATGGCCGCTGAGTCTGCGCGTCCGGAGCCTGTGCTCTGCAATGGGAGAGGCCGCAACAGTGAGAGGCCCGCGTAAAAAACTTGTGCACTGTAGTTTAGACTGATGTAAGTGAAATCTGGTTCTATGATAAGATGTGGTCCAGCAGTTAGAGTTACAGAGTAGCCTGGTGGAGTGAAGGCAGGCCCTGTGCTTTATTGAACCTGCAGTAGTTCCTAAAGCACGTGATGCCCTCTGTTGATACTGCATTACCGCCAAGGTTGATAGGGATTGCAGATGTGAGGATGAGAAAATGAACAGCTGCCCTCGGTCTGTGATTTGTGTAAAAAATTATGAGCCTTTAAGAGATGAGTCTTGCTTTAAAGCAAAATAAATACAGAGAAAGGGAAAGGGTCGTATAGCTCCAGGGTCCTGAGGTGGGGATAGGAGGAACCCAGAGCAGGTTACCCCAAGCCCTCCCTTTATAAATCCATCACACCCCTGCTCACATTTTCACACAAGCAAATCCAGACTAAAAAAGAACAGCCCTAAAAAGGAAAAGAAGTCATAAACGGTCAGTCTGCAGCCACAAGTTTGCTGGAAGAGGAGAGGTTGTTACCAGGCATCTCCTTTCGGGTGTCCTTAAGGGGATTTACTTATTACCAACCAGTGTGCACATCAATGAATAAGATGGGCCTGAGCTAATTGACGTGTACTGATACAGAGCTCAGGGCGGAGGAAAACAGCTGACACATTCCTTGTGTTTAGACGGCCGGAGCCTGGTAGAAAATGATTGATCTTTTTAGCACCTCCTGGCCAAACAGCCATCCTGTCCTTACTCCAGTTCATTGTAGTCTGAAGACAGATGTAGTCAGCTTGCACTCTTGCTGGTCTTAAGCACTAACATTGGTACTGTTAATTGCAGTGGTAGCTGTAATGTATTTGGTGGTTTGAGCCTTTTGGCCTAAAGGTAAAGTGAATATTCATGACAAGCTAAAAATCCACAGGAAAATGAGGAAGGTACCCCTTTCGGGAGTCACATCTGTATCTGCCTAGACCACTCGGGTGCCAGTGATGGTGGCAGTGGCTGTCAAGAGGGCGGTATGTAGGGCTGAGGATGAATATGTGTAGATGTGGGAGAGAGACAGAGATGGGGGGGGAGACGGTGTTTTTCAAAATGGGGAAAAGAATTTGATGATAATTGTCCAGTCGAATGCCCTCATTTCAATCCTAGGTACTATGTACTTTGTAAAATGATTAAAAGAAGTACGGAGCGGTTATTTGGCTGTGTCCTACTTACATTAGAAAATGCAGATGAGAAGTGGTTGGTTGAAAAATAAAGGGTAAAGAACCTTGTACTTTTTAGTTTTTTAACAAGAGGATGATTTATAAACTGAAAAGAACAGGTTCTAAGAAAATGCCGTGTGACCACCAGCTAGCTGTTGACCTTTTTTATATTAAACGGGTTCCAGTTTTATCTTGTGTCCAGAGATTGATGGACTGCTGTCTTCAAGGAGTGCTGGTATTCTGGATCTGGGTGCGATATATCTTCACTCAAGAATTGTAACGTTATTTTATAGTTTGACCTATGAAGTCATCACTACCAACCTGAAGCCCACAAACAAACCTTGTTTTCATTGATGAGGACTCAACAGTGCCTGGTATAAAATGTACTTTAGGGCTTCCCTGGTGGCGCAGTGGTTGGGAGTCCGCCTGCCGGTGCAGGGGACGCGGGTTCGTGCCCCGGTCCGGGAAGATCCCACGTGCCGCGGAGCGGCTGGGCCCGTGGGCCATGGCCGCTGAGCCTGCGCGTCCGGAGCCTGTGCTCCGCGGCAGGAGAGGCCACAGTGGTGAGAGGCCCGTATACTGCAAAAAAAAAAAAAAAAAAAAAAAAAAGTACTTTATCCTCAAATCAGAGACACCGGTGGTTGCATGTTTTGGGGATGTCTGTTTCACTGGATGGGTCCATTTGCTTAAGTCAGTGATCAGTTCTTTAAAGCGTCCCACAGCACCTTAAGGATAACATGTACAAAACAGATACTTGACCTTAAAACTCTGGGACCCCTTGTCTTACTTAAGGGTACCAGTTGCCCAAGCTGGGAACTTGAGTTCCCAGTGAGTTATGCATGTTTCCTCAGTTCCTTGATTCACGTTTCCTCTCATTTTCAGTTACGGGTACTTATTAATTCTATTCATTCTGCTTTATGTCTTCTCTATCTTTACTTCACTGCCTTATTCATCATTTCTCCTGCTTAGTGGAGCAATGACTTTCCATCTTTCTTAGTGGAGTAATGACTTTCTAATCCCCAGTGTCACCTGGCACCTTCCACATGGATGCCAGAATGATTTTTCTTCAGCAAAACTCCTTTAATTAAAATCTATTGCTTAGCCATAAAAAAGAAGGAAACAATGCCATTCGCAGCAACATGGATGGACCTAGAGGTGATCATACTAAGTGAAGTAAGTCAGACAAAGACAATATCTTATGATATTACTCATATGTGGAATCTAATTTTAAACAATGATACAAATGAACTTATTTACAAAACAGAAAAAGACTTACAGATATTGAAAACAAACTTATGGTTACCAAAGGGGACACGTGGCTGGTAGGGAAGGGGGGATAAATCAGGAGCTTGCGATGAACATACACACATTACTATATATAATGTAGATAACCAACAAGGACCTACTGTATAGCACAGGGAACTCTACTCAATATTCTTTGATAGCCTGTAAGAGAAAGGAATCTTAAAAAGAATGAATATACGTATATGTATAACTGAATCACTTTGCTGTACACCGGAAACTAACACAACATTGTAAATCAATTATACTCTAATAAAATTAAAATTTAAAAAGCAACAATTGGAAAAAAGAATCCGTCAGTGGCCGCTCAGTGCCTGAAGGTTAAGTTCAGCCTCTCTGAGTGGCATGCAGGGCCCATGTTCAACCTGCATTTGTTCTGGTCTCATGTTTTTGAACTGTTGACTCTGCATCCTGAGTGAAACCACGTGAGATGATGTGTTCCTGGAATCTGCGACCACATTACATTAATTTCTTTCCTCACCCTTCCACAAAAATCCTTTTGTTCAGGTTCACTTTCAAACTCCCAATATCCCCATGAGGCAGAGGAAAGAAGGTACCTTTCCTTCTCATTTTACAGAGTAAGAATACAGCATTAACTCCATGCTGACATAATCATAGGTACTACACAGAACCAGCTCTCGATAATACTTATGTAGATTATAGAATTTTTGAATGATTGGTGGAGAAAGTGTGATGTATGCTTTTACCATCTAGCAGACTACTGGTCTTCTGCAGCTTACATTCAGCTGATTTTTTAAAATTTATTTTATTGAAGTATAGTTGATTTACAATGTGTTCATTTCTGGTGTACAGCAAAGTTATTCAGTTATACATATATAGGCATTTTTCATATTCTTTCCATTATGATTTTTAAAATTATTTATTTATTTATTTGGCTGCATCGGGCCTTAGTTGCGGCATGCGGGATCTTTTGTTGCGGCACACAGGCCCTTCATTGTGGCACGTGGGCTCTAGAGCACGCAGGTTCAGTAGTTGCGGTGTGCAGGCTCTCTAGTTGTGGCTCACAGGCTCTAGAGTGCACAGGCTCAGTAGTTGCGGCGCACGGGCTTAGTTGCCCCACGGCATGTGAGATCTTATTTCCTCAACCAGGGATCGAATCCACGTCCCCTGCATTGGAAGGTGGATTCTTAACCACTGGACTAACAGGGAACTCGCTCCATTATGATTTGTCACAGGATGTTGAACAGTGTTCCCTGTGCTGTACAATAGGATCTTGTTGTTTATGCATTCTATATATAATAGTTTGCATCTGCTAACCCCAAACTCCCACTCTATCCCTCCCTCAGCCCCCTCCCCGTTGGCAACCGCAAGTCTGTTCTCTAAGTCTGTGAGTCTGTTTCTGCTTTGTAGATCAGTTCATTTGTGCCGTATTTTAGATTCCACATATAAGTGATATCATGATATTTGTCTTTGTCTGACTTACTTCACTTAGCATGATAATCTCGAGGTCCATCCAATGTTGCTGCAAATGGCATTATTTTCTTTTTTATGGCTGAGTAGTATTCCATGGTATATATGTACCACATCTTCTTTATCCATTCATCTGTTGATGGACATTTAGGTTGTTTCCATGTCTTGGCTATTGTGAGTAGTGCTGCTGTGAACATAGGGGTGCATGTATCTTTTTGAATTATAGTTTTGGATATATGCCCAGGAGTGGGATTGCTGGATCACATGGCAGCTCTATTTTTAGTTTTTTGAGGAACCTCTATACTGTTTTCCATAGTGACTGCACCAATTTACAGCTGATTTTTTAATGAACTGTATACCCATTTAAGATACACATATGTACATTTATTTTTCCCAAAATAAATAATCAAATATTTAATTCCCAAGTAGGTTGTACTTTCTTTTTTGACAATTTCGATCATGGTTTTCCTTTGTTGAATGTGTTAATAGGATCAACTCTCCAAGTGTTCGGAAATAAATCTAGAATCACCACCTCTTTCCCAACACAGTTTATGGTACACTAGGACTTGCAGAGTAATTTTGGTTTTTGGTAAACATATGTCCATGAAGCAATAAGTAAGATGGACAGATGGATTTTTTAAGGCAAATAAACTGCTAAATATGTTATATACAGGCATTGTAAGGTGATAGAACAATGAAAGATAGGAGTGGAGAGGATTGCAGGCTAATCTCTACATTGTGTAGGAAACAAGTGTCTCCCCTAGTGATATTAATGGAATATTGTAAGCTCATTTTAGTACCAAAATTTAAATTAAAAAGGGAGGAAGGGGTTATGGAGTAAAACCTTTTAAAAAATCTCATTTTCAGCAAGTTTGAAAAAAAGTCACGAAGGCAATTTAGTTTATTTTTTAAACATTCCCTGTAGTGTTATGAAGACCAAACAACAGCTTTGAGCTAGTTCATAAAAACCAGCATGCACAGACAAGGAGGATAAACTGGATAGAAAATAAATAGGAAACTGTCCAATTTAATTGACCAGGCTGATTAAAACAAGAAACGTAAACACCATCCCCAAATGAGAAAATGTTGGATGTACAAAGTCACTTCTCTTTAGATTCCTCTTGGAATGTTTGTAATCCATGAAACTACTTATGTTATTTAAAAAATAAAACAAATGAAAAACTCACTTTTGTTAATGAAATTGTATAGTCAACTGAAGTTAAGTATGACATATGAAAGTAACAATTTCATTTAAATTTCCCTCCATGGATTTGGAGGTTAGAGTTTTAACACAGTGACTTATTATCTGTGATCTGCACAGTGTGAGATTATGCAGAAGTTAAGGAGTTGTCTAAAATAGCCGGGTAAAGACAGATGTGAAGATAGAATACGATATGGGACAGTCACTTAGTCTGCTAGCCATCTAGAAATGGATTGTTTTTCTAGTTAATGTATTAGTTTAGGAAAAGAAAGATGAAATTTAAGACAATTTGTTTCATCTCTCAGAGACCAGGAGTATTAGAAACCTTTTGAGGACAAATATTTGTTTGTTTAATGAAAATAGCCTTTTTTTTCCCCTGCTTAAAAACATAATATAGATGGTAGAAAATAGGGTAATGTACATCATGGTTCAGTTAACAAACAACCTGGAAATCTCAGTGGCTTTAAAACAACAATTTTTTTTCTCTGTCACCTTACGTGTCCATCACACCTCAGCTGGGTGCTCATGGACACTCCTACTGCAGTTCCAAGGTTAACGGGGTAGCCATTCTTCAAAACCCTATGAGCTGTTGTGGCAGAGGGAAAAGGAGGAAAGACGAGAGCATCTCAATGCAGGAAATTAAATACTCAGGCCTGGAACTGACAAAGTCACTTCTACTGACAACTCATTGGCCCAGAACTAGTCACATAACCCCACCAAACCCAGAAGGATTCTGGAAGTACAGCCATACTTGTAAAGGAGATGGCCAGATATATTTGGTGAATGGCTCATACTGAAAATTAAATCAATCTAGGAATCTGTAAAAAAGAAAATTTTGATCACTGAAAATTCCAGTACCCAAATAACAGTTGGTGAACTGCCTTCAAGATAGTTATGAGTGTCTTTGAATGTAGACACTAGAGATAATAAAAATATAGTTTTATGATCTGCTTTTAACACTCAATTATGTCTCCTGGAACTGCATCATTCTTTTGATGGTTGCATAGTATTCCACTTAGTAAATGTGCATAATTGATTTAATCTGTTAATGAACGTTTAGGTTGTTTACAGGTTCTTCATTATTATAAACAAGACTGTAATTAACATCTTAGTGCATATCTCTGGATTTTTACTGATGATTATTCAACTGCAACCAGTGGAAATTTACATTAGATGATATCAGTGTTTTCAGTTTGGGTAAAGATTGCAACATTGTCCCACAAAAGGATTTACTAATTGTACTAATTTTTACTGTAACCCTAAAGTCACTGAAAACATCTATTTCTTTACACTTTTGTCAAACCTATATAGTTTCACTATTTGCCAAAGTAATAGGCTAACAGTAATATCTCATTTTCATATTCATTATTAGAGCAGTTGAAAAACTTTTCATATGTTAGTCCTCCATTTGTATTTTTCTCCTCTAAATAATCTGCTTGAGTACGCAGCTCATTTTCTGTTGCAATGCTGGTTTTCTGTTGATTTTATCATGATCTTTATATATTAGAAACCAGGCTGGTATTCATTCAGTACATTCTGGTAGAACATAATAACCAACATCCATTTCTATTGCATGGGCATCATGCTGCATAAGTTGCAAAATGTATTTACTATCTCCCTTGATTTTAGTATAATAGTACTTTGTCAATACTTTGTCATATGTTGCAAACGTTTTTTTATGTTTATCCATGTGTATGGCATCTTTTTGGTATATTGAACTTTTACACTTTAATAGTCTTTATGGCTTTGGCTTTTATATCATGCAAGAAATCCTTCTCCACTGTAAAATTACAAAAATATTCACCCATGCTTTTTCATGGTACTTTTGTGTCTTCATTTATTGTATTTTTAATATTTTATATGCCTGAGGTTTGTTTTGCTGTAAGGAGTGAGCTAGAGATACCACTTTATTTTTCAAGTGGCCAATTAACTTTGGGGAAGTTTCAGTGAATATCGAGGAAACTGAACAGAGGGGGACAGTGTAGGTTTATTATTATTATTTACATTAAAAGTAACAAAGACAAGTGGAGTCCTTTTATTAACATGCTGTAGAAGGAGCTTCATGTTGAAATGGAGCCTGGGACTTGACATACACTCACCTTTTACTTCAGTGGTAATTTTAAGTCCATAAAATATTTTTCTCTCTCGACTTCCATGACACATACATTTCTACTTTCTCTTACCTCAATGTCATCAATGTATTTCTGCAGCCTCTTTTTCCCTTTTCTGCTACTTGTCTTCAGTGTTGTATCTTAAACTTTTTTTTTCATCTTTCTGCATGATTTCATATATGCTTATAGCTTTGGATACAAATTATCCTGAAGACTGGAGTAAGTATGCCCCAAAAGTTGTTGACTATGTAAGTCTGGAGCTGAAGAGAGACCTGGGTTGAAGTTGTTTATTTCAGTTACTATATACATCTTAAGTTTAACTAAAGGCGTCACTGAGTTAATTATTCGAGTACTTAGCCTGTTTTGCGGTTGCCATGTTTATTTGATTTTTCTTTCTCACTTTCTTTTGACTTCAGAATGTTCTTTTTATATTAGGGACCAAGGGGATATTCAGTCAGCAAATATAAGTACACCATCCAAAAATGACCTTTTTATCTGGTGTTCTCTATATCAGTTACCCAATTCAGATATATGGGTGCCAAATTTTGATTGCCTTCTCTTGAAATATTTTATCAAATCAACCACAAATTTCTATTCATTCTATTTTACCCCTTAACTTATTGTTAAGACTCTTTATTGTACAGACATACCTGATGTTATTGAGCTTCACCTTATTGCAGATAATGTGTGTTTTGTTTTGTTTCATTTTTCTTTTTGCAAATTGCATGTTTGTGGAAATCCTGTGTCATCAGATGATGGTTAGCACTTTTTAGCAATAAAATATTTTTTGACTAAGGTGTGTACATTGTTTTCTTAGACATAATGCTGTTGCACACTTAATAGACTACAGTATAATGTTAACATAACTTTGACACGCACCGGGAAACCAAAAAATGTGTGTGATTTGCTTTATTGTGAAATTTGCTTTATTCTGGTAGTCTGGAACCAAACCCTCAACATATTCAAGGTATGCCTGTATACCCATTATAATTTCCAGTTCATCCCACCACAATCACTCCCCAGGGTTATGGTCACAGCCGCCTAGTGATCTTTCTGCTCCTCACTTTGCCTGCCCCGCCCCACCCCATATATTCTATACATCGTATCCAGAGTCGTCTTTTTAATGTGAAATTATTATGTCAACAACCATCCAATCTTTTTCAGTGAATCCCTATTTTCAGATGATGAGATTCATATATTTTAATGTCAAATAGGTAAGGAAATCATCTATCACTTTCTGAATTCTGCAAGAAAAAATTCCAAAGCCACTTCCACCTGTCGAACTTGAAGCATCTATGAAGCTTACAAAAATAAATGCTGAGTAGATGTCTAAATATAAGAGGCTGTAACTCAAGAAGGTCAGTGAACTAAAGATAATTTGGGAATGTTCTTGGGCCCCCCAAAAACACTTCATGTTTGGATAGAGAAGATGCCAACACAGAGACAGAGCAGGGGTGACCTGAGGCTACAAAGAGAGAACACGTGGCATCATCAAAACCAATGGAAGACACAATTCAAGAATGGTTCTCATTACCCCTGAGAGTCAAAGAAGAATACAGAACAGTTTGCACTGAATGTAGCAACATGGGGAACATCGGTGACGTCAGCAAGAGCAATTTCAGTGAGTTGGTGGGGTGGAAGCCCGATTGAAATGTAATGATAAGGAGTAATTGCTAAAGAATTCAAGAGAGACGGCTGAAATGCAAGGAAAGGAAGGGTTTTGTGTTTGCTCACTTGTTTAAGGTGGCAGAATTTTGAGCATGTTCAAATATTTCAGCTCTTTCGTGCTAGTTATTTTCCTAACTGTAAAGACGTAGTTAACAATGGCCACCTCACCAAGTGGTTTAAGGTGTGAAAGAGCCTAGAATAGCCTCTGACATGTGGCAGTCTCTCTTCCCTTCTCCTCCTCTTCCCCTGCTTCAGCTCCGGTGGGCCTATCATCCTGTGTAAGAGTAAAACCCACTGCATTTAGTTACAGTAGAAATTCTTTTTTGTCTTTCTTACTAATCTGCAACCTCTTGACTATCTCTTTTTCTTTAATTTTTTTATTGAAGTATAGTTGATTTACAAGGGTATGCTAGTTTCAGGTGTACTACAGAGTGATTCAGGGACACGTGTGTGTGTATATTCTTTTTCAGATTCTTTTCCATTATATGTTATTACAAGATATTGAATATAGTTCCCTGTGCTATACAGTAGGTCCTTGTTGGTTATCTGTTTTATATATAGTAGTGTGTTAATCTGTTAATCCCAAACTTCTAATTTATCCCTCCCACCACCCATTTCCCTTTTGGTAACTGTAACTTTGTTTTCTATGTCTGTGAGTCTATTTCTGTTTTGTAAATAAGTTCATTTGTATCATTTTTTTAGATTCCACAAATAAGTGATATCATGATATTTTTCTTTATCTGACTTCACTCAGTATGATAATCTCTAGGTCCATCCATGTTGCTGCAAATGACATTATTTCATTCTTTTTTATGGCTGAGTAATATTCCTCTCTAGTGTGTGTCTTCCTAAGTGCTGGGCACATTCTAGTATATATAAGCATAATCTTAACTGATTAAATTGAATTGCCTTTTCAGCTTTAAAATTAGGAGACTAAATTTGTTGCCTTCTGTACAAAATATGTTTGACTCTCCTGTACTCCTTCCAGGTTGGCAATGATTAATTAACAAGGCAGCAGGTTCTATTTATAACAGGAAAGCAACATGAAAACAACAGGGATAGTGGTGGGCTTACCTTTGCAAAACAGCAGCATTACATTTTTGCACAAAGAACTTTTGTTTGGAGCAGGTAATGACAGGCTTACTCACAGTTTTATTCCTAATCAACATTTTGGAGAGAACACAAGGGGTGATGTGAATTACTGTCTAAAATATAAAAGCACTGTCTGAACCACTGATCTAGAGAAATCGTCCATACAAGACTTCAGAGTTTGAATTTGGCTCTTTTGCACTTCAGTTATTATACTAAGCACGACTTTTTTTTTTTTTTGTACAGCATGTATTTTTTCCTCTTTCATGGTGGCTTTGTGTGTCTGTCAGCTAAAAGGAGACTTGCATGGAGTATACCGTCATCAAAGGGATGAAAGGTGAATGAGCATAGAGCCTTTTTTTTTAAGCACCATTAACTCACTGGCATATACCTGGGCTGTAGATGCACTTTGCTGATTTCATTTTGAAAATGCTGTAAGCTGGGCTCTGATAATTGCCTTCTGTAATTGGAACAAATTTACGATTATGCTAATTCATTCTCAGCCACCCAATATATGGAAGCTGAGCTCATGCATGTCTGTCCCTGCATTTCCTTTGTAGATCATTACATGATTAGCCTTTCAATGTAGCTGATAGAAACATTTTTATTCTGAACAGATCTGGTTTCTCCAATGGTTTGCATGTATGCACGTGTCAGTGGTATGTTTGCATTTCTTTATCGAATGTAACTCAAGATACCAGCTTTTAAAACCAGTTATAATATGAACATTTTGAGTCTTTAATCCTTACTAAGATGGCTATTTTCTCAACACTTGAGTATATGTTACCTGGTTGTAAGGAACAGAAAAAGGGAACTGTTAATTAATATCCCCTCACTACCACTTTAAAACCTGATTTACATACCAGCAATTACGGGAGGAAATGTGAACGCAGAAACTATTTTGAGTCTCTCTGAAAGCCAGCTCTTTGTAATGTTGTTAAAGAGTTCTTCCCATCCTAAAATAATCCCTTAAAATGAAGAGGCACAAGATACTATGTTTTAGGTCACTCCTTGGGATATCCAATCCAATTCAAAGCCTGGGAAGCTTTGGAAGCATCTCCTAGGGGTTGCTTTATCAAATATTCAAAAACCAGCATTCCTTTTCCCGTAGCAGATGGGAATGAGCAAAGGTAGAATTAGCAAAGAGGAAGATCCATTGCACTAGGGAAAGCACAGCTGAAAAATTGATGGTGGCAGACACCCTCCCTTACGGATCATCCTTTGATTGCAAATCTCTCCCCATTTTTATATTTATGCTTCATCTGTTCAGTGTTGTCTTTTCCCTCTCATCATCATTCTTGTAACTGCTTTACGTTAATGTAAACGTGTCTCATTTTTCACTCATGACAATGTTACAGTTTCAGTAAACAGTTGATCAGGGTGTTTACTTTCCGAGACCATTTACCTGTCAAAATGAATTAAAACAAACAAAAAAATGAGGCTGCACCTGGCTTTCATAACTGAAATGGGGAAGTCAAAGGACAGCACTGATCTGACAAGAGGCATACAGTGTCGGAACATAAAGTTCCATAATCAGAATTCAGGCTTCTACAAAGGAACTTGTCTGTCATTTCATTCAGCATCAGTGAGTGTGATTCTGTCTGTGATCATTAGGTTTCTCTCGTGTGCCTGGTTCTGCAGCTGTGGCTTCACAATTAAGCTGAATTTTTGCTTCCTTTTGTGATGCATTATCAGATAAGTGGAGCTAAATGGCCGCAACCGCGGTATAGGTGGCTTTGAAGTCAAGCTGTCCAGTCTGGAAAGAAAAGGAAGACAAAAGGAGAAACACGAGAGTAGTGTTACAAGTAACTTGAAGGAAGTATTATCAAGGAGAGCAGAGAGGACAGATGACATCTAATCTGAAAGTAGCAAAACAAGTGATGGCCTAAACTAACATGAGAAGGTAATTGGCTCCGTTCTGAGTAGAGGCATGTCCCTCTATTGCGATAGTTAAGTCCCAGTTAAGACTTGCTCTAGAATGCCGAGCCGAATCATGGGAAAGATTAAGGAGCGGCCGGCCCTTCGTGGGGTCAGTAAGAGACAAGAAAATGGCTGATGTTTTGTGGCAGGAAAATGATTTGAACGCTACCGGTTCTAGTTCTACCGTTTTCCGAGTATGTCACCTTAGGTGAATCATGTAATCTGTAAAATGGGAAGGATAAGATTTTCTTTGCCTGTCTTGGGGTTGTTGTGAGGATCAAATGAGATAAAGTATTGTATAGCAGTGTGTTCATCTGAGAGTGGAAAGACAGTGATCAGTATCTCTGTGGGTCCCTTTGCCTTTTCTTCGTGGTCACAAGATGCCCGCCCTAGCTTCACAATCACATCCATGCCCAACCAGGTAAAAGGCCAGAAACACCTATCCCTTTTCTCAGGAAGGCAAATGATTTCCTGTAAGTCACCCAATAGACTTAGATACAATTGGCCTTCTTGAGTATTTAGTATTTTAAGACTACAGGCTGTCATCACAAAGATTTCAGGGACTACTTGTTCCATTCATTTCTGCCCATTGCTCAAAAGCAAAATCAAACACCAGATAACTTGGTGAGGGCTACCATAACCTCTAATGAGCTATACAGGGACAGATATTAAGTTTGAATAATTTTTTGATGTTAAAATAGTTCTGGTCACATTCTGAACATGCTGACACGCTAATATAATATAACCAAAATGTGTGCATTCAAATGAGAGCTGGCCTTTCAATCAACCCTCTGGGAGACAATATACTTATTCAACAATGTTGCTTTTGTCAAGATATTTTTTGCACCCCGTCCTTAGGAATGATTGTAAAATCCCCAAATACGTTTTCAAAATTATGTTTAATGTAATTTTGCAAATGGCACAGAGTCATTCCACCCAAATCTGGCAAATGATACGGATGACTGAACACAGTGGTTAAAAGCAAGACTTAGAGGAACTTCCCTGGCGGTCCAGTGGTTAAGACTGCGCTTCCAAGGCAGGGGGTGCGGGTTCCATCGCTGGTCAGGGAACTAAGATCCCACATGCCGTGATGTTTGGCCAAAAAAAAAAAAAAAGCAAGACTTGGAGTTGAAGCTTGGATTCAAATTCTGGCTCTACCATTAACTATATATAATATATGACTTTGGCAAAGTACTTAACATCTTTGTTTTTTTATTTGCAAAATGGGGGTAATGAAAATGGTGTCGACCTCATAGAGACATTTTAAGAGTGAAATTAATTAACAGATGTACAGTGTTTAAAAGAGTACTTGGCCCATAGTGAGTATACAAGAAATGCTAGGTCTCATTTTTTAGGCTGGGAAATACTCATTTGATCAAAATTCATGATGTGGCTTTAAGTAAATAAGAAACATTGGTTAGACTCATGTCCTAGGGTGTGGAAGTCAGGGGCTTCCCCAGGGTCCTATGGAGCCCCATCTTTGCTTCTGCCTGGTCCCCTCCTACCCACCCCTGTGTCCTTGTGTACCATCTCTGGTTAGTCCCCAACAGCTAGAATGCATGCTACAGCCTTCTCTTGTTTTCCCGCAGAAATCCAATCACACTTGTTATTTGGTAAGGTGGTAACTTTACAAAAAAGTTTGAGAGGTTCTGTAGAGAATGACCACCTTGTGAATGGTGACTTTCCAGTGTTTCCCTAGCTCGACCTCTCTCGTACACCTTCGTGTAGCCCTGTCTCTCCACCCTGTCCTATCAGACAAGGTTGCCTTCCCAAGCCATTCTTCGTTGTAGTGAGGAGAAAAAGCATTTATTACTCTTACATAGCTCATATCTTGAGCAAATACATGAAATTCAACATGAGACCCTTTTTAGCCATTATGAAATATTAGTGGTTCCCAGATTATAGTTAAGAACAACTACGCTAAAAATGTCTCTCTTCTAGATCATATCTATGCTTGATCCTGGAATTTAAAGCAAAGAATAGTATCCCCTCCCTTGGTCCAACCCCTAAAATGCAGTTTGAAGTTGTATTGTATGTGTGTATGTATATCGCACCAGTCTCTAAAGTTGCAGGTATATCAATTTGGGCTAAAAAATTTATTCAACAGGTGTCATTGCATATCCTCAGAAGAAGGTTCTGTGCAAGATACAGGAACATTTTAAAATACTGTTTTTGTTCTTAAGGAGCTTGCCACTGAGTTGTGCAAGAAGAAAATGACCCCAAGCAATGAGTAGATGAATTGAAAAGCTTCTAAAGTCAGAAATCTGAGGTTACATCTTTAATATATATGAGCAACTCAATTTTATATTTCATCTAGCAAATCCCAAGAGGACTGGAATTGGGGGTGGGGGAGATAAGAACACTTGTTAGATGATACCAACAAATGGCCCCCATTAGCATTTTCTGTGGGATAGGAGGGGAGAGAGAGTTCCAGCTTGATAGTATCTAGAATTCAAAAGACAACAGGCTTGGGATCCTGTATGGGAAGAGAGCTGGCCTATTAAAGTGGCTTTCTCTTTCTCATCTAGCTTTTACATTCCTAAATGATTAATAACAGCACTCACCTTCTCATGCTCTTATGGAATATTAAGAACAAGAACAGGAGCATTAGAACCTGACATGTGTCTGATGGAAATAAACCTTTAGGTGTAGAGTTTATGTGTATACCTGCACAGGACGTCTTTGACAAAAGGTCAGAAGAAGCGAAATGTCAGGACTCATGCAGAGATTTTCAAATGTAACCCATGTCTCAGATAAGATAATCTCCCATGAAGCATCGCTCTTCCAGAGGAGGCTGCCTCCCATCCAATTACACCATGCTGCCTATTGTTGAGGAAACCTACAGGGTCGTCAATTACATACCTTCTGTCCCCAGCTAACCAGAATGACTGATCAGGAACCTGCTGCTGGGCATGAAATCTAATTGTCTTTGATGGTCTGCTTTTCCAGATTTGTTTATAAACTGGAAAAATCTACAAATTGCAGACCATCTGCACATAACACTATGCTAATGAACTCATGCATCCTGAAAATCCATTAGCTCATTACCTCTAAGTAGCTGGTTTCTTCCCACACTCCTAACTGGGATTATCCATCTAAACGAAATAAGTAGAAACCAGATGAAGAATTCTTTTCCTCTCAGGGCGTGAATGCCTCCCATGACATCCCAGAAAGTTAAGCTTCTCTGTCAAAGAGATGACCTGTTAGTATGAGGTCATTTGGATCAGTGATAAAAAAAATTGTCCTTTGGCCTCAGGTGATCACTGTATCATCCCATAATGCTAATTTGAAAATGTGAATTGCTTTTGTTAAGAGCTTAACAAAACAGGGGGCTTAACAACACAGGGGGCTTTCCTGTGTTGACAACCTCTTATAAAATCATTTCTGAACTCAGTATTCATGCCCGTATGATACTTGTAGGATACTGTATATAAGTTCAAAAATTCTTAGGTGCTTGACATGAGAAAGCATTGAGAATGGGCCCTGATACATATGAACCGGAACATTCTAGGATGATGGGGGAAGTGGACTTACCCCGAAAGGAATTAACTTCAGTGAAGGACATTGAGCTCCTCTTTGTGATAACGCTCACAAAGGGCCAGAAAGCTGGTGTGTTGGAGTGTCTAGAGAAGAGGGAGTTCACAGATATGTTTTGTTTGACCCTCACAATATATTTTGTAACGTATGAGCCATCACGTTAGAATCAAGAAATAGTGCATGAAAATACACAGCCGTGGCTTCTCAAGAAAGATGGAAGGATCTGGTTACACTAGTCACAGGAGTGTGAACCCAACTGGTGACTGCATATTTATTTGCACACACCATGGAATCTACGTTTTTGTCATTATCAGCACCAGGTCACCTTACATCCTGATACTGAAGCTGCATACTCCGTAAATGTGAAGACCACTGTGATACGTTAAAAGCAACAGAAATTTTAAAGCAAAAATGAGTTCACGGTCATTTTTCCTTACACAATCATTAATTTTTAAAAATACTCGTGTCTCTATCTAAAGTGGGGAAACAAAAGGAGAAAGAAAGTAACATTTTTTAAGAAAAATGAACGTGAGCTCATTCCTTCCTGGGCACGAAGAATAGCCCCTTGTCTTTAGTATGTAAGCAACGCACGTGGATGTTTGCCCCCAGCTCCACTTCAGTAGTTTACGTTACCTCCCTGGCCCCTAGGAACATTCGAGTTTGCAACTGCTGCTGTAGGAATGCTTTTTTTCTATTATTTATTAAACTATTCTACATTAGGAGCACTTAGCTCATCAAAAATGTTTTAACATTTCTCTAAGTGACAAAAGCATAAATCGAAGAGCAATTTGTCACTTTTATAAGCCCAGAAAATACCAAACTGATTTTCTCATAAAGATCCTGCCATCCGTTAAATGGATAAACTGTTAGTTTACAAATAAAAAACAGCCCCGCAGTTAGGTGTCTCCTAATGTGCCGATTGTTTATAGACATAATTGGGTTGATGGACCTGAGCCATGACAGCGTGAACACCAAGTAGACCAGAAGGTGTATGTACCTGGGATACCTCATTCATCCTGTATTGATGGTTTTCAAGCTATGATCTGGGGAGACCAGGTAGCACACCGTTGTACGTGTTCATAGTACACGTGTAGGTGGGTGGCGGTAGATTGTATGGCAGGGTCAACTTATATGATGGTACAGGTGCGCTGAACATCTCCATTGGGCATGATTGACATAGACAGGGAAGGATGTGAATTACCTCTCCTGGAATTTTACAAACAGTGGCCCTGGGTGTGGGCCATTGCAGCTTAGGGCCCCTCATTTCTGTAATTCCAATACCCTCACTTCTGCACCTGTTGTAAGAGCTTTCCTTATTTATCTGTTTTTCACTTGGGGCTTTCTGAAAAGCTTTATTTTTATTTATTTATTTAATTTATTCATTGAAGTATAGTTGATTTATAATGTGTTAGTTTCAGGTATACAGCAAAGTGATTCAGATATATATATATTCTTTTTTAGATTCTTTTCCCTTATAGGTTATTACAAAATATTGAGTAGAGTTCCCTGTGCTACACGGTAGGTCCTTGTTAGTTATCTATTTTATATATATAGTAGTGTGTATCTGTTAATCCCAAACTCTTAATTTATTGCTCTCCCACCCTTTCCCCTTTGGTAAACATAAGTCTGTTTTCTGTGTCTGTAGGTCTGTTTCTGCTTTGTATGTAAGTTCATTTGTATCATTTTTTTACATTCCATATATAAGCGATATCATATGATACATATCGTATATATCCTATGATCACATAAGCTTTAAATTGAGGAAACAGTCTATGGTTAAATATAAATTTGAATACCACTGTGCTACATAAGTAAAGGAGTTTTTTTAAGCTAAAGTGATTTTTTTCGGATTACTAAATACTTCTTCCTTGAATGTTCCACAGTTAACCACCAAGAAGAAAAACAACAGTTACCCCAAGTCTTCTCTTAAAAACCTCTGCAAACATATTGCATTTTCTTCCAACCATTTTTTAAGTGTATGTAAGCTTGTGATTTCTTTTTTTTGTTGCTTTTACAAATTTATGATAACAATGAACATAGTTTTGCATTTTGACTCTTCCATATATTATGAGCATTTTCAGTGCTTTCACTAGTGGAAATCAAGACTTTTAGTGCTATATAATATTATATTTTATTACTGAATCATTTATTTAAACAAAGGTCTGTTATTTGGCCTGTAGCTTTGGCATACTTTTTTTTTTCTTTCATTCTTTTTTGCTACAAAAAATAGTTTATTTTGTTTAAATCCTTGTTTGTAGCCCTAATAATTTCCTTTGGTAAATTCCTGGGATCACAATTACAAGAACAGAAGGCTTTTACTATCTTTAAGCCTATTAGATGGAGATAATATTAGGAAGAAAATTAAAGCAGGACACCGGGAGTGAAAGGGCATTGCTATACTAGAAAGGATTGTTAGACAAGACCTCTCTAAGGAGGAAATATTTGATTAGAGACCTGAATGAAAAGTAGGGTTGAACCGTAGGGATACTTGCAGGAAAGGCCTTCCGGGTGGAGGGATCAGCAGGTGTTAAGGTCCTGAGGTTGGAACTGGCTTTGAGTTTTCTCGAACAGGAAGGAGACCAGTAGGGCTGGAGTAGACTGTGCAGAGGTTACGTAGGGAATCTAAGGTGGGGAATTAACTCTGGGCCAGACCAAGATGGGCTTTGTTAGCCACGGTAAGGATGTGCAATTCTGTTCTTAGTGGGGTTCAAGGCTGTTGAAGGATTTGGACCCAGAAAGTGATACTACCTGATCCCTTTGTGGAGAATCAACTGTAGAGGCAGGAATGGAAACACCAGACAGACCAGGTAGTTAAGAGGCTACTAGTGTCGTCCCAGAAAGGAGATAATCGTAGAGCAGCAATAACAGAAATGCCCCATGCTCTTTAAGTTCAGCAAAAAAAATAATAATAATAATACTATATATATGTGTGTGTCTGTGTATGCTTGTGTAACTTTAATCTTTGCTCTTTGGGTAGAAAAATGTCATTTATTGTTGTTCAATTTTTTTATTAGTGGTATAGAATATTCGATTGTTTAATTAGCATGTGTTTTCTCTGTCTTATCTTGGATGGCATTTTATCATCAACTGATACAAGAGCTTGAGTGATTCAGATCAGTATCCCTCAGATCATCATATTATTATTGTTTGTTTGTTTGCCGTATTCGGACCTCTCACTGCTGTGGCCTCTCCCATTGCGGAGCACAGGCTCCGGATGCGCAGGCTCAACGGCCATGGCTCATGGGCCCAGCCGCTCCGCGGCATGTGGGATCCTCCCGGACCTAGGGCACGAATCTGCGTCCCCTGCACCGGCAGACGGACTCTCAACCACTGTGCCACCAGGGAAGCCCTATTATTGTTTTATATATCAAATTTCTGGCAAATATCTTCCTAGTTTGTTGCCCACTTAATTTTGTGTATGATGTATTTTTGTATAAGTTTTCAATTTGAAACCAGACCTCTACTTGATGATTGTGGCTTTAATTTTCTCTGGGCCAAGATTTGTTTAGGAAAGCTTTCTTTGATTTCCAGCTGCTGGGACTCCTTTTCTGTTTCCTGGGTCACTGCCCCCAGGGCTCTTTCTGGTTATTTCCTCACTAGGAATTATTTACTTATGGACCATGGCCAGACTTTCCCGACTTCCTGACCAGCTGTTTTGGGGGAAAGTATGGAAAAAGAAGATGACTTGAGGTGGAGACAGGAAAGAACGGCTTTGTAGGTGCTAGAAGTAACAAGGATAGGAAATTACAATCAGAAAGTCAGGCAATTTACACTCAGAATTTCTGGACCAGGAGGAGAGTGGAGTGGAACTGAAGCTCCTCAGACTTACTTTAAGCTGACCAATTTGTTCTTTCCAGTGACACAACAGTGATGGTGGTTTAAAAAATCCAATCCTGGCCTTCCCTGGTGGCGCAGTGGTTGAGAGTCCGCCTGCCGATGCGGGGGACGCGGGTTTGTGCCCTGGTCCGGGAAGATCCCACATGCCGCGGAGCGGCTGGGCCCATGAGCCATGGCCACTGAGCCTGCGCGTCCAGAGCCTGTGCTCCGCAACGGGAGAGGCCACAGCAGTGAGAGGCCCACGTACCGCAAAAAAAAAAAAAAAAAAAAAAAATCCAATCCTATTGGCTTTACAGTGTTTCATCCCAAATATTGGTGACAGCTCTTATTTTCTGGTGGTGATGTGGATTTAACTTCTTTGTTTCCATCTTGTCCATTAAAAGTAAGATCCATGAAAAAAGAGGCTATGCTGGTTTTGTTTGTCTGACTTTACTCAACTCTCAGGACAACCTCCAATGTTCAGTAAAGGTTGGAATATTTGTCAGATGAATGAATGAGTGGTTGGAAAATATGCAGTGTTAGTGGGGAGTGAAGGATATTTTGTCATGGGCCGGTGGTCAGATGTGTTTTAAAATTGGCTCCACTGTCCTGCTTTGTTAAACAGAGCAGTGCTTTTGGGCTCTGGGTCATCACTAGTTCTTAACCCACCAGGCTGGCACGTGGTGATGCCTTGAGGAGCTCCTGGGGTGGGTAGCCAGGCTTGCTTCCTTACTTTGTGGTCCTGTGCCATGTTACTTTTTCAGCTCTTCTTCATGTTTTACAGCAATTCTCAGACCTCTTTTGGCTATTTTGGCATCATTTTCTCTTCTAAAAATCGACCTCAGATTATCTAGGTTACATTTTGGATGGCTGATGACTTTTGGTATTCTATACTCTCATTAATGGGATGGTACTTGGGATAAATATTGAAGGATCATTATAGGTTTTCTTCTGATAAATAAATCTCTTTTTTTAAAAAAATTTTTTTTAAATTTATTTTTGGTTGTTTTCAGTCTTCGTTGCTGCACTCAGGCTTTCTCTAGCTGTGGTAAGCGGGGGCTACTCTTCGTTGCGGTGTGTGGGCTTCTCATTGCAGTGGCTTCTCTTGTTGTAGAGCTTGGGCTCTAGGCGTGCAGGCTTCAGTAGTTGCGGCACGCAGCCTCAGTAGTTGTGGCTTGCGGGCTCTAGAGCACAGGCTCAGGAGTTGTGGCGCATGGGCTTTGTTGCTCCGCAGCATGTGGGATCTTCCCAGACCAGGGCTCGAACCTGTGTCTCCTGCATTCGCAGGCAGATTGTTAACCACTACACTACCAGGGAAGTCCCCAATAAATCCCTTTTTATAGAAGCCAAAAATATTTATTAGACCAAATTGCTGTCTAACAGACGTTACTTGATGATTGGCAACAAATTAGAAGTCTTTAGATACAAACATGAAACGAGCCAACTAAAGCCAACTTTCAACTATCTATGCTAGTGGGGGGCAGGGAGGGTATGGTGAAAAGAACCCAGATGCATGTGCTTCCACATGGTGTCTTTTTGTTGTAGTCATTGCCGTTGCTTTTTGTGTTGAATTACCATTTTTTTGGTTGTTTTTTTTTTTTTTTGCGGTACGCGGGCCTCTCACTGTTGTGGCCTCTCCCATTGCGGAGCACAGGCTCCGGATGTGCAGTCTCAGCGGCCATGGCTCACGGGCCCAGCCGCTCCGCGGCATGTGGGATCTTCCCGGACTGGGGCACGAACCCGTGTCCCCTGCATCAGCAGGCGGACTCTCAACCACTGTGCCACCAGGGAAGCCCTGAATTACCGTTTTGATGTGTCTGTTAAATTCCTGTGTATAACACATACTGATAACTAGAGCTAAATGGTTATTGTCAAACAAGAGCTGCGTCTGGTGCTACCGAGATGGCATGAGAGAGTGGAGACGTTGTTTAGATGGGGTAGCAAAGGACAAAATGGGGAAGGAAGGCAGTTAGGTCTGGGAAGACTGGTCTGCTTGATGAAATAAGAGAGGTAGGGTTGGTGCAGCCCAGCTGTGGGGAGGATGAGAATCCAGGGAGTAGAAGGTCTCATCTGGGTCTTCCTCAGGTGTCCAAGGAAAGAGAACTTTGGACCAAGGATAGGATTAGGGTGGAGATGGAAAGAGGGAAATAGGTTCTCTAGGAGCAAGCTAGAGAAAACAAACCAAAGATGGGACTAGCCTACGCTCAGAGGATGTGAAAAGTGAGCTCCTTTGGAAGGGAGACAGGCTTAGATGTCTGGGGTGCCTGATCCGACCTAAATGTCTGCTGAATCCCTGAAGTAGTAACATAAATGATCACCGAAGAAACATATCCCCAAAAGCAGGGAATATTGAAATCTGAGTTTCATTTATGTGCCTATGATTACCCAAATCTGTGTTACAGTGGCCTTTAGACACCATCGCACCTTTGTTAAAATGTGTTCAAATGGAAACATATTGACTTCAAACCCTGTCTGACAACATAATATCCTCTCCGCACAAATTACAAAGTCTACATATAGGTGTTGATTTTTCTGAGCTCCATTTTGGGCCAGTTATTAAAATATCATCATCATCGTCGTCAGAGTTGTAACACAATGAAATATAATGAAATGACCTAATTACAGTCTTTCCTCTCTCCCACTGCAGTTTTAGAAAATAGGTCAAAGTCAATAGGATATTTACGTTCTCTTCCAGCCTCCAGTTTAGTAGCTTGAGTGTTCATGTCCTGAGAATACAAAAAAGGATGGGATATGGAATAAAGATTTTTAAAAATCATTGTTGCTACTCTGAATGTTAGGTACAGCTCTCTCCCATATGCCCTAACTGCTCATCTTCCAACTCCAGGAAAGTTCTTTTTTTTTAATGACTTATGAACATTGCTGTCTTCTGATAGGTGGAATGGCTGAAAAACGAGGAGCCCATTGACTCTGAACAAGATGAGAACATTGACACCAGGGCAGACCACAACCTCATCATCCGGCAGGCACGGCTCTCGGACTCCGGAAATTATACATGCATGGCGGCCAACATCGTAGCCAAGAGGAGGAGCCTGTCAGCCACAGTGGTGGTTTATGGTAAGACCAACCCAAAGGCCAGGAATGGATAGAGAGGACAGAAAGCAAAGAGGTAGAGGGAGGTGCATTTCATTAAAGCTTTCAATGTTTAGAACGGAAAGGACTTTGGGGGTTATCCATTATAGCGTTCTCTCCTGCCTCACCCCTTTGACAGGTGGAGGCAGATGCCTGTTTCTCTTTCATCCAGAATTGGACTTCTGGAGATAGTCAGTGACATTTTCGATCTCTTTTCAAAATAATTTAAAAAGTTGTTTGTTTTCTTTCATTGTGTTTATATTTGAAACGAAATGAGGTGGGCAACTTCTGCTTCCCACTCTTCGCAAACCCAACATCCACCCCCCCCCCCCGCATCTTCCCCAGACCTGCTGTCGGCACCTCCTCTCCTGGCATATGAAATCCACCAAAAACAAACATGACTATTTGCTGAATATCTCAGGTATTGTATAAATGAAATTCCCAGCTATTGAAGTAAAGGCACTCCCTTCCACAATAGAAGAGCCCTGGGATTTATTTTTGAAGCATTTAAAGTTAATAGAAATTCAAATGCTGACATTTTCTTCTTATACTCCGGATTTTCAAGTGCTTTAGAGATACATTGATGGTTCATCATTTCCTTGCAATGCAAATTCTCTGTATCCCTCCTGTATCAGAAGAGTAGATTGAGGGGTGGAGACTAGATCAGCCCTACTGTTGCCTCACGATGGGGCAGCCGGGGAGGGTCCCCGCCAGTCTCTTGGTACTCAACTCACAACACAACTCACAAGTGGCTTGCACATAGTAGGCAATCAGTAAATACCTCTTTCCTTTTTTTTCTCCCCTCCCCATTTTTCTCTCTCAGTGAATGGAGGCTGGTCTTCCTGGACAGAGTGGTCAGCCTGCAATGTTCGCTGTGGTAGAGGATGGCAGAAACGCTCCCGGACCTGCACCAACCCAGCTCCTCTCAATGGTGGAGCCTTTTGTGAGGGAATGTCAGTGCAGAAAATAACCTGCACCTCTCTTTGTCCTGGTGAGATATACGTAGATTCCCTTTTCCCTTCGGATCCACCAACATTATTGGGCTGGTATGAAGCTCTCAGTAGAACCTTCCTTTCCAAAGTTACCATCTTCCAAGTTCTTCGAGTGGAGCCTTTGTCCAAAGTGCTAATGTGGAACTCATTGTAATAGCAAGAACATGGGTGAAATACCTCTGTTTGGGGGCATAATTTTTTTCTTAATACTCAGATGACCCTAGACACTCACCATCAATAAGCCAAATGTTTTGACGTATTTTTATACTACCAGTGTTTGATTGGGCTAAGCCATCCCCTTCTCTCCTCGGGTTCTCCCATTTTGTAGCATTCATCTGTATAATAGGGATTAAGTGAGGTGTCTGTGAGCACAAAACAGGTACCAAATCCTTGACCTTTTATCATCAGTCACCAATCAACTAACCTCATCAGTTTTACCTTTGTATTTATTGGCAATATAATTGGCAGAGATTGTATCACAGCAGTTTCCATTTCGAATGTGGGCTCTGCTTGCCTTCCTCTCTGAGTAGAGAGAGGCTTCCTTTACCAAATATGGCTTTTGTGAGTTCTTTTGCTCATCTTACTGGCTCTCACCCAATTTATACAATGAGGAGTAGCTGAGATGGAAGATGACTTTCTGAATGAGAAGCATATCCTCCCACTGAGAAATCAATTGATCCTGGGTCTCACATGCATGGTCAACCATTAGCTCCAAGGACACTGGACCAGAGACTCGTGTCTTTAAAATTGCGAGTCTAGTTCCACTCAAAGCTAAGGCCAGGCTCTCACCAGCAGCATATGCTTGGAGCTTTGTTTTGAATTTGCATTCAGTATACATTTATTGAGTGCTTACTATGTGCCGGGTACTGTGCAAGATACATGTATACATGTAATGTCGTTTAGCTCTGTGTTGTGATTTTTATGACCCCCAGTTGACAGAAATAGTGAAGTCAGGCTAAGTGCTTACTTAGGGTGCTTCACCCAGAAGTTGACAGAACCAAGATAAGGACTCAGACATTTTGCTTCAAGTTCAGTATTTGTATTTTACCCTGCTCTTGCCTAGCTACTCTAGATTAAAAATGGCAGTGTCTTCAGTAACCCACATAAGCATGGTTGGCCTTTTCCTGGGAGATAGTGGGACACTTATCTCCAACAGCTGCCATAATCTCTAGGGTGGTTTTCTAGGAGAATTAGATTCAGTTTGTTCGTTTCTACGTACAGCGGCAATGCACGACCCAAGAAATTCTATTTGTGTAAGTCTTGGCGTCTTGGGGTTTGGCTGACCTGTTTCAGTTTAATACTGTCAGTATATATGGGTTTAAGTTTTTCTTATTGAGGGGCTTTTAGGACTTGAAGAGCATTTATTCTGCTCTCTGTTCTAAACCATGAACCCACAAGGAAGCGGTGATTACCAGTGGTTCCTGCACATAGTGTATCTGTCCATCTAAGGTGCATTTGGGCATGAAAGATGGGGAAAGAATGGATAATAACATTATTAGCTAACCCAAGGGCATGGGTAATTCAAATATTTGCCCAAATTCAGTAAATTGGTCTCATCCTGAAATAGCAAGAGAATTACGCCACTGCTTTTGTTAGCCTGTCTCTTTAGGAAAGAAACCACGGAGAGAAGATAAACACATATATTATTTTGTTTTTGTGGTGGTGGTGACGGTTTAAAATCCAGCTCTAAGAACAACAGCGGCCCTGGGGTGAGTCTCCCAACAGCTGCCAGATTCATTCTAACGATGGTTCCCTCTGTTTCCCTTTGAAGTGGACGGGAGCTGGGAGGTGTGGGGAGAGTGGTCAGTCTGCAGCCCAGAGTGCGAGCATCTGCGGATCCGCGAGTGCACAGCCCCAGCCCCAAGAAATGGGGGCAAATTCTGCGAAGGCCTAAGCCAGGAATCCGAGAACTGCACAGATGGTCTCTGCATCCTAGGTAACACCTTCTGTTGCACGTCTTCTGTGTCTGTCCAGCATAGGAAAAGAAATGCCATGACCGTTAATTCGGTGAAATAAGTTCACAGAAAACAAAATCTCCCAGAGCAAAGAGAATATGGGTGAAAAGTGTCGAACAGTAGACAAAGAGATGTTTAGTAGAGGTGGGGTCATTTTAAACATCGTTATCACTGTCAGTTCCACAAATGCTATGTTTATGATGGACGTAACCGGATATGATCTGAAGATACATGATGAAAGAAAATGAGTTAGGCTTTTGAGCTTAGCAAGTCTTTTCTTTTAGGGGCCAGCATTTTTTGGTTTGGTGAAATTCTGATACAGATCACCATATGCTTGTATTTCTCCCAGGAATTTTACAGCACTATCAAGTGTTTCGTGGTCCTCAGGGACCATGGTTCTGGAACAAAGGGACGTGTTGTGACTGTTGCCTTACAGATGGGGGGAAAATATGGCCCTGAGGAGGTGGGTGGGTTTTGTATCAAATTGGTCTGGCAAGGCAGGAAATAGAATGCTCATTTCAGAACTCCCAAGCCTTTGCTTTATTCCCGAGATTACATTACAGCCATCTTCAAGTGACTGTCTGCCTGGTTATGAAAGTATGGGAGGGTCAAATAGAGCCACATAGAGATTGGTTTTAATTTGGTGCTGTCCTATACTAGCTTCGTGGTCTTGGGCAAGTCATTTAGCTGCTTAACTTCTCTGACTGTAAGTCCCAAAAAAGTACCTATTGTTGGTTATCGTCAAGGCTCAGTGATAAAATAATGTATTTGTATATTTCATGGAACAGAATAGGTGCTCAGTAAATATCAGTTCCTTCTCTACTTGCCCACTCAGATGTGCTAAGGTGTATTTGATTTTTCTTAGATCCTTCAAAAACAGGAGATTCAAGGCATACCTATTCTCTAGAACCAGGTTGCCTTCTTGGAAAACATCCAGCAAAAAAGAAACAGTGTAGTTCAATAGTGTGTCATCTTTTCAGGAATATATGTCCTTTTTATTTGGGAAGATTATGGTATGAAGGAAACATCTAAGTTGCATTTTTTTTTCTGTATCAATATGACTAGCTGTGCTTGAAAGCAAGCCTCTACAAACAGTCGTATTTTCAAAATAAGTCTAAATGGTTAATACATTGAAACATTGAAAGAAGCACTTTCTCATAGCCCATAGTTCCTTTGTTTGCTGGTACTACTGCTGAGTAGCCTGCGTGTGTCAGATACAATACAAGGGTCTGTAACTAAAGGGAACTTACCCACCAGTCTCAGTGATGAAAGGGCCTGCTCTCGAATAAATACATCCCGTCCCCTTCCTAAATGTAAGGAAACATTTTTTTAAAATCAGCTGTATTGATGTCTAAGTTACATATGATACAGTCCACCCATTTTAATTGTGCAGTTGGATGAATTCTGACAAACATGTACGGTTGTATACACCATCACAAATAAGTCAGAGAACATTTCCATTAATCCCCAAAGTCTCCTCATGTTCTTTTGCAGTCAGTCCTTTCCTCCTACCCCAACCACCTTCTACTTTCTTTCACTTGACATAATGCTTTTGACGTTCCTCCATGCTGTTACCTCTATCAGTAATTAGTTCTTTCTTATTCTTAAGTAGTACTCCATTTGATGGATCTACCACAATTTGTTTATCCTTTCATGAGCTGACGGACATAGGGTTGTTACCATTTGGGGGCTACCATGAACAAAGCTTCTATGAACCCTTGTGTACAGATCTTTGTGTGGACATGTATTTTCGTTTCTTTTGGGTAAATACCTAGAAGTGGGATTGGTGGGTCATATCATAATTAGATATTTAACTTTATAAGAAACTTTCCACAGTAGCTGTAATCATTTCAATTTTTACCACTAAGATGTAACTGTGCTAATTGTTCCACATCTTTGCCAACACTTGGTATTGGTCTTTTTAAAGTAAGTCATTCTAATGAGTAAGTACATTTGTGATTTTAATTTGCATTTCTGTAATGGCTAACGATATTGAGCAAATTTTCATTTGTTTATTGGTCATTCATCTATGTTTTTTGATGAAGTGTCTATTCCAGTCTTTTCAAATGTAAGGAAACAACACAAATTCATTAGCAAGAAGTTTAAGGAAATGTGTCTCTGGCCACCCTTGACTACCACCAGATTTATCTGAAATATACCTTTAAGGTATGACTATTTTTAACATGTTTGTAAACATATTCTTCCATTGATTAGGACTGTAGTTAGGACTCTAATCTCATATATCTTCTAAAAAGCTGTTGACAGTATAACTATGTGGCTACTGATTATAGTTTAGATGATCATTAGACACTTTTGAAATATTAGAAATAAGAAAGTACTGGTTGAATTTTAGATGACCATATAATAACCTTTCCTAACAACCAGCAACTGAGCTTGAGCTTGGGGAAAATTCTATGAATGTCAAGCTTCAACCTTGGTTGACTGACACTTAGAGTTACTGATTGAAGACAGACAATGGTTAGCTCCTAATGTGAGAAAGAATTGTTATCAAATATGTAAATATTATTCATTTGCACTTGTAATATATGGTTATTTTTTAGTTGAGTAAGAGTTATGTTTAGGGCTAAAAGGAATTACCAGCACTAAGAGGATAGTGACCAGTCTAGATCCCAATTTTAAAATCTGAGATATTGTATTCATCAGGGTTCTCCAGAGAAACAGAACCAATAGGATACGTATGTAAGATACAGGCTATAAACATACGCACATACATACATATGTAAAGAGATTTATTATGAGAAATTGGTTCATGTTATTATAGAGGCTGGCAAGTCCAGAATCTGCAGAACCAATGTCCCAGTTCAAGTCCAAAGGCTGGCAGGCTGCTATAGAGCCAGGAAGAGCCAATGGCCCAGTTCAGAGGCTTTCAGGCAGAAGTCTCTCGTACTTGGGAAGGATCAGGACTTCAGCTGATTAGATGTGACCCACCCACATTATAGAGGGCAATCTGCTTTTCTCAGCCTGTCCATTTCAGTGTTGGTCTCATCTGAAAACACCCTCACAGACTAATGTCTGACCAAATATTTGGGCACCTCATGGCCCAGTTGTGTTGGCACATAAAATTCACCATCATAAACGCATATGTACTTGGGAAGTCCCAAAGCATAGTTCTTTCCTTGGAGCCAGTCAAGCCGAGGTTCAGGAAATTGCTTTAATTACTGAATGAAACCCTTCTTTGGACATTGGCCATGTGTGGTTTTAGTCTCACATGTGCAGTTTAGTGGATATGCTGTTTACATTTTCCAACAGTGGAAATCAAACGGGTAGGGAAACAGTGAGGTTTAGAATATGTTCAGCACTGAAGGTTGAGAGCTCTGTTAAATCCCCTCCTGAGTTTAAAATGCTGTGTACGCCTTTCCTTTCTGTTCAATCTATTCGTTCCCCTATTCCCTTTCCTACTTAAGCATGAGTTTTTCTAGCATTCTTTGCCTCTGTAATATGCATATTAAGATGTCTGTCAGACATGATCAGAGACTCTTGATGGCTACAATGACTAAGCTTCGTGATGGAAAAAGAGTGAAGCCTGTGAAATCATAGAGGTGAATGAGATGTATTTATACATCAGTGGGAAAGGGGTATGTTTCTAAGAGCCCAACACTGGGACGTATTCTGCCCTTTTAGACAGAGAGTGGCTAGTCACGTCAACAAAAATGAATAGCATTTTACTATCTCTGCGGGAATCAATGAACAGCAGTCTAGTTAGATGATGCCAACATCACTCTATGCTTCTAGCTGGTACTTCGCCAGGGTGCTCTTGGTGAAACTAGCTGTGCTCTCAGGATAGAGATCCAGTGAAGGTTTGGTTTGATTAAAATAGCATTTGGCAACAGCTCTATGGAGCAGTCGCTTCCTGAAAGATCTAGGTCATGTTCCAATTTGGGGATTTCCTTCTTTTAAATTTTCTTCCCTTTATGCCAGATACGACCCTAAAGCAAGTCCTCAATTCCCAACTTCTCTTGGCAGTTACACAATGACATTGCTCGGCTGTTGGATGACCTACAGTTCTTTGCTTTTATTTAGCTCTCAACAAAGCATCTGGATTCCTTTTGTTGTCCCTGAGGGCTGCATTCCTCCTAGAGATGGAGCTGCCAGCTCTGAGTGATCACTTTAATATTGGGGTATGGTTGTTGCTAGGTCGGTTGTGACTAGCACAGGACCTTAGTGTTATGCTGTCACAGATGGCCACACCTAAATGCCCTCAACAAGGAAAGAGATGCCCCAAGACCGGGGAGTGTAAGATTAAGCAGTTGGTACCAATAGCAGTGAGTCCGAGGTTCCAAATGACAAGCATAAACTAAACATCCAGGGCCTTTACGCTAGAACAGTTCTTTTCGAGGAAGATAATTACATGGGATGACCGTCGAGAGACAAGAACTCGTGGATCCATGTTTTTTAAGCATTAACGTCAAAATCAGGTAGTTTTCTGACCGCTGTCCTTCCTACTTGCTGAACTTAGCTGCTTCTGTGCCGGAGGATCACAGAAATGTCCGTGTAAATGACATGTACGTTCCTCATTGGCAGGAACAGAAGGGTGAAAATAGTGGGGTGTTTAGTTTGAGTCTGAGAAGTAAGGGGAGCCTGCTCCCTCTCCTTTTTATTCCAGCAGATGAAAAACTAAGGGCTTTGGCTTCAGAGGATTGAGTGAATCTGCTTCAGAGGGGATTAGTGCCCAGATGTGCAGTGAGAACGAAGCCAGAGAAATGTCACAGGGACCCAAAAGAGAGAGGAAATCTTCAAGGCTGAGCTACCTGATAGCTAATCAGTCCTTCTTGTCAGGATGTGAGCTAGGTCATTTCAACATTGACAGTTCAGAAATGGAAAGATCAGTTACATCGTGCTTTGTTTTCATTTCTCCTGCGTTACACTGATAAGAAAAGTTGGAGGTGACAGTTTGGAAACCCCATCAAGGATAAAGATGTCTATACAATAGCAGGTTCAAATAAACATCCCCAAGCTACATCTCATAATCTAACCACATTGTCTGTTGAACTATCTACTTAAGTGACCTAAAGGAAGCACCTGAAAAGGTGAGCCTGTAATCACATCAGAGTACAGGTTGCCTTGGAAGCATTTTCTCATTGTTATCCATTACAGTAATTACCTGGGTCCCTTCCCTGTATTTCTTTAGGGCACTGAATAAGAGAATATTCACTCCAGAGTTAGCTAAGTGCATCCGAAACAACTCTTACTTTTTGCTAGTGGTTTACAGAATATTTGTTTCATATATAAGATTATAACATGGATGTCCCTTTACCAAAACGAAAACCGTCATGTCCTTTCTTTGGGCAGAGAGTCAGGAATCATGTTGGACTCTTCTAAAAACTTTTTGTTGGATAAGGTCATATTTCAGGGCCTGCCGCACTACATAATTGGTTAATTATAGCACAGTGAAATTCTATATAGCAAAGAAATAAAAATGGCATCAGCAAGATAACATGCTAGCACAATGCATTAAGTTGTCATGAAGTTTCCTACTGCTTGTTAATTCTCCCAAGTAGTTTTAATGTTAAAAACCCATTTCCATTCCATTTGTAGTACATAGTAGGTATTCCTTTTTCCATGAAGATTTTCCCTAGAAATACCCAATAGCTGCCTTTCTGCATAACAAACAATTGATTAATTCAGAGTTGCCTTTATGTAGACAGCATAGAAAATGTGGATATAATATTGCAGACCCACAGGAGTGATAAGAATGTAGATTTGGACATATGTGGTGTCATTAGCAACTTAGCCACAATCTCTCTCCCATGCCCCAATAATACTTTCCCGTTATGAGACCCAATAAGAAGATCAGTGAATAACACGCTTTAACGAGACAGAGTGAAGTGGCTCATAACAGAAGTTTCCGTTGTGCTTAATTAAAAAAGAAAATAGAGATAGCTCAATACTCATATGTCTTAGTGAAAGCATTTTTTTTAAATTCTACAAGGCTAAAACTTTTACTTTTGTGCCTTGTGGTAAGAGGATTTGAACTCTGGTGCCACATCCTGTGTGGAATTGAGCATAAAAAGGAAAAAGAATGAGCCACATACGGCAAATTACCATAAAATGTCTCCGCTTTGTTATCCACCCTCTGTGGACTTTTCTGCATTTATGCCTTGTTAACAAGAAGATAAAGACAGCTGATTGTCTTTTTGAGCATCATCCCCCTTCCAAGTAAGGACTGACCTTCATCCATTGGCCCATTGATGATTGATATGTATTTAGTAAACCACTGAAAATCTATGGCCTCAGGCATAGAAAATAAATTTATGGTTACCAAAGAGGAAAGTGGGGTGGGGGATAAGTGAGGAGTTTGGGATTCACATACACACACTACTGTATATAAAATAAGTAAATAACAAGGACTTACTGAATAGCACAGAGAACTATACTCAATATTCTGTAATAACCTAAAAGGGAAAAGAATCTGAAAAAGAATATATATAACTGAATCAGTTTGCTGTACACCTGAAACTAACACAACATTGTAAACCAACTATACTTCAATTTAAAAAAAATCTGTGGCCTTTCTTTTCAACCAGCTCTGAAACAAGGACTTAAGATGCCCTTTTTTTTTTTTTTTTTTTTTTTTTTTTTTTTTTTTTTGCGGTACACGGGCCTCTCACTGTTGTGGCCTCTCCCGTTGCGGAGCACAGACTCCGGACGCTCAGGCCCAGCGGCCATGGCTCACGGGCCCAGCCACTCCGCGGCATGTGGGATCCTCCCGGACAGGGGCACGACCCCGCGTCCCCTGCATCGGCAGGCGGACTCTCAACCACTGCGCCACCAGGGAAGCCCTAAGATGCCTTTTGTGATACAGGAAATTTTCCCTCTGTCATCATCATCTCTTTATTTCTTCCCAGACATGTGCCACATGTACGTAGTCATGACAGAGTAACCTACATAAAAATTTCCTTCTCAGCTAATAGAAACCAATGCAATTATTCTGTTTCTTTCTTCTTCTTTTTCCTATTCCTATCAACTCCCCCTGACCCACTACCACCATATTTCCATATGAACGTTTACACTGGGCTTACATTCTTTTAGTGGAATTGGACAGGAAGTGCTGTCATACTCCAGAAACATGTCTGGAAGATTATTTATCTCTGAGGCATCTTGTTAACTTTGTTCATTTTATGAGAGGAATTGAAATAAAACATCTCTCCTGTAAATAGGAAGGACTCTAACATTAAATTTGGGCAGCTGGAGAACAGGATACATAACTCCATATCACATTACTTAGAGAGGGTACACACAGTACACACGTCACATTAGAGAGAGAGGAAGAAGACTAAAACAAAACCAAACAAAACAGAACAACCCCAAGAAAACCAGATAGACAAATAAGAACAGATCCCCGTGACAGTGTAAACTGGAGACAGAAACCCCAGTAGAAAGCTTAAAAACATTTCTTAAGGACGGGAAATTTTAGCCACAGGGCCAGATGGTTGATGGGAATACAAATTCATTACAAAGAAAAGAGAAATATTTTGTAGATGGCATCCCCAAGAAGCACAGGGAAGGCACTGGCTCCTAACTGGGGATCGCGAGAAGGTACAGAGGTTGAGTTTCCATGAGGGCTGGCCCAGGATGGGCCTGGGTTGAGCTGGCATTGAGAGCAAAGGCTGAATGGCCTTCCAGCGTCCTCTGTGATTCTGAGTTGAGATGTTATTCTCTTTCTGAAAAATTAGAAATGGACATGAACCTAGAATTGAGAGAAATGAATGAGCTGAGCCTATAGGATTTGAACATTTATCCTATAGGTAACAGGTTGAAGAATCCGGGCTCTGGCGTCAGATTGCTTGAGTTTGAATTTCGGTTGCAATGCTATGAGCAAATTTCTTCATTTCTCTATGCCTAAATTTATTCCTCTATAAAAGAAAAGTTATAATAGTGTCTATTACAAAGGGTTCGTTTTGAGGAGGAAATGACCTAAACCATGCAAAGCATTTGACATCTGTAGTGAGCACTCCATTTGTGTAAATAATAATAATAATGTGTGTGTGTTCTAGTAAAGGGATTCCTGTGGCAGAAAAAGTGTGTTTTCCATGTTCTGTGGAAGAATTGACAAGTGACACTTTAGATATTTTGTTAAAACATTTCGTAATATATCTGACTAATACAGTGTCTAATGAAATAAAATGTGCTTCACATTAAAATCTATGGGACACAAATTGTGTTCTTTGTATGAACCAGTTCTGAGGGGTAATTTGAGACATACCGTTAGTTGGAGGAACACGGTTTACAAGGACCCTAACAACTCATGAGGATTCTTCAACTTGGTGTCAGACCAAAGTGTCAATATCCTTTCCCAGAAACGTCTGAGAAGTAGCTGAGAGAACAGCTCTTGATTTTCCAGTCTTCCTTTGCAGGGGGGATTTAGTTATGAGGAGGAGACAGACCAGGTGATCTCTGAGGTCCCAACAAGTCCTAAAATTCTATGATTGTAACAACTAATTAAAAATAACTCAAGGGGAAGGCCCAGGAGAGAAGCCTGGATGGTCCCCAAGTGAGAAAATCATTCTTCATTATACTGAGAGCTTCCCTCGTGTTATGAAATACACATGTTCTAACAATTGTGTTAGAAAATAAATTTTCATAAAGCAAATTCTAATTTGTCAACACACATTTAATGATCCTTTGTCACTGGTGGGGGGAAAATCCCCCACACGCACTGCTAGACCATAACACAATCTCCACATCCCAGGATTATCGTCCTGGTGCCGGCTCTTCTGGATCAATGGTATCTGTTACATGTCAACACTTCCATCATTCAACATTCCCACATCCCCAGATTAGCGATTTGGGCATTATTTTTTGTATTTTTAAAAGCTATCTAATAGATTTGGTCAGTAACTAATGATATCCAGAGTCAGGAAGTTTCCAAAATTTAGGCTTTCTGTCCTATAAAACAGACTCTCCCCATTTCAGCAGTTCTGTGTATTCCAGATCCTACCTCTGCAGTCTATTTAATCAGGACTCCACAAAACCCTGGGTAAGAAATATGAGTCTGGATTAGAGAAAGATTTAATGTCTGAGATCATAGAGTGGACCAGCCGTAAAAGAAACGGCAAGAACCCAACCAGGGAAGTGATTTAAAACAGAGTAATCTACTCCTGTAAAGGATTCAGTGCTCTCTGGGGTGTGCTGAACAAAGTGAATTAATAGAGGTGGAGGAAACGTCTTTGTTTCGATTCTATATTTTCTCCTTACGTTACAAATCAAATACGTGTGTATCTTCAAGAGCATTGAGACATGTGATCCAGAAAGCGAAGATGATATGAACATCACCAGCATACATTATCCTTAGCCCTGGCCTTGTCCTTTTTCCAGAGAAGTGTCAGCATCCTCCTAAAAGCCCCGGCCTTGCATACCTGTGTTTGGGAGAGGACGACATTAGTGTGCAGTGGAATAGAAAATTGCCGTGATCATTTAGAAAGAGATCATGGGGTAGGGAAAAGGGTTCTGCACCGGGAGTAAGGAGTCCTAGGGCTTAGTTCAGTTGTTTTGTTACTAGCATGTGACCTTGACAGATCTCTCACCATCCCTTGCCTTCTGTCCATAACTATCAAATGGGGGCGGGATACGGGGTGCTGGGTGATCTCTAAGCTTCATCTCAGTATAAAAACTTGAAGTCATCATGATTTTACAGATACTTGTCTTTTAGCCAGCTTTGAGGAGATATTCTAGTTCAGTCACACCTAAAATTCACCGTTTGGATGATGAATATGCAGGGTGATAGGGGGACATCTTTTAGATCTGAAACAAAGGTAACCCCCTCCCCTACCCAGCAAAGCCGGTTGCCAGCCACCCCTAAGAACTGAGTCATCAAAGCAGGCCTCTAGCATCTGCTCCATTCCCTTCATTGAGAAGCTACAATGTCCTAGGAATTCATACAGAAATTAGGAAATTTAGGGACCCTGACTTTGTAATGATCGTGATTGAAAGCACATACAAGGCTGAGTAGCACTCATCTGTTCAACAAATATTTATTGAGTACCTACCATATTCCACTTACTGTTCCAGGCACTGAGAATAGATGAAAAACACAGATATAGACTCTACATGCCTGAGGCCTGAGGAAGCTTAGAATAAAACTACAAGTCAAAGATTCACAATTCACAGTTTCTTTTTCAGCATTTTTTTTTTTTTGATAAGACAGGACTGATGGCCTGTGTATATCAGTTGCTAAGTATTTCTTTAGCAGTCAGTGAATAGTCATCATAACACCCTCCCCAGTCTCACCACCCCCACCCCCAATCCATTCCCTACCCACACCTCCCTGTGACCCAGCAACTAAAGGGACCGCCCTGGACACAGCAGAAAGTCACCATGACCCTATGTCAGGGCTGGTGCTCACACTGACAGGAGGCTTCTAAACTATTTTTAAATAATTTGAATATCACTCCTCCCTTAAGGTAAGGCAAGTGATCGTGATGACGTTTATCAATAGATTATTCCCTTAAGCTTGAATTATAGACCCTGAACATTTATGGTTAGTTTTGAGTGAGTGTGTATGTCTGTATACACATACATACATTTTCCTGTTGTGGATAGAAGGGAGGGAATCCAAGCAAAACAATTTACAGCATAGAAGAATCTGAATATGCATCTTCCCTCGGAGCAGAATTGGAAACAGCGCATTTTATCACTTTGAGGCCAATTGCCGATAAGAAAGTCTTTGCAGACAGATGCTTAAACATCTTTGCTGTAACCCCAAAGCATACTGTACCCTGTATATCCATCATAAAAACAAACTAACCCACAGTGAATCGGTGGGAATGGACAAAGGTGGTAAGAAATCTAGACATTGAAGTGATTGAGTTCAAAAATGAAATATGCAAATGCCCCTTGGGAGTATGGTCATTGTGGATACTTATTCATCTGAGTTTAGGAAATACAAAAGACATTCCTATAAGAGACGTCAAATTTGAAAGAAGGAAGAGGGAAGACGACATCATCTCATGCACACAAATTGTGTGATTTGACTGAGGGGCCATTGTGGAAGGTCTTTGTCATCATAAGTCGTATCCATGAGCTGTCTCTTGTAGTACCCATCTGATTTCCCCTAATTAATACGATGGGATCTTGAACAGTTCTTTGGTAGAACATATTAATACAGCTGATCTTCATTTACTGATGTATATCTCAGATCTTACGGGGTTTTATTCAGGTGGAGGGTTTTGCTATTCAGTCCTGGAATTTCTCTAATTACCCAGATATCTCTGAGGAAACCAGTGATTCCTCTAACAGACGTAACCAACTGGAAAACCCTGGGAGGAATCTCTCAAAACCTCCTGTTCTCTGTACTTGTCCTGCATGGATGGATGTGCTCAGAGTGCATTTTTTAAATTTTTATTTTATGTTGGAGCATAGTTGATTAACAATGTTGTGTTAGTTTCAGGTGTACAGCAAAGTGATTCAGTTATACATGTATCTATTCTTTTTCAAATTCTTTTCCCATGGGGAGGGGTAAATTGGGAGTGTGGGATTGACATATACACACCACCATATTTAAAATGGGTAGCCAACGAGAACCTACTGTAGAGCACAGGAAACTCTGCTCAGTGCATTTTAAAAGGGGCAGTAGATCTTACGATGGTCTATACAGGCTGGGAAGTGGGGAGAGGAAGCAAGAGTTGAATTAACTCAGTAACTTGGGGTAAATACGGTCTCTGAAGAGTCATTTCTGAGCAGGATCTTTAAATTTAAAAAAAAAAAAAAACCCGAAAGAAAAACGCAATGCAGAAATTAACAACTGAAAAGAGTGAAAAAACGAGAGATGCGCTGTGTTTTCCATCGCCGGAAGAATTTCATGGTTTTTACAAGAGCTGGTGGTTGTGTTCCTGCATGTCCTACAGCCGTAGTGAGCTCTCACCAACCACAGGAGAACAGAATAGAATCCCTGCTTGTCATCTTCAGTGTCTGCCTGACACGTTCAATCACGGTGGTGTGGCCAGTGAAAGCAGACCTCGTGTTTATCTAGTTATCTGCGAGTGCTAATACAGAGCAGGTCCACCAGATCCTGGGATTTCCTGCAGCTTTGGAGAGCGTTCAGAGGGCTTCTTAATTATTTCTGGTTATGGGAGAAGAGGGAAAGCATGAGTAAATGAAACACACTGATAATCAATAACTTCAACTTTTTTTCTCCCAATCAGTAAATAATCAAGCAAATAGCTTTTAATTTCACTTCTCCTGCTACTTTTTTTCTTGCCATGATCCTCTGTTGCAGTGCCAGTTATTTGTGAGCTCATCATTTAAATATGATCTTCATGTTAGGAGCCCATAACTAGTGGTGATGACAAAAGTATAAAATCAGTCAGATGAACACTTACAAAGTAATATATTTTGAAAGAAATTGCATAGTATTTTAGCGAGTATAAGTAAGATAAACTGTCTAGAGAAGGGGGAGATTTCTTCCAACAGAGTAGTAATCACCAAAGATTTCATGAGGGAATCAGAAATTGATCTAGGCATTGGAGAGAGGACATTTTTATATCGGAGGCTTGGAGGGAGGAGGGTGTCCTTGGAGAGGAAACAGCTTGGGCAAAAGCACTGAGAGTTCACGGATTGATCAGACTAGAATATGGATTTTTGCTGAGGTGCAGCGGAAACTGAGTCACATTTGATGTGGTGGGACCAGTTAATAGAAGACCATAAAGGTAGACAGAGAAATTGGCCATGACATGGAGGCTGTGGAATCATGGTAGATTCCTACGTAATGATGCTAGAGAATTCTTCCAGCAAACAAGGAACTAGCCAGAGAGAATGGGCAGAGAAGACTGAATCTGCCACACAGTTCAGAATCAGCTCCTAAATAATTTGTGATTACAAAGACTGTGGAGGGTAAATGAAAATAAAACTGAATTCAAGACATATATTTTGGGGGGAGGTGAAAAAGGTTCCAAAGCATATGATCTATGAAGAAGGAAATAATGAAAATGGTCTTTGGAGATGAAAACATGGGACGTGTCTGGTTTAGTGAAAAGAAGGGTGATCGTGAACTCTAATGACATGTGTCAACTGCTGCCCGGCAGGAGAGAGCTGTTCCGGCTACTGTCCTGGTGGGCATTTAGTCCACACGGAGTGGCTTGATGCCTGGGTCTCAGGAAACATATATGTGTGGTATCCAAAACCCATAGAAGCCGGTTTCAAATAATCGCAAGGCACGGGTTTTGAGGGCAGCCCCTTGCCCAGTCTGTGGGTTGGAGATTGAATCCATCCATCCACATGTGTCGTCTTGCAACGTTTCTGTAGTGTAGTTGTCAGCACGTTCGCCTTACACATGTGTCATCTCTCCTTATTCTGGCTCACTCAGATCCGTGGGATGTGGGCTGCATGCAGCTGGCCACAGTTTTTCCCTGGCAGAGAAAGGATAAGGCTGGATGAGGGTGGGTGGGAAGGTAGGAATGCAGCTATAAATAGCTTCTAAGAACAATGGAAATGCTTTGGGAGCATGCCATGTAAAAAGGAAGCCAAAATTTAAAGAGAGGTGGAAAAGAAATGAATCACCACCAAAAATAAAAACGTAGATTGTGGGCTTCCCTGGTGGCGCAGTGGTTGAGAGTCCGCCTGCCGATGCAGGGGACACGGGTTCGTGCCCCAGTCTGGGAGGATCCCACATGCCGCGGAGCGGCTGGGCCCGTGAGCCATGGCCACTGAGCCTGCGCGTCCGGAGCCTGTGCTCCACAAGGGGAGAGGCCACAACAGTGAGAGGCCCACGTACCACAAAAAAAAAAAAGGGTAGATTGTCCTCTCTCTCCCTCTCCCTCCCTCCCTCTCTCTCTCTCTCTCTCTCTCTCTCTCTCTCTCTCTCTCTCTCTCTCCCCCTCTCTCTCTCCCTCTGCCTGTCTCTCTCTCTCTCCCCCCCTTCTCTTCCCTTGCCTCATATATAAGTATATATACCTCTATGCACACACTCACCACACGCACGGCAGACACAAAGCAATATTTGCAATACAGCACTGAGACAAAAGCAGATTGCCGAACAGTATATAAAAGACAATTCCATGTTTTTGTAGGTAAAAATGATCAATTACTGTCAATTTCATGTAGTTTCCTGCTAATATGTGTGTAAGCATATATGTGTGCACGTAACCTTATATGTATATAAAATCACAGAGGAAAAAAGCCTAGACTTGTATATATAACAACATAATAGTGGTTATCTCTTGGTGGTGGAATTATGGGGGGTGGTTTGCACTTATCTGTATTTTTTTGATATGGTAAGTGTAAATAATAAAACTGATTTTTTAAAGAAAACAATTTAAAACACTATTAAAAATAAAATTTAAAAAACACTTGCACATCTTTAGCCTGTAAATACACAAAATCACTATAGGACTGAGTTATAATTACCATCAATTTCTATTTACCCAGAAGGTACCTCTTGGTGTATAAGTTAGACCCTGGGAAAACCTGTGATTTTCCCAAACTACAGCTCAGCTGCCACTGGCTCAGAATTACATTTCTCTTCCTGCAAGAGAAAATGGGCCCTTCTGTACACTCCAGCTACCCCAAAGCCTCTTGGGAGGCAGAGAGGAACTGGAGTTGAGTACACAGAACCCCAGATTTGTTGCCAGGAAGTGGCGGTGCCCTCAGTAATCACAAAAACACAAACCCCTATTAGGAGTTCTTGGAGAGGGGCCTAAGCATGGGTATTTTTTTTAAAAAAAAAATCTCCCCAGGTCATTTGAATATGCAGCCCATGTGAAGAACCATGGCCCTAATGAATTAATTTACTAAGGGGCCATTTGAACATGGCCTTGGAGATAGGTAAAAATAAAACAGAGAGGATTTGGTTGACCAAGGCCAGTGACTGCATGGCCCTGAGCCTTGTGAGAAAATGATTATGCAAACAGAATAAAAGAACGTGAACTGTGGGTGGGCCATTCTTGCAAAACATAGCGAGGTTGGTGGTAGCCCTCTCTTGAGCTCACGGTAGAACAATCTCTAATCAGACATTTCAAGCTGGGAAAAATGGTCTCTGAGAGCAGCTTGCTGACAAGATACTGCTTTTCAGAAAATACAGCAGAACTCAATGTTGATGCCGATGCCAGGGGACTAAATCTCTTGGGCACCAGAGACTTCCAGCCTTTTCTGTGAGACGATGCAGGCTAATACACGTGCTGGATCTCAGCATAACACACGCGATGGTAGAGGAGCGGCCCTTTGAATAATTTTGACTCTGCTTTCAGAATTCATTTCAGGTGGATTTCTGTGGAACGTCTTTGGTAGTTATTCTAAAGATTTATAGGAGTGAAAGCAGGGTAGCACAGGGGTCTTCCTTACATGGCAGGAAAGGGAAGTTTCGATTTGCCCTTGGTGTCAGCAAGCAGAGGACAGGATTACGCACATGTTTCTTAACTCCCGTTCAAGGACCCCTGAAATTCACTAGAGTTTCCGATTTGGAGCTGTGCCTTGTCTCCACGCAGTAGCACGTGAGTCACTGTTGTCCTCTGAACAAGTATGATGATCATATTCATAACATGTTCAAGTTTTTATTCATCAGCTGCTATGTATTGATGGCTGAACATGTGCTAGCCTGAGGCTGCATGACTTCATGGTTATCATGTTTAACCCCCCGGGACCAAGCTTCAAGGCCATTTTTATTCCCATTTTACTGTGGGGAACACTGAGGTCACAGAGATAGATGAAGACGATCCAAGATTTAAATCCATTTCTGATCCTGAGAGTCTGCACTAATCCGTGTCAGTAATGACGACGCCGGAGCTGGGTGTCATCAGGTCAGAGCGGAGGATGCTCTCTTCTGCTGCTCTGTGCCTCCATGTGGCCCCCGCCCTCTATCTGGGGACTTTAGCCCTGGGATTTTCAGCTCCGTTCACTCTGTCTTTTTTTCAGAGCTGTACCGGGTAGAACTCTACTACCCCAGTTTTTTTCACATCTTGGCTATATTCGATTTGTTTTTCTGAGGAGTAGTTATACGTCTCACCTGTTTTTAATGGAGTTTCATTTTGCTACCTGGCATAATCTTCGTTCCTGTGGTTTAGAAGGAAGAAAATATTGTTAAGCTCAGCCAGAGTTCTAAACAGATGTTCTGCATGTCTCTTTGTGTTGTCCTAGCAATGCATCACTCTCAGATGTCTTAGCCTTGGCCTGCCAGCATGGCTCTGCCCATGCCAATGCTTAGAGCATACGATAAGCAAAAACTGAAGTCGGGTTAAAACCACCAAAGTCGTTTTGTTCTAGTTCTTCAGTGCATTAGCATCTGGACTTCGGGCGGGACCACCTGCTCTAAGGAAACTAGTATGGCATTGAATCTGTGCAGTAAGGGAAATGCAAGGTTTTGGTTTTAAGAAACCTGACTGTAAGAATCTGAATATGATCCTATCAACTTGAACACATTATTCTATTTTATGAGGATTTCTTTTTTAAAGAAAGATTTGTCAGATATTAACTGTTAACTTCCCCTCATTGTAAAAAAAACAATGGTGGCCCCTTTGCAAAAGTGTGATCTACACACAACTTTTATAAGCTACTTCCATCACAAATCAGATGGTAGAACACACAAGAGTTGTATCTGGAGCACACGGCAAGGGTTTTCTGTCAAAATCAGTATTAAGTGCAGGGAGTGGGTTAGGCTAAGAGATATTCCGTGAGGGATTCGGAACCTAGCTGTGTCTGTCTGCCTGCGAGGGGTTATGGTGCAGTCAGCCAGGTAATATTTATGAAGTTCTCCAATGTGTACTGTGCGAGATTTGCTTCAGTTAAAAACATAATCCAAAATGACAGGATCTCACCCCGCTTGGCTCGCCTTCAGGCAAAGAAAGGAAGGAGGCTACACAAGGTGACTTTTCAAGGTCCCCTGCCTTATGGGAGTCTGTGAATGCTTAGCAACAGCCCCCGTGCTTGTAGTCAGACTGTTCCATCTACACCCTAAGAAGCCGCGAATGAGAGGGATGGTGCACCCTGCAAATCCTCTGGAATTTGACACGGTGTCAGACCTGGTCTTCCCAGGTTTCTGCGTGGTGGTGGAGTTGTGTTGGCCTGGGATGGGACCAGGGGCAGGAGGAAAGGTTAGTGGAGGGACTGTGGTGTAAGACAAAGCAAGCCACAGGCACCACGTCTCCAAGTGATTTGCAAGATGATTGCAAAATATTAGGTGATGAAAGATGGCAGGGGATGGTGGATGAACGGCCAGCCATGAAGAGGATGGATAAGAATGTCTGACTTGCTTTCGAAAAGACCAAGTGTCTTTTCTCTGTATCCATCTCATCTGACCGCTGCCCTTCTCAATAGCATGATTAAAAAGGACACCTTTCCATTAAGAGAGATCATCCACATTTTAACAGATGATCAAGATCTGAAACAAAAAAGTGTGATTTCTTCAAAATAAACCTTCAACACGCTCACAATACCGTAGCACCTATACCCAACGAGAACGGAAGAAAAGCAGAGTTTGGAACATTTTATCCAGACCGTGATAACTGCAAACCAATGCAGGATCCCTTTAAATATTTATTCATGGTTCATTTTTCTATCATCATATATAGTGAGATAGCATCCCTTACCTGAGCAGTCTTCTGGCTGTATATAAAAAACGGACAGGCGGCAAGCTCACTGCTCTCATCATGCCGATAAGAATCTAACAGATGCAAGAGAAAGAAACCAGTAAGCCTGAGGGATTTTTTTTTTTGAAGGAATGAAGCAGTTATCCTAGAAAAATATTGCAAAAGAGAAAAATTTTAAAAATTAGAATGAAAAGGATAAATATGAATAACATAACCCGTATTGTCTGCAGAAAGAGAGAAAATGTTTCCTTTATGGAGGTAGACGTGAAGGGATATAGGAAATATATCTGTTCCGTGTAAATTATTAAATGCAACTTTCTTTTCTTCTCTTTCTTTCTTTTAGATAAAAAACCTCTTCATGAAATAAAACCCCAAAGTAAGTTATTCTTCCTCTTGTGAATATCACTTATTCTCATATTTTTGCTGTTGTATTTGTTTAGGAGCCAAAGAGAATTGAAGTTCCTTCGAAAGATCCAGGGCTTTCGGGGGGCTTCTCATTGGGTTTGGAGTCACATATCAGAGGTTTAAATGGAACAGAAATATGCACACCCCCTCCCCTCCTTCAGAGTAAAAGTAAACCTCTCCTCTTGATTCCGCCTGCCGAGAGCAGTCCATTTACCTGCAAATGTCATCTAGGACTCTTATTTCTGAGGAGATTTATCTCATTAAAATTAATAACTATTTGTCAGTACAGGCTTTCATGAGAGCAGCCTTGGGCAATAGCCTGATTACAAGACTCTCCACCTAGGAAGGGGCAGGGGGTGCCTAAGAGAAGAACCCTGAAATCCATGGCAACTGGGTAGACGAAGAACCAGTATTCCACAGTGAAAAGGCCAGGAATTGAACCTGCTGGGTGGGTGCTGGCTCGACGTCTCTGTCCCCTGGCTTGCTTCCTGGAGACGCCTTTGCATTCTCTCCATCTTACGCATCCGGTAGATTTGGGGGACGGAGCACAGCTTGAATGATTGGCAGCTCGGCATTCAACCCCAGGGTGCTCAGCCCCGGCTGAAACTGAGGGCCACCGGCGGCCGTTTATAAATCCCGATTCCCAGGCTGTACCCCAGTGAAATCAAAATGGGAAGAGGGGATTTAGAACACAGGAATCCCTAGTATCAAAAGCTCCTCAGGTGATTTCCATGTGCAGCTTGGATTGAGAACTATTTTTCTTAGAAAAATAGTTCTCGAGGGGCTTCCCTGGTGGCGCAGTGGTTGAGAGTCCGCCTGCCGATGCAGGGGACACGGGTTCGTGCCCGGGTCCGGGAAGATCCCACAGGCTGCGGAGCGAGTAGGCCCGTGAGCCGTGGACGCTGAGCCTGTGCGTCCGGAGCCTGTGCTCCGTAATGGGAGAGGCCACAACAGTGAGAGGCCCGCGTACTGCAAAAAAAAAAAAAATAGTTCTCGAAACTTAGATAAGCGACCCCATGCATCAGAATCTTGAGTTATGGTGGGAGCTTGTTAAATATGCCCCCCCTCAGAATAGAACAAATTAATTTGAACACCCAGTGCAGGGGCAGCTCCTGAGAATCTACATTTTAATATGTTCCCCCAATGATTCTCAGAAATGTGTAAAGTATACCACGGTATCATATAGACGTCAGAGTCCATATAGAAGGGCATCTGCATTGCAGCTCTTAGCAATGGTAGAAAGAGACAGCTCCCTAGCCAGTTTGGTTTGTAAAGCTTGTGAAAGACGTTCTTGACCAGTATCTCCTATTTGGGTCGGAAATGAATGGCTTTTGATCTTTTAAATCCTAGGGTATTAAAATTCAAATAGCATGGGAGAGTTAACAGCTTCGATCAACCACCTTCTTTGAAAGAATTAAGACCCTGTGAAAATAGACAGAAATCGGTGCCTTGGGATGGGGGTCAGGTGACATGAGAGAAAGATGCAGTAAAGCTGTGATGTTCATACTTCAGATGTTGCTTCAGGCAGGCTTGAGATAGAAAGATGCCGTAACTTCTGGAGCCTGAGAACTTTACAGAACAACAGAAACAAACCTTCTTGTTTTCCCTGCTGTCTGCTGCCCATAAAGTCGTTATTGGGACTTAGGCAGTAGCCCTCCGGAGTCATGCATGCTGAATTTGGAACTCATGGGAAGACTGAAGGTGGGGAAGCCTGATGGGGGGGTGTGCGTGTGCGCACGCATGTGAGGGTGGAGGAGAAAAGGGGGCACTGGGTGTTCAGCTTGTGTCTGGGCCAAGGCCTCAGAGGGACTGCTGGAGTAAGTGGTCCCCCAGGGCTTCCTGGTCACAGAGCCTTCACCCTCCGCTGGCCCCCGTGTGCCGCCCAAGCAAGATTATGGGTATCCATGTGGCGGCCAATGGGAGAGTTCCTCAGAAATGCATGTGTGTTTTTGAACATTAATTCCACGCTCAGTTTGTGAGTCCTGTGCCATTCTAATTTGGGTGCAAATTTGGGTACATTCCAGCCATAAGCCCCACCGTGGCTAGTTCTGGCCCTCGGGGACTCGTGAATGAGGTTTTGCTTGGGGTTCTCGCTCCTCTACACCATGCCTAATTGCTGGATACTGCCACGGAATCGCTTAAACTGTTTTAATTTGTGATTTCCTAAAAATAAAACCTTAACAGAATCGATGTGATTGCAAAAGGCTCCCAGAGGCATCGGCTCCGGGTTCTGGAGGCTGCACGGTTAGGAGTGCGTTATATGAAGGCGGGCTGCGGTGGTTCGTTGAAAGAGAGGGGCTTCGCTGAAGATTCCGTGAATCATCACTGATGCAAAATCAAAGTCAATTATGAAGATAATTGAGAAGCAACCTGTTCCTATATATAGCTGTGCACATGAGCCTCTGCCAGGCTGGTTGGATGGAAGCCATCCCTCGGAGCCTCCCGGGCAGATCCGTGTGAGGCGGGCTGAGGATCCGGCTTTGAGTTGCGGGGAGGTGTGAAAAGAAAGTGAAATCTTAAGATGCCTGTTGGCAAATCTTAATGACAAACGGGGGGAAATATGTGCACAGCATCGCTCCTGAAAGCACTTATTGTAAATGAGATAATTTAATCAATTACGTTTCCTAATGTACTAAACCGAATGTTTCATTTTCTGCTTCTGCACGTCTTAAATTATCTTCAGGTGTTTTCGGAGATTTAATCATAGTTAATAGAAACTTCATTACCAGCAAATGTGCTTTCAATAAATGTTGTGTAACAATGTCAGGAAGTGCAGTAAAATATAGTAGGTTCTGAATGGCAAACATGTGCCCCCAGAGTCAGGCTGGAAGATGGATGGTCATGTGCAGGCAGACTCCTGGCTTGGGGATGAGGCTATCTGAGGGGCTGTGAGCCCCCAAGGAGCGACTGCTTCAGTAAGTGCACCTTAGGGATGAAAAGGCTTCAGCTTCCCCCTAGAAAATAACTCAGAACATATTCTTTCTCCATCTCCTTTCCACGTAGCTGTTTTGTGACTAGTAGAAACGCACGCTACACAGGAATCCCATTAATCGTTCTAGAGTCAGTTACCTCCAGGACTTCGCCAGTTGAATGTCTCCCAATAACCTGAATCTCAGCTTTTTCAAAATTGAATGTGTCCTTTTCTGTCCCTGTTTTTAACCCAGGCCTCTTCCCATCTTCTCTAGTTCAGTGAATACTATGCCTTTAACTCAGCTGGGTCCCACACTTGGACAGCCTCCTAGACCCCTGTCTTTTTCCTCTCCCTTCTCCAGCTCAGTATCCAATGAATCACTACCGTCTAACCGTTCTGCCACCTACATAGATCAAGTTCACCGACTTTCTCCATTTTCCCTCTTGCGCATCCATCCCTCCTTTCATTCAGCAGCTATTCATCAAGTGCTTCCCATGGGTTAGGACATGTTCTAGGTGGTGGAGAATCAACACTTGAGCCAGACAGATACAGTTTCTGCTCCCACAAAGCTTACAGTGAGGGGAGATGGAAAAAACCAGAAAATAAGAGTGCTCAGTGCTGTGGAGGTGGTGACGTGTTGTGAAGAGGAATAAAGCAGGATAAGGGGCTCAGGCGGGGATGGAGGGAGTGTTGCTTTTTTGTACAAGGTGTTCAGAGAAGGTCTCTAATAAAATCACATTTAAGAAGAGACCTGAAAGAAAACAAGGACAAACATTCTAGATATCTGAGAGGAGAACATTCCAGGCCAAGGGGACAGCAGGATGCCAAGGCTGTGTGGCGGGAGCTTGTATCCGAGGAACAATTAGGGCAGGTATCTGGAGCAGAGCGGCAAAGGGAAGAGTCATAATAGCTCAGGTCAAAGAAGTGGGGCACAGGGAAAAGCTGCCACGTGTATCATAGGCCATTGTAACGACTTTGACCTTTCATGTGAGCGAGATGGAACGCCATTGAGGGTGTTTATTCACAGTGAATAGTTTCAAGGATAAACTCTACCTGCTGTGTTGAGTGTAAACATACAGGGAACCAGAGCAGAAGCAAGAAAATCTGTTACAATGATCTATTGTAACAATAATCTATTAAAATAATCTAGGCTGTTACAATACCCAGGCTGTTATAATAACCTAGATTCAAGATGACTGTGGCTTGGGCCAGACAGAATGCATTGGAAATTGTAGAAACGGGCCATAATCCATGATAGATATCTTTTGAAGGCAGAGTCAAAAGGATTTGCTGGTGGATTGGATATAGAGTTTGAGAGAAGGAAAAGCATTAGGGATGATTCCAGAATTTGGGCTACGCAACTAGAAGGATGGACTTGCCATCACCGATCTGGGGAGAACTTGGTTTACCACATCTGGAGGGAGACTCAAGGGTTCAGTCTTATAAATGCTAGATTTGAGATACTTCTTAAACATCTAAATGGAGAGGTTAAACAGGCAGCTGAATATATGAGTCTGGAGGTCAGAGGAGAGTCCTGGCTGGTGACATAAATCTGGGGCTTGTCACTGTCCAGATGATACTTAAAGCCATTAGGCTGAATGAGATCACCAAATAATGAGTGTGAATAGAGAAGGTATCTGAGGACTCAGTGCTGGAGGACATCAACATTTAGACGTAGAGAAGGTCAGAAGTCACTGCAGAGGAGACAGAAAAGTAACAGCCAGTTGTAGTAAGAGAAAAACCAAGTGAAAAGAAAAGGGTATCCCAGACAAAAATGTTTTAAAGTTCAGGCCACCTTTCTTCCTAACCAGGATTTCTACCATTGCTTCCTATATCCAGTCTTGGCTGACATCAATTTATCTGATCTTTTGAAAACATCAGTTCTGGTCACATGACCTCTGTGTTCAAGCCTTTTCGTTAGCTGACCATTATTTTTAAGATAAAGTCCAAAGTACTTAATGTTTATGATCTGGTCTGAGATGGCTTTTCTTAAGCGTATCAGCTTCTCTCAAGCCCCTGAACCATTAGGTATTTTCCTTCCTACCCTCTCACCGTTTCTCGTATTCTTCAGCCAAACAAAGATTCTTAGTTGTCTGAATACCCTGGGCCCATGTTGGCATAAAGTTCCTTATACGTTCTGTTACTTCTGCCAGAAAACTTTCTCTCCCCCTAATCTTAACCTGTTGAATTTGTCCTTCCTCCAAGTTTTGGCTTGGGTCTCACTTCTGCAAAGCATTCACCATCTTCCCCCCAGCCCCCAAGTCTGAGTTAGTTACTCCTGTAATTGGCTCAGTATCAAGCAGTTTCCCTATTTCTACACCATATGTTCATTGCCTTTATCCCAGGCTGGATTCCCTCTCTGCTAGACATAATTCCTGCCATCTGGTAGATGGTATAGGATCTTGTTCACCCTTATGCTTGTGGCGTTTACCACTGTGCCTAGCATGTATTAGATGTTCAATTCATACTTGTTATTATGGTCTTACATCTTCCTGCTAACTCTGCACGGAGCCTTTTATTGTTAAGGTGAAAATAAAGACTTTGCTTCTTTATATTTATTTTAACTCATTCATGTAGTAGATATTTATTGCACAATTATTCTATATAAATAGTCCTGGCCCGGTGACGTGTGAAGGAAACAGTAAGAAAGGCTTCTTCCCCACAACTTCAATACAGGGTAGAAGATAATAAAGGATTTGAGAAGAGGGGGAAGTAAGGAGATAGTTTTTAATAATCATCTATTCTGTGCCAGGTAGTTTTTAATAATCATCTCTTCTGTGCCAGGTGCTAGGTTAAAGTCCAACCTGGCTGCTTCCCAGAATCATTTCTATCAAAGAATGACCCAAACGTGTCCTTACGTCTGAAAATTAGGTATTTCTCGTCTCCTTACTAACGCTCCCTTCTGCGTCTTTTCCCCAAGTACACTGCTTTCATCCATAGTGGAACGATGTGGGTTCTGGGAATACACATTCTTTATGATCCTCATAGGGTTAGGGAACTCCTCAGAAGATGCACAGTCTGCACTGGTAATTTGGACCATTCTCTTTCAGGCTATGTAGACCTGAATGGTACCTTGAACCCATAGAACGATCTGCGACTTTGAACCATAATATCTTTAAGTTCTCAATAGACTTCTAGATTCTTCTAAACTAACATGAGGCAACTGGCATCAGTGCTAATCTTCTAGCCATGATGTAAAGCACATTTTTTTTCTATTTTACCCAGCATTTTTCTTCATCTCCTGCTGATTATTTTCCATTACATAAACAGCACTTCCCACAAATTGCGTGACTTGCTTTGTCCTTCAGAATCACTCCTACTGCGAATCAATTCAACCCATGCATATGTGCAACATTTATCATTTTCTTACTACTTTCAATCTTTTTATTACCTAATTTTTATTCCATTGTAAGTGTATACCTTTTCTTATTACCATTTTCAAGAATATCATTGACCTTACTGGACGTGATGGGATTTCGTTCATTCAATACTTCGGAACTAAGCACAGACACAGTGAATAAGTGACGGACCAATATGTCCATCAGCATCAGAGGAACCCAGGGTACTCACTAAAAATGTGAATTCACAGGCCCCATCTTTCCACGTGTTAGTGTATTCAAAGTTAGAGCTTATATCTTTAATTTCCAGAATAGAAAATGAAAGTGAAGTCATTTTCTCAAGGACAGGAGTTCAAATCCTGCTTTTTGACTCTATTTCTCATTTTACCTTGGTCTTCGTATCTGACGGGAAAAAACACAGTTCTTTTTGCAGTCTGAAGGTAGACTTACCAGATAAAATACAGAACCCTTAGTTACATTTGAATTTCAGATCAACATTGAATACATTTTAGCATAAGCATGTCCCAAATATGGCATGAGAAATACTTCTACTAAAGTTATTCACTCTTGATCTGAAATTCAAATTTAACTATATCGTATTTGTATTTGCTTGATCTGGCAACTTAGAAGGAAGAATAAAACACGTGAATGTGCATTATCAAGAAATATTTTGGGGGCTTCCCTGGTGGCGCAGTGGTTGAGAATCCGCCTACCAATCCAGGGAACACGGGTTCGAGCCCTGGTCCGGGAAGGTCCCACATGCCGCGGAGCAACTAAGCCCATGCACCACAACTACTGAGCCTGCGCTCTAGAGCCCGCGAGCCACAACTACTGAAGCCCGTGCGCCTAGAGCCCGTGCTCCTTGATAAGAGAAGCCACTGCAATGAGAAGCCCGCGCACCGCAACGAAGAGTAGCCACCACTCACCACAACTAGAGAAAGCCCGCTTGCGGCAACGAAGACCCAACACAGCCAAAAATAAATAAATTAGTTAATTGATTAATTAATTAAAGGAAATATTTTTTATAGAATAGATTATCTTTACTGTCAATCTTGGAAGGACGGTTAGAATTAAAACAAATATTAGAGGAGAGAGCCTTTCAGTGAAAGCAAAAAGTCTGAACAAAAAGAAGTCTACTGAAGTACAAGTTCTACTTGAAAAAAGTGGATATGGGCAGACCTCATTTTATTGTGTTTTGCTTTCTTGAGCTTCACAGATACTGCTTTATTATTTTTTTTTCTTTTTACAAATTGAAGGTTTGTGGCCACCTTGTGTTGTCAGATGATGGCTACCATGTTTTAGCAATAAAGTATTTTCTAGTTAAGGTATATCCATTGCTTTGTTCAGACATAATACTATTGCATGCTTAACAGACTACAGTGTAGTGTAAACATAACTTTTAACTGGAAAAGCAAACAATTTGTGTGACTCACTTTATTACGATATTTGCTTTATTGTAGTGGTATCTTTGAGTTATGCCTGTAGCCAGATTTAGCCAAAGAGTAGGGTCCCTATGGATGAGAAATGGGCAAAAGCAGTTGAAAAATAGAATGGGGCAGAGCAGAAAGTGTCTTGAGCTGTAAGGAAAGTCCCTGTTGGAGTGAACTCAACACCTACTAGAGAGTTATTGAAAGGTCAGTGCCAGAACCGTGTTTGGAGAGAGTAATCCATGTGTAAAGTGGTTCAGAGTGAACGAAGACTGGGGCCTCGGTACCAGGTAAGATGAGACTGTGCAATATGGGTGCCTCCTGTTGAAACAGAGATGTGAGAGGCACTGGGGATCCGATCAGTAAGGCGTGTCAGTGGTCTGGGGAAGGGGTCGATGGAAAGAAGAGGAAAGATGACTCTCCGTCTCAAGCCTGGTCTCTGGTGATGTCATTACTAGAGAAAGGGAATTCAAGAAAAGAAAGTATCTGAAGAGCTAAGAATGGTGAATTCATCAGTCAGATGACAAATTTGAGATGTTAGCGCAACACCTAGTTGCGTGATGGTATTATCCATCGAGCCGGAGGAAATGTTGGATGAGGTCTTCACATACGCGATGAGGCAGGAGATCTTGGTTTGAGACTGTTTGTCATCGGAGGAATAGTTAGCGCTGTCTGCGTGTGAGTGATGATCCGATTAGATGAGCAAGAGGGGCCAAGAACTGAGCTTTAAAGATCTTTTATAGAACTTTGAGAAGGAAGGGTAGTTCCTAAACAATAAGAAAAGAGATGTTAGGAGAATCAAATTTAAGGGACTTTTTCTTTCCCCTAGAGGGAGGGTTGGCTATTCTTGTGTTTCTACTGCAGAGCAGTGGAAAAGAATAAGAAAAAGAACATTACTACTAATGGAGTGTTTGAGACCAGTCTTCAAGAGGAAACAGTGGTTTGTGCAAGAGCCAGACTCTAAAAGGGTAAGAGAACAACCAAATAAGACAGAAATAGTGAACGAGTTACACCATTATACAGCCTGGCAATGGGCTTAGACACGTGTAAAAAGAAGTGAAGCAGGTCTGTAGGTTCTGATAGAGGAAAGATCTACAAGATACTGTACATGGTGGGGGCAAAGAGCAACATACAGGAAAGGAAATATAATTTAGAAATATAAGGATAATAGAATTTTTCGAGTAAAAATGGTAAAAAAAAAAAAAAAAAAAAAGGAAATTTACTTTTTTTTCCCTGAAAGATCTCAAAGAAAGATACTATCAAGAATGGTTACTTTTATTTTTTTCAATTTTATTTATTTTTTTTATTGGAGTATAGTTCATTTACAATGTTGTATTAATTTCAGGTAGACAGCAAAGTGATTCAGTTATATATACATATATATCGGGTTTTTTTCATATTCTTTTCCCTTATAGGTTATTACAAAATATTGAGTAGAGTTCCCTGTGCTATACAGTAGGTCCTTGTTGGTTATCTGTTTTATATGTAGTAGTGTGTATATGTTAATCCCAAACTGCTAATTTATCCCTCCTCCCCTTCCCCCCTTTGGTAACCATAAATTTGTTTTCTATGTCTGTGGGTTTATTTCTCTTTGGTATATAAGTTCATGTGTATCCTTTTTTTTTTTTAGATTCCACATATAAGTGATATCATATAGTATTATATGTCTTTCTCTGTCTGGCTTAGTTGGAGGATAAATTTTCTCTTGGTGTAGTGTAAATTTTTATAGTTCCTAAAACATTTTCTCATCATATGCATGTATTCTATTTATTCTTTTGTTTCAGCAGGACAGAGGTTAAGTGGTTAGGGAAATTATGGAACATGGATCACGAAAGGTTTAATGTTAAGAACAAATGCTTTGGGCTTCCCTGGTGGCGCAGTGGTTGAGAGTCCGCCTGCCGATGCAGGGGACACGGGTTCGTGCCCCGGTCTGGGAGGATCCCACATGCCGCGGAGCAGCTGGGCCCGTGAGCCATGGCCGCTGAGCCTGCGCATCCGGAGCCTGTGCTCCGCAACGGGAGAGGCCACAGCGGTGAGAGGCCCGCGTACCGCAAAAAAAAAAAAAAAAAAAAAAAAAAAGCTTTAAGTTCTTTTCAACAAAGAGCTAAGGATTTCGTGGATGTGAAAAGATACTGCATCTTTGCAAGGTTTATCAGAGAGTCGGGAGAAGGATTTGGGCGGGAGGTGATTAGGGAGACCAGGCTGTGTCTGCAGGCAGAAGGCAAGGCTCATGTGTGGAGGCAGAGTTGAAAGATGCAAGGCCGAAAGGGAATAATGAACGAAGCCAGGCCCCCGCGGACGCAGGAGAGGGCGGATCGGAGCTGGCCTGACACAGAGGAGCAGCTGTTCAGGGAACAGGGAAAAGGAAAGGAAAAATGTGGGAAGGAGCAGAGGAATTCTGAGTTGTGGAGGAGGAACTCACATAGGAGGGCCTCTGTTTTTTCAACTAGAAAAGGGGCTAGTGAGAAGCAGCGGTGTTGAAGAAAGGAAACAAAGTTCAGAGTAACTGTGTTGATGAAAAGCGTTATTTGGTCATAGGACATGAAGACAATAATTATTCGGCTGCAAGGAAGGCCCCGGTGAGTTTGCAAAGCATTGGATTTTTGGTGATACCCACCAGTCTAGTTGGTGAGTTTCTCCAGCGGGGCAGGTTGACCTCAGTGCAGGGAGCCACCCTAATGGTTAAGCTATTTGGGAGTGAAGCCAGATGGGTGTCCAAATGCTGCCTTGGCCATTTTCTCATGGCAAAGCCTTGAGCAAGTCTCTATCTTATCTGCACCTAAGTCATCATCGTGAAAGAGGAAATATAATACCTACCTCAATAGACTTGGTTGTGAGGATGAGAATGTGATCACACCTGTAGCTCTCAGAGAAGCAAACACAAGCTTAGTGCTCCTTTACTGGGTTACCCTTGCCAGCAAGAGGTATTGTTGCCGAAATTCGGCCTGTGTACACTGGTGCCGGATGAAATCTCAGAGACAGAGTTGGGGATGAAATAGAAAGAGCGAGCCTTGTTGCTTTGGCAGGCAAAGGGGACCACAACGGGCTAACACCCTCAAGCCTGTGTGTCCTGCCCTGGAGGGGGCAGTGAGGAGTTTTATAGTAATGGTTCAAGGAGCAGGGCGTGATCAGCTCATGGACGTCCTTCGGATCGGCTGGTGGTGAGGTCATTGGGAGTCGGCATTATCAACCTTCTGGTTTCAACCGGTCTAGGGTCTGTGTTCTTGTGGGCAGCAGTCTTCATCTGGTGGCGGTCTACTTCCTATAAAAGCAATTTAGGAATGTGTGTCAGGCCTTTATCTGTATCTTTCAGGGAACTGGGAGTTCTGCTATGTGGCAGAATTATCATCTAAATTGTTACCAGTTCCCCAGCCCAACAGCTAGTCTTTATTTCTACATCTTAACGTTGCCCAATCATTAACTTTGGAGTCGAACTTTTACTTCAGAAGACGAGGACACAGGGGCTGGTACACGGTTTCAGTATCAGGCAGTGTGACCAGGACAGAGGTTAACAGCTGAATAGAGAATGAGCCAGAGAATCGGTTCTGGAGCCAACTGCCTGGGATTGAATCCCAGCTCTGCTACTTATGAATTGTGAGGCTTTGGGCAAGGCAAGTGATTTTCTGGCCTCAGTTTACACATTTAAATGGGCACATTTTTACAAGGTTGTTGGAAGGATTAAAATGAGTTAATAAGCGTAAAGTAGTAGAACAGTGCCTTGCACGTAGTAGGTGCTGTTTAAGAATGTGCTGCTGTTGTTATTAATGACAACAATACCGAGGTTTTGGAGGATGGCAAGTTGGAAAAGCGAGATGGTGATTGGTGACGGGATTTTGAGAGTCCAAGCAATGCAGGTATAATCGGAATTGCTTACCATGGTTGACCATAGCTGACCATTTAAAAGCTATTTTCTGATGTGTTAAAGAAAAAAATGGTGCTTCTCAATGACAGCAAGTATAAACAACTCGAACAATAACTTCTGTTATGTTTCCGCGTGCAGTTAAATACTTGGGTACATCACTCTGTATCTACGTAGCACTGCCTGTGCTGGGATGAGGTGGGACTGGTCCAGAGATGGCTGTTTCCCGGGAGCCCAGCACAGCAGCTGGTTCTTTAGCCTCCTATTTATTTTGCCTCTCTCAGCCCTCTCTTTGTGAATATTTGTGTTAATTCCTTAGTAATTCACTGCCTCACATGTATACCAATTCAAGTTGCTGAGGTGTTTTTTTCCCTGAAACGGGAGCAGTGGTCATTTTATAATATCTAATGAGATAAAACAGAATCGCTTTTTTTTTTTTTTTTTTGCGGTACGCGGGCCTCTCACTGTTGTGGCCTCTCCCGTTGCGGAGCACAGGCTCCGGACGCGCAGGCTCAGCGGCCATGGATCACGGGCCCAGCCGCTCCACGGCATGTGGGATCTTCCCGGATTGGGGCACGAACCTGTGTCCCCTGCATCGGCAGGCGGACTCTCAACCACTGCGCCACCAGGGAAGCCCTAGCATATTGTTTTTAACTTTTTATTTTACATTGGAGTATAGTTGATTAACAATGTTGTGATAGTTTCAGGTGTACAGCAAAGTGATTCAGTTATACATATACATGGATCTATTCTTTTTCAAATTCTTTTCCCATTTAGGTTGTTACAGAATATTGAGCAGAGTTCCCTGTGCTATACAGTAGGTCGTTGTTGGTTATCCATTTTAAATATAGCAGTGTGTACATGTCAGTCCCCAACTCCGTAACTATATGTCTTGAAAGGCATTTTGTTGTGCTCCTTTGTTCATTTGATGTACCTATCTGATCCTGTGAAATAGATTCTAATCTGATACGTAGTTAACCTCATAACATGGGAATTGAGCTAAATTTCCATAACTAAGTGGCATTAATATGTTCTTCCAGTGAGAGTCCTGTGGAGAGGGGAAGGCAAGCTAAGTAAAGAGCCCTTCGCTTTATTCCTTTGGGGACATAAGTCACTGAATGACTAGGTGTGATTATAACTCATGAAGACAGGAACTTGCTAATACCCAGTCCTTGAACTCTGAAGTTCGAAGGGGCTTTGAAAGGTCACTTAGCCTTTCTCGCCAACTTTGCCCAAAAATGAAATAACCGCAGGCTACTGTCAAGTGACGCCGGTTCTGAGAGCCTGTGAAAGGAGATTTCATAAGCTCCCTCAGAAATACAGCGTGGCTTTTTTTAACCCTCCTTGTAGAAAAGGTCATTTTAATATCTAAGCAGAGTCCCAAGTGCTGTAACAAAAGGCCATGTCCTCCTTTTCAGCCCTTGTTAGAGCTGGTGGAGAGCTCGTTACTAGCTTCATCGTAAAATGAAGGTTCACTGGGCACCTACTGTGGCCTCTTCTTAGAGCAACGCTTCACGCGTGAAAGAGCCCCGCACAGGCCACTTTCTAGTTCTCCTTTCTCCAGGCCAAATGGACCCGTAAACATTTCCTTTCCAGGGTCCTAGTTTCCAACTATTAATCTTTGTAGCCTTTCTCTGTAGATGCTTCAACACTCCTTCCAGCAATGAACAGATTCCTCTGTAGTTTCTGACTAACTTGGAATATAAGAGATTTCCCAGTCCTTGTTTTTTTCTTTTTGTTTTCTTTAGCCTATAGATTACACACAAGTTTTTCTACCACACGTTGTCTCCTTCTGAGCTTGGCCTAAAACTTTCGCAACTCTCGGAGAGAGGAAAATAGGGATGAAGACACAGGAAAGACATCAATCACACGTTGATAGGGAAACAGAAATTCAGAGAAGAGTACCCTATGCCCACAAAATACCCTGATCGGTCAGGGGGTATCAAGGCTTTTGTTCAAAATCACTTGGAGGAAACAAACCAGCACCACATGAGTGTGAGAGCAAGCAGACAGGTATAGACATGTATGTGTGTGGACGTAAAGGAAAAAGAGGGTCTCTGGGGCAAGGCTTCTACAATCCACCTCAGACCGGGATCTCTTTCCTACTTTTCTTCCCGCAGTCTGAGACCAGGCAAGCGATCAACAAACAGTCGCACAATGATTCGACGCAAGTTTCTGTGGGAAATGATAGAGTTAGAACTGCTTGTGAAGAACTTAAAGCAGTTATACAGAATGCGCTGGCAGTCAGATCATTAACCATCAGAAGATCCAAAAAGAGTTCTAGGGACCGTAAGTGATAGAAGAGTTTAGAAAACCATGGGTTGGCAGGGTTGGCTGGATTGGCCAGGACAGAGTCACTTTCTTGGAGGACGAGGCCCTGTGCTGGCACCTGACAGATGGGTAGATAGAGATGGGTAGGGCCTAGATGCCTAGTGGTATGGGGGGTACAGGGCAATGACCCGTCATTATAATCTGAAAGGTGAATGGGGCTTTTCGCTAGCAGAGGTCCACCTAGCCGGTAGGTTAATGACCGTTGAATCTGGGGTGTAGGCAGTGTGGAGCGCAGGAGCGCAGGGCTGGACGTAGAGAAAGCTTTCCAGTCCTGGGAAGAGGCTGCATCTTGTGGGCGTGTGACTGGAGCAGCTCCCCTGGGAAGGAGCCAGCAGTGGCTTCTGATGTTCTGACGAGAGCTGAGTGTGTGCTCATGTGCACACGTACGCGCACGCACTCACTCTTGGGGTGATTCTGCAGTGGCACCCCTCCAAGTGCCCATGTGCTCACAGACACCCACACCCAGCCCTCCCCTTCTCCCATGAGACTGTGGTGAAAAACATGGAACTAAACCTCAGGTTCTCCTGGGGCCTGTCCTGCACACACATGAAAAGGGAATCAATTACGCTTGTGAGCACACAGGAACCCTTATAGGGAAACCCACTCTACTGTCCTGGAGAAATAGATTAGAAAATGGTGGGGCAGAGGGAGAAAAGAAAAGAAGAAAGAATGAGGTGAAGTGAAAGCAGATAGATAGAGAAGAGAAAAAAAAAAAAAGAGGAGAAAGAAGCAGGGTGACCCAACTTTAGAAGAATTTGAGCTATAAGGATGACTGATTACATCTTTTTAGACGCACACACGTGGCTTTGAGGACTTGTGTCTACCTCTGTAGCTGCACCTGGATACCAGGGTCCCATCACCACCTTGTCTTTTACCAGTTTTAAACAAGAAACAACTGAGAATATGGACCCCATGTTAATTCACCCCTGTATCATTTCCGCTGCGTGGTTGAGCTTCCACAAGTGTATGCTGACTGAATGAAATTATTAGGTCCTGAACCTTCGAATTCCCCGGACAGATTGTTCTTGTAAAATAAATCCCCCTTTGCTTATCGTTCTGTAGGAGTCCACGGACTTCTGCTTTTAGATCAGACTGTCCCGCCAAGTGCCAGGGGGAGCCTCATGAGGAAGCAGTGCTCTCTGAACAAACCTCTCTCCCTTCTTTCCCTGCCCTATCCCCAAAGTCCCCATATTCATTTTTAAAAATTCTGTAATTCAGTATTTCATTCTCTTAAGTCAAATACACTCTGCACATATTCCTGGAAGAGGAAACACAATGAGCTATATCCAACATCCATACCTCCGTCTGAAGGCATAAGTAGGGTCCTTTCCTAAAGCAGGACTTGTATCCGGAGGGCAGAGAATTCTGGTTACCTAGGTAGCAAGAGGGTGGACACATAAAGAACAAGATAGGAATCCAGGGGAACAAAGACAGCTTGTTCCTGCTACTTAGTTTTGTTTCAGGATTTCATGTCCAGTGATGTCCATTTTCAGCAGAAGTACTTTCACCCTGGTCATCCTCCGGCTCCTGGTCCTATTTTAGTACCTGGGAAGCTAAAGATGCCTTTGTGTCTACTTCGCCGACTCTGCAAGACAGCAGCTGCGTTCAGTCCACTGTCAGACTCTTGCTCTGTGTGCTCAGTTGCCGAGCAGGTGTCTTCTCCCCAGATACACCTTTTAAGATGGTGGTGTCATCAGTCAGCAGCGCCCAAGGACCTGGAGGGGAGGGGTGGGGGAAGGCTAATTGGTTCCAATCCAAAGTTCTCTCACTGCTCCTGGTACCCTGGCTTGCTGCACCTGTTGTGTTCTGTGTCCTCTCCCTGCTCTAACGATTCCCTCCAAGGAACTTAATTGAGTAGAGGGAGGGTGAGACTGTAAGTGGGGTGAGAGCTGCCGTCCTTTCTCCCCACAACGTAGGTAGACATTTGGGGTTGGTATCGATCATCATCCCCATGGTTCTGAGTGTCTAGGGGAGACCACCACCAATGCCCCATCCCTCTCCCTCTCCCATTTGGTCCATCATGAAGTTGAACTAAAGCCTAAATCACACCCTGTTTCTCCATACCTCCCAGGCTGTTGTGGTTACGAAAAGTGTCTGATAATCCTCTGACCTTTCAGTTACTGTTCTTCGGGATGACTGTGTTCTTCTCCTCACGAATTATTTTTATGTGTTGACCGCCCTGTTACTGAACCGGTTCTGCTTGATTTCCTTGTTCCCTCTTTAATTTGGTCGCACCTTCTTTTATAGTCCACTAACTTCGTTGAAAATAAATGGACTTGTATGGTTAGTATTACTCAGTCAGTAACGTAAGTACCGTATTAGGGTGCAGTGAATGCAGAGTGAGTGCTGTGCAATTACAAGGTAAATATATGATGGGTTTATTTTATCTGCTAAGCCCAAAAGGGGTGACATAGTAATTATTTTTGGACCTGTTAAGTATACCTACTGCATAATCTGAAGGGAAATCAATCATGTAGTTAGTACTTGCCACCTTCCATTTTTACACGTTTTTAAGATTATGTGGTCTTGGGTAAATGTCATGCTGAGTTGCAGTAGCCGTTATGAATCTCTTCCGGAATGAACCACACCCAGTGTACAGCTAGCAAAAGGGTTGGGAAGCAGCTACAGCTTACCTTGGGGTATGGGGAGACACCCCCAATCTAAATTCAAACTAACGCTTTTATTTTTGCTTTGCCCATGCATTCAATAGGATGGAGTAGGAGAGGTATGGGAGAAACAGCATGTGTCCTCTTAGAGACCAGTCCTCTTCCACAAAAAAAAGCATTAGAGTCGAGCATTTAATCGGTACCAGAAAACATTTACCGTGGACATAAGAGCGCCTGGGACCAAACCCTTTTCATATCTCACAACAGAAAGTCGCTCATAATGATTGTAAACACCCTGATGTCTGTCACTATTCTAATGAACTGAGTGACGTGCCAAAGCTCAAGTTCATACTTGTGAGCTCTGGTCTCCTCTCTCGACTCATAGACTATGCATAACCCTCTCACCCTAGACCGCTCTCTGTGAATGCATGCGCCCCAGGTCATAGACAAGCAGAGCAATTCACCTGTATTTTGTCATTGTACGTGGGTCTCGTGTCTTCCAACAAAAATAAAATATAAAAAAATACTTGGCAGGGCAATAGGACGTCCTAAAACAAGCAAATTAAGGAGTTGCCTGTTTTTCCTTGAAAAATATATTCTTTGCAAAATTGATTCTGTTCCAGATTCCATCATGAGGTGAGCTACCTTAATGCAGTTACGTTATTTGACGAGCATCCCTTTGATTTATACAAGGTCTTCTAGAAACATGATTATTGTGTGAAAGAGAGTCCAGCTCGCAGCTAGCTACATTTGTCATTTCGTCTGATCAGTATCTCCCAAAATTCCGATCGCATTTCATTCTGTGTCCCGGGGTGGGTCTTTGGCCCTGTGCCCATGTTGGCCATTTAGAATTTCTCTTGTGTCTTTCAGGCATCGAGAATGCCAGCGACATCGCTTTGTACTCAGGCTTGGGCGCTGCGGTCGTGGCCGTCACAGTCCTGGTCGTCGGCATCACGCTTTACAGACGGAGCCAGAGTGACTACGGCGTGGACGTCATCGACTCTTCTGCATTGACAGGTGGCTTCCAGACCTTCAACTTCAAAACAGTCCGTCAAGGTCAGCGGCATAGGGCCCCCCAACACTGCGTCCCCAGGACCATAGACTACATTCACGCAAGACCCTGGCGCTCTTTGGTCCTGTGTGAGGGTAGCTCTTGGCACTGGGAGCCGCTACCAAATTGTCTTCACTCCTCCAGGTTCGATGGAGGAGTGTGCCTGAGACCTTGGCTGCTGTGAGGATCAATGGGTCTCGATTTACTCCTACCGACATTTTATATGAGGCATCTCATTTAAATCTTTGATATGTAGTGAGCCTAACAAGTTATTTTATCTCAGATCACCCAACTTTCTATTTTAACCAGCCTGCTTTGGGGATGCATATTTAGTTAACTAAAGTACTGCTTATTCAAGGCTAAGGGCCAACGACTATACCAGACATATTTATTACACCACTTATTAGGTGGAGTTATTTTTGTGGCTTCTATTTTAAAGAAGTAAAAGGATTTTCAAGGATCTCTGATGGGCCAGTTAGGCAGGGAAAAAATGAAATTCCCAGCCTCAATGACTCTGCTGTTGCCAAGTTAAGGCGGTCTTCTGTTGTGGGGAAAGAAAATGTATCATGTCAAACTACAGCAATATTCATTTTTAAAACACAGAGTCATTTAATTCTCTTATCCGAACCACTCTATTCCTGATTGGGAGATGGGGGTGAGACGGATGGCTTATTTTACAAAATGAAATTGTCTCGCTTCCATAGATGAAGTTTTCTACCTTGACCCTCGTGGTCAACATTGTCCCTTTTATCTCTGTTTACTGCTTGTCAGTAGCACCTGCAGCACACGACAAGAAGTCTCACTGCTTGGCAGTGATGGAGTAGGGACAGGATGGCGAAGCAGGAACCCAAGCAGACTAGAAATTGGGAGATGGCCGGGAGAGACAGGATGCGTGTCTGCTTACCACTCACCTCTGGCACCTCGGCTTCAGGTCTGGGTGTGAGTCTGAGTCTGGTTGACCTCAGATGAGAACACATCCCCTCAATGTGGTTATAGAGCTTAGTATATAGGAGTTAATTAGAAATACATCCAGTGAAGAACTGATCTTTTAAAAAATTTATTTTATTTTTATTTTGGGCTGCGTTGGGTCTTTGTTGCTGCGCGTGGGCTTTCTCTCGTTGCAGTGAGCGGGGGCTACTCTTCGTTGCGGTGCGCGGGCTTCTCATTGCAGTGGCTTCTCTTATCGAGGAGCACGGGCTCTAGGCACGCGGGCTTCAGTAGTTGTGGCATGCAGGCTCAGTTGTGGCTCGCGGGCTCTAGAGTGCATGCTCAGTAGTTGTGGCACGCGGGCTCTAGAGTGCACGCTCAGTAGTTGTGGCGCACGGGCTTAGTTGCTCTGCGGCATGTGGGATCTTCCCGGACCAGGGCTCGAACCCATGTCCCCTGCATTGGCAGGTGGATTCTTAACCACTGCGCCACCAGGGAAGCCCAAGAGCTGATCTTTGTAGTGTGTAAGAAACTAGAACTGTACTTCCATCAAATCATGAGATATCAATGTCTTTGACCCTAACACTTGAAAAATAGAGACTATGCAATAGTGTAAGAGGCAGCTTTGTGCACGACTTCAGGGGCTTTGAAATCAGATAGACTTGAATCCAGAATTGCTGTAGGACCTAGTTAATCAATTATTCTCTCTCAGCCTCAATTCTTATAGCTATAAAGGGGGAATACTAACATCTGTCTCAGGGGGTTCTTGTAAGGATGAAACCACCTGGAAGAACATGGGACATAAACCCTTGGCTTATGGAAGGGACTCAGTAAATGCAGTGAGTATCGTTCTAGAAGCCAGTTGTTTCCTCTTACCTTGGTACAGGACACCAGTGAGTTCCATAGAGCACCAGGCAGCATGTGAGAGGAGTGGGTCCCTGACCTGAACATTTGGGGAAGGCTGACTTGCACAAGTTGAAACACATCTCGTTAGGGTGACGCTTCTCAGGATGTACTTGCACTGTGAATTTCTAGGAGAGGATGTAACCTTTCCAAAGCCACTTTACCATTTTCTTTGACCAAGAATTCACAAAACTAGTGATACAAGCAGAAACCCTTTATTAAAATTCTACTCTCCCCCATATTCACGGTGAGGCTACACCGTACACTGCTGCTCTGTTGTCTTAGTGACATCCCTTCTTGAACAAATATGGATGGAGCCCCAGCAAGGTGAACTGTGAGGCTTAAATAGATTGGCATACGCAGAGCAGATCAGGGACCTCGAAGGACAGCCAGAGAAGAACCTGGGGTCACTGGGGGATTGTCCCCGATCAAACTTGAATCAAGTTGGCTGCCAACTTTTCTTCAACCGTGGACTCTGTCATATGTATATATTATGGTAATCAAGCATTTTAGACTTGAGTCTAACTCTAGGAAATGTTTTTTGCTTCTTGGCTTTACTCTTAAAAGTAGCCAGGGGGCTTCCCTGGTGGCGCAGTGGTTGAGAGTCCGCCTGCCGATGCAGGGGACGCGGGTTCATGCCCCGGTCCGGGAAGATCCCACATGCCGCGGAGCGGCTGGGCCTGTGAGCCATGGCCGCTGAGCCTGCACGTCCGGAGCCTGTGCTCCGCAACGGGAGAGGCCACAGCAGTGAGAGGCCTGCATACCATGTTAAAAAAAAAAAAAAAAAAAGTAGCCAACTCCAGAAGGTAAGACAAAACAGCCATGAGACTCAGAGATACGCTTTTTCAGGTATCTGGTGTCTGGCTCCAAACTCTTTGCAGATGTGAGAGGGTTCTTCAATCCCGCTTCTTGCCCAGGAAAACCATAACCCAGGGTAAGGCTGGTACCTGTAGAGTTCAATGCAGTTCTGTTACAAACCTCAGCTCCTTATTATGTCTGTGTCTTAGCACAAGAGCCTCAAACATGAAAAAAATGCCTCATCAAGGTGCCTTTCGATCTATAAGGTCATTTCATCTCATTTTAAACCTCCTCTCTGATTCTGGATTCCTAGAGCATCAGAACAAGGAGGTGGGAGAAGTCAGGGTTATAGATTTCCTGCTGGCATTGTTACAAATTATGAAAATGGAAAAACAAGAGGCTAATACACTATGGCCTGCAATTGCAACATTTTCAAAAATATCATACTTGAAACCGTTTTGTCAAGCCCCAGAGGAAAAGGGTTTAATATGGTTTGGGTTTCAATTTGAGATATCACATTGACGGACTAATATGGGTGGGAGGTTTGGAACTGAGGGTTATTTTGTTATTTACTAATAAATGAAATTACTTCATCACAAGAAAATGTCACAGCATTTCTTTTTTTATACTTGGCAAAAAAAAAAAAAATATTGGTAAGTCCCAATAGATGAGAAGGTCCAATTTCTCATGTTTTTGTAAGGATTATTTTTCTCCATTTGTTTTGAGTCAGAAAGGAAGCCGTTCTAAGATGCTCCCCGTGTGGAATCTGAGTCTCCTATCCCTGTGTGGTACCCTCTTTGCCTCTCAGAGTGACATACATACTCTTAGAGCCAACTGGCTACTCAGACATGGAGCAGTTTGAGAAGTCTCCTGACCCTTTTGCTCCGAGGACACATCATGTCCTCCCTCAGCCCCAGAAACTACCCAGAATCCCACGTGAGATGTGCCGGCACCCACCCCACCTCGGTTATAAACAGCAGCCCCTCGTCACCATGCTGTGTCATCTCTTGCCATTTAAAATGAACAGATGTTACTTTTGCTCCAAACTGGCTTCCCAAACAGCTTTTTTTCCTTTTTTATTTTTTGGAAGCTTCTCTTTGCCAGTTAAAATAATCCCATAAACCATCATACCTGAGTGAGTTGCCTGGTGGAGTGCCAGAAATACTTGTTTTGAAAAGACGATAGCATGTAAAGAACTCTGGAAAGTGATGCATTTGGTCAGTGGCATTCAGGCAATTGACTGTGAAAGCCAGAGCTCCTGATTCCAAGGCTCTGGGCACTCATGATCAGCCCGTTAGAGGTGCTTTAGATGCCCAGGGTGGGTCTGAAGGGCTAGGCTTGACCGGAGCAGCTGGCGAGCCTTTGTTGTGCAGTTAGGAGAAGCAGATGTGAAGTCCTAACTGTGATGCTTTCCGGTTTCTGAGTGACAGATCAATTCTTCTTTAACCAGGTAACTCCCTGCTCTTGAATTCCTCCATGCAACCAGACCTAACAGTAAGCCGAACATACAGTGGGCCCATCTGTCTACAGGACCCCCTGGACAAGGAACTCATGACGGAGTCCTCACTCTTTAACCCTCTGTCGGACATCAAAGTCAAAGTGCAGAGCTCATTCATGGTTTCCCTGGGAGTGTCTGAGAGAGCTGAGTACCACGGCAAGAATCATTCCGGGACTTTTCCCCATGGAAACAACCGCAGCTTCACTACCGTGCATCCCAGAAATAAAACACCCTACATCCAAAATCTGTCATCACTTCCTACAAGGACAGAACTGAGGACCACTGGTGTCTTTGGCCATTTAGGAGGACGCTTAGTAATGCCAAATACAGGTGGGTGGTAAGTGTGCGTTTGTGTATTTTCTCACGTTTGTTTGAACGTGTTATATTTACATAATGATGTCCCGTAAGTTTCATTTATAAGATGTTGACTGTTCCCATGTCAGAGTGACAGACACCGTGGCTCCATAAGTTGGCTTGATTTACATGGCGAACCAGAACCAGCACTGAGATTAGATTTTGCCATCTTCATCTCAGCATGGACCGTACACTCCATCAGATGCTCTGTTAGGGCTGACAGCCATATTGGCTCAAAAGCTTCGGGTGGTTCCCAGAGTTTAAGCCCCCTTGAAATATAGTTCCTAGAACATGATCAGGAAGCACTGAAAACATTCTTTGACATGACTGAAAAATACCATTTTTATAGCAAATTATGGTTTACGCTCTAGTCGATAATTTACTGCAATGACACTCAACCTTCCTCAGTAACTGACCTAATCAACACCATCGGTGTCTGCCAGCCTTACTGTAATGTTGCTTTATGATGCGCAGTGATGAGGGTTCCTTATGGCGTTGCTCTTTTGAATTCAAACTTCAGATCCATGGCCATATAGTTCTCAAGAGTGTTTTCTTCCTTTGGGTTGGAAGATTTTCTTGATGTTTTGACAAGGTGTACAGCCCAGGTCACTTTGAAAATGACACCGTACCTATAGATTAGTCTTCAGAGTTGCCATCTAAGACCTAACTAACTGGATGGAGGAAGAGAGCCATCTCTCCTCCAATTTCTGAGCAACGAGATTTAGGGAGTGCTCTGAATCATCCCTGTTGGCTGAGAGGAAAGGGAATATATCAGATCTGCAAGTGTTAAAGAACTGGCTAGCGTTGAGTCAGGACCAGCAGGGCCTTGGCAGATTTCTCTGTAGGGTAGAACTAACCCACCTAAAATATCAAACATCTTCTCTTATACAATGAACTCTGTAGTAGAACTAGTCTGATGCTACCATTCCACTAACTGACCCTCTAAGTAGTTTAGTGACTTGCGCCTGCAATTTGTTTCAAGCTGATGATTGTTTGGTTTTCCTATATCAATCGCTTCCTTAAAAACTTCATTTCAGGCAAATAGCCCTCCAGTACAGCCCCAATGATGATTTTGTTTCTAAACTTCCAGTTCTCTAAATCTTCCTCGGTCAGTGTTCTCAGATGTGGTAAGGAAAGTTGTCTAAGTATGTCTGAGTGTCAATGTGTGATGCCTTCCGCCTGGTGAGATTTGCCAGATAGGAGCTTGATGGGACATGAGTAGGCGGCCGTATTAACAGACACTGTTCTTGTAAGCATCTGTAAATTGCAAGTGTGGGATCTGAAAAAGATACGAACCCTGCCCTTTCAAAAAGAAGAGTATATACATACACATCAGAACTATATGAAGTTGCATGTTGAGTTTGAATACTTTGATTTCCACTTTCTTACGTAGTGCTTGGCACTCAGGTGCCTCTCAGTAGTTACTGGTTAAATAGATTGGCCCACTCTTCTGTCTTCCCATCCTTGTGTGTCTGTGTGTGTACATTTCCACACACATGGAGGAAGTGCCAAGATCAACCCATTTATTGGCCACGTTTGTTTAACGTTCATCAAAGAATGTGAGATGAAATCGCGATGAAACAGATTTTTTTCTTGTTTCCCTTCTGACTTGAGAGGCACTTGGGTGGAAAACTCAAAGTTCTGATAGCGTCTTCTATGATTCCCAAACGGTTCCTCTGTGAAGGTGCATTTTCAGAGCTCTGAACAAGAAGCCCTAGATAAGACTGAAGCTGTTCACTGGGAATGAGTTTGAGGAAAAATAAGTGTAGGGAATTGAAACATATGCTCTGTTATTTGCAGAACATAAATGTAAAATATGCCCTGGGGAGCTAAAGTATAAAGAAGCAAGGCACAGAAATTAAATTGTTGGAATGTCATCCATCCCAAATTATTGTGGGGTGCCTGGCAGTGGTCCCCACACTCTCAGAACGATTATGCAAAACATGAACTAAAAAACTCAGGTGGTTCTGTTGTCCTATCAAATAAAAGGCTGTCAGGGTAGCAGGTGGAGTTTGGAGGCAAGTATATTTTTCTTTAATCAGAGAGAACTCATGAATGCCATGTTGAAAATAGATACGTCTTTAGGGGACCACAGGCATAAAGATTTGCAGAGCCATTCACTCTTCATAAGGGGTAACTTGCCACAAGCAGTACCAACCTCCCATGACCTTTGCCTCTGTGACTATCTGCAGTTGCCGTATACAATTTACATGTTTGGATGGGGGGACGGAAGTATGTTTAAAGGATAATCATGCAGAATTGTTTAAAGCTCCAATGATCCCGTACATTCAGGTTGAATTTAGGAGTATTATGAATAATGTTTCATTGTAAACACAAGAATTAAGCCGACTTCAAAGGAATGTGATAGGCTCTGCTCTACAAACAGCCCTTTCTCAAAAGTCCACACGCACCTTTATTCTGACTCGATCTGGGAATTGATTGTCAGGCCCTGATGGTCTGCAGAAGACAGACAGCATGTCTCAAAGCCTGGCTTTATTTTTCCCCCCCTCAAAATATTGAATCCTGTTCATATAGTCATGATTTCTTTTTTGAGCGCTTACTCTCTGCCAGGCATTGTGCTATAGAAAAGACAAACTAATCAACATGTCAGAAGGCAAATAAATGATCATTTGGGCTGGCGATCAAACTGACTTCTAAAGGGCATGAGGGAACTTTCGGAGGCAGTGGAAATGTTCTGTATCTTGATCTCGGTGGTTACATGAGACTATACATTTGCCCCAAAACTCATCAATTCGTATACCTAACATGGGTCCATTTTTAAGCATGTGAATTATACCCCAGATCAAGGGAAAAAAAGGAAAAGAAAAATGGGAAACGGGAGCACAACAAAACTCTTATTCTGGGTTAATTGCCTAAGATGGCATTACTTCTTGATGATAACCTCCTGTGCTATTCTGTGTCTAAAAAATAGGGTCTAAATGTCTCCGTTGTCATCATAGTCTAGAAGAGAGGCAACAGAGAGAAACTGCGATGCCAAACTAAATACACAGTGTCTAGTGTGTGTGTTCAAGTTGACATACACACACACTGAATATCCTGCATTACAACTTCTGCTCCCCAGCAGGGAAGGATGTAATGGAGACCACGTCATTTGGCAACTACACGTAAGGAAGAATGGGCCATTAAAGGAGGGGCCTGATCAGAGGCCACTAAGTATGACAATTACAGTCCTCCTACTATTGCCATAAATGAATACCCTCGCTGAAAAGCTGTAAGCAAGATTTAAATGGGCCTCATTCTTAGTATTAGTGAAGGATACTGATGGTAACTAGCGTCTTACTGAATAACGTTCATAAATGTGAATCACAAATAACTTGTTCTGCCGAGTCTTGCATTCCTTGATTCTATAGCAGCTAACAGGCACCTAGAAGGGTATCGGTAAAGCCTGCCATCTCTAGGTTTAAATTATCATCAGCAACCCGAAAGCTTCCTGGGTGATTACATTAGCTCTAATGAAAGGAGAAAAGGTGAGTGCTGCATTATTCAAAGGATAGGAGACTACCCTGAGATTTTATTTTGTAAAGATCTTACTGTGTCTCTATTTCATTTCTTTTTATAAACAAGAAGGTACATTAAAGAGAACCTCTGCCTGCTCTAGACTCTTCCCTCTTGGCCGAAGTGAAAATATTTAGTTCACAGCATTCAGGAGGAAAGAGGGGACTTTTCAAATGCAGTGTGATGTGCCCTCCTGTGCCCCCCTTCCCTTCATTATATGATTTTACTGAAGTAAGGCTACTGAGTTTTTTTCAGTTTGACCTTGAATGAATATGGCTAAGTCACCTTTACCCTTTTCTAGCTTCTGTTTGCAAATATGGGGCCAAATAGTGGCTACACAACAACGTATAAGTTCCTAAGCTTATCCATGCTTTTTCCTTCTCCAGTTTTCTTGACAAAATGCACTACTCCATCACCTCCCTAAACTGACTTCAAGATGCGCCATTTAGAAGACAGTTACACACCAGGCTCTAGCAAAATGTTAGATGGCTCACGCATCATCCCAGATACCTTTTCAGGAAATGAATGGATAGAGACAGAGAAGTACCTTTTGAAATTTTAGAGTCGATTAACTGATAAACTCATATATTCTCAGATATGTTTGATAGTGCCAGGTCTCAGGACACCAAATCTTATAAGAGAATTTTTTAAATGCTAGGAAGACTTTTTTTAACATATTTTATTGAAGTATAGTTGACTTACAATGTTGTGTTAACTTCTGCTGTACAGCAAAGTGATTCAGATAAAGCATAATGGAAAAGAATATAAATATGTATATCACAGGAGATTGAATATAGTTCCCTGTGCTATACAGTAGGGCCTTGTTGTTTATCCATTCCATATGTAATAATTTACATCTGCTAACCCCAAACTCCCAATCCATCCCTCCCCAACCTCAAGTCTGGTTCTCTGTCTGTGAATCTCTTTCCTAGGTTCATTTGTGTTGTATTTTAGATTCCATATATAAGTTAGAGCATATATTTGTGTTTGTCAGACTTACTTTCCTTAGTATGATAATCTCTAGGTCCATCCATGTTGCTGCAAATGGCGTTATTTCCTTCTTTATGGCAGAGTAATATTCCATTGTATATATGTACCACATCTTCTTTATCCATTCCTCTGTCGATGGACATCTAGGTTGTTTCTATGTCTTGGCTATTGTAAGTAGTGCTGCTGTGAACACTGGGGTGCATATATCTTTTCAAATTAGAGTTTTGTCCAGATATATGCCGAGGAATGGGATTGCTGGATCACATGGCAACTCTAGTTTTAGTTTTCTGAGGAACCTCCATATTGTTTTCCACAATAGCTCCACCAATTTACATGAGGAAGACTTTAAATAAAAATCTAATTTGAGTACACAGTTGACTAATATGCAGTTCTTTATGTCACTTTAGGAAACAATGTCTGCCAGGATTGGAATTTCATAAAGTGCTGTGAGGTGGTCCCTCTTTGAGAGCAGCTGTAAGCTGTTCAGCTGAGGTGCTTCAGGATAATTGGAGAATCTACAAATGATTTCTTGGCTTTTTCTGTTTCAGGGGTGAGTTTACTGATACCACATAGTGCCATCCCGGAGGAGAATTCTTGGGAGATTTACATGTCCATCAACCAAGGTGAACCCAGGTAAGAGACAGAGAAGGATGGCATATTAATGAGATCTTAAGTATGAAATGGAACCTCTGCAGAAAATCTGAAGTTATTAAGATAATGTGACATGGTGGTGTGAGCTACTTGACTATATAGAGGCGAAAAGTAGTTGCAAAACTGTTGGCTGTCCATTTTGTAGGCAGCTAACCCAAGTCACCAACATCTAGACGGCAGACACTGAAACAGTAAGTCCACAGGCAAGGCATAATCAGGGTCTCTCCACAAACAGTGACTGGGTCACAGAGCCTTCCTCTCAAAAGAAGAAAATATCATCCCTGGAGGTACCCTTTGGTGCCACACGTTATGAAAATGCAGAGAATAACTGACCTGTGACCTTTTAATATCAACAGAAGACCTGCCCTAAAGCCGAGAGATAATTTCTTAGGCAATATTCCTCAAAGAAAAAAATAGTCTATACTTCAATAGCTTTCAGGTCTGACAAATTTCAGCAGCATTAAATTCAATTACATGAACAAATACAAATCTTGCCACATACTCTTAATGAAAGTAGTTGGTTATCTTCCTAGTGCAACTATAATATTTGTAGAAACGCTGCCTGCCTCCACACAAGATAAACCAAACTCCTCTTGAGAAAGCAATTTCTCTTATAAACTGGGTCTGTATACCTCTGGCATTTTCAGTCATAACATCTTGGTTATTTTAGAATAGATCTTGTCATTCTTAGCAAAAAATAAAAATAAAAAATACACACATGAAGGAAAAACACTGAAAGGAAAAACAGAGAAACAGATGGTTTGAACAGACTTTGATAGCTATCTCCATAAGAGGATTTGTTGGTAACCAGTGGTTTTAACTTTCTGCTCTACGGTGCTTGAGAAAAAATGGAAGAAAAGGCTCCGCTAGTTGGTTGCTGGGGAGACTTTCAGAGGACTTGCACATAAGCTGTGCTATGTCGGGCTCTTATGTTATTTCCTCAGGTCTGTAGACCTAGGTCCTTTACCTGAAAACATGCCGGTGTTTAAATGTCTCCACTTGGCAAAAAGGGCAAGAGGTTTTATTCAGAATCTCAACTAAGCAGCCCTAAAAATGGAGTTCTCTGGATGAGAGTCACCTCGTTTTTCTCTCTATGGTGGATTTATTTAAGCGACTGTACCTGTCCAAAATTGAGGTCATGGTCAATTATACATATGCTCTTAAATGCATCACCCTTCAAAAATCAAGTTTGAGGCAGAATCCAGTCAACCTTGCCTGAAAATCATGGCCTCCTGCGAACCCTCCTCCCCGCTGCATCCTGTTCCCTTAGTGGTTTAGAGGTAACGAGTCCACGGAGCCTGTGTTCAGCTCCTTCCTCTCAAACCCAGCCTCAGGGTCTTTCACCTCATTATGCAAGAACCAGCCTAGGGCTCATCCACATTTTCAAAGGCACCTAATGCACAGCTCACCTCAATCCCCATCTCTTACTAGAACTTTCTTTTTAGGAGGTCAGAGCTAGAATGTGTCCAAAGGCATCAAACATACAGGGACTTACATTAAATGGCTCAAAAATGAGGGAAATATGACTTGGGACATCCTGCAGTTGAAAAATAAGGAAGAGAAATACATAAAAACTCACCAGAGCTCCAAGACTCTGAAAGACGGCTTTGGCCTCCTGGGATCACCCCCTGCTAAGCTTTGTAAGTTCCATGTTAATCAGTTTGGTTTATCCATCTGTATCTGAGGCGCAGGTTCATTGCTGCTGTTCAGGAAGGTGGATGGAAACAAGAAGAGTTCATCCAAGACTTCAGATCTATGAAGTAAGCGTGTAGTTCTCTGCTTAACAGAGGATGAAATAAAATTGCAGAATGCACACATTTTTTTCCATGTTGCTGAAACCTTCCCAGATGTTCCTACTTCACACCACCAGACTACAGCCCACTTCGCTTCCTCGGCTAGTCTCACTCCTTTTGGAGGAGCTCCAAACTGCATACTTACAAAAACACTAAAAATAGTAAATGCCTTTTAGTTACTTTTTCTAAAGCTCAGGTACATTTGTTTTTCCATCCTTGCCAGGAGGCTGCTTGCATCCGAGTTCTGCTTTTAGTCCTGTGATGAATCAGAAGAAGACAACTGATATAGCTCTTCAGTGTCAACTTTTCTTTGTAAGGCCACTTGTAAACCCACGTTCATCTCATGCTCTCTGTTATTCTGAACTTGTGTCCAGATTAAGGCGCATTTCCTCAAAGTTCGTGGAGCTGGTACGGCACTGCTCTGGCTCTTTCACCTTTTCCTCTAGAGCCATCTGAGTTCCCTCCCTCTCGGGTCACAGGTGTGAGAACTGGGTTTTCTGAGTCCATCACCTCCACACACACAGAATCACAGCGGGATTCTCTGAACCCCATCTTTATGCTGTGTTGAAAGGCTTTTCCGTTTTGCTGTTGATGATTTATTTCTGTTGCTCCTTTCTGAGTTACACACCCCTCGTGTAGCAGGGTGATGATTTAGTGGAACCATAATGGATATCAAGGATCCAAACTCTGTACCAGATTTCCAGGGGTATGGGTGTGTGGCGTTAACCACAGACTCAAAACAAGCCCCCGTATTCAAATAGTCTCAGATGGATATATTTAATATTCTGGTAAGTTTCAACGGAGGTTGTTCATTGTTTGAATTGAATGTGCTCTGTCTCTCTTGGGATGTCCTACTTGCATACGTGGCAAGTCTGTACTTTCCATTAGTGGAATGATGTCACTTTCCTCCCTCAATATCCCTGCTTTGTCTACGCTCTCAGACTTGAACAACCATCCTAATGAATCTTTTCTAACCTCCTCCAGCAATCTGGACTTTTGGTTGGTTATAATGCTGAGGGAATTAACTCTGTTGACTTTTTGTACATATATACACCTTAAATGGTTCGCTAGAAGGGGACTTCGCATCCTTGGAAAAGTAATTACTTACCTCTGTTTCAGTATAACTTGCAAAGGTGCTCTCATGTGCTTAACTCATTTAATCTCCCCAGTTATGTTCAAAAGAAGGGGATTTTGTCCCAATTTTTGAGATGAGAAAAAAAGATCTGAAAAATGAAGGTTCAAAGAAGTGAGGCTGCTTTGCGAGGGCCTGTTACTTACCGGTGAGCTGGGATTTGACTTCAGGATATCTGACTCCAATTCCGGTGCTCACGGACTAAAGGATGCCACCTCTCCTTGACGTCGGAGACTTTAGGGAAACAGCTTTCTGACGTTGCATGCCAAGGTTTGGCCGCTGTAAAGAGGCATCGCCTGGAATCGCTCTGTAAGAGCACCGAGAATTAGGCAGGACTGGACAAAGGTAACTGGCTGTTGTTATTACATCATCATAGTTGAGAGAAAAAGGTCTGGAAACAGGTGTCACCTCAGTGCTGAAACTTGGGCTAAGAGTGCGCACTCAGGCATCTGAGCTCTGGGTTCAGACTTAAGACTCGCTGGTTTTATTCATGTGACCTTAGGTAAGTTTATGAAGCTCCTTGACTCTGCGTCCTCATCTGAAAAACAATACTAGGTACCTACCTCATAGGGATGTTGTAGGATTGCATGACATACAGTGAGTGATACTACAATTTGAAAGATAAAATAAGAACACCTAATTGATACATTTAAATTTGATAAAGTATTCTACCTACAAGATTTCCTTTAATCTTATCCATCCTGCTGTGGTAAGTAATAATAATTACCCTAATTTTGTAGACTTGAAAATGAAGACCAAAAAGAAGTTAGGTTTGCCTAGGTGGTAGCAGGACCGGGCACCAAAACAAAAGTTTCTGCCTAATAATGTACTTTTAGACTATGTCACACTCCCCACTTTAAGGAATAATTAAGTGTATTATTCTTGAGTCCAGTAAGACATGTTTGATGAGAGATGGGGCTTATGCCTAATAATGGAAATACACCGTGAAACATACAGAATGGGGCCCAGATTTGGCGAAGACAGTAACTTTATACTTCAATGTGGAACGACACTGCAGTAGAGGATTTCACAGAAAACAATGGGAAAAATAGTGGAGGCCCTTAATCTGTTCTAAGGATAGATTCAGAGAGGCATAGTAGGGAAGGAAGGTGGCTAAAAGATCAGTAGAAATTCACCAGACAAAGAAAGGTATAAGGGTTATTAACTCAGTGATTTCCAGCTCCAGGATACATTTTCCAGTATTTATACAGTGTAAGGTAGGAAGGGGGTATAGAACAGTAGGTAAATCCAGGCTTTTTTATTTATTTTTTTTTTTTAAAATTTTTTTGCCGTACGCGGGCCTCTTACTGTTGTGGCCTCTCCCGTTGCAGAGCACAGGCTCTGGACGCGCAGGCTCAGCGGCCATGGCTCACGGGCCCAGCCGCTCCACGGCACGTGGGATCTTCCTGGACCGGGGCACAAACCCGCGTCCCCTGCATCGGCAGGCGGACTCTCAACCACTGCGCCACCAGGGAAGCCCCAGGCTTTTTTATTTTTAAGTGAGGTATAGTTGACTTAAAATGTTAGTTTCAGGTGTACAGCAAAGTGATTCAGTTATACATATATTTTTTCAGATTCTTTTCCATTATAGGTTATTACAGGATACTGAATGTAGCTCCCTTTGCTATACAGTAAATCCTTGTCGTTTATCTATTAATCCCTCCCCCTAGCTTTCCCCTTTGGTAACCGTAAGTTTGTTTTCTATGTCTGTGAGTCTGTTTCATAAATAAATCCGTTATTTTAGATTCCACATATAAGTGATATAATATTTGTCTTTGACTTCGCTCAGGATGATAATCTCTAGGTCCATCCATATTGCTACAAATGGTAATATTTCATTCTTTTTTATAGCTGAGGAATATTCCATTGTATATATATGTACTACATCTTCTTTATCCATCTGTCTATTGACGGACACTGGGTTGCTTCCATGTCTTGGATGTTGTAAATAGTGCTGCTATGAACATTGGGGTGTAGGTATGAAATCCAAGCATTTATTCTCTGCTTTGAAGTCACTCTGATGCCCGAATATTGCCTTAAGCAGCTTCCTTCCAACTCTGCCCCAGGCCCAGCCACCGACAGACAGAAGGGTTAAGTTTCAGGCACTGCTCCACTCACAAAATAGAGGATGCTTTGTGATGTCACAGAAGCTAGAGTAGCCTCACCGAAAGGCAATGGCATAAACTTGGAGCTGCCAGAAGTATTTGCTGGTGAGAGGCCCTTAGGATTCTCCTGGATCAAGTGTATTTAAGAAGCTCGGTCGATGCCACATGTGGCCACCTTTATCGAGGACGGCTTTGGAGGGTAGGAAACCAGCAGTGATCACTCTCAACAAGGCTGCCTCTTCCCAAACTTGAATTTGAAAGAATTTGGGTCTTTCTAACATTTCTTCAGGAGCTTTGGGGGGATGTGGATTTTTCATCCTCTCTAAACAGGTTTTGGTAACTTTTATTAAAAAAGGGTGTTTAGGGCTTCCCTGGTGGCGCAGTGGTTGAGAGTCCACCTGCCGATGCAGGGGACGCAGGTTCGTGCCCCGGTCCAGGAAGACACCACATGCCGCAGAGCGGCTGGGCCCGTGAGCCGTGGCCGCTGAGCCTGCGCGTCCGGAGCCTGTGCTCCGCAATGGGAGAAGCCACAACAGTGAGAGGCCCGCGTACCGCAAAAAAAAAAAAAAAAAAAAAAAGAGTGTTAAATAGAACTACCCTATGATCCAGCAATCCCACTCCTGGGCATATATTCAGAGAAAACCATAATTTGAAAAGATACATGCACCCCAGTGTTCATTGCAGTACAACATCCAAGACATGGAAACAACCTAAGTGTCAGAGGAATGGATAAAGATGTCATACATACACAATGGAATATTACTCAGCCATAAAAAAGAGTGAAATAATGCCATTTGCAGCAACATGGATGGATGATCATACCAAGTGAAGTAAGTCAGACAGAGAAAGACAAATACCTTATGATATCACTTATACGTGGAATCTTAAAAAAAAAGTTCATTTGTACCAGTTTTTTTAATCTACAAAAGAGAAACAGTCACAGATGTAGAAAACAAACTTATGGTCACCCAGAGGGGAAAGGGGGGGATAAATTGGGAGACTGGGATTGACATATACACACTACTATATATAAAATAGATTAACTATTAAGAAACTACTGTACAGCACAGGGAACTCTTCTCAGTACTCTGTAATGACCTATATGGGAAGAGTCTTAAAAAGAGTGGATAGATGTATAACTGATTTCACTTTACTGTACACCTGAAACAACATTGTAAATCAACTATACTCCAATAAAAATTTTTTTTTAAAATTAAGGTGTTTAAACAAGAGGATTAAAAAATCAATTGTCTCCTTTCAGAGATGTCCCCCACATACACCCCAATAAGAAGATGCTACGGATGTAGCACGATCATCCCACTCCCAGCTCTCGTTTTGTCCCCCCTTCCCACCCATGGTTGGTCAGTAGAGAAACGGACCAGAACATTACTGTATGGAGTTTTCTTCTGAGAGGCAATAAAATGAAACCAAAGACAAACATTCATTTCTTTTTCCAACTACACTGTCCTGTGGATATTCCTGGCCAAATGCTTAGACTAGAGTTGGAAATGTCATCTTACTGAAGCATTTACAAAAGGACACATATTTGGAATTTGGGCTCAACCTAGATGGAGTATTTCAACCACTGTTTTTCTCCTGTGCTTTTATTTTCTCTCAAATGGTATGGTCTTCCCACTGGGTACATCTTGGGGTGAGGATTTCTTGGGGTGAGGAGTGAGAAGGCAGACACGGTGGTGGTAGGAAACATTAACTTTTGGGGGGAGTGGTGCCTTGATGGTACAATAGCTTTGATAGCAAAGCATGAAATAAGACCAAATATAAGACTAGGAAGACAGAAAAAGTAGGCCTGAAATGGAAGGGAGTAGACAATTTCTTCTCTGGTAACAGGCTCACCATTCAGCACCGCACTGTAGCTACGTCTATGGAATGGCTTCATGTGGCCTTTCCTCCATGGTTGCAAGAATGACACACACACAAACAAAATTATAAACACACACTTGCTCACATACCGTGCCTGAGAGAGGATACAAGCACTGAGAAATGTCCTTAGGCTGTTTGGGAGGACCTCATTTCTAGAAGGCTAAAAAGAAAACAGATATGTATGGCCATTCTCCTTGTAAAAATGGTCTTCATGAAATGAATCTGTTTCTAGTAAACTACTCTTTATGTCAAAGCAGACATTTGAGGCCATTCTAAAAGCACCCAGCCCAGTAAAATATGAAACTGAGTTCATATTTTATGAATCAGAGCCTTCAAGGGCTCTGATTTCACAGAAGCTAAGAAACCCCTACCATCAGGCTACTGCAATTAATGTAGGGGTCCCAGTCAAAACCTTACCTCTTGAGCATAAAATGAGGGCACCTGCCTTTGGCTCTACCCTGACACCAGGTGACTGATCAGGACATTACTGCAGGGAGGAGACCTGGCCAAAACCCCTGGGATGATTTGCATCTCTGTTTGCCTTCTCCAGCTTGGAGGACTTACCCACTAGGTTACGTCTCAAGCCATCCTACAGCAGCTCAGGCAAAAACACAACAACAAAATACTACCCCTTCTCACTGCAAGAGTTATCAGCTCAGTTCGGTCAGTGACAAGGGCCAAATGTACTCAGTGCTGTGAACCAAGAAGAACAGGAGCCCTTATATGTAAGGAGGTTACTCTGGCCGAGGTGCTGGTTGGAGGACAGATTGTGTATATGTAGGAATATCGTGTCTGGAAGATCTCTCTAATTTCAGAGATTTCGCCAGGATAACGTCAAGTCTAATTTTCCCACCTCCCTGCGGAACCTGCAGAGAAGCATCATTTCATCAGAATGGGCACCACCACTCCCCCGCCCACCTACACATCATGCCTTATCCCTCCCTATCGATGTAAGAATTGCACGTGAAGAGAGAAAAAGAGAAGTCACATTTTGGAGAAGTATGGGGATCAAAGATGGCTGTCCCTCTGCTCGCCAAAGCCAAAGAGAGTAACCCCAGGAGAACTACTCATAAAATTCAGGTCATCTGCAGGAACTGGATATGGATACCTGATTTTCTCATTGCTTATCAGTTTGTTGACTTGTTCAATGCTTCCAGGGAAGAGGGAAAAAATAAAAAGCTTTGAGAAAGCCCAGGAGAGAGGGGGAAAGTGTGCTTCTGTAATTTCCAATTCCCCATATTCCCAAGAGGTAGAGAAGATGGGCCAGGAAGTGGGAGCCAGAGAGGTTAAGTGAGATGGAAAACAGGTTTGCCAGAGGCCACTTCCGGGGCTCAGAGAGCAGGTAAAGATGCTGCCAGCTGGGGGCTGGTTGGCAGGTGTACCTGAAACACACAGGGAACAACAGACGCCTAGGGGTAACTTTGCAATCCAGTCACCTGCACCCTCTGTCAGTGAGGCCTTTCGGAGTCATCACCTATTTATACTGAATTCATTAAGGATTATCTTAAGAAACTTAAGCCATCCAAGGAAAATACACCACAGTTAAGTAGGAGATGGTGTATACTTTCCTTTTCTCTACCATAATGCCACAGAGATAAGCTCGTGGAAGAGGGAATGCATGAGGGAGCAAGTTCTCTGCTTCAGACCCAGTAGCTAGAACCTTGTGTTCATGCAAATATGCATGAGTGTGTGGGCACAGATGTGTCCATGTGCATAGCTACTGGGGGTGTGGGTGGAATTTTGAATCAGATGTGAGATTAAAGTTTTTAAACGAACAAAAATCAGTCCCAAAAACAAACTATTTTAATAATTCGATGTTACTGAAAAGTTATGGACTCAAAATTAAATATCTTCAGGGTACCCTGCCACCATGGACAATTCCATGAAGCACAACTATTAGAGTGACTACTAGGGAAACTAGAGCCACTTCATACCATAATAGATGAAACCCTGAAAGCAAACCCAGTTAAATGAATGATGATGTTGCAGTGTGCTACATGTGGCGACAAAGATACCCGAATACTAACCAGGAGTGAAGGGATGAACCCTGGGTAAAGGCTCAGGGAAGGTTTCAGAGAGGAAGTGACAATTGACTTAAAACCTGACAGAGCGTAAAGGGCATTCCAATCAAAGGGAACAGAATGTGCAAAGGCACAGAGGTAGAAGTAACATCACATAGGGACTTTGCTGGTGTTCCCTAAGAATCCGCCTTCCAATGCAGGGGATGCGGGCTCAATCCCCTGGCCAGGGAACTAAGATCCCACATGCCCCAGGGCAACTAAGCCCGTGCGCCACAACTACAGACCCCACGCACTCTGGACCCCGCACACAACAGCTAGAGAGAGAGACCCCTGCGCGCCACAACAGAAGATACCGCATGCAGCAACTGACACCCAAGGCAGCCAGAAATAAATTAATTAAAAAATAAATAAGTAAAAAAATAAATAGCATCACGTATTTTGGAGCTAAGCAAATCAGAACAAAATACGAAAGGAAGAGTGATGAGGAATGCAGCTGAAAAAATAAAGGTTTGACCGTGTAGAGTGTTGTTTGCTGCCGCCTAGGGGAAACTGAAATGTACCTGATGGGTAGGGATTGCCGAGGCTGAAGATTCGGGAGAGCCGGTCATATTTACACTTGAGATGTACTATCTTCTGCTTCATCTCCACTGCCACTGGCCACGTTCAAGTCTTCATCATATTAGTCTCCTTCTGAGCACAGTGAAAAGATGCCTCATTTTGCCTAGCACAGATATTAATAGCCCTCCTTTTCACACTCAGAAGTATCTCAATTTGGACAGTAAATTATAGTCACTCTACTTTTGAGTGTCCTTGTCTCTAGGTGCGAACGTTTTAAATCCTTTCTCTAATCCCCACGTTGCTGTCAATGGGGATTTTTTTTTTTTTTTAAGTGAAGCAAGTGTTTATTAGGAGGAAAAAGAGTACAGTACGTGTGGATAGACACGGGCAGACTCAGGGAGAGAGAGAGAGAGAGAGAGCGAGAGCGAGAGCGAGAGCGAGAGCGAGAGCGAGAGCGAGAGAGAGAGAGAGAGAGAGAGAGAGAGAGAGAGAGAGGGGAGAGGGAGAGAGTGAGTCGCACCCTCATGGCAGTTTGAATCACTTTTATGGGGCATTTCTTCTGGATTTCCTTTGACCAATCATCTTGCTTTGCCAGGTTGTGATCAGGGTCTTCCCCTGTGTGCGTCCGCATCTCTTAGCCAAGATGGATTCTAGTGAAGAAGCCTACGGGTAGTTTTCATCACTTACTATGAGGTGGCACCCCTTCCCTTTTTGACCTCCAGGGAGCCTTTCTGCGCATGTGTAGTCAGGGAGGTCTCCTTGACTTCAAGAATGAGGAATATGTGGTCTCTTATCTTCTATCTGGGCAGGGCCCAGCCTCCTCCATCATCCTGCTTTTATGGAGTTTCTGCTATTATGGAGTTTCTGTCCACAAGGGAGAAACTATTCAGCCTGGGGTCCATCTACCTCCTGCCTCAAATCCCCCCTGAGAGACATGAACCCCAAGAAATCTTTATTGGGAGGAGGAAGGATAAAGGTCTGTCTTCTGTAGCTTCTTCAGGTTGCCAAGGGGCTTGTAGACCCTACCTAGTTGGGGGTCACGGAGCTCTCACCCAATGGGGAGCTTTGAGAGATAGACTTGGGGAGAAACTCGGCCAGGTCCGCTGGTGTGCGCATGCGTGTGTTAATGTGGGGTGAGCGAGATGAAGGACTTGGAGATAATTCCCAGAATTCTGGCTTGGAAACTGATGATTAATTAGTAGAGAGAGACTTGCCAGCTGAAGTCACCTGAGAGTTTGTGATAACAGCTGCTCTGGGAGCAGCTCTGGATTTCTTTCCAGGGAATAAGCACAGCTCTTTGACTCAACAAGAAAAGGGATAGGAAGAAAACTGATTAAAGAATAAATAAATAAAAGACAAAAATAATATGTAATATATTCAAGAAAGCAGACAACTGCTGAATTGAAATCCCACATTTGGCCCGAGCACGTGACAACAATGCTACTTACAGCAAAATGTGCCAGTATTGGGCATGGACCACGTTCGTATGCCTCACGCACAGGGGGGTCTCCTGCCTTCCTTTTGTTTTCTTTGCCTTCCTAGCTAGGTAAGACTCTGCCAATCCTGAAGTAAACTAATGACATACGTAACTTGTCAGGAAAGTAGTACAGACCTAGTCATTGACACTGCGTGAGAAATAAAGAATTATCAGAAATGAGATGATATAGCAGAGTGAGGACAACACAGGGATCCAGGAGGCTTGAGTTCCAATCCCCTTGGCCACGTCCAGCCTGGGTGGCTTTGAGCTAGTCACTTTCTTTCTCCAAGCCTCAATTTTATCATCTGTAAATTTTGTGTATTATTAACTGCATTCCAGGATTTCAGTGAGGACAGTAAAGTGACTTTAAATATGAGAAGTCCTGTGCAAACTACGTGCTACATTTTGATATTATTTTGTCTACCCTTTTTTTTCTAATTACAAAGATACAAAATCCATGGAATTTGCTTGAGCTCTGACTCAATGATACTGAGTCATTCCCATTTAACTACTAACACATGCCTAGACTCAGCAGAAAGTTTAATTCAGTGATAGCAAACATACTAAGTGTTCACTCTATAATCAAGAGCTTTGTCTTGAAGGCTTAAATACAAGACATGACACCATAAAACTCCTAGAAGAGAGTGTAGGAAAACATTCTCTGACATAAATCATACCACTGTTTTCTCAGGTCAGTCTCCCAAAGCAATAGAAATGAAAACAAAAATAAACAAATGGTACCTAATCAAGCTTACAAGCTTTTGCAGAGCAAAGGAAAGCATAAAAAAATTTTTTTAACTAAAAAAAAAACAAACGAAAAGACAACCTGTGGAATGTGAGAAAATATTTGCAAATGATGCAACTGACAAGGGCTTAATCTCCAAAATATACAAATAGCTCATACAACTCAACAACAACAAAAAAACCCCATCAAAAAATGACCTTAATAGATATTTCTCCTAAGACAACATACAGATGGCCAGTAGGCACATGAAAAGATGCTCAACATCACAATTATTCAAGAAATGCAAATCAAAACTACAGTGAGGGGCTTCCCTGGTGGCGCAGTGGTTGAGAGTCCGCCTGCCGATGCAGGGTTCACGGGTTCGCACCCTGGTCCTAGAAGATCCCACATGCCGCAGAGCGGCTGGGCCCGTGAGCCATGGCCGCTAAGCCTGCGCATCCGGAGCCTGTGCTCCACAACGGGAGAGGCCACAACAGTGAGAGGCCCACGTACAGCAAAAAAAAAAAAAAAAAAAAAATACAGTGAGGTACCACCTCACACCAGTCAGAATGGCCATCATTAAAAAGTCTACATGTAACAAATGCTAGAGAGGGTGTGGAGAAAAGGGCACCCTCCTACACTGTTAGTGGGAGTGTAAGTTGGTGCAGTCACTATGGAAAACAGTATGGAGGTTCCTCAGAAAACTAAAAATAGAGTTACCATATGACACAGCAATCCCACTCCTAGGCATATACCTAGACAAAAGTATAATTCGAAAAGATACATGCACTCTAATGTCCATAGCAGCACTACTTACAATAGCCAAGACACAGAAACAACTTAAATGTCTATTGACAGATATAAAGATGTGGTACATATATACAATGGAATACTACTCAGCCATAAAAAAGAATGAAATAATGCCATTTGCAGCGACATGGATGCAACTAGAGACGATCATACTAAGTGAAGTCAGAAAGACAAATACCATGTGATATCACTTATATGTGGAATCTAAAATATGGCACAAATGAACCTATCTACAAAACAGACTCACAGACATACAGAACAGACTTGTGGTTGTCAAGGGGGAGTGTTAGCGGGGAGGAATGCACTGGGAGTCTGGGGTTAGTAGATGCAAACTATTACATTTAGAATGGATAAACAACAAGGTCCTACTATATAGCCCAGGGAACTATATGCAGTCTCCTGGGATAAACCATAATGGAAAAGAATATTAAAAGAAAATGAATGTATATATGAGTATAAGTGAGTCACTTTGCTGTCCAGCAGAAATTAGCACAACATCGTACATCAACCATACTTCCATAAAAAATTAAATTACAAGTAAAATCAAGAGCCTTGTGATGATACAAAGGACATCCTGCATCAGTTCCTTTGTCTGCCTCTGTTTCTCATAACATTCTGGCCTATGATGGGTACTTTAGAGGTATATCCTATGGGTCCGAACAATGGACTCTGGGCGGGCTGGTATTTAGATTAGGAGATGAATGACCAGTCAGGCTGGGGTGGGTGCTTATGCCACCTTAAGCAAGCTTTGTCCCTGTCCACTTTGCCAGGCTTTCCGTGCTAGATAGTGATGGATATAAATGAACGAATTATCCCTGTCACTATTTCTGTTTAGCAGTCAGTCATGGATTTGAATTGGGTTTGTTGCTTTGAGTTTGAGAAATCTTTATTGGAAGAATCAAATTAGTGGCGTCTACCTATCCCTTTGAGGAGATTTGGCATTAATTAACTCTATAACAGGCATAGGGGACCACTGAGGAGGAGAGAGGCTCTGAAGTAACAAACAAAGGTACTACTTTTGCTAGCGAGAGGGAGTGCATTGCTGCCATTTGGGAAACACATTAATTCTTTCAGGCTGCCAGTGTCATGCAGTGTAATAAAAGGGGCAATTTATCAAATGGTACCTTAATGGCCTAGAAGGGTTAATGCAACTTTAGCTGAAGATTGTGCTCTTTTCCGCAGTAAAATCATAGTGGTTTCTTCACAAAGTCATTTAGGTTAGAATATAATGCCATTAGCCCCCAGAACGAGGAGGGGAAGAGAAAAATAGCGAACCAGGGAAAAGAAAAGGTGGGGGGAGATTCTCACTTTGTCATTTTATGATCTGCTCTTTTTGGAAAGGAGAATTTCTTCATATCAAGGCCTTTACCCATCCTTCTACCTCACACCACCCCCTTGGTCCCCAAACAAACACGCATAAATAAAAACTGCTGTCATTCTAATCAAAGTGCTTTCGAAGCCCATGTGAGCTCACAATGCGAAGTGATTAGAGTGGTCCAGAGGAGTCTTTAATTAAAGATGCCATTGACGAGATAACAATGGTTTGTGAACATGGTTAATAGGTCTGAAGGGAAGGGGCACCTTAATTCAATGAGAGGAAAATCATTGGTTCATGAGTTTGATTGTACATTGTAAAGGAACAGCACATACTATAATTATTTTTATTTTGTATGTGCCATCTCTTTTATTGCCCATGCTGGAAATAGAAATAACCTGTCCTATTAAGATATTTAATATATATCATCCTTTCCACTTCACTTAGTTATAGCCTAATAAAGATGCCGGGAGAAGATGCCAGCGCACACTGAGGCTGCCCGCCTTGCTTACTAAAACACGCCCTTTGAAAACCTGGGTGGTCAACCGCCTCACTCCCTTGGTTACGGTCTTTTTAACAACTTCCCAGGACCCCATAAAGTTATATGCAGATACGGAGCTTCACTCTGCATAGAAACTTCTGCAGCTGAAGTGTGAAGATAACCCAAAAGTCAACCGACGCCTCCAAGATCGTGTGGTGTCTGGGAGACGGCAGTAGGTCAGGAGGCAGCGACAGAGGGGTCTTTAGGTCCTAACTTTGAAGTGAAGAAGCCATGAAAGTCCCGGTGGTAGACAGAAGAGTGGCGCCCCAAGGATGTCCACATCCTAATACCCGGAACCTTACATAGTAGCAGGGACTTTGCAGATGTGATGAAGGTTAAGGACCTCGAGAAGGAGAGATTATCCTGGATGATGCAGGTAAGCCCACAGAAGGATCCTTATAAGAGGAAGGCGGGAATACCAGACACAGATAAGGAGACCATGTTATTACCGCTCACAGATGGAAGGAATGCAGGCAGCCTCTAGAAGCTGGAAGAGGCAGGGTAATGGATCCTTTCCTAGAACCTCCAGAAGGAACACAGCCCCACTGACACCTTCATTTTAGCTCTATGGGACTTCTACCTACAGTACTGTAACATTATGAATCTGGGCTGTTTTCATCCAGTAAGTCTATGGAACAGCAATAATAGGAAACCAACACAGGCCTCTGTGACCACTCTCCGCATCTCAAAGCCCTGTTTTCCTAAGGCTTTCTCCAAGGTCTATGAAAACAATCTTAGCAATTCTCATGCCAACATTACACCTTCGAAGTTCCAGGTTTGGAGACCATGTCCCAGGGAACATCCGTCTCTCCCACCGCCTGTCGCCCCCGCCCCACACAGACACACACCCCAGGACCACCACAGGACAGGAGATTCTCATCCCAGCTCTGTCACAAGTGGGTGTGACTTCGGCCACGTCCCTCCACCCCGCAGCATGCCCTTCTGTTTCCTCATCTGAATGGTGATGGTGTTGGCCTGATTACTCTTAGGTCCTTTCCCAGCCCCCGAAATGAAATGATTCTATGACACAGGACTCAGGTTCCTCCAGGGAAGCCTGTTTCGCCCATTCAAAATGCCAATGAGTAAACCACTTAGCAGATAATAAAAACTGTCATAGCAGCATGCCGCCTAGATCTTCTCCCCTCCCCGTCTTGCACTTTAAAGCACTCTCCCTGAGCCATCATTATTCCACTTCTCATAGTAAACAAAGCTAAAACGCCAACACTGCATGAAAGATGAGGTTTAAATTGTGTCTAGGAACTGGTGATTTACACATGATTTGCGATTCCTTTAGTATATTAATTGGTAAACACCCTGTGAAGTGTGTGTAAGCTAAAGCCCTGAACATCCGCAAACAGTTTAGTCTCTCAGTGTGGTGTTACTCAAACTTCAGCAAGGTCAAATCCTCATTCCAGCCTGTATGTAACTGCCCTCCCACCCCAAGCCCCTTGTGCCAACTCCCTTCCCGTGATCCTACTGCAGATGATACCAAGTGGGTGACACAGATCTTTAAACCCTTTAATAGCAGAGATGTATGCTTCCATCCTCCGTTAATTGGGCTTGTTGCTTATTGTAATCCACCCTTCTAACTGCCCCTCTCCCGCCCCAACGAATGGCATAGAATGGCTTGAAGAGCTGTAACGTTATTTCCAGTTACTGCTCATCAACCCCCCAACCTGAGAGCCTTCCGTATTAATACACGTGCTCCTTAGAGAGAGAGGATGTAGGGACAGTCCCTGTGCCTTTGCACTTTCAACCATAGTGGCATCATCCAAAGCCATAATCGGGAGCATTTCAACTTGACCGGCATCTGAATTCCATTTCAGAAGCCCACCCGACGTATATCTGACAGACCACCCAGCCCCAGCCGCGTGAGGCTCTGCTTCGGATATTTTCTCAAGAACCACACAACTTTGCTCACACGTTAGCGCCAGGGCTAACTTGCAAGCAACAAACGCAAGTGAAAAGCATGAGTTCCCGGCTCCTACCTCAGAAATACTGAATCCGAATCGTCATGGGTGGTATCCGCGAATATAACCGTAAACAAGCTACCCAAGGAGTTTGAAACCACGTTACAGTTTTAGGGCCACTTAAAGACTGAAAGAGGAATCAATTGTGATGAAGAGATTTTGCTCAACTTCGCTCTTTTCTCCTCTATTCTCCTGATCCCCTATTCTCCCTTTCCAGAAGTCTATTTTCTTAAATCATACATAGCAGTTACTAGAGAGAAATCCCCCAGGAAACCTAGTCATGCTATTGGGATGGACTGATGAGCCACGCTGCCTTCTAAAGGGCCCATATGTCCGAGAGAGTCTGTGATTATCGTTTCCTGGGACTGATCTCAAAGGTCTGGTCAGAGCTGCAGAGTGAGACAGGTATCTTGACTTGAGTAAAATGAGAAATCATAAACCGCAAACTGATTTTTATCCACAGCAAAGTTAGCACTCTAGGTCAGTGTACCAGGGTTTCAATGAAAAGAGAAAAAGAGAATAATAATAGTAAAACTGTGTCATCTCAGGCTCCAAACTGTAGGAGGCTGGAGCCAGCTTGCTTTCAGAGCTCCAATTTTAAAACTAAGTACGGCTTCCATCCATCGGCCTTTTATGTCTATTCCATTCAAATATGCTTTAATTATGGATCGACCCAGGGCCTGGCATAGTAAAACTATCATTACTCTCCTGCCCGCATTCCTGAGTGATGCTCTGGGAAGAGGTGATCAAACCTACGTTCATCTATAATACGGACCACGAGGAGGAAAGGAGGGAACGATAATTACCAAGCACAGCATGGCCGACGACAACAGTGAAAATCTCGTCTTTAAATATGGAGCTGATTGTTTTGCTTGAAGAGAGTGACACGCTACAAGCCTAGGGTCAGGTCAAGAGATACTGAGAGCAAAAGCAAAATGTGCCCAGATGCACCTCCAGACCTGCCGTGGTTAGCACTTGCCACCTTGTAGCTGACCTTCACCGTGACCTTATGTTGTGACCTTGGCACTGCAGAATGTGAGTCACGGTGTGCCAAGGTTTGGACCGTGACCTCACCACCACCAAGTGCAGAACGTTCATCACCTCCACCACACATTGTGTGCAGCTGTCAGCGACCCTGCTGACTTCATTTTAAGAGTTCCGGACAGATTCTCCCTGGGCCTCTCTTCATTCATTCATTCATTCATTTTTGTTTGTTTGTTTTGACGAAATTTTAAAACTTAAGGAACAGTGGCAAGAATAGTACAGGTTACTCTTGAACAAAACGGGTTTGAACTGGCTGGGTTCACTTTTTAATAGTAAACACTGCTACCTGTGCTTGGTTGGATCCACGCATGTGGAACCACGGATACGGTTTTCGACTGCACAGAGCGTTGGCGCCCCTAAACTCCCATGTGGTTCAAGGGTCAACTGTATAAAGAGTTCCCAGTTCTCCCACATCCAGATTCACAAATGTTAACGTTTTACTACATTTACCGTGTTCTACTCTTTCTCCGCATGTGCATGGAGAGAGACACGCACATATGGAGAGAGGAATTAATAAATACACATCCACATATATTTTTTTAACTGTTGTGAACAAGATGTCCCTTTTCCCCCTAGATACCTCAGTGTGTATATTCTAAACACAAACTCTTACATAAACACAGCACAATTATCACAATCAGGAAATTAACATCGATACAATACTATTATCTACTCTGCAGACTTGGTTCCTATATCACCTCTTATCTGAATAATGTCCTTTATGGCAAATGAAAATCCAGTTCCATTCACTTCGTTTTGTTGTCACATGCCTTTGGCCTCCTTTGATCTGGAGTAGTTCCTGAGTCTGTCTCTAGTGCATGATATTGACTACTTTTAAGAGTGCACATCAGCTATTTTGCAGAATGTCCCTCAGTTTGGGCTGGTATTTGTCTGATAATTCTCTTGATTAGATTCAGGTTATATATTATTGGCAGGAACGTTACAGAAGCGATGCTGAGTTCTTTTCACTTTTTCTTATTGGCAAGTATGTTCTGAAAATTCATCCCCTTACTGGCAAGATTAACTTTGATAACTTGGGTTAGGTGGCGTCTGCCAGGGTTCTCAAGTATAAAGTCATGTTTACCCTTTGTAATTATTAAGTGTGGGAAGATACTTTGAAACCACATAAATAGTTCTTTTCTTAAAAATTTCACCAATTATATTAGCATCCCGTTCATAATTCTTAACTGAGTCAGTTATTAATATGATTGGTTGTCAAATGATGACTTCCTACATTTCTTAGTTGGCTTCCTATTGTATGGAAGAGTTTTCCCTTCCCACTCATCCATTCATTTATATCTGTATCTTTCGTGGGTTCTTATGTTATTCAGTGGGTTATCGTCCTTTACCACCATTATTCACTTTGATGCTCAAGATGTTCTAGATTTGATCAGTGGAAACCACTGGCTCCTAAGCTTGCTTCAACAAATATTTGTGAGTGCTTGAGGCCTATATTAGGCACTGGGGTGCGGGAAATGGGTACAACAATGACCAAAACAGAAAAAAAAAATCCCTGGCCTCATAGAGCTTCAGTCTGTGGAAGAGAAAAATAAACAAATGGTATAGTGCATTGGAGGGCAATGAGTGTGAAGTCAAAGAAAAACAGGGCTTCCCTGGTGGCGCAGTGGTTGAGAGTCCGCCTGCCGATGCAGGGGACACGGGTTCGTGCCCCAGTCCGGGAATATCCCACATGCCGCAGAGCGGCTGGGCCTGTGAGCCACGGCCGCTGAGCCTGCGCGTCCAGAGCCTGTGCTCCGCAACGGGAGAGGCCACAACAGTGAGAGGCCCGCGTACCGCAGGAAAAAAAAAGAAAGAGGAAAAAGAAAAACAAAGATCAGCTTTTGATGTAGGAACGTTGCAGTTCCACAGCTTAGGCATAATTTGGGAACGCCTTGTTAGTAGGTGTCATTGCAGCAAAGGTCTGAAGGGCACGAGGGAGATAATCATGGGACGTCTGGAGGAAAATTCCAGAGTAGCAGAAACAGCTGCAGTTCCTCGAGGGGGAACAAGCTGGCATTTTTAGTGGGATTCCTCAACTCAATATCATGAGTTGAGGACAGACCATGGAAAGGAAGCATGAAAGCACTAGCAAGGTGCCTTCATTTCTTATAGTGCACATCCCTAAGGCACGTGCTGAGATAAGAACCATCTAGTGAATAAAGCGGCCATCTCAAAAACACAGTTGCTATAGAAATAAGACTCATAAAAAGGCAGGAGAGGTGGGAGTTCAGAATTGAGAAGCAGAACTTTTATGCATGGAGCACACACTAGGTGCTTTTTAGGCTTAACTTCGTTTAACTCTAGAACAATCTTAGAGTAGGTATTACGTTGCATGGGAGGCAAGTGAGGCGCCGAAAGGCTTTCCCTTCTGCCACCGTGTCTGGTTTTCATGCCACAGAAAAAGTCAGACGAGGGGTGTAATATCAGGGATGATGCCACAAAGAGCACAGTGAGGACACAAGAATGTTCTTTTCATCCACATTCTGTGTTCTCTGCGGCTCCTCTTGGTTTCCCCTGCCGGTAACTAAACAGGGTTAGTCACGTGGGGCTTTCTGTCTTGCCAGATTCCCAGGCAAGGTGCTCCCAGGCCCTTTACCAGCACCCTTTCCTGCCACGTATATTTATTTTGTGGTTGGGGGCATCAGAGCTGCAAAGCTGGCAGAATTTTCTCCAGAATTCTCAGCTGCACTGCGAGAGCAGAAGTTTGAATTCACAACCATGTTTCCATATACTTACTCAACAAGCCACCTGCTTACACAGACCTGGCTCTTAAATGATTGATCTTTTTGTATCCGTAAGCATTCGTAAACATGCACAGCATATATATGGAGAAAAAGGCCGGGGGTGGGGGGACACAATGAAAAAATTAAATAGCAGAAGTCTCACGCCAGCAGACTTTTCACACAGGAGGGTGTGTGATGCACTGACGTTGTTCATATCACGGTCCTGAAATCGCTGCTGTTATTAGTTCCCAGTTATTATTAGCTCACAGCAATTTTAGAAAAATGTGTTGCCTTTTTTCTTTTTTTAACACCTAGCAAGAGCAGGAATACTTCCTTGGCATATACTATGTAATGTGGGCAAACTTAAATGCCATCCATGCTTTCCTCCCAAATCTTTGGTTTTGCCCAATTAAAGCCTCCTCTCCTCAGCTATCTTGTCCCTAGATGTCCTAGGTCTGTATTCATGGCTACACTTGCACTACATCTCTTCCTCCATCTTCACTTGGGATGTCACAAGAGCCAGCAGTTCGACCAGCAATCTCCTAGTGCTAACAGAGAAGCAAAGTGCATCTGCTCACAGGGGTCAGGAGCCTGGAAGTCAGAAATCTGTGGTGATTCGGCTGCCATCCCTTTGATTGACTTTTCTGTGACCTTATATTGTTACCACCTGCCCACACAGGCGTGTGGAGAGCTTTAATCAATATCTGCAAATCTCCCTGATTGCCACAGATAGAAGGTGGCAGAAAAGGGCAAATTATTATTAATTGTCGGGGGAAAAAAATGGAGAGATTAAATTTTGTTCCTTCACCAGAGAGAGACCTACGTGCACGGACACCCTTTTCACAGTAGGAGGATTAGATATGTCTTCATTTACTTCCTTTGCACTTCCGGAAATGCCCAACGGCTGCTTAATGCAAAGCCCCATCCCAGTCCCCACGTAAGTTTCCATGGGCACCACCTCCGACTCCTAATGCTGCTTACATTATTACCGAAAGGAGCCCTGCTATTCACAGTGAGTGTGAGAGTTCACCTAATTAGCTACTTTCCATTCACGTGGCATTAAATAATTCCCCCAATTCCCATATGTTTGAATAATATGTTCAACAAGGGGGATCATTCTCTCAAAGCGATTAAATAGTTCTTTTAGGAGAGCTTGTCGTTGGTCACTCAGAAGCACCCCTGCAATCCCTGTCTGTGAAGGATGCAGGCGGCAATTACACAGAAAGCACTTAACCCTCTCCAGTGGCCGCTGGCAGGCATCCACACGCAAGCTGCCACCTCGTGCTGGGTACAGTTTACGCTGGAATTTTACATTTTTTTCAAACCTCAAGTATAGCGTTCTAGGCTGTTCATAGAGCATTTGTCATTGCTAATACAGGACTTTCCAAACCCACCCACCTCCCCGGCTTGCCTGCCCTGCTTCGACATATAAATGCATAAAAGACATTTTCAGTTTAGTCTGTGCTTTGCCTGTATGGGAAGAATTGGTAACTTTGGTTTGCCTATGTGGAAGGCTGAATTTTCAGAGGGCAGCTCCAGTGCTTCTTGGGGAGGGAGGAAGATGCTGTGATGGTGTTCAGGTCTAAATTAGATACAGTAGATACAAGATGCTCCTTCTAGCTTATAGGCCGTGCCTTTTATGGTAACAGTGAATTATAGATAATGAGCTAAAGTGTGGCCATGACCAACTGGAGAGGGAACAAGCAGTGTCCTGTCATCAGAAGCAATTCAGAAATTAACAACATGTTAGGCGTGCTCATAGAAAACCTGTTTGTTCACACAAGATCACAGACAAGGTAGTATCTTTCAGTACTGATTCCATCCTGCTCAAAGGGCTGCTTTTTTGACCAGGGATGACATTTCTTAAATGTCCTTCCTACGTGAGATGAGAGAAAGCTTAGGTAATAATACCAGTCCTAGCTCTCATGTTCCATTGTCCATCTGAGCGTCCTAAACTGCTTTATGGACTATATTCTATATCAGTATATTTCTTACAAGTGAAAATAAAGGGGGAAAAAATCAACTGGCTTGTTCAAAAACATATAAGCAGTTGGGGAAAGTGAGGAGACTTCTGGGTTCTCACTGATTGCTGTCCTGTGAACTTACCCCATTTACTCTTTGGGGCAGAGATTAAAAACAAAAGATGCAAAAATGGAAGAGGGAGGCATTCAGTAAGGTGGTATTTCCTTTTAGTTAAATTTCTTTGATCTGTTTCGTGGCTCTGCCTTCCTATTGTAAATTATTCACAATACAGAAAAATCTGAACACCAGGTTTAGGTAGAATGATTTTAAATTTAGAGCTAAAATAGGAAAGACATGAAACATCATATATATTTATGTATTTGATTATCCCGTTTATAACTGTCTACTGTGCTCTTGCTACATAACTTGTGTATTTGTGCATTGGCAGAAAATAAATGTTTTCAAAACCAGAAGAGACATACTCAATCCTGGTGCACTTGAAGTATTGCTTTGTTTACAAAAATAATTTGTTTTGTTGCTAAGTAGCATTAAACATATTTATAGAATGTGTTGTTGGGAGAAAGGAGTGTGATGATGGTAAGATTACCAGATCGGTCATTTCTATGAGGTCCTTGGCTTTGGTCATTGATAACGTTATCAGTGAGAATAAGGATTCAGCAGCCTGGTGTGTGACCCGCCGGCCAGGTCTTTGCTTTCTCCTGCTCTGCCCTGTATTTCTGAGGAAGCATTTGTCATTTTGTTTTTCAAAACCTAGATTTGAAATCTAGGCTCAACCTCAGCCTGTGTGCTTGAGCAGTTCAGGAGAGATGGCTGTGGTCTAGACGAGCCATCCTCCAGGAGGTGATGTTACTCAGGAGGGAGTCCCGGGAAAGGATTTTGCTAAACCTGCAACTAAATTCTCACTCAAATATGCCCCTCTCCTTTACATGCTTCTCTCTTCTATCCTTTCCCAACCGTACAGCCTCCAGTCAGATGGCTCTGAGGTGCTCCTGAGTCCGGAAGTCACCTGTGGTCCCCCCGACATGATTGTCACCACTCCCTTTGCCCTGACCATTCCACACTGTGCAGACGTCAGTTCTGAGCACTGGAATATCCATTTAAAGAAGAGGACCCAGCAGGGCAAGTGGGAGGTGAGACCTTTCTTTTTTAAAAAACGGGGTTTGGGTTCCACCCGTGGAATGGATTTAACTTTTACCCTCTCTTCACACAAGTCAGTTGTGAAATTTGTGAGCATTTACTTGTTTTTCAGAGGGTTGGTGGCAAGTGTTCACAGCATCCTCGAGGTATTGGCTAGTGTTTTGGGGCAGGGTGTGTGTGCGTGTGCATGTGTGTGTGTGAGAGAGAGAGAGAATATGGAAAAGAGAGGCCAGAGAGGATACAGAGCTTTCTCTTTGGGTTTTAGAATACAGTTGTAATTACCCTCATAGACATGTACCCTGTGTATCTGCCTTTGGTACATAAGGCTGTGACTCCCGCCTTTGTTCCCAGGCCATGTCCCTGTCTGAACTGACTTTCCTCTGTGGCTTCTGTGGGGTTAGGGAAGAGGCCCAGGGCAAGCAAGCTGGATTCATAAAAGGAATCACTCTGTTTTTGCCATCATAGGGATTGTAACAAATCTATGTTGAAGTATTCAGAAACAGAGTAGCTGCTAAATAGATGTTCATGAATTAATGAATGCATTGAAAATCATTCTATCTTGCCCTGTGTGTATGAGTACATGTAAGAAACAGTACAAGGAGAGAACAAAAGGGACAGAATGAGAATCCACAGAGGAGAGTAAGGACGAGGGAGACGGCCACGGCAAAGAAAGATGGCAGCGGGATGAGTATTCTTAGTGAAACCTCTGATGTGTCTGTCTGATTGGGATTCCTTGGTGTCTGAGGTCCGTTTGCATGAAAGCAGGTGAATTATCTTGCTGGAACACAATGACCTAGTCCAGCCCTGGGATCCTACCTCCCCAGTCGGTGCTTCAGGCAAAAGAAGTCAAAGGAAAATCATGTTTCTTGAGGAGAAGAAAATTCCCAGTTGCGTCAGTGGATGACATTTACCCTGCCCGGCTATGTCTTGAAACTCGTCGCTATTCTTATTGAAAGTGCATTCTGCTATTTATTCAGTTGTGATACAACCACAGGCAAATTTCCTGGGGTGTTAAGTTCCATGGGTTTCCTAAAGGGACCAGGTTTTTTTCTCTTTTCCATTACGTCTTGCTTTGCCTTGATTTTTACCATCTTTGTTTTTCTTCCCAGCACTTCCGCACTGTCATTTACATCCAGATGGTGTCAGATTCGTGCCCTATCACATGCCGCCCATACCTTCTCAGGGAGGGTGAAATATTCTGATACGTCTTATCCAAACCATTTATTGAATGGTCCCTCGTGAATGATTTTGATGGAATGAAAGAGGAAAAAATATTTGAAAGAAAATAAATATTACCTTAAGGATAGGGAAAGAGGTTTTCAGAAATAGACCTTTATAAAAACATAAAAGTTTGCTCGTTGATATTAATGTTCAGGGCTGTTTTTTGTTGTTGTTGTTTTTAATTTGGCCTTGAACAAATTAACTGAAAATTGGAGAACTTTGAAAGTGACGTTTGTTATAATCTACTAAATCGAATCCCAACACCCTGAATATAGCCATTCATTCAGTTCCTGATGTCAGCAGTTATTTTGAGAAAATGAGTTCAATAAAAATATTCTGAAAAAAAATGTTATGTCCTTGCAAAGTGACTGTTAAATCACATTTTATTTCCCAAGCTGAGAGAATTCAACAGACCTTTTCCCAACAGGAAGTGATGTCGGTGGAGGATGAATCCACATCCTGTTACTGCCTTTTGGACCCCTTTGCGTGCCACGTGCTCCTAGACAGCTTTGGGACATACGCCCTCACCGGAGAACCAATCACAGACTGTGCCGTGAAGCAGCTCAAGGTTGCGGTTTTTGGCTGCATGTCCTGTAACTCTCTGGACTACAACTTGAGGGTCTACTGTGTGGACAATACCCCTTGTGCATTTCAGGTCAGCCTTTTCTCTATAATTCTTCCTGTGGTGTCATGAAAGCGTGGGGTTTCCTGAAGATCGGTATCAATAGAGAATCTGACTGCAGAGGGTCTGGAAAATGAACCCACATCACTGGCTAGATGGGGAAACCTCTCTCGAAACAAGAGCTGTGTTACTATGTGTCCAACAATGTGCTGAGGGTACAAGATACTTGCCAGTCGAGAGAAGAGTTAAATTAACACATAAGGAACACTGTGTGCTAAACGAGAAAATTGACTAGAAGTATAGTTGAGATTCAGAAAACAGAGACCCAATTGCAAGAGAGGAATTGGAGAAGAGTTTTGGCGGACCCTCAGGGTACTTTCTTGCATGAATGAGATTTAAGAGCAAAAGAGGAAGGGATACCATGTCCAGAAAAGAGAATGGTGTGGACCACAGGAACAAGAGTTATTTGATGTACGGCGAGCAGTAAGAAAAGTGCTTGGTCACCTGAAGGTTGTAGTTGGGTAACAGCAATTATAAAGCATACCTCTCAGCAGGCTGTCACGTGACATCCTGGACACACAGTCTATTCATTTTTAGGGTTACTAGGGCAGAGATGGCTCCTTTCCATTTTTGGTCCTTTTAATCATGCATGATTCCTTTTAAATTAGCTACTCACAAAGACTGCAAGTTTATTAATAGCAGCAAAGATAATGCAGAAGTGCCTGTGTAAGCTCTGCCCTTATATAAATAGCTCTCCTGACACATCCCAGATGCCAGCTATTCCAGTTCTGGATCATTAAGTCCATGATGCAGAGCTTTTCCTCAGGAACTAGCTTTTAAGACACTGAGCTGGAAAACTCATATTTACCAACAGAAGAGATACAGTGACCTGAATCCTGAATATAAACCAATAAAGGTGACACAGTGCCAACCTATGTGCCCAGATCTTCCCTGACTACTTCTTCAGTAGCACAGGTCATTATAAAGGGCACGCTTCATACTTGGCTGTTCACAAAAGGGACCTTTTTCATAAGGGGGTGCCTCTCTGTAAAGAACTTCAGTGTAAGCAGTTAAACTTCATCCTAGGAATGGCATTTTAAACTCTTCATCTGCTTCTGAGACCCCCCAATCAGAGGATTTCTCCAAGATAAAATACCTGACAGACATTCAGTAATCAAAATAATTGACATATGATATCACTTGTATGTGGAATCTAAAAATATGACACAAATGAACCTATCTACGAAACAGAAACAGACTCACAGACTTGTGGTTGCCAAGAGGATGGGGGGAGGGAGGGAGTGGGAGTTTGGGATTAGCAGATGCAAACTATTATACATAGAATAAACAACAAGGTCCTACTGTATAGCACAGGGAACTATATTCAATATCCTGTGATAAACCATAATGGAAAAGAATATGAAAAACGTGTGTGTATATATATGTATATACAATCACTTTGCAGTACACGGTTTGCAAGGCAGCAGAAATAGAGACGCAGATGTAGAGAACAAATGTATGGACACCAAGCGGGGAGAGCAGGGTGTGGTGGTGGTGGTGGGATGAAGTGGGAGATGGGGATTGACATGTATACACTAATAGATAACTAATAAGAAAAAAAAGTTTGCGGTACAGCAGAAATTAACACAACACTGTAAATCAACTGTACTTCAGAAAGAAAATTGAGGTTCCTACCGCCACTGAATAGTTGTAAAATGCACCATCACACAAGTTGAATGTTTAGTAACTCGGACAGGTTTTGAAAGCTGAGTAAACATAGAGGGCGGGGAGGGTTTCCAATCTCCCGGGCTCATATGAGTAACCCACTGCTAACTAGGGTTACTGTTGAGGATCTGTTCATCACAACTGCCTTGGAAGTCAGCCATCATAACCAGTTTGGAATTTTCTTTGAATAACAGTCTCACTGCTGATGTATATACCAGTGAGTTAGACATTTGCCCAAGGAGTTTCTTCTAAGGGACTTGCAGATAATGTATTTTCATTCCCATTCACTGCTCTCAGATTCTAGAAGAGCTCAACTGTTAACAGCTGAATTGCAGTGGGAATCATGAAAGTGAGGCTCAAACCACAGCTTTTCAAACCACTACCATCCCTGTGGGTAGTAGACCCCTCTTAATCAATGCTCGAGAAACTGGTATGCTCCCTCGTATTGAATATAAATGTCTTTATTTCATCACTGAGAGAGATTTCTTAAAATTCTTTAATTTTGCTGTAGAGAAATGTTTTTTCCAGTGGAGATACCTTTGGCCCCATTGATCGGAATCTGATTACCTCCAGTGATTCTTTCCCTCTCCTATTATGTCAAATAAAGCTGATTTTAAAGTTGAGCTGGGTTATACTTGTTATTGACAGGATGTATGTGACAGCTGTCGTGAACAGCAAAGGGTATGCTTCTCCCCTGGGCTTCTGAGAGACCATCAGCCTTGCTTGAATAACTTTTCTGGCCCACAGAAAGATTAGAACATAACTTGTAGCTTTTCTGAACACAGCCGTTTACTCCGCGGTCTTAGTCTCTGAGTTTTGTGCAAGAAAGGAATCTTGCTTTCTGGATTTTTATCTTGCTAAAGTGAATGTGTTCAGGACCTCCTCCCCAGGTTCATTTAAACGTCCTTCATATCCCAAATCATCTATGTCATATTTTTTCATGGCTTCATATATGGTATTTAATTAGAGGGAAATATTATATAGTTACTAACCGACTAAAACAGTTCCACTTGAAGAAGCCGTAGCAACAGGACACTTTTGGAACCTCTAAAAGACTTCACACATTAATATCCGCTCCTCCCAACTTGTGTGGTGTGAGCTGAACATCTTGTATGCAGTGATGACTCACCTTCTTTAACTCAAATAGAACCCTAACTTCTTAATCAAAATTCATAGGTAGTTTTTTTTTCATGAAGCATTTCTGCAGAAATTGCCTACCCTGGAATTTGCCTCTGTTCTGTTATCACTGTAATGAAAATGTTCGTCATGATTTGGAAATAGAGACCAAGCGTGGCTGTGACAGTTGCTGTATTTATTGTAGTACATCTTTCATAGCTCAAAGTAATGATACCTATGAGCCCAGCTAGACCTGGGCTTGTAACCAAGAAGGAAGCCTGGTTAAAGGACATGGTTGCATTTTCACGCCATTTCCGTCTCCCTGGGAAACTATGTCCCCGCAAAAGCCCACCTTCTCACTGGAAGTGCTTGGAAGAAGGGCAGCTTCTAGACCCAACTCTCCTGTCCTCTTAGAACTAGGTGGGGACCTGGCAAGACAGTGGCCTCACCAAAAATATTCCTTTATAGGATTTTAGTAATCAAACAAACATTCTTCATTTTTTGCCATGCCCTCCTTTGCCTCCTGCAGGGCTGCTTCCCATTTGCTCTGGGGATGTTTCATCTGAATCCTAGTAGCAATTTCTTTGAATCACAAAAGCAAAATGCCTCATGCACCTTGGTAAGGCATAATTAATTTGGTGTCAGATTTTTGAAGCTATGTTCTAATAAATACATCTAAAACCATCTCAATGGAAAATTAAATCCGCTCAGATAGGCTTTTTTAAAAAAATACAAATGCCATCTGCCTTAAGGTGAGAAAGGGACCAATGACTTCTTGTCCTTCCTGTTCCTGTATTTCTGTAATAATTAGAGCTGCAATTTTATGTTTGTGTTTGACATTGGCACTTTTGATGAATTCAAACTAAAGGTTGAGGAACGGTGATATATTTTCAAAGTTGTAACATGTTAAGACCTAGGTTTTTGTTATTGTATTTTATTACATTCTCTCTCTCTCTCTCTCTCTCTCACACACACACACACACACACACACACACACACACACACACACACACACACAGTTCAAACAAACCTTAACATAGGGAAAGCAAGGAATTAAGCACTTGCCCTATCTTAGGGGGAAAAAAAAAACACAACTAATTTTTTTCTCAATTTCTCCCAGCACTGCTATTCAGTACCTCTGGGTCCTCATTACTTACTTGGCATTAATGGAGATTTAGAATCTAATTTCAGAGGATTTCCTCCAGATGTAGCTCTTGTGTTTATCAATAATACAACCTTGGAAAATATCATTCACGTAAAGCAGTTAAAGGAAAACACCACAGCGACATAACTTCTGTGTGTGTGTGTGTGTGTGTGTGTGTGCACGCACTTAAGTTCAACAGTTTTGTCTCATAAATATGTAAATTCAGCCTGCTTGTTTTAGTATCCCTGAAGCACACCTGAATGTCGCTGCCTGTCTCATTAAATCAACATAAATGGCTCAGTGAGGCACAAAGCACAAGTTTCTCCTGGCCACAACTCCTAGCCCTGGATGACTAGCAACCGCCAATGTGAAATGATGAAATAGAAGAGACAGAAAAACCACCAACCATAGCCTTTAGGTGCATCTTATATACAAGAAACCAGCCAGACCCTACTTTCTACTTTAATTAACACAGATATCAATTTAACAGTAGACTCAGAGGTTTGGCCAAGGGCCCTTATCACATAGGAGGCAGATAGGAAAAAGTCAAATGGATATCAGATTCCACTCTCAGGGTGATGCGTCCGTGTGAATGACTCCGAAGGAGCTCAGCAGGGTTGTTTGTACCACTGATTCCCAAACCTGGCTGGACATTGGCGTCATCTGAGAAGTATTTAAAAATACAATGTCTAGGCCCAGCCCCTGAGCGGAATACAATAGGTTTAAGGGGCGTAACTGGGAATTCTGCGTTAAGTACAATTTATCCTATTTGGAGAGGGATTTAAGCTTGCACTCTGAAGCCAGTTGTGCCTTTACAAATATATAAATACAGTGATGAGTTCATTATTGGGCTTCTTCATTTTAATAAGTAATTGGTTTGTTACAAAATAGCTATAATTGCTTAATATTTTGTACAAGGTTACAAGACACTGTTAATTGTATGTAGCTGGTTCAGTATGTGGAGATTAAAGTAATCAAAAAAACAAAAGTAAAAATAAATTATGGTTATATTTAAATTGGAGGCCCTAAAGCAGAAATCTTTAAGAGGTACCATTTTCGTCGGTGATAATTGTAAGTGGATATCCATTTAAAAAGTTCCTAATATCTTCAGGGATGGCTTAGATAGTATATATAACCACAGGGCAAAAACTTTTTAACTTTTTATTTTATATTGGAGTATAGCTGATTAACAGTTCTGTGATAGTTTCGGGTGCACAGCTAAGCGACTCAGCCATACATGTACATGTATCCGTTCTCCCCCAGACGCCCCTCCCATCCAGGCAGCCGCATAACAGTGAGCAGAGTTCCCTGTGCTCTAGAGTAGGTCCTTGTTGGTTATCCTTTTTAAATACAGCGGTGTGTACATGTCAATCCAAACTCCCTAACTATCCCTTCCCTCCACCCTTCCGCCCACCCCCCACTCCCCGGTAACCATAAATTCACTCTCGAAGTCTGTGAGTCCATTTCTGTTTTATAAATACATTCATTTGTATCATTTCTTTTTAGATTCCGCATATAAGTGATATCATACGATATTTCTCTTTCTCTGTCTGACTTACTCAGTATGACAATCTCTAAGTCCACCCACGTTGCTGCAAATGGCACTATTTCATTCTTTTTTATGGCTGAGTAATATTCCACTGTATATATGTACCACATCTTCTTTATCCATTCCTCTGTCAATGGACATTTAGGTTGCTTCCGTGTCCTGGCTATTGTAAATAGTGCTGCAGTGAACACTGGGGTGCATGTCTCCTTCTGGACCATGTTTTTCTCCAGATATATGCCCAGGAGTGGGATTGCTGGGTTATATGGTAGCTCAGTTTTTAGTTTTTTAAGGAACCTCCCATACTGTCCTCCACAGTGGCTGCACCAATTTACATTCCCACCAGCAGTGCAAGAGCGTTCCCTTTTCTCCACACCCTCTCCAGCACTTATTGAAAAACAGACTGACTTATGTCATCTTTACATATATCTCGCAGTAATGAAAAATTACTTATGAGACAGTGTTAATAGCAGTCTGACCTTCACATGACTCTTAAAAAAATCAAGCACAGTATAGGAAAATGCAGGGAAATCTAGTAGAAAAAATACTAGACCATGAACAGGTACTGATACAGCAGCTCTGTCACTAGCCATGTGGCTTCAGGCAAATCACTTTCTTGGGGGTAAGGGGGAGGGTCTCCATATTTTCCTCTGTAAATAATCAAGTTTTAAATCACTAACTACCTTAAGTTCCCTTCAAGTGTGATGATGCTATGTCATTTCTAAATATTAAAATAGACTAGCTCTACACCAAGTAATTCACCAAGTGAACAAGTCACTTCATCGCCTGACCTTGGTTTATTTCTCTGTACTTTCAGGCAAGTCAGATTTAAAGAACAGGGATACACTTCAGAGAGCCTACCCAGTCAAATATACTTTGACAAGTCAACATCGTTGTTATTCCATGGCTTTAATATGGTTTGAATAAGCCAATTTCTTATGTGTCCCTGTTTCTAACCTTGAATGGCAAAAAGCAGGTAGTATATTACCATGCTAATGATTTTGCTTGGCTGTGGGTAAACCCAAGTAAAGAACTGATGCCTAAAGATTAAGTGACTTGCCCAAGACCATGCAGAAATGTGATTAGAAGCCTGTGCTTCCATTTTTGGCTTACAAGATGAGTGCCCTCTTGAGTATATATAACCCTCAGAAAATTCTCCTACTCCCTGAAACCCAAACAACATTACTCTAAACAAAAATACAAGTCCCTAGCATGGTAAGGGAGAATTCGTGATTGGCCCCTGCCCTATAATATTCATCACCTCCAGCCATACACTTTCCACCCTAACCTTCTATCCCAGCTCTGTCTGGCCTCCGTGCCTTTGTGCAGAGCCCATTCCGTGTCTGGAATGCACTCTCCCTCCCTTTCCCATGAGTAGCCCCTATATTTACTTCCAGGCTCAGTTCAAATATCACTTCCTCTATTAATTTCCCAATTCATTTCCTGGCCTTTCTGCCCATCTGGGTTAGGCACCCTCTGTCTTGCCTTAACCTTTGGGAATATACATATTTGTAATAGTTAGACACTATATTATACTCATATGCTTGCTGTTCTGACCCTCTCTCTAGACTGTGCGCTCCTTGGTGTTTCATTTCTGTCCACCCAGTGCCCAGCTCAAGCACTGCTCCACTGGACACTCATTAAATCTCAAAAGAGGGAACAGACCAGGATCCGTAAAGACCTAAAGCCAGCGTCTGGCATTAACTCCCTTCCCTCCCACCCTGCCTCTTTCCTTCCACTGCTTGCAGCCCTCACTAGACACTGACCACTGTGTTATTATGTCCAACGCTTAGACCCACAAGGTAATGAATCATCTAGCACTGCCCTGTCCAGTGCAGTAATTGCCAACCATGTGTGCGTATCTACATTTGAATTAACTAAAATGAAAATCTTAGTTCCTTAGTCACTCTAACCACTCTGGCCAGTGGATACCATATTGGAAAGCACAGGTATGGACCACTTCCATCATCGCAGCGAGTTCAAGTGCTGACTCAGGGCCCCAAGGCACACCCCTTCCACACCCCAAGAGTTGGAGAAAATGACACTGGAATGGAATCGTTTAGTCCTGAGAAGAGACACTAGTAGCCTGTTAACAGTTTGTGTGTACATGAAGGATAAAAGCTGGAAAGCTGCCTCTTAGAAACATTTTCATTAATGTTAATCTATACATAGACAAGAGATGGGAAAGATAACTTCTGAAGCTGTTTTCACTCCCTGATAATTGAAATGTAAGTTTCATTGTATTTATAAACCTATTTGCTTGGCTTCTTACAACCTTTTTGAGACTCTGGGAAGATTATAGGACATCATTAAAGGATTTCAGTTTTCCTATTTATCCTAGCTCTGCAAGGAAATTATAAGTCAGTTAACGGTGATTTTTTTTAAATGGGGATTTAGGGAAATCTTTCATCTCCACTAACACTGAAAACCTCACCCCCTACAGTAGTTTGACATCTTATAGCACTCATGTCTGTTCTGTTATTTCACTTGTCTTATGGAGATGATTCTAAACGCCACAAATTTGAAACCAGTTAAATGGTTTGCTTAATAGAATGTATGTGAACTGTGTTTGTATGAGATATAAAGATTTGTCAGTGAAAGATAAAGGAGTATTTATCTCAGGAATTTGATTCCTTTTTTTTTCTGAGCTGAAACTGACTTGGCAACTTAGTTTTTCTTGGCCTTTTGGCATAACTTCTGTGAACATTACTACAAATAAACATGATACATGCATTTGCAACATTTATTTTGAGCTAGAGGATAAATATTGGATGATGCCTGTGTTAGTGACAAACAAGGGAACCAGAGCGGAGGAGGGGCTGTGTCTCCCTTTCTCACGAAATATGATGATGCGTTAGGTTAAGTACAAATACATCCCTTGATTATGGCGATATCAGGATGAAATTCACACAGTTCTGGAAACTCAACAGTATGACAGTTTGCTTGGGGCAAAGGAGGTCTTCCAGTTTTAAAGACAGGCAGGCTGTGTGTAAAAGCCTCAACAATACAGTAATGAAGAACAATTGTTTCTTTGTGTCCAGATCCTTATTTCTCAGCAGCCTGTATGTAGCCCCTTAGTCCTGACCTTGCAAGGATGGGGGTGGAGTATAAAAGTAGAGCGTGCTCATCACGCTGTTTGTCGATTCCTGGGAGACACATGAGAGGGAGTATACGAATCTGTGGAAGGAAAACGTGGAGGAAATTGGGTACTTTATTGTTGTGCTTCTTTCTTTTTCTTGCCCTCTAGGAAGTGGTTTCAGATGAAAGGCATCAAGGCGGACAACTCCTGGAAGAACCAAAGTTGCTGCATTTCAAAGGGAATACCTTTAGTCTTCAGATCTCTGTCCTTGATATCCCCCCATTCCTCTGGAGAATTAAACCATTCACTGCATGCCAGGTACTGGCCAAATGGGTTTCTGACAGAAATAGCTTTGCTTTAACCAGCAAGTAGATCACAAGCCCCGGTGAAGGTACTCTTGACTTTCCTCCTCCTTTAAAACTATGGATTTAGTTTCAAAACTGTCACAGACATGTAACAGTTTGGACTACACCCAGGGAATGAAACCTATTGTCATAAATCCATGGGTTTCTAACACGTGGGGGAAAAGGGGGCTTGTGTGTCAGGTAATGTGACATTTCTCTCTCCTGCTTAAATCACCACTCGGGATAGGTTGAAGGTGGTCATTTAACAACTTAGAGCAGGATGTTTGTGGGTTTGTTTTGATTCAGATCAGTTCATTATGAGACACCGTTTTAATCCTGTTCAAGTACAAATGAACCGGATGTCAGGGAGAAACCTTTTAAGGGTGATCATTTTGAGTTGTAGAGAGCTCTGGCCAACCAGATGGGAACCAGAGATTCTGTCCTGTGTATATGAAGTGCTTGCTACCAGATGAATTGAGCAAGATGGGAAGAAGAAATCACAAATTGAAAAACAAAGCAATGTCAATGCCTCTTAGAATCTTTTTATAACTATAAAAATATTTACGTATGATTGTTCACACACCTCATCATTAGAGACTTTAAAAAAAACTGCAGGATGACTTACGAGTCTCCTTGGATCATTTTTAGGGATTTTGAGTAGTTGCTTAGCACGAAAAGATATCAACTTGTGATCTTGTCACTGAATTCTATGAAAATTTCCAGTGATAAGTATCGTCATCAGAAGCAGCCAGCTGGTCTACCACCGTTTCTTAAGCTAGAGTCATCTGTGCTTCAAGTGACAGGACATTTCCCTCACTCTGGGTAAGCTTCTGGGAGATGCATATCGATCTGGACTCACAGGACGCTTTCAGACTTCTCTGTTCTTCCCATCAGCATAACCTGCAGAGCCTTGTGGTTCTTTGACCTTTCCAACTTTACAGCATTCATTTTCTAAAAACCATGCACAAGATATACTGGCTTGTCAGAATGGAAATAAGCCAAATCTCAAAGAGAAAAACCTCGACCATGCCCTGAGAGTTAGAAAAAAGTTGTACCACCAACACCTTACACTTCTAAACTTCAGAATTTTCAAATTGGTTCAGGCCATATTTTTATATTTACTTTTCAGATTTCTCATGACCTTGGGAATTGCCCCCTCTGTGTATAACTTTAGCACATTCAAAGCAACAAGAATCTCTCTCAGGGCCCTGTACAATTTTTTGGAAAACTTTACCATATTTTTTTTTTATGGAGATAGGTTTTCTATGAATAAGTGTATTATTTATGATGTTCTAGACCTAGGTGTCTCTGTTTCCCAGAAAGCAGTATTCAAAGTTTCTAGTCCAAATTGAACTTCAGGGTATTATTAAAACAAATCCTTGAGTCATGCAAATTCCTCTGTGTATTAATCTTTATTGATTTAAGGGCATCATTTCACTGGATCTGGTACAAGTGACTCAGTCCAAAGTAACTATTAAGTTTAATGCTTGGAGATAAAAAAAAAAAAATCAGAATGAAAGAACCATAACCTCTCAGTGGCACTTAAACAACAATTCCAACACCAGGGATTCCAAAGAGAGCCTCAGGTAGAAAAGGCTTGGTGGAGGTTAATGCCTGCCCACCCCAGAGGATGCAACAGGGACGGCCAAAGGCAAAGGGCACTGGCTAGCAAGAAAACCCAACCAGCTTTACTGCCAGGATGGGTTGGATTACATAGAGGTTGTGAACAACTAGAAGCATTTGCCTTCTGTAATTGAGCATCATTTGAAAGAGTCTTGGAAGGCTGAGAAACAATTTAATTTCCTCTGCACCAGGAGGCTTGCCACTGAGTTTTCATTTCCACTTCATTTTTCTTCCCCACAAATGGCTTTCTGCTCTATTCTTCCTTTCTCTTCACCACCCTTAGAACCAATTTCTTTGCTCCTGTGATCACTGAACCCCCAGCAGTACGCCTACATGTTGTGCTTGTCTTAATGGCCATGGTGTGTTTGCTCCAGGCATCAGATTCTCACACTCTGGGGAGGGTTTGTGTTCAGAATGCTTGAACTTCATGGAGAACATCATGTGCGCTGACAAACTCAGTGTGGATAATAGAGAATGGCTTTTTGTTAAGGCTTAGTGGATAAGAGCTCACAGAGCACTATTGTGGAGACAGAAAACCTCACTACTCCTGACATCATTGATAGGTCTCTCCTTCAACCGGTAAATGTCCCTGTCATCTTCCAAGTCAGTGGGTAGAAGACCTCTGGTACTCTTGTCTTCTTATTCCTCTCTCCCTTTCTCTAACTTCAAATCAGGAATCTGGGAATTGACATATTCCAGTTGGCACCCAAAGCTTACTCTCCTAAAAAAAAACCCTCCTTTTCTCTTCCGGGAAAGGTGGAATTTCTCAGGGAGGTATCTAGTGCATAGAATAGTTGCGCTCTCAGACACCAACCAAGAGATGTTTTTAGAATGATGTGAGTTCAAGACTGGGTCCAGAGCTATGTGATGAGAGCCTACATATTAGGACCAACTAGATTTTAAATCTTGTTGGTTTCGATTCTGGAGGACGACAGTTTATAAAATGCTAGGCTACAACCCTTATTGCTTGTGAAACCAGGTATGATGGGTGAAAGGGAAGGGTATGTGAGTTCTTAGGAGATCTGGTTACCATAGCCCCCACTAACCTTGATTCAAAGAAAAAAATGAAGCCCACAACACTAGTCCTTCCAAAATAAACAATTAATTATGCCCCCTTTTCTTAAGATTTTACCACAATTAGTAATATGCTGTTGTCCCCTTGGAAGACTTAGCAACCCTCCTTTAGAGGGAAATAACTCTGCTCTCAGTAGGTTACTGGGACCTGAGAGCTACTTAATCATTGTTTCCTTTACTCCTTGCTGCCTGTGGGGTGAAGAAGCTGTAGTAAACAGTATGCGATAAAATATTAATTTATTTTCTAAATCCTACAAAACACCAAGCCAGGCTGTCACCTCTGTAGGATAAAAGCAGCTTGTCTTACAGCATGCTACGTATCTTGGAGAACCCAGTGTCTGTCTCCTGCTAGGATATGATTTACATGGTCCCCATCTGCTAGGAAACTAATTATAATGGGACTCAAAATGAAAACATTTCCGGAATTCTTTAAACACCCAGAACTTTGCTACACTTTGTCCTCTTGTATTACTTTCCACATAATTCCTCCCAGCTCAGTGAGCAGCTTGGTGTTTTGCCTTTTTTTTTTTTTTGAATAAATGAAAGCAAAGGTGATTGCCCTGAAAACACACTAATCACAGTGCTTCTAATTCTGTTATTTTTCAGTGTTTTGTTGAGCACTACTGGTAGCTGCTACTCAACAATTAAAAGATATTCTTTGACACTGTCTCAATATCAGATTTTTAAAATGTTTTGATTGTGTGCAGTAGAATGGAAAGAGAAAAGAGAAGAATTTTTTTGTTTGCTGATTCTCACGTCTTTCTGCAAGAAAACATTATCTCTGTGGTGGGTTTTTCCAGTGTTCTCAGGAGAAAATATACAAAATTTAGCAAGGGACACCACAGAAGATACTTTTCAGTAAGTGGTCAGTGCCTTTTTTTTTTTTTTTTTTTAAGGAAGGTAAGCATTACCTAGGATTCAAAGCTACTGCAGAAAAAATGTAGGTTTAAGATCTGGACCTTGAATTCAGCTCTGTCTAGAGCCCTGAAGCGCAAACATTGATATTACACTGTAATGACTCAAATGTCAGATTTAGAAAACAAAAACCTCCTTAGTTAACTTAGTTAGGCAAAAACACCTGTGAACCGTAGCGCCCTCTGTTATAGTTACTTTCGTTGAAGGGGATGGTGCAGAGTAACTCTATCAAAACGTACTGGCTTGGGGAAGGGAGTGAGTTTGAGGGTCTGTACACTGAGACTGGAGAGAGTGAGGATGAGGTGATCGAGGATGGAAGAAGCCCTTGAAGGCCAGGCAAGGGACTGTGTTTGTTTTGTTTTGTTTTGTTGGCCGCACAGCATGTGGGATCTTAGTTCCCCTGCAGCAGAACCGCGAAGTCCTAACCACTGGGCCACCAGGGAAGTCCCAGGGGGCTGTATTTATCACGCAGGCATCCTGGGGCCATCCTGGTCCCCCAAGCAGAGGAATCATGTAATGAAAGCAGAGTTCCCAAGTGATGTGGTCACATCAGTGCCCCCCCCCCCCCGCCAACTCATGATTACAGGTAAAAGAGAGACCATAAGCTCTTCCCTAAAGAATACCAATCAACTGCTTCCTGTTTCCTCCCCAGTCAAGCCTCAACCCCCTCATTAACTCGTGTAGTAGAGACTGAAGATAGGAAGGTTGCTGAACACTTTACTCCCAGTTAGCTATGATGACATCAGAGAAGATTACGCGTGGAGATAGAAAAATTGGAGGAGAATGACGATGAGAGAGAGATGGTGATGATCCGTTTTCAAAAGGTAGACCTGTCTGAGAAGGGAAAGGCCAGCTAAAATTGTTGGTTGATTTGGGGTATAATGTTTATAATTGTTTATAATGTTTATAATTGATTAGGGGTATAATGTCAGTGATGGATGATAATGAAATAAAAACCAAAGATGTAGCTGTTGGAGTTCTCCACAGAGAAATGGGCAGTTGGGCGTACGTGAGCAGATGGGGTTTTGAAGAGTTCAGGAGACAGAGACACAAGAGGTGGAGGCTGAGATACGAAGTGAGGGTTACCCGTGGTTTACTAAACCATGGAGGAGCGCGAAAAGCGTCGGATTACACAATGAGGAGAAACGGCAGACCTTGTAAATACGTATTATTACTGTTTTCTCTGGTATAGGATTGGGGGCAGGTGAAAAGTCATTTTTGAGTGTTTTAGGGAATGACTTCCTCTAAAGGCTGCTGGGAGGCCACACCGATCCGAAGTGCCTTCTGCTGCTAGGAGAGAGAGGGAAGAGCTCATAAGAAAAACTCTCAGTTTAGGAAGAAAGTGGGCTGGACCTGTGCTGTCTTGCTGGTGGCATAAGCAAGCTGTGCGGCAGCCACGTGCTTCCTTAGTGACCATTAGCTTCACGCTTCTCCCAGAGTTGCCCCTGGATGAGAGCCTCTCTGTGGAACCCACTAGTGAACCTTCCAGCGCTGCCCAGCTCATCTTAGTTTCTAAGAGAACTTCTTCTAAGCCACTGGTGTTTCATTGGAGAATGGTTTGGGTCAAGAAAAGATATTTCAATCAAGGGGAAATGCAATCAAAGGATTTATGTGCTTAGAAAGCCTTTGGAAAGCCTAGGAGAGCCAAGGGCAGAGAAAGCCACTAGTGATATAAGGAAACCAGCAAGTTTGGTGATTTCAGGAAAACACAAGTCCCCTGAAGCAGATGGCTCTCAGAAGCCCCTGCAAACCTCACATGTGCTGTCAGCTGAACCCTTTGGGTTTGCTCGCTGCTGTCAGAGGAGCAGCGAGGAAGAGGCTTCTGCTCCCTCCTCTTCCTTCCAAGTTTGAAACAAGTACTTCTCACTGGCAGAACGGAAATGTGAACTCCCTGCTGGAGAGAGCTGTGAAATGTAGTTTTCAGGCTTCCAGCCCCTGCCATGTAGGGGAGAACTGAGGATGGTGGAGAGAGAGTTGCCTCCTATCAGCGCACATTCTGCACGGGGATAAAGTCGATGAAAGTCTGCAGTGGCAACATATAGACCTTCTCTGAGTCCCTGTCTCTACTTCTTGAGACAAAGATCCACTGCCTTTCCCTTGGTTCAGGTTTCAGAACAAACAAAACAAAGCACGACACCCTTACATTCCTTGCCGGGATGTGTGGTAGGGTTTAATGCGTGAGTTCGTTCCTTCATAATCCCTAAAGCTGGCTCTCTCGTACTCAAGTCTGCAACAATCTAAACTCCAACCCTCCCTGCTGGTCCCCCCCCCCCAGCAAGTATCCAAAATCAGGGTCTGTGAGACTTCCTATAGAGAAAATGAGGAAACCAACAAGTGTACAGATTGGAGCTCAGGGAAAACTAGGTAACTCATAGTTCCTCAAAGTGGGTAGATTGAATTCTAATCATGGCCTTTGGTCTTAAAACACCTGCTGAGTGCATCGCCAGTCACACTTCAGAGACTCAGACTTCCAGACTTGATACATCTTTTGCTGCTTTTCAGCGTCAGTATTGGGGAAAATTGTATTTGTAGCAACAGGTGAAAGAGCAAATGAATGGGATGCGGAAAAGAGAAAGAAGGGAGAATGAAGATTACTATAGGCTGGAAATATGAGGTCACTGCCAAGGACCACAGCCTGATCTGAGTAGGAATGAAAGACATTTTAGTACATGGAAGATTATCAGTGACTGACCTCTACTTCACATTAGTGTAAAGCCACGTGCCTGAGCCACTGGTGGCAAGCACCAGCTGGTCATGGGGAAAAGGGGAATGTGTATAGATTTTACAATTTCCCCCCTCATTTAGTGAAAATTGCTTTTGCCACTCAATTGTCTATAAATCCCTTGAAAGTGGGGACCAGACCTCAATTCTTACTGTTCTTTTCTTGTTTATCTAGTACAGTGTCTGGTTGTTAGTAGGCATTGTACACGTAACTGTAGAATGGATGAACTGAATGAATGAGGAGTTGGCAAACTACACCGTTCTGGGGTAGCCTGTTGTGTTTGTGTGTGTCTCTCTCGGGTGTGTGTGTATGTGTGTGTATGATTCTGCAGTAGGTATAATTTTTATGCTGGATACATTAGCAACATTATGTTTATACGATTTGGCATTTGTTTGTGGTATGGGCATAAGTTCTGGCCAGTCAGTTCTTCAGCATAATTTTCATTTAAGTGAGAAGATGTCATCCTACCCCGGGCTTAGGTAGGAGGATGGAGTAGGCATCTAATCCTAGGAATCTACCCATAGGAGTCTTTTAGAATATTTCTGTCATGGAAAGACACGACGATTAACTTTTGATGGTATTCTTTCTAACTGTGTGAGTCACCAAGTGAAAGCTGAGCTCTTGCAGTGTGGTTTTGGAATTCAAATGTTATCCATTGGAATTGACGTTAATTACTTTTGTGCTGCTCGGCATATGCTGGAACATGATTTCTACAATTCCACCGGAGTCGCTTAGGCAATTACCTCTCCTGCCATCACCGCCATCATCATCATCCTAATTACTGTGATTAGGTCCCTCCTGCTCTCTGCTCACTTCAGCCGGGCTCTGCACACCATTGCCCTCTTCTCTCCCCCGTCTCCCCCGCAGGAAGTCCCATTCTCCCGCGTGTGGTGCGGTAACCGGCAGCCCCTGCACTGTGCCTTCTCCCTGGAACGCTACACGCCCACCACCACCCAGCTGTCCTGCAAAATCTGCATTCGGCAGCTCAAAGGCCATGAACAGATCCTCCAAGTGCAGACGTCAATCCTTGAGGTGAGTCCTTGGTCTACAGGTCATCCGACCCCGTTTCTAAAGGACATTAAGGATTGTACACCTGTCTCGGTTGGGCTATACATATAGCGTGAAAGAGCTTCGAAAGGCACTCACTCTTTCAATCCTCATTACTGATAAGGGAAAGTTAACTTTTTCTCAGGCTGAGGATGGAACTGAGCTGCCCACTGGGGCGGGGAAACGCAACCCATCAGAGCATAGGCTCTGTGGAGGGACCTTTGGGGAAGGCATTTGTCCAGGGCTTTCTACACACAAAACTACAATCAATCTATCAGCTCATGGCAGACATGGAATATCAGCTGAGATTTATTATTGAACTGAGACACATACCCTAAGAAGACACGAGGTCACCAGTGGGATGCTTTTCTGCCAGTTCTGACTAGTTGTTCAGAAGTCAGTTGCCCAATCTGTGTTATTTCATTTTCAAGGCCTTGGTTCCTGACTGTCTTACAATTTCTCTTACCCTCCAGGATCAGGGTTTCTACACATCCTCATTTCCATTAAGCCTAGATTTCATCAATACAATAATATAAGGCAGAGTAGATAATAATCTCATTCTACACAGTAAGGACACAGCAGTGCAAAAGGACAGGACTTCCTCCAAGGTCATATAACTGAAGGGCAGGGTTAGAATGGGAGTCAGAGGAGAATTCACTTGGGAACTTTTGCAAAAAGATACCTGAAATGCCATGGCTTTGATTGGCCCTAAACCACTGAATGACTCCATGGCTCTGGACTTGAGTTTATCAAGTAGACAATGACATTCCCTCCTGAATGGTTATTTGAGGGTAGAGGGAGAGAGTAGCTGAGGGGGAGAATCAGGGGAGCTGGTAACGCACTGTTTAGCAATTCCAAGGTAATCCCTGGCTAGTTTAGAAAAACACACATACTGGATCGTTCACCTTAGAACGTGTATGTGTATATATACATATATATACATACACACACATATTCACGTATACATATATAAATAATATATAAGCTCAGCAGAAGGTTTAATGCATTTTGTATCCGTACAACTCAATTTCAGGTGCGGTTTTTTCCTCAAAACTTGTAGCCTTGGGCTTCCCTGGTGGCGCAGTGGTTGAGAGTCCGCCTGCCCATGCAGGGGACACGGGTTCGTGCCCCGGTCTGGGAAGATCCCACATGCCGCGGAGCGGCTGGGCCCGTGAGCCATGGCCGCTGAGCCTGCGCGTCCGGAGCCTGTGCTCCGCAACGGGAGAGGCCACAACAGTGAGAGGCCCACGTACCGCAAAACAAACAAACAAACAAAAACTTGTAGCCTACAAGCATTATCACTTCCCTCCTTTCTCATTGCAGTTCACTGTTTATGCAAAATGAGTGTGGCTAATTCCCCAAATAGTTTTCTCTAAAGTGCGGATGGCTTTCCAAAGAAGCGTATCTCAAAACTGATAGCTGTCTTAACTGACATGTTTCTACCATATTTGCGTTTGTTATTGCCAGTTAGCATTATGTGCTAACATAGTTCTGACAGGGAAGGTAGATCCAGAAACCTCAGGCAAGGTATTTTTAGAGTCTCTTTCTTGAACAGTCATGGCATATTTAAGACAATTTATTTCAAAGTAAAATACAAATTGTATGGGAGTTTTAAAATAAAAACAAAAAAGAAAATCTGAGAAGAGCTGCACTTCAGAAGGAAGAGTGAAAAGGCAGGACATAAAGAGTGAAAAGGCAGGACATAAAGATGCCTCTGATGAAAATTGCCCTAAATACCTGTCAACAGGTCGACAAAAGAATAATAATAAATAAATAAGGTTTTTACTATCTAAGGTACCCAGATATTGAGGATCAACTTCAGCTATTACAGGATATTTGTGTGAAAGGAATGTGATAAGGTTGACACATCCTGGCACCTTTGCTCCTTGCTTAATAAAGTGCATGGAAAGAAAATGAGCTAATAGGGGCTGCCCTGGTGGCGCAGTGGTTAAGAATATGCCTGCCAATGCAGGGGACACAGGTTCGAGCCCTGGTCTGGGAAGATCCCACATGCTGCGGAGCAACTAAGCCCATGCACCACAACTACTGAGCCTGTGCTCTAGAGCCCACGAGCCACAACTACTGAAGCCTGCACACCTAGAGCCCATGCTCCGCAACAAGAGAAGCCACCGCGATGAGAAGTCCGTGCACCGCAACGAAGAGTAGCCCCTGCTCACCACAACTAGAGAAAGCCCGCGCGCAGCAACGAAGACCCAACACAGCCAAAAATGAATTAATTTAAAAAAATAGAAAATGAGCTAATAAACATAATCTTCTTTACTCTCCAGTTCCTTTTCTAATGCTTAACAAAGTTTACGATCACTTTGGAAAGCCTTAAAGAACATGACATCACAGTACCTCTTGGTAAATGGAGGCAGAGTTAGCAGAATATTTAGACATTCAGTGGTGGACTACAGCAATCTAAGTTGTAGGCTACTGCATTTTAGAAGCTTTATTAACTTGTTTGATCCTGTAAGGATCATTTAATTGCTTTAAGTGTCCCTGCTGAAATTTGGCCCAGTGCATCCCCATTTCTTTGTACCAAACTCTATTTCTTAGGCAAATTTCGTTGGCCATCATTTTCTACATCAGAGGAAAATTAATAACTTTTGAAAGCCACTATGTTTCAGGCACCACTTCATGTGCTTTCACATATAACCATCACAGCTCTGTGGATTAGTATTATATCATCACAGTTTTACATGATGTAACAGTCTCAAGGAAGTCAACCTTCTTATCCAAGATCATAGAGCTAATAAGATGGGTAGCCAGAGTTCCCAGCTGAGATACTAAACTTTAAGACCAAAGTCTGGATTTCTATTCAATACCACTCCAGGAACCCAACCGAGGAGGTTTAATTTATTCGTCCTAACCATGGGCCTTGTCCATAACATAAGCCCTCTCTTTGGGGCCTTAGGCACTAGTGACAAACATCACAGCATCAGCAATTTTGCCTTTGAGTCTAAAAGTAGATGAAAATTGGGGAGCTCTTTCCTCAAGATTGCAGAAGGATGAGATGTACCTGTTTGTGTGTTGGGCTAGAATAAGTGTTCATTCTATACATCTTCACAAATAGAATTGATTCCCTACATGTAGATCTGCCTGCAAAAGGATGTCTTGATTGAACGATCACTCAAGGCCCTTCCAACCCTGGGATTGTTTCATTCCTGGGAAAAGCATATATCTGGTGATAAAAACCATCTTCTTCTCCCTAAAACTGACTTGGTTTTTATGGTAGACGTTTCGAGAAAATTGAAGATACATAAAGTTCTGAGAAATTGGGAATAGCTGGAGAGAAGAGGCAGGATATATTCAAGACATGGGTCTATATCAATTACTGAGTCAAGAATAATAGATCAGTTATTAAAGGTCATCATACTTCATGGCCACTACGCTGAAAGATTCTGCTTTAGGTGGTTTTAATAAGTTAATAATAAGGTGTCATTGATTAATAATAATAAAGAACTAAAATTTTTGAAACGTTCAATAGATATCTTTGAAATATGTAGTTTAATATCTCACCCACCAAAGAAAAAAGAATCCTCACATATCTGGGCTCAGAGCTCCCCCTTCCTACCTTACTTTAAAATGGATTGCCTTAGTCTCACTATATTTCGAGATTTTAGCAATGGAACCATGAGAGGTAAAATATGTATGTGTCTGTGTGTGTGTGTGTGTGTGTGTGTGTGTGTGTGTGTGTGTGTGTATATGAAATACAAAACATTGATTTTAAATTAATGTAGTGAGCACCCTCAGTGAAGGCATTTGGTTCTTTACGTTCAGCTCCACATCCATCATATTCCTTCATGCCTCTTATCTAAATGGTTTTCCAAATAATCATTCATATCCTTCTCAAATTTAAAAATTATTTCAGTGATCAAAGTAATATATCTTTTCTGTTCTTTAGAGTAGCCATTATTGCGTCAATCTTTGGAAGCAGGTTGGTTCTCCTTAAATTTAACCCAACTACATTACCTAATGATGATAGCCAATTGATACTCTATAAAGCGACAGTATTGTGGACTAAAGCTAAGTAAGTTTGCTAATATTGAGCAGAAGGGAAGAATCCCCAAGTCATTTACTTCCTTCATCCTTATGAATGTAATAATATTAAAGAATCTATCTTTTGGTAGAAACAACTTAAAATGGGAATCTTGCATGTTAAAATTTTCCCTTCAAGAAATTCTCTTATCTTTCTTCTAAAAGTGGTAGAAGTTGGGGGATGATGTGTCTGTTACAAAGTAGACAGAATACTTGGAATTCCTCACTGATTTACAGCTCCCACGTTAACCAGGTAGCAGCACCTTATCTCCTGTGTTCAGAGCATGAAAATCTCCTGTTCCTCTGCATATTTAATTTAAACAGTCAGAAGATGTGATGCATCCACTGGAGTCTTATTACTCGGCCCAGATGTCTTTTAGAATGTATCATAAACGTTATGTAAAGTGTCATCCTTACACATGGGAAATATTTAAATTTGGAAACTTTGTGAGGGACATGGGGGCCCATTTATTAAAGTGTAGTAAGTAGAAGAAATACATATTTTTACAAGTCAGTCTCATGTAATACTTTATTCACCTTTAAATCATACCACTCTGTCCATTTTTTTCTGAAGACTTTGTGTATCAGGGTGCTCTTTCTTCTGCCAACAGGGAAGACAGAGCTTGGTCGAATTGGTCAAATCATAGATGCCATGAGGGCATCTGTCTCTGTCTACTGCCATCTTTTCACATGGATACACTGTGTTTTCAGTTTCATTGGCAAGCCACCTTTTCACGTTAACACACTTTAGTGCCATTTTACAATGACAATTACCATGTTATCCTGTACAGAATTCCTTTTATTCTCTCTCTCAATGTTTTTTTACTATTCTTTTTAAGGACATTACCCTGCCTTAAGTCAGGAAAATTTTTAAAGAAATGATTCTTACTTGATTTGTATTTTTAAAGGTTAGAAGAAATTTTACATACCATGATGAAAAGTGACATGTCTTGTAACCTATCTTATGCAGTAATAAGCCTGAGGTGGTTTATTTTATGAACATCTTATATATCAGAAAAGCACTGGGCTCATTGGTTCAAGATGGCGGAGTAGACGGACAGGCGCTCACTCCCTCTTGCTAGAGCACTGGATTCACAACTAACTGCTGAACAATCATCAACAGGAAGACACTGGAACTCACCAAAAAAGATACCTCACATCCAAAGACAAAGGAGAAGCTGCAATGAGATGGTAGGAAGGGCGTAATCACAATAAAATCAAATCCCATAACCACTGGGTGGGTGACTCACAAACTGGAGAACAATTATACCACAGAAGTCCACCCACTGGAGTGAAGGTTCCGAGCCCCATGTCAGGCTTCCCAACCTGGGGGTCTGGTAACAGAAGGAGGAATTCCTAGAGAATCAGACTTGGAAGGCTAGAGAGATTTGATTGTAGGACTTCGACAGGACTGGGGGAAACAGAGACTCCAATCTTGGAGGACACACACAAAGTAGTATGTGCATCATGACACAGGGGAAGGAGCAGTGACCCCATAGGACACTGAACCAGACCTACCTGCTAGTGTTGGAGGGCCTCCTGCAGAGACGGGGGTGGGGGGTGGCTGTGTCTCACCATGAGGACAAGGACACTGGCAGGAGAAATTCTGGGAAGTACTCCTTGGCATGAGCCCTCCCAGATCCTGCTATTAGCCCCACCAAAGAGCCTGTAGCCTCCAGTGGGTTGCCTCAGGCCAAACAACCAACAGGGAGGGAACCCAGCCCCACTCAACAGCAGACAAATGGATTAAACTTTTACTGAGCTCTGGCCACCAGAACAACACCCAGGTCTACCCACCACCAGTCCCTCCCATCAGGAAGCTTGCACAAGTCTCTTAGATAGCCTCATCCACCAGAGGGCAGACAGCAGAAGCAAGAAGAACTACAATCCTGCAGCCTGTGGAAGGAAAACCACATTCACAGAAAGACAAAATGAAAAGACGGAGGACTATATACCAGATGAAGGAACAAGGTAAAACAATTAAATGAAGTGGAGATAGGCCACCTTCCAGAAAAAGAATTCAGAATAATGATAGTGAAGATGATACAGGACCTAGGAAAAAGAATGGAGGTAAAGATCGAGAAGATGCAAGAAATGTTTAACAAATATCTAGAAGAATTAAAGAACAAACAGAGATGAACAATACAATAACTGAAATGAAAAATACACTAGAAGGAATCAATAGCAGAATAACTGAGGTAGAAGAACGAATAAGTGACCTGGAAGACAGAATGGTGGAATTCACTGCACAGAACAAAATAAAGAAAAAAGAATGAAAAGAAATGAAGACAGCCTAAGAGACCTCTGAGAACATTAAACATGCCAACATTCGCATTATAGGGGTCACAGAATGAGGAGAGACAGAGGAAGGACCCGAGAAAATATTTGAAGAGATTATAGTCAAAAACTTCCCTAACATGGGAAAGGAAACAGCCACCCAAGTCCAGGAAGCGCAGAGAGTCCCAGGCAGGATAAACACAAGGACAAACACGCTGAGACACATAGTAATCAAATTGACAAAAATTAAAGACAAAGAAAAATTGAAACAAGGGGAAAATGACAACATACAAGGGAATTCCCATAAAGTTAACAGCTGATTTCTCAGCAGAAATTCTACAAGCCAGAAGGAAGTGGCACGATATATTTAAAGTGATGAAAGGGAAGAAACTACAAGCAAGATTACTCTACCCAGAAAGGATCTCATTCAGATCTGATAGAGAAATCAAAAGCTTTACAGACAAGCAAAACCTAAGAGAATTCAGCACCACCAAACCAGCTCTACAACAAATGCTAAAGGAACGTCTCTAAGTGGGAAACACAAGAGAAGAAAAGCACCTACAAAAACAAACGCAAAACAATTCAGAATACGGTAATAGGAACATACATATCGATAATTACCTTAAATGTAAATGGATTAAATGCTCCATCCAAAGGACACAGGCTCACTGAATGGATACAAAAACAAGACCCATATATATGCTGTCTACAAGAGACCCACTTCAGACCTAGGGACACATACAGACTGAAAGTGAGGGGATGGAAAAAAGATATTCCATGCAAATGGAAATCAAAAGAAAGCTGGAGTGGCAATACTCAGATAAAATAGACTTTAAAACATAGAATGTTACAAGAGACAAGAAGGACGCTACCTAATGATCAAGAGATCAATCCAAGAAGAAGATATAACAATTATAAATATATATGCATACAACATAGGAGCACATCAATACATAAGGCAACTGCTAACAGCTATAAAAGAGGAAATCGAGAGTAACACAATAATAGTGAGGGACATTAAGACCTCACTTATACCAATGGACAGATCATCGAGACAGAAAATTCATAAGGAACCACAAGCTTTAAATGACACAATAAACCAAGATAGATTTAATTGATAGGACATTTATAGGACGTTCCATCCAAAAACATTTATAGGACATTCCATCCAAAAACAGCAGATTACATTTCTTCTTAAGTGCACACAGAACATTCTCCAGGGTAGATCATACTGTGGGTCACAAAGCAAGCCTCAGTAAATTTAAGAAAACTGAAATCATATCAAGCATCTTTTCTGACCACAACACTATGAGATTAGAAATCAATTACAGGGTAAAACTATAAAAAACACAAACACATGGAGGCTAAACAATACATTACTAAATAACCAAGAGCTAACTGAAGAAATCATAGAGGAAATAAAAATATACCTACAGACAAATGACAATGAAAACACATTTTTGTTGGAATGCAGCAAAAACAGTTCTAACAGGGAACTTTATAGCACTACAATCCTACCTCAAGAAACAAGAAAAATCTCAAACAATCTAACCTTAGACCTAAAGGAACTAGAGAAAGAAGAACAAACAAAACCCAAAGTTAGTAGAAGGAAAGAAATCATAAAGATCAGAGCAGAAATAAATGAAATAGAAACAAAGAAAGCAATAGCAAAGGTCAATAAAACTAGAGACTGGTTCTTTGAGAAGATAAACAAAACTGGCAAACTATTAGCCAGACTCATCAAGAAAAAGAGGGAGAGGACTCAAATCAATAAAATTCGAAATGAAAAAGGAGAAGTTGCAACAGACCCCACAGAAACACAAACCATCCTAAGAGACTACTACAAGCAACTCTATGCCAATATAATGGACAACCTGGAAGAAATGGACAAATTCTTAGAAAGGTATAACCTTCCAAGACTGAAACAGGAAGAAAGAGAAAATATAAACAGACCAATCACAAGCACTGAAATTGAACTGTGCTTAAAAATCTTCCAACGAACAAAAGTCCAGGACCAGATGGCTTCACAGGTGAATTCTATCAAACATTTAGAGAAGAGCTAACACCCATCCTTCTCAAACTCTTCCAAAAAATTGCATAGGAAGGAACACTCCCAAACTCAATGATGCCACCATAACCCAGATACCAAAGCCAGACAGAGATACTACAATAAAAGAAAATTACAGGCCAATATCACTGATGTGTATAGATTCAAAAACCCTCAACAAAATACTAGCAAACAGAATCCAATCACACATTAAAAGGATCATACATCACGATCAAGTGGGATTTACCCCAGGGATGCAAAGATTCTTCAATATACGCAAATCAATTAATGTGATACACCATATTAACAAACTGAAGAATAAAAACCATATGATCATCTCAATAGATGCAGAAAAAGCTTTTGACAAAATTCAACACCCATTTTTGATAAAAAACGCTCCAGAAAGTGGGCATAGAGAGAACCTAGCTCAACATAATAGAGGCCATATACAACAAAGCCACAGCAAACATCATTCTCAATGGTGAAAAACTGAAAGCATTTCCTCTAATATCAGGAAAAAGACAAGGATGTCCACTCTCACCACTGTTATTCAACGTGGCTTTTGAGGTCTTAGCCATGGCAATCAGAGAAGAGAAAGAAATAAAAGGAATCCAAATCAGAAAAGAAGAAGTAAAACTGTCACTGTTTGCAGATGACATGATACTATACATAGAGAATCCTAAAAATGCTACCAGAAAACTACTAGAGCTAATCAATGAATTTGGTAAAGTTGCAGGATATAAAATTAATGCATAGTTATCTCTTGCATTTCTATACACTAACAACAAAAGATCAGAAAGAGAAATTAAGGAAACAATCCCATTCACCATTGCAACAAAAAAATAAAATACCTAGGAATAAACCTACCTAAGGAGGTAAAAGACTGTACTCAGAAAACTATAAGACACTGATGAAAGAAATCAAACATGACACAAACAGATGGAGAGATATACCATGTTCTTGGATTGGAAGAATCAATATTGTGAAATGACTATACTCCCAAAAGCAATCTACAGATTTAATTCAATCCCTATCAAATTACCAGTGGCATTTTTTACAGAACTAGAACAAAAAATCTTAAAATTTGTATGGAGACACAAAAGACCCCGAAGAGCCAAAGCAGTCTTCAGGGAAATAAATGGAGCTGGAGGAATCAGACTCCCTGACTTCAGATTATACTACAAAGCTACAGTAATCAAGACAATATGGTACTGGCACAAAAACAGAAAAATAGATCAATGGAACAGGATAGAAAGCCCAGAGATAAACCCACGCACCTGTGGTCAACTAATCTATGACAAAGGAGGCAAGGATATACAATGGAGAAAAGACAGTCTCTTCAGTAAGTGGTGCTGGGAAAACTGGATAGCTATATGTAAAAGAAAGAAATTAGAACACTCTCTAACACCATACACAAAAATAAAGTCAAAATGGATTGAAGACCTATATGTAAGACCAGACACTATAAAACTCTTAAGAGGAAAACATAGGAAGAACACTCTTTGACATAAATCACAGCAAGATCTTTTTGGACCCACCTCCTAGAGTAATGGAAATAAAAACAAAAATAACCAAATGGGACCTAATGAAACTTAAAAGCTTTTGCACAGCCAAGGAAACTATAAACAAAACGAAAAGACAACCCTCAGAATGGGAGAAAATATTTGCAAATGAATCAAAGGATTAATCCCCAAAATATATAAACAGCTCATGCAGCTCAATATTAAAAAAAAAACAACCCAGTCCAAAAATGGGCAGAAGACCTAAATAGACATTTCTCCAAAGAAGACATAGAGATGGACAAGAAACACATGAAAAGCTGCTGAACATCACTAATTACTAGAGAAATGCAAATCAAAACTACAATGAGGTATCACCTCACACCAGTTAGAATGGGCATCATCAGAAAATCTACAAACAACAAATGCTAGAGAGGGTGTGGAGAAAAGGGAACCCTCTTGCACTGTTGGTGGGAATGTAAATTGATACAGCCACTATGGAGAACAGTATGGAGGTTCCTTAAAAAACTTAAAAGAGAATTACCATATGACCCAGCAATCCCACTACTGGGCATATACTCAGTGAAAACCATAGTTCAAAAAGACACATGCACCCCAGCGTTCATTGCAGCACTATTTACAATAGTCAGGTCATGGAAGCAACCTAAATGCCCATCAACAGACGAATGGATAAAGATGTAGTACAAATATACAATGGAATATTATGCAGCCATAAAAAGGAACAAAATTGAGTTATTTGTAGTGAGGTGGATGGACCTAGAGACTGTCATACAGAGTGAAGTAAGTCAGAAAGAGAAAAACAAATACTGTATGCTAACACATATATGTGGAATCCAAAAAAAATGGTACAGATGAACTGGCTTGCAAGGTATAAACAGAGACACAGATGTAGAGAACGTATGGACACCAAGGGTGTAAAGTGGGGGGATGAATTGGGAGACTGGTGTTGACATATATACACTAATATGTATAAAATAGATAATAAGAACTTGCTGTATAAAATAATATATAAAATAAAGGCAAAAAAAAAAAAAAGAAAGGAATTGACTACTCTGCCCAAAATAACTGCTTATTACAGAACAATTTCTGTTCACTCAATAGCTACCTATGCTTCAAGGTCAACTCACATGCCTCCTCCATGAAGCTCTACTGCTCTTAATTCTTGAAATACAATGCCAATATCACTCAGAGAGCGTTTTTCTGAACCACCCTGCTCTGTGGATTTTTGGTACTTGTCTTGATGCAGGGTAATGTAGTGAAGTGAGTCCTGGTAAAGGTATTAGGGTATCGGAATTCTAGTTTTAGCTCTGACACCAATTACCTGGATAACTTCTACCAAAGTTTATACCCCTGTGGAGTCTATAAAAAATGTCAAAGACTGATTAGGAAATTGAGGCTGAGGGAAGTCCTGTAGCATCCAAGGTCACTGAGCTACGAAATGTGAACTTATACTCCAAAGCAAGACATTTCTGACTCTGAAAACCACACTTTTTCTGTTAGTCCATCCTAACCTCCAAAACTGGACGAATTTTGATGAGCGTTGTTCTACAATAGTCCAGGGAATAGAACTAAAACCAGTAAGTAGAATCTGTTTAATCTGATAACATGTACTTTGAAGTTCCAAGAGTAAGATATAACGTGCAGCATTTCTCAGAAAGTATTTGACCACATGACTGCTCTTTCTTGGAACATCTGAGATACCCTGTGGGAATACTGGGTTAAGGCATTGTGTGTTTCCAAAACATCCCCCCTTATGTAACTGTGTTAAATGCTTACAGAAAGACAAAACACATTATCATTCATTAATAAGATCTTTGTATGAACTAGTTTCCTCAATTAACAGATTTTTGAAGATGTAAGACACACCAAGTCTGAAGGCTTAAAGTTCCATGAGCCTGGACCCCAGCCAAGAAGGGCTTCCATGGCTATGGTGTCCACAGAAGGAGATGTGTAAAAGGTCAGAAAAACATCAGGGGAAGCTCACAGGGGCAGTTCAGGAAGGGCATGTGTTGACTTAAAGGACCGCCCAAGTCGACAAGTTCCTAATGCAAAGGATAGTTTCTTGGCGTTTAAACAGTGCTAACTAGTCCCTTAACCCGACCTCAGATTTGTGTTTTAATTTCCCTTTGCGTTAGTTTTCTTCTCATGCATAACAAATTACCACAAATCTATCAGAAAAAAACACCACCCGCTTACTGTCCCACCTTTTTTGAGGGCAGAAGCCTAGGCATGGCCTAACTGGGTTCTCTGATGAGGATCTCACAAGGCTGAGGTCAAGGTGGTGGTGGCAGCAGGACATTCTCATCTGGAGCTCAGAGGTCTGTCCCATTTATTAGGGTTGTTGACAAATTCAGGTCCTTGTGGCTGTAGGACTGAAGTCCCCAATGTCTTGCTGACTGTTGGATAGGGCTCACTCTCAGCTCCTAGAGGACACCCTCAGTTCCTAGCTTCAGCCCCTCCCACCCCCAACCACAGGCAGTTCACAGCGTGGCTGTTTGCTTTCTTTCAGGCCAGCAGGAGAGATACCTCCAGATAGGAGCTGCATCTTCTCTCTTTTAAGAGCCACTTGATTAGGTCAGGTCCACCCGGAAAAATCTCTCTTCGTCAATGCATAGTCAACTGATTAGGGACTTGCAGAATCCCTTTTGCCTTGTATCCCATCCTAATCACAGGAGTGATTCAGCTGCCTTTCAAGCCTTAAAATTCTGTTAGTCCATATAAACTTTCAGCAGCTATTCTGATATGATGGCTGGATGTGTGATTTCACATTGGATATGATGATCTAATTGTTATGATGCATAACTAATCCTCACTGGACAGCTCTTAAGTCAGAAGAGTGGGCAGACAGCAGGCAGAAGCTCTCCAGCCTGCAGCACTCCGCCGGCTAGTCCAGGTCTCGTCGCTGACTCGCGGCTACCTCCCATTTTACAAAAGCAATTTAATTCTGAAACAAAACCAAAATATTTCCTATAGAATCACACTTGAGGCCTGGGAGAAACACACACTTGAAAATGATCAACATACAATCAGGTCCCCTTTGTAGCTTTCCCGACACGTGGCTTCCCAGCCAGCTCCTTTGATCAGCGCATTCTTCTCTGATCAGCTCTGACTCTCAGAAGGTCTCCTTACAGTGAACTGAAATCTGTCATCTGGAAGCTTCTTCCTACTGATTCTAGATTTTTTTTTTCTTTTGAGAATTAAAAAAAATCTAATTCTGCTCTCACCTGACACCTCCTTGGATGTAGGAAGCTGAAGATTGTGACTTCCCTGAGTGGAAGAGGCTTTTGAAAGCTCCAGTACACGGTTTCCTAGGCTACTAGAGACATTATTTACTGTTTTAGAAGAAAGGGGAACTTGTCAGTGTATTTTATAGACTCCATCACAACAGGCAAGCATTTTTTGCATGTGTGTTAACACAACTTCTCTTAAAAAAAATAAAAGTGTTGACCAGTAAGGCTTCTACTTAGATCTGATCCTGCTTTCCTTATTTTGTTTATAGAATGAAAGAGAGACCATCACTTTCTTTGCACAAGAGGACAGCACTTTCCCTGCACAGACTGGCCCCAAAGCCTTCAAAATTCCCTACTCCATCAGACAGCGGATTTGTGCGACATTTGACACCCCCAACGCCAAAGGCAAAGACTGGCAGATGTTAGCACAGAAAAACAGCATCAACAGGTAACTGGGGGCAACTTCAAAAAGAGGATTTTACTAAAAGAGCTTGAAAACTAAAATGGGGCGGGTGTATCTATGTGGTTTCCAGACCCTGATATCTGTATGGATTTCTCTGGCTGTATTTCATGTGAAATCTGGACAGGGAAGTGGGAAAAGAACAAAAATATGACACAGTGTGTGGCCCTTCCTGCCACCCCACTCTGCCTTTGGGGACGTTACGGAAAAGTCCTACTTGAGTCCTGGTCCCATCTCCAGGTTTGCTACTTGGGCCACCATAATGGAGGTTTAGACTTGGTCATCTTGGTGCTGGTGAGGGGATCCCAGAGTCTTGAGACAGTGATGGAGAAACAAAGAAGCAAGTTTCTCACACCTCCTCCCTCCCATCGGGTAACCTTAAGTGTTATTTAACCCCTAATAAGGATATGCTCAGCCTGAAGAAGTGGGTGCGTGAATATAAAAAAGGAAGTTTGAGATGATACCTCTCAGGTCTGAAGGCGGAGGGCATTAAACAAGCAAAAGCAAAGGTCTGCTGCTTAAACCGACACTATTCATTGCTGGGCTACTGTTGTGGTTGAGTTGAAAGGAGAATAGAGAGATTCATAGTGGGCGCTCGTACTTTGATGAGAAAAAGCAAGGGTGATGCTATTCAGAGCAGCACTGACGGGGAGGCCAGTTAGGGCTCAGCTTGAGGGATGACTGGTGGGGAAAAGGCATTGACAAATAGGATCTCCTCTCTCACTAACCCACCCCGCAAACCCCAGAATGAAAAGAGAACACGTTTTCCCAGTACCCTTTTCCTTCCCTTTCCTTTGGTACGTTTTATGTCTTTTGAGACAAAGCCTTAGTTTTCTCACTGTTTGGCTTACTCTGTCATTTCCATTTTTTTTGTTCTTTGTTTTCACAGACATCCTACCTGACTCTTTCTTCTCTGAAAGGAAGGTAGATGTCTGCCAAGAAAGGATAGAGGGCTGCTCCCTGTTTCAAAAGGGATCCGGAAGCCGAGAACGAAGGGCCCAACTAGAAAGCAGTCAGACTCAGAGAGGAAAATCAAGAGAGAAGGCATGGCTGTAAGAGAAAATGGAATTTGCAGACAGGCAGGCCCAAAAAGAACACATTCTTGAAAAAGGCAGGTAGTGAAAATGAGAGAATACAAAAATGTCTGAGGGTATAGGGGAAAAAAAATTCAGTTGAATTTTTCCCAGCAGCTTTGATAAAGGATGAGATGTGTCATGTGTAACCCATGAACACCATGACTATGTCAGGTTCGCTTTCTGATCAACCTGGGGACAAGAATGAAAAACTAAGCCAGAGGACAGAATTTGGTCTAAAGAAAGGAAAGTGAACATTGGGCAGGGGACTCAGAAGCTCTGTTCTGGTTCTACAGCTAATACCAGTCTGCCCAAACACATCACTTACCATCCCTATGTTACTTTTTCTACAGATGCAATTCATAGAATTCAAACTACATTAACTCTCTAATCCAGTCTGGCCATAAGAGTTTATGATTTTTAATTCACCACTTGCAAGAAAGTAATTGCCACAGAGTATCTACCTACTCATGGCTGCTGGCCTTCATTTGCTAAAGAAGCGTGTGCACGTTCCTGCCTTGTTCATTTTATTCTCCACTTCCAGTAAACATATGAGAACTACACAGGCTGCCTCCAAAGCCATCAGTTTCTGACCTTGCACAGTAGGGAAAACGCATTTCAAACTGGGAGACTAAGGTTAGCATCCTTTTGTGTCTGGGCTCTAATGAGCAGTAAATAGCTACACAGGAGCACGCTTGTCCCCTCCAATGTCGGGGGTCAAAAAAGGCAACCATTGGATGTGCCTGTTTGCTTTTGCTTGCTTTTGTTTCTCCCTAAGACCCCTCTCTCCAGGAAAGCCTAAACGTCCTTAGTATACAAAATTCAAACAACCTACTTTATGGAAAGTTTCTAACATGGTTCTAAGAAAATGTCCATTTTAAATAAATGTTAGTTAGTCCCTTTGAAATGTTCACAATTAACAGCAAGTTAGAATAGCATGAATGCACGGAATCTTTGTATTTAAATAAGGTTTCATCTTTAACCCTTACTTAGTTACCATATTCACCTTCAGTGAATGGCATTTCCTTCCTCTTTACTCTCTAGCTTAACTCTCCAATAGGAAACTCATTATGGAGTGAGAACTATTCAAACTAGGGGTTAGCAGGCTTCTTTCTGTTAAAGAACCAGAGACGGTAAATAGTTTAGGCCATATATGATCTATTGCAACTACTCAGCAATTATTCAACTCTGCTTCTGCGGTGTGAGAGCAGCCCCAGGAAATACCTAAACAGGCGGGGCTGTGTCCCAATAAACATTATTTACAAAAGGAAGCAATGTATTTGGCCTACAGTACATCGTCTGCTGACCCCTCATCTAAACGAGTCTGCTCTCATTTAGTAAAACTTTCATAGGACCTATTGCTGCAGTTAGAGTTACACCTGCGGCTAAGCTAAGGCACAAGATAAGGCCCCTTTCTGCAAGCTGGTGTTGTTCCGGCAGAGATGGCCACGAAGATAGTCAGAGAAGCCAAAAGAGAAAGATGATGGAAAATCACCTCGCACCATGTCAGCTAATCCCCATTCTCATTTTGCAGAAATTGTCAAGTTCATTAAACGTTTCCACTACTGTAGCAGAAATGTATCTTCTCCTACATGGGAAGAAACATACGGGACAGAGATGAAGGAGATTTTAAATTAAATTGTCACAACTTATTGTGTAATCCCAAATCACTGGGCTTGCTCTCTTAGGGCTACAAATAATATCGTACTTATTATACTACATAATCATCAGTCACTAATGTGATCATTAATGTGTGGTACAACACAGAAATCTGACGTTGTCAATATGCCGGTATTATTGGGTAAGAAAGCTGTTGGATAGCTTGAGATTTCATCAACCCTGGGATCACGAGAGAAAGATGATCACAAAGCACAGAGTCGGTCTTCTATTAGGGAATTCACCTACCGTGATCTTGTGACAGCACCTTTACCTGACTCTCCCCTTCCCTTCAATTTCCAAAAGTGAAAAGCTAGTAAAGCAACAGCCCTCAAACCATGAAGGAAGCACTTTCAAAGGGAGTGGAAGGAAACATTCACTGTTATCGTGTTGCCAGTGGAAATGTTCTCCTTTCGGTAAATGCAAATGTCACTGATGATAATTTGCCTTTTTGCCTAACAAGTTTCTACTTAGATCTGAATAGGAGAGAAGATACATGAAATAGGAAGTTAAAGGCTTAGAATGTGAGACATGTCAGTGGGTGCACTTAAGGCAGCAACGCAGGTGGCTCTGCAACTTGCTTGGCATATCGATTATGATAAATAAGCCACACAGCCTAGCAAAGAATGTCATAGTTAACAGTTGCAATTACAGTTTCTGTGGGCAAACTGACGATTACTCAGAGTCCATGCTTGCTGCATTTTAGAGCTGAGATTGCACACTTATTCTACAGATCCAGCTGCAATAACTCTCCTCTTCAATGCTCTTGGTCACAGGTGATTGGTAGGTAGGTGGGACTAATAAAGAGTTGATCATGTAGGAGTAGATGGTGGGGAGCTTTGCTGAGAACTAAACAAATTAAATAATATCAGAAACTAACTGCTTCAGCTAGAAGTAATCTTCCATATCTAAACTTCCATAGCACTTTGTATTTTTATGATACTTTTTTATTTTTTAATTACAGTTAGACATACCTAGATAGTACTGTCTAGTTCGGGGAAATTCAAGAAATTTGTCTTGAATGAATGACATGAACTTTTTCTTTGGATAGTATACTTGACCTTAAAAACTTGCCTCCTGGGGCTTCCCTGGTGGCGCAGTGGTTGGGAGTCCGCCTGCCGATGCAGGGGACACGGGTTCGTGCCCCGGCCCGGGAGGATCCCACATGCCATGGAGCGGCTGGGCCCGTGAGCCATGGCCGCTGAGCCTGCACGTCCGGAGCCTGTGCTCCGCAACGGGAGAGGCCACGACGGTGAGAGGCCCGCGTACCACAAAACAAATAAACAAACCAACAAAAAACTTGCCTCCTAATAGAACTGAATTAAGTGTCAAAGGATTTTGCAAGTTGGTCTCAAAAGAGAGCAGGTTACATGGCTGACACTGTGGAGGGTTCCTATCCTTCGGCACCTGAAATTCTACTATTGAATCTTTCTTCTTTAAGGCCTCACGATTTTCATATTCCAGAAACCCTTGTGAAAACATAGCCAGCTTGACCAAGTTGCCGTGGGAACAGATGCTGGATAAAGTGCATGAGATACAAGAGGATGAGAAGGGAAGTGACCAAAATGGAAGAAAGGATTCCAAGATGGAAAGGAGCAGATGAACCACACCTTATTAACAGTTTCTCATAATAGTACGCTTGTTTGAAACTGCGTAAGCACTGCCAGAGAAACCTAGTTATTATTGGTCAGTTGGGTAAAACAGTTCAAATGTATTTTGGATGTTAATGTTTTTGGGTGATGCTAGAGAAATCATGAGCAAATGAAATTTCTCAAACTTCATGGCTCATCAGCAGTGCTGCAGTAACTTGTTTTTCCACCAAATCTTTTAACAGGGCCTCTAATGAGAAGCAGAATCTTCTCAGTTGAGGTCAAATCCTTTCATTCCCTCTGTCCACCCTCTTAATTGGATACACAGGAACAGTGAATGGCCAGAGGGCAGTGGGAAAGGACAGAGGAAGGTTGCAAGACAGTTTATTCATCTGTCTGGGTAACTCTTGAGAATTCACTAGAAGTGGAAGTCCCGGGGCCAGCTTTCTTTTGGGGTGAAGGAAGGAGGAGGAAAAAAGTGAGAGAAAGTGATTACAAAATATATACAGAATGCCTGCTTCACAGGCAGACCGCCAAGGGTGGTCACCCAGGGACCCGTGAGACTAGATATTTTCACTCTTGTGTTTTGGGATTTGCTAGGATTACACCAAATGAAGCTGTCTGGGCTCTGCAGACTAGAGGCTAGAAAACACATCCTAACCTTTAAATAATAAAAATGGATGTGAGGCTGCCATTTCCAAAAATCAATATTCATGACTCTTCTAAGGAGAATTAATGCACAGGAAGATAGCATTCATCACACAGATCCTTGGAGGCAAAATATGATAAAGCTCAAATCAGATTTTCTGGTTCTGGCCCAATGGACTTGTGCAGAGTCTGGATTTGAAGAGCCCTCAGTGTGAAGCCAGAGGGACCCAACACAGCCAAGTGGTGGGTGTTCAGGCTTCATTCCACTTAAGTTAGGGACTCATGAAACTGCCTACTAATATGAATCTGAAGACAGCCTAGGGCCAGTTTGGCCATGAACAAACTGTATATAGTTTATAAGTGGCAGGTGTTTCTCCTAAAGGCAATAAGGGAGAGAAGCTGTTTGTATCCCTCCAAGAGAACCAAAGTCGCGCTCCCACTCTAAGCTGCAGGGGTGGTGACAAGGGGCAAGTTTGCATTGGTCTTTAAAGGACTAGGTTTCCCTCCTTTAAGCTAATGTAGTTTTCAGATAAGATGGACATGCCCAAGCCCCTTTATAGTCAAAATAATCCCCTTCACGGGTCTGTCTCAGAGAGACCTGGAAAAGCTGACAAAGTCACAATCCCCGGATGTGATGTTTTCATAATTTGAGAAAATGAAATTATGGGAAGGATTTTGCCTAATTCATTAGAGAGTCCTTTGATAAAGTGCTTAACTATTTCTTTGCGATTATTTGTGAGGTTTTATTGAAACACACTGAGTATTTTGCAAAAGGAAAGATATCAATATTTCTCCCTTTCCCCCTTCAGGATTAGCACTCTGGTCTTTTCTCTTGGAACAAATAGTGGTCATTCTCCTTTACCCTCAGGATTCTTGAAAATGTCTCAACGTGATTGAAGAGGAACATTAAAGGAGACGTATTTTTCTATGCTATATCCCAATTCAAAGAAAAGTTGAGCTTTGATTTTGCAGTTTTCATTGCCTTTCATTGCCAAATATGAGAAACTGTCAGAGCCTTACCAGGAATGAAACTGGAGAATTGAAAACGAGAGTCTACAACTGGTTTTTATTCCTGTTTGGAAACCCACAGCGGGTTCTGAAGGCTCCAGGGCTAACATATATTTTCCAAAGAAGGAAGAATCCTTGCTGGTCCCTTTCAGGAGCCAGATAATGAAATAGGCAAAAGGAAGAACTATGAGGGGAATTTTATTGCCAAATTCATTGGTCCAAAAGAATTAATGTACCACCTTTGGGGCACAGCAGAGTGGAACTCAGCCTGGTTTCAACTGCCTGTATCTTTTCCTTTTGGGTTTCCCATACCAGCTTCCTTTCACTTGAAGGCACAGGGGGGCAATAGGCAGAGGTGACGTTATGGCAAGCATCTTTTGCTTAATCTTTAGGAAATGAAACAGACTTGCTTTATCCTGAAAGCTGCTCTCTGCTGTTGAGTACCCAGTGAGGATGAAGTTTGGGGATGAAAGCTTGAGGAATGGACCAAATGCTTATGCTGTGGTCCAGTTACCGCTGTCCAGTATAAATGGCTTTTCTCTTCTATTTGCATTTAAAGAACCATAGGGAGGGTTGGTTTTGGTCACATAAGAGGCTTTCATTAAATGAGACAATTACGATGATAGCGGGGATATTAATTTTTTTTTCATTATGACTATGTTTCAGTTCCCTATTTGGTACTATACAGTAGGACTATGCACCGTCCTTGTATTGATGTCTCCCAATTTATTATAGGCAGTTTAACTTAGTTTGCACCTTCTATGCTGCCAACCTACCAGGAAGATATTTTTCAAATATGCTTTTTTTTTTTAAAAAAAAAAGTTGACTTAGATATAAATGGCAACAGCTTATAGAATAGAAACATACTTGCTGCCTGAATGTTACAGGTGCAAGTGCTCCCTTGTACTTGGAAGTGCTGGGTGACATCCTAAATTCTGCATGAAAGTATGGCATGTACCTGGGATGAGGCGTCTTCTTGTGCTAAGGATGTTAGGCTGCAGTGCAGATGTGGTCCCCTGCTAGGTTTTATTACAGAGAAAATTCATTCTCACCATTAGTTACAAAGAAGAGCTTACAGCTTTCAAATAGGCATGTCAGCCCCCTGGTAGCATGGCTCTGAGTAACTAAGATAAAAGCTTTGTTATCTGGAATTCAGAATGAAAGGGAGTCCCTTATAGGCCACACATAGTCAGACAGAACTAAGACCCTAAGCAGGCAGACTCCAGCTTTAAGCTCTTCCTGCGTGCAGGTCCCCAGGGCTCCGATAGAGTCTCAGACCTATGCCCCGTCCTGTTACTGTTATCTAATCTTTTTGTTAACTGACTGAGGATTTAGATGTTACTATTCCCTAAGACATTTGTATTTGAATACTGCTTTCAAGTACTAAAGAAAGGGTGGTATCTTTCAATTCACACTGGCCACCTAGACACCTTTCCTTTCCATAACATGAGCCCTGCACTGCAACAGTATATAAGGACTTATATGGCAGAATTTTATCATGGTCCTCAATTCTCTCTTCCTCTTTGTACCCAAAAAAGAAAACAGATGGCACAATAACTATTTCCAGAAATTCTCGAAATAACCTAATTTTCGTTATTAGTTTAATGTGGCCATTCATTTGAAGATGTATTTTGAAAACTGAGATTCTATATAAAAATTTGGTGGTTGACCCATACAGACCATTATAAGTTGGCCTCTGTCTAGCTAGTGAAATTGCTAAAGATTCATGTTCCCAATTCTGCCCTGGCTTCCGCATAAAAGAATGGAATTTTAATTGGGCTGGGGGACAGCGCAGATAAGGAAGTCTCAGAAAGAAGAAATTAATCATAGTAATAAAACAACTCCTCAGGGGCTCAGGTGAATAGAAAGCATGTAGGCTCAAGAAAACGAAATTAAACTTAATTAACTATTACTACTCAGTGAATTTACACGGATAAATCTATTCAGCGGTCTTAGCATGTGGTTTTTTAGTTCATCTGGACTTTTTCAGTGAGCGTTCCAAAGAAAAAGATGGAGTCACTGAGTCTGCAGGACTTAGGACAAATAAACTGAAGACACAGGATGATTCTAAAGTAAATTCTTTAAATTTAGAGAGTAAATAACCTTATGTACACAGTATGCAGCATCTTTATGAACCACAAAAAAATAAATCTTATCTTTCAGAATTACCTCAGTCGATCAGAATTTGAAAAGGCTATGACAAAAGATTCAGTGCATAAAGAAGTAACACTATGAAGCGTCTAAGGCAAGCATAATAAACATCTACTTCTTTAAACATTTTCCAAAGAGAAAGGAAAAAATTGTTTTGTTTTGAGCCATCCACCGGAATTTCAAGATGACTGCTTTTGCCAAATGTTCTTTATTCATTTCAAAAAACATAATAATAATCAAAGACTCAGGAAATCAACTATTGCTATGAATTCTACTTTCTAGTATTAACAATGTTCCCTGAATTGTGGATGCATTTACCTGCTGGTGTCCAAATGCACCAGCATTATTATGAAGAGAAATGGGTCACACAGATTGGGATCAAAATAATTTCAAAAGGGAGGTATGGAGAGAACCAAATGGATATAGGGTATGCCAATTTTCAAAAAAATCATAATGCATTTGCACACATGTAAGCAGTAAAATAACCCAACTGTGTTTGAGAAATAGCCTATAGCATTAGCACTTTAGTGTCTTTTGTCTATTAATTCTTCTGGTGTAGACAAGTTAAGTGTAGTTTGATAGGATGTCTGTTTATCACAAAGCTGACTGAATCATTTTTAATAAGGCTGATATGCTCCTACGTGTATTTACTAACATTAAGTGGAATTTGGGATTTGTGTGTGTTGCCGAGTGTACTTGTATAAATTCAGAGCATCAATCTGGAACATGCTTTGGGGAGCACATTTCACTTGCTACAGTATGTTCAGAGAACCATGCCAAGGGAGAGTTCTATTTCTGCCTCTTTGATCATTTAGCTTCCTGTTGGCCTGGGTGCCTAGTCTACAAATCAGGGCGTTTGCAGGACTTCTCAGAACCAAGTGGCTGGCAAGAGTCATCCTCCAGCTCTTCTCTTCTTCTTCTAGGCAGGTGCACTTAAAACACCTTCACACTGCAACTGGATTCATGAATATTTTGAATAGCATGTTGGGACAAGGATTCATCACAACCTCCAAAACATAGTCTGTATGCCTCTCCTCAAGTTTTGTTTTTGCATTTTCATGCCCAGATCTTCTTCTCATGTCCTGAAATGTCAAAGCTCCCCAAATGATACCAAGGATAAAGGTCTCAGAGTGCTTGGGGCAGGACATGTAGCTTGAGGACCCAGCAACGTTCACCCTCTAGGTGCTTATTTTCAGATGCAGCACAAAATGAAAGTTCAATCTCATCTTCTCTGAAATTGCTAGTATGTCTGGAAATCTAGTTTGGGTTATAAGACAACATGGAACGTGGTCAGCACCATGACCTAGGTGCTAAATCTGGCCCAACACCTGCTTTTCTATAGCCCCAGAGCTAGAACGGTTTCAGGAGGATAAACAAAACAAGAGTGATATATGTGGTGTGACATGTGAAAAGTGTATGACATTCAAATTTCAGTGTCTCTAAATAAAGTTTTATTGGAACACAGACATGCACATTCACTTATGTATTGTCTATGGCCATTTCACACTACCATGGCAAAGTTGAGTAGCTGCTACAGAGACCAGATGTGGCCCCTACGGTCAAAAATACTTGCTGTCTGGAACTTTAAAGAAAGAGTTTGTCAACCCCTGGTATAGAATAAAGGGTAGCTTTGGGGTTAATAGGATCACAAGGATCTAGTCACTCCAACAGACACTAGTCCATTGTGGTTCAGTAGGAAATACAAAATATAAACCTTCAATACTATGAGAAATCTGTGCTTCTTTTTGTTGTGCTTGCCAGCATTATTTTTCTTTTGAAATGACCATGGAGAGCATAAAGAATTATTTCCCCACTCCAGGAAACAATGTGTGTCCATGGTCTATTCTCATAAATTACATGGAAAGACATTATCACACAGCCCACCCAGAATCCACTCACACAGCCTCTCAGTTTTTGCCTCTTTCTCAGCTATTCCTCCCGTTTGTATTCTGCCTGCACACTGGTTGGGGCGCACCGATCTATTTACAGACCAGGAGATACAGCAACGTCCCCCCAAAACAGCTCCCTACAGCTAAAAGGAAGTGGCAGCATTCAAAACAACGTTTTGAATAAAAGGAACGAGGATCTCTTCAACTACAGAAGCAACATTTGCTTTGCCATTTCTATTAGTGGAGAAATAAATAACCGTATTTGATTCGAAGGCCAGCTATGGAGAGGGCGGCGAAGGGGAGAAGGAAGGAAAGATAAAAGGAAAAGAAACTGGAGAGAATAGTTTTAAGCTGGCCTTCTCCCTCTCTCAATTAAAGATTCAGACGCAGTGGAAAGCATATATCATACCCTGATGTTTGTGCTATCTGGCAACCAACTAGCTTTAAGTAGTGTCGTAAGACCTTTGAATAAAATAGCACTTTATTCACTCAGAATTACTATGTGTGTATGTTGCTTGTGAATGATAACGTGCCCTTAAAAGCTTGTCTTCTCTTCCACTTGCTCTTGGCTACATGAGTCTGCTTTGTGATTATATGCCGAGTCTGGTGATACAAAGTTGTACCATCCTCAAAATGGGCAATTCTTGGTCGACTCTGGAAAACCTTTTCAACTCATCAGAATTTTACCAGAGGTGACATTTCTATCCCTGCTGCAAAAGTACCTGTGAAAAGCTGTGACCTTTTAATCCTTTGTGTTGTCTCAATCTTCATCAGAGCAAAGTTATTGTCCAAAGGGTTATCATTTGTTTTCACTGAAGATCCCATATCATCTGAAACAAGCTCCTAGCAATCAACTAGTCAGCTGATGGATATGGAATAAATACCTGTCATAGTATTATAAGTGCTGTTGTAGAATCAGAAAATGATTAGCTATGACCCTTCTCTTTCAGGTGTCTGCAGTCACACTGAGAAGGCAGAGGTCACACACATGGAATATATAAGCATTTTACTCACATGAAAATTTAAGCAGAAGCGTAAAAAGAGTTGAGAAAAGAAATAAATTACTTTGAGAGGACATGAGAATTATCTACAATCCAGGCATTGTAGGAGTATAGGATCTTGATAAACAGAGGGGAAAGAGGGAAAGTGGGCATTTCCTAGTGAACAGAATACACTAGATGAAAGCAAGAACAAAGTATTACCTAAGCCAGTGTTCATGGCTCAAAGGAGAAAAGAATATTGAGGGAAAATATATATATATATATATTACCAGAGCTAGTTTGATGCCAGACCAAGGCAGGCACTGAAAACAAGTGGAGTAGATATGATGGTTTATGAAATAGAATGCAAGGTATAGTAGAGAGTTTGGAGAAATAAAGAGCCGTAAGGCTTCTGCTAGAATTCAGTCGTAAAATGATAGAGCATAAATTAAATACAAATAGTATGAATGGAGAGGAAGAGTGAAGCTGATGAGTTTGTCAAAAAGAAACAAAGAGAAGACTCAGAAATAAATGTCCTAGTGTGAGAGATTAGAAGGATGGTTGTAATTACTGGGACATTTGTTATAGTTAGAATGGAGGCCAATGGATTCCTGATGCCCCGAGTCTGAGGAAGTGGAAAGCTATATCTAACTGGAGCAGTCCCAAGGTCGTTCAGAGATCTGTGACTAGCTCATTATTAACCTATAAAACAGGAGATGCCGACTTAGACACTGTCCACTTGGAGCTGATAAGTACTCCATTTAGTATACGAACCCAAGAAGACACAGATAAAATTTTCTCAGCCCTTAGGTTTACCATGAGAGACATAAAGAGGGGTCAGATATTTTGGAAAAAAAAAAGGAATGAGTTATATCATCACATAAGCTAATGAAGTAGAGCTTTACAAGAGGGTGTTCAAGAGAGAAACACACATACATGTAAACACACACAACTCAAGGAAAGTGAGGACTAAAAAAGACATGGAGGATTAAGAAGGTCATTGGTAACCCTCCAAAGTACAGTTTCAGTTTAGCGTTGGGATACAAACTGGACTGTCCCCAGACCTGCGTTCGTGGAGCTCTTTATTCCTATTTTAATAATATCTGTTCCAATTCATTTTTAATTCCCTTATAGTGATTTGTATTTGTTCCTTTATTTCTATTTTTGTCATTTCGTTTATTTAACTCTCTGTCCAGGAATTTATCTTATTTTGCTACACAAAGTAGCCCGTCTGCTGTCATTCTGAACCTGTGGGAAGCTCGTCATCAGCACGATGGTGACCTTGACTCCCTGGCCTGTGCCCTTGAAGAGATTGGGAGGACACACACGAAACTCTCGAACATTAAGGAATCCCAGCTGGATGAAGCCGACTTCAGCTACAGCAGGCAAAATGGACTCTAGTCCACTTCCTCTCATGAGAGAGTGATGGCCAACTTCGGGACATTTGCTTTACAGGGGGAAGAAAGAGGCGGTTTCTGCCCAGTGGCACTTGGGGAATTCAGCCTTCATTTACAATCAGTGAGCATCCCTGATTGAAGAAATTGCATTTTATATAGGTAAAATATGTTCATAGGGAAAAGTACAAGCTCTCTTAAATATATGTGTCTCCTCTGAAGCCACACTCAGGTTCACAGCTGAGGAACTTCTCAGATTTGGAGTGGCAAGGATAAAAGCGAGGGCGTATCTAGATAAAAGTAACTGTGGGAAAAGATGAGCTACAGCAAAGCTGGGAAGGCAGAGCTTCAATAAGTGCATGTTTTGCAACAGATTTTTAATGATGTGCCCCAAAGCACCAGCTGATTCTGGCACCAGATTGTCTGAGTTTTCTACCAACTGGCATCCGGGATGCCAGCAATCATTGTCAACTGGCTTTTAGAAGTGAAACACGGTTGCCAACCCATCTGCAGGACTTCAACAACGTCAAGGAGGGCATTTAGAATTTCGAATCTGAGTACACCACACCAGCACCAATTCCCTATCTATCCTAGCCACTTAATGGAAACAAGATCAAGAGGTAGAGAGATCACAAGCTAGCTCTAGCAGCGTACCTACCCCTCCTTCATTTTCTCCAAGGACCAAATCTATCCACATTCTTTCTTCCCCTTCCTTATGAATTACACTAGGGGGAAAGTTTCAAGGAGTATAGACTTTTCAATATGGAAATTTCTTATTTTCTAACTCAAAGCAGGACCATCTCTATTCCCGGCTAAGCCACTCAAATTGCAAGAACTATCAGAACACAGCTTATCATACAGATTCAGAGACAAGGGAGGTCAAATCAGGTCCAAGGAAACATGAACTGCAGATGCCTTAGGCCTCAACTAAGCTGTTATTCTAGGATGCAGATGTTGATTTAGTTCCCCAGCGCAGCTGTCACGAAGGGATTAGGGGGTTTACTGTCCTTCACAATCCACTTCTTGAATTTTCTAGCCTTTTGGTACTATGTTATCACAGAATCTCTCCATGGGGCTATAGGTCATCCTCCTTTTGCCTCTTGGGAAATTAGCCGATGGTCTTTGCTCTAAATGATATCCGAGTACATAGACCTGAGGGATACCTCTACCACAATGTCTGAGAAACCAAATGCATTGTTCAAGGAGTCTTCAAGCTCTGATAATTCAACCTCACCAAGCATGCTTTCTTTCCAGGACCATTAATATATTGTTTTACATTTTAAATGAGAGGCAGTGATACTGTGGAGAATTGAAATCTGCAGATAATACACAACCCCCATCTTAACACTTCACTCCATCTTTTTTCCTATTTAATCATTTTTGACAGGATGTCCTGGTAGACTACAGATGAACAGATTTACTCCTGAATATCTTCTGGTGGATGTTTTAATTAGCTGTCCAGAATCAGGACAACCAAAGTCAAGGACCTCGATTAACCACAAGGTTGATTAGCTACTTAGAGGTTGGCCCCATTAGAATAAATACAGTCAGGGAATGGGGGAGGTAGGGAGTACTTGGCAGTAGGGATGTGATCCACTTTTGAAACAATGTTTTTGTAGATCCCATGTTTAAAAAAATGTTGTGAATCTCCACCTAAGTGAAAAAGACTTAAAATAGGTTGAATTTATGACATCCTGGGTAAGGCATTGAAGAAGTAACTCTTGAATGTGTTGGCCATTCTCTCTAATGAATGTGTGGTATAGAAGGTCCCCTGTAATCGACGGAAGGCTTTGCTGCATGAAATTCAAAAAGCATCTTGCTTTTCTCAGGAACCAAAGGCATATTATACAGAACAAACAAGTCCTCTTAGAACTGTTGAGCGTATTTTCAAAATACCATAACTAGATCAGGAAAATACCCTTTTTGCTAGTATACTCAACTTGTTTATTCCTTCCAGGGAGCAAAAGACAGAAAGCATCAAAGTGTTAATCATCTAACATAATGATGGGATATAATTTCTGAGATAGAAGTGGAAGTAGATGGTCATCCACCCAAAATAAACCAGAGGGTTGATTGGCATGGGTGGTATGCAGAAAGAATCTGCATTAAACTGTTATAATGAATAGGAACTTATAGAAAGTACAGTGTAGAGCATATGTTGTTGTCCATCTTGGAGGATTTTTGTTTTAAACATCCTATCCTTTTTTCCTCTTCCCTTCTAATTGGCCTTATAATTGTTTTTATCTATTCTGTGAATCCACACAGATCTTTTTTAGATTTTTGATATATTTTTAATATTTTAAAACAGATGAAAAATGTTAAAGTTTCCCCTAGATTCTATCTAGATTATTTTAAGATAAGAATTTATTATCAATCCCTGACTGTCTAGAATTTCCTCCCATGTGTTTATTCTTTTTTTTTTTTTGGCCTGGGTTTTATAAATAAATGCACTTGATCACCATATCACTTTGAGTGATAAAGGAAGCATAGGAACATGAGTCATCTCGGATTTCAGCCCAAGGTTCAAATCCATCTTTCAGTCCATTGTTTCCTCTTTACATTTCTCCTACTTATTTCTGCTAGGACCATACGTAGGATTTCTGTAGGTTTTCTACAGTTTGAGATTCTATGGCCATTGCATGTCAGGATTATGCAGTATTTTACAAAAGGATTCCAAAGAGAACCCATGTTTTTGAGATTTACAGACCAAGGTGTGTGTGTGTGTGTGTGTGTGTGTGTGTGTGCGAGGGTGGAGGGCAGGGAGCATGAAACTGCAGATCAGATAGACTTAGCTGGCACTTGAACTTGCGGTTACTCACTGTAACCTAAACCCTGGTTCAATTTTAATATTTTCATATCACAACACAAATGCCTCTCTTGAAAGAGATTTACTTACTCATCAGCCCAAGCGCTTACTTTCGAAGTCTTATTGTCCTAGTGCAAAATGAAAAAAGAAATTAAAGGTGGTCTTTCATACTTGGTAGGTTACTTCAAATTTTTACAGAATAACCCACTTAATGCCAAATCTTTCAATCCTCAGAAGCATTTAAGTCTAATAGTCCTGCTTTAAACATGACTTAAAAGGATGCCACCAAAATGTTGCACTTCCCAGCTTAACCAGACTGCAGTCTCTAAAGTTAATTTATAGTTTTTACGGCGTCGCTTGTGCAGTCCTCCTAGTTTACATTAAAACTCCTTTAAGCCAAAAGGAAGCTCACGCTATGGATTTAAAGGCAAACTTCCCTTACCGGCGCAGGAAGTCTCATAAAATTCAGGTGTACTGCCACAAAAATTTTAAGGGTCTTTTTGTAAGAGATGAATAGGAATTGACAGAGTTCTCCTTAAGGAGGGGAACTTCTCTCTCTTTTTTTGTTATTTTTATCTTCAGCTGCAGGTGTTCTCCTTTGCCACACCCCTTGTCATTTTCCTTTCAGTTGACTTTGAGAGAGGATGTGAAATCCAATCACTAAAACAGGGTTCTCTTTGGATTAAAAGTTCTGGATTTATTGCAGCTGTTTCCCTTGATAGAAATTCTCAACATCTGGATTGATAAGCAAAGGCAGAATGTTAAAAAGATAGTTGGTTGAAGATGGTATTCTCCACTTGCCAAACGTCTGGCCAATCTACCTGTGAATTTCAAAACATTACAGAATCTTTTGATGTGCTTTTGGTTTTCCTTTTTGGCCATTTTCTCTTCAATTTCTTAGTCCCTCTGTAAAGGTGTTGAGTCAGATGTGTTGAAGGTGAAGGTCTCTCGAGGGTCTTTGTTCCAGAGCCCGGAAGGTCACAGGAACCGTGAAGGAGCTGAGAAACGTGCTTTTCCAGCCCACTGTGTGGCTCATTTTCATTAAGTTTCCTCATGAAACACTGCAGAGTTCTGAATCCTTGGTAACTCCCATTGACTGGACTAGGCGTGACATCTACAGCAAATGGGAGAACAAAATATACTGTCCTACAGATAGTGACACATTTTATTATCCCTCTGGTGTTAGTTACCATAGCACTGTATTTGCAAAATCGCTGCTTTAGCCAAACGCTGAATGGCCACCGTTTCCGCCGTTTCCACTGTTTCGTCTGCATAGAATTTTCCTGAACTACAAGCAAAAGTGTATTTCGTCAAATGTCACAAAGTGAAAATGTTACTAATCTTAGATGTGTTGCATATTTTGTGTTTTTACTTTCCAAACTCTTTCAAAAGCTGCAGTTATAAAGCTGTTTGGCTGTGTTGACAGCATGTGGTGTTTTTTGCAAAAGTAATTCTAGGAGAGCCAGTGTCTACCATGGACTTTTCACATCCCCAGCTCCGGTCTCATCAACAAAATCGAGATGACAATTTGTATGCTGTGATTTTTTTTCAAAAGAGAAAAGGGGATGGAAATCAGACCTGGCCGTTAGTCACTAGTGTGTAGTACTGTGATCTGAAGTAGGAAATTTAACTCACATAGAATAATTGTGGTTTTTGAAGCAGCTACTTTGATTTTTCCTTCTTCTGTGAAGATCATGGATTTGGAATGTCTTCACGAGGTGGATTTAAGACAGTAACACTAAGCTCTAAGTCTTAGAACCCACCCTCCATCTGAACCCAAAGATGAAAAAGGCAGTAAGCTTCAATGTTTAAGCCTAAGCTTAAAAATGTCCTCCCCCATCCCTATTATTGAGTTCAGCAAGAGGTACTTTTTTCTCCCCCAAAAAAAGTTGAATTAGAAAATACATAACTAAATTTGGTAATGTAGTTCTTTGCATGAATGGAAATGTGTGATAAATAATTTTACAAAAGGCATGATTACAGTGAAAATGTCCTTTTGCTTCAAACTGTGCTCACCCCAAAAGTATTTCCCTATCTCAAGCATTACTTACATCCAAAATGGACAAATTATACAATTCCATTAAAATTGGATATATAGGATAGAAACTTGACTGTGATTCTATTGAATCATGATATTTGAGGGGAGTTTGTAAGCAGGATATCATGCCTGCTGTCCCATTACTGGAACAGATATTGCAATCAGAAATAGATCTAATAATTCTAATATCCCTCCATTAGCAGCTCTGATGATACTGAAGGGAGATTCACCCCTTCCCAGGAGGCTTCCATTTAAGCCTTAACAGAGGGTGACTAAAATATTTCAATCAGAAACACCTTCCAAGGCCCGCCCTAGATGATGCTGGCCACTCCCATTCAAAACTTCTCTATAAGAAGGTGGGAAACACTCCATCTGTGGGAATTAATTTTCCAGTAAGGAAAACAGTTTTCTCCCTTTCTAAATTGGAATAAAGACTGACTTAACATTTCCCATTCTTCAGAATTGTATCTAATTGGTGCATGCAATCCAGTAAGTCTCGACCTAGAAATACTGCAAATATAAGCAGTTAGAGGAAAACTGGCTGATTCTCCTGACCCAAACTCAAAATATATATATATATATATATATATATATATATATATATGAGTAATGGTTTATCTCCATTTCTGTATGGAAGAATTTTAAAAAGACTTCATTTTGTTCTTTTTATTTTGGGAAAGTGTGTGTGTGTGTGTGTGTGTGTGTGTGTGTGTGTGTGTGTGTGTGTGTGTGTGTGTGTGTGTGTGTGTGTGTCTCGGGGATGGGGAGGGTAGCTCTTTCAAGTGACTCATATCTCAAACCCATTCCACTCTCAACTTTCATTTGATGTGTTCAAAGCCGAAAAAAAAAAAAAGCAGAACTGAATACTTAATTTGACATGAAGCTGAAGGAGTGAACAAGCCAGAGGAGAGAGTTTGAATAAAGCATGGCCTTGGCTTCATACCACACTTTTTGTGCCTTGTATTATCAATGTAAATTCTGAATGTTGTACAGTAAATACTTGGATGGACTTCTTAGAAAAGGCTGCACTGGCTTCTTTTTCAGCACATGTACATATCTATAAATATATATACATATATATTTGGTAATGCCAAACAGCTGTGTTATATTGTATTGAACAAAAATGGACGGTTTGGATGTTTTATGTAGAGTTTGCAAAAAACTGGATGATGACAGACTTTTCGAGATAAATGTACAGACATAAATTACTGCATATCAGTTATTTATGAATAAAGAGTCTTTTATTGACATTTTAGGATACTCCAAGAGTGGAACTTTGAACTGCCAATGAGGATCCCCTCTACACACCTCCTGCCACAGTCAGCCAGGGGCTGGAATGCCCTTCACATCAAGGTCAATTTCCTAATACCTGCTATATATTGAACCTAATTTCTCCTTCTGTCCTCAAGAAGGAGTTTAAAATGAGGCAAATGGAAGCAAAGATGAGATGATTTTTTTTTTTGAGATGATCTTCTAAATATTCCTACTCCACTCCAATGCACACACATACCACTATCCTTGGGATATAGTTTAATATACTCTGAGATACCCGCCGTACCATAACTGGGATACCATTCATCTTTTTCCTCAAAATGCCTGCATTATTTTTACAGACACTCTAGAAAGTGTTCTGCCTCTCCATGGGAAAAGGTTAAGAAAACAAGTACAGTGCTGCACATTTCAAATACATCTTCACAGACCGAATCTGTTTTGAATGGTTTTTAAAATGCCAGAAGTTCCCGAGAATTCAATCGTAACTACTTACAACTCGTTGGAGCCATTTTCAACAGTATGATTTACTAGAAGATGGTTTCTCATCTGCTTCAACTAGTTTGTTATCAATGAAAAGGTCAAAAGTTGGCTTAAACCAAGTGTTTTCCAAATTTGGTTTTTTAAACCATTTTCACAGAAAGGTAACAGTTTTTTTCCCCAAGTTGGTAATCTACAGAATAAAATATCATTCTCTACTCTAGATTCTGAACACCTTTATGTGTATGATCGATCTACTGGATATGATGGAGCTCTAAGAGGGGAGGAGTACAGGCAACATTTCCTCAGCTTTTGGGGGATCATCTGATGGGACTTAGGAATGGGTATGAATATTCACAGAGTGGCTGTGAGTGGTTTCAACTGTTCTTTCTGACCATTTTAAGGTAGGCAGCGCTTTCAAGCTGATTAAAATGTATTTAAGTTACTGATAGAATGTTAAGTGATTCTAATTAACTTACTAGGTAAATTAGTATGATGAGGCAGAACCACACCAAAAATTTCAGAATTACTTGTATCATTAGAGCAAATAAATCCAATTTGAGTTGGTCAGAACAAGTTTCAACTAGATGGAGGCTGTGGGCTGGCATACAGATCCGGATATAACTAGCTCATCCTGATGAAAACTTAACAGATCAGCTTCAACCTGTAATAAACTGTTCAAAATAATTTTTAAAAATTATAAAAATGTTTCATCTAGTTAAGAACTAATTCTGAGTGGATTTAAGCTACTTTGGGCTAATCTAGGTTTGTTTGATGTAGCCAATATTCATTTGCTAGAATTTGATCAAACTTACTCTGATAGGGGTTACTCATTCATTTAAAAAATATTTAGCATTTTCTATAGATAACAGAGTCCACGATCAAATTCTCACTCTACCAGTAGCATTTGATATCAAGCAAGACACTTGGCATTTCTACTTTATAATACAGGGATGATAATAGAAGTTTAGATTCTTTCCAAAGTCTGAATATTAAATGAGAGGAAAAAAATACATGTAAAGCCCTTAGCGCACTACATAATAGTAAGCAACCAATGAGAGTTAGGTTTTGTGTTATTTTAGAGAGGCAGTATGCATAGCAGTTAACAAAATGTTTTTGGGTTTTTTTTTTTTTTTTGTAGTACGCGGGCCTCTCACTGCTGTGGCCTCTCCCGTTGCGGAGCACAGGCTCCGGACGCGCAGGCTCAGCGGCCATGGCTCACGGGCCCTGCTGCTCCGCGGCACGTGGGATCTTCCCAGACCGGGGCACGACCCCGCGTCCCCTGCATCGGCAGGCGGACTCTCAACCACTGCGCCACTAGGGAAGCCCAACAAAATGTTTTTGAGATCAGCACAGTCTGGGGGAATAATCCGAATTCTGCCATTCTCTGGATACATGACCTTCATCAAGAAACTATCATTAAAAGGAGATGATCATATCAAGCTCATTGGACACAAAGTAAATGTTCAAGAAACAGTGTAGTGATAAAAGCATGTCCACCTGTCACTGGCGAGTTCGGGTTCTGAACAGAGATGCCCTAGAGTGTTCATTATATAGTTGTCCCTTGGTATCCACGGGGCTTGGTTCTAGGACCTCCAGAGATACCAAAAATTTGTGGATGATCAAGTCCCATATATAAGATGGCGTAGTACTTGCATAGAACCTACGAGCACTCTCCTGTATACTTTAAATCATTTCTAGCTTACTTATAATATCTATACAGTTGACCCTTGGACAATATGGGTTTGTACTGTGTGGCTCCCACTTAATTCACGGGGTTTTTTTCAGTAGTAAATGCTACAGTACTAGATGATCCGTGATTGGTTGAACCCGTGAATGCAGAAGAGCCATGGATGCAGAGGGCCAGCTATAAGTTAAACATTTTCAACTGAGCCCCTGAGCCTCTCATTATGCAAGGGTCAACTGCACAATGTAAATACTAGGTAAATAGTTGCTGGTGTGCAGCAAATTCAAGTTTTGGTTTTTGGAGCTTTTTTAATCCTTGATTGAGTGAATCCACAGTTGGGGAACCCACAGATACAGAGGACCAACTGCATAGACATAGTAAAGTAACAACAAGGGCCAAAGACGTACTCAACTTTAGTGTCGTTCTGATACCTGAAAGGTATTTAAGAAAAAAAAAAAAAAAACTATGTCTTAAACTATCCCTGAAGTAAGTTAAATGAAATTTGTTTTCAAATATAAACGTTAAGGCTTAATACAATGAGCTTAAAAAAAAAAAACTCTACTGAGGTCCCATTTTCCACCCATATAGAATGGTTTGAGGAGGGAAAGAATGAGGCAAATCCATATTAAAAGGGTAGCTTTCATGAAGACACGTAACATTTTGTTTAAAATGATAGAAATATGGCATAGAATAGATGCTCCATCAGTGAGATGACCCATTTTCTGGTTTTCAAACAACACAAGGGCCTTAAAAACATGACGGTGTTCACAATTTCAACATCAAAGAGTTACCTGGGCACTGTCACCTGTATGTGCCAACCCCTCTTCTACAAGTTGGGCATTCATACATGAAAGATGTTGACTCGACCTTCAAGAAGCTCACACTCTCTGATAATCCAGAAGATTATCATACCATCAGATGAAAGAGGTGAGTGTAGCTTGTTAAGGGAGAATGGGGGAGGAGACCAGGGTGTGTTGTACGAGGGAACATTCCATGGTCAAGTTGCCACGGGGCTAAGATTTAAAGATGGTGTATTAATATAGCTCTTTCAATAATACTTGATAAAATCCCTACAATTTGTGGCTTAAAAGAAACATTTCTCATTCTTCCAAGTTTATGTGTCAGCGGGGGGGTCCCACTGACCTGATCCCGGCTTGGCTGACCTCAGCTGGACTCATTCATGTATGTGCAGTTAGCAGGGAGGTTAGCTGGGCTGGCTCTTCCAGACTGGACTCCTGACATGTCTGGGCCTTGGCTAGAACAGAACCAACTAAACTCTGCTCCATGTGTCTCATGATCCAATAGGTGAGGCTGGCTATGTTCTCACAGTAAAGGCAGAGGGAGAGAAGCATGTCAAGTCTTCGGAGACCCCGTCTTGAAACACCACCATTTCTATAATATTCTCATGGCCAACATAACTCACAAGACCAGCCCATTCAAGAGATAGGGAAATAGAATCCACCTCTTGATGAGAAGTGCTGCAAAATCACAGTGCAAAGAGTGTGGATACAGAAAGGGGTGGAGAATTTGGGTCATGGTTTCAATTTCTTCATCAGAGATGAGTAAGAATTTGTCAGACAAAAAATAAAGGAGGGGGAAAAAAATAAAGGAGGGGAGACATGGAAGCAACCTAGATGTCCACTGACAGATGACTGGATAAAGAAGATGTGGTACATATATACAATGGAATGTTAGTCATTAAAAAGAATGAAATAATGCCATTTGCAGCAACATGGATAGACCTAGAGATTATCATACTAAGTGAAGTAAGCCAGAGAAAGACAAATATATGATATCACTTATATCAATATGTGGAATAAAAAAAATACAAATGAACTTATTCACAAAACACAAAGACTCACAGACATAGAAACCAAACTTATGGTTACCAAATGGGGAAGGCATGGGGGATGGGGGGTAAATTAGGAGGTGGGGACTAACATGCACATGACTACATATAAAATAATCAACAAGGACCTACTGTATAGCACAGGGAACTATACTCAATATTTTCTAATAACCTATAAGGTAAAAGAATCTGGAAAAAACTGTATATCTCAATCACTGTTGTACACCTGAAACTAACATGATATTGTAAATCGACCGTACTTCAATAAAAAATCATTAAAAAGATAAAGGAGGGAGAGCTTTCAAACAGGAAGATTAGCATTGATAAGTATATAATAAGCATGTTATTCAGGAGGCTGTCATACTGTTTTTCATGCCTCTAGTCCTCAGGACCCACTAGATTTTCTACAATAGCACTTTCCAAACTTCTATGCTGTTATTAGGTACTGACCCTATGGTTAGCCATGTTTGGGAAAAGCTGAGTTCATCACATTTAGATGTTTCTTTATTGTGAGACCTCTCAAAGGTTTTTGCCTAATAATAGTAATCAACACTCTCTGAATACTTTCAATGTGCTAGGCACTTTACATGGATTCATGCATTTAATCCTCTAGCAACCAATGAAGTTTTGTTCACATTTTGGAAGTAGGGAACTTGAAGAAAGAAGTTATGCTAATGTGCATTTTTAATCACTCAGCCAAGCCTACTGTCTACAACATTTTCCAAATATATATCACTACTAACTCCCATTTAATGAATATGTAGTAACATCTCACAGTTCACATTTTGGGATCCACTTTGCTAAAGAAATATAAGAAATAAATTGGGTCCTCCATCTTGAATTAATTTAGTCCAGATTATCTTTCATTTTTTCTCATCTATCAACCCATTTCTTTGCATTTTGCAAAATTTCTTATCTCCAAACATATGATAAACCCATGGCAACCTTTTTAACATTTTCATTCTTGCCTCTGAATGCTTGATTTAACTAAGTTCCTGTATAACTAATTAAAAATGCATCCTTAAAACTCATGGGGATGAGTTCTATTTTGTTCAATCTTATAAAGACCACTTTTAAAAGCTGGAGGCACCTTTACAAACAATGAAATGATTTGTATCAAATAACCTTGGTTTCTTTAAGCTCAGAGAAAAATTCAATCTACACTTCCTTTCAAAAAAGGTGTTTTTGGTGTCCAGCCATGGATGAGATGCTGTGAAGTTAAACGGACAGAGCCCAGAGTAGATTAAGAAGGCGCTAACGACACAACATTGTAAATCAACTATACTTCAATTTTTTTAAAAAGAGGCACTATCTGAAGAAAATTCTACTCCTAGCTCTCAGGCCTACCAGCGGAGTATCAGACAATTCACTTTACGTTTTGAGTCTCAATTTCCACATCTGTAAAATCAGCATCATGAATATCCTGTCCCACTTCCCATATATGTCTACAGCAGGGATCAAAAGAAATATCGCATGTGAAAAATAACTTTATATTCCAGTAAATGCTACGCAGGTATTTTAACAGAATGAGAACTGCACACTTACTGTCAATGATAAAAGATCTGAAATGAATGTTTTTAGACCAAATTATTGTTAGACATGCAGGTAAAAAATTCTAAGTGACCCATACTTGTTCCTTCATCTTTGCTGATACCTAGGGTTAAATAATTTGGTTAAAATGCCCAGAAAAACAGAGATGATCTCTTCTCCTAGCATCACTGCTCTCAAAATCCAAATACTTTGGGAAGGATTATCAATATGAATGTATTTTGACAACATCATAAGTGAAAAATTATATAAAATGCGAAGGTCAACTCTACATTTATTATCATCCCTGAAAGAGGTTAATACTTCTCTTCTGTCTTTTATGGGCACAAACTATCATTTCTTTTTATCATCCTTTACAATCTTGGCAAAAAAAGGAAACACAACTTACCATTAAATTGTGCCTTCTACTGGCTCACTGCTTTACCCAAATGTTGGGTTTATTGAAAAATATATATTTTAAAAATATTCAAGATATTTATTATTGCCAACTATCAGGGAAACACTATATTAGGCAGTGGACTACAACAATAAATAAAAGCTAAGTACCCCACTCTCACAGAGGTTTCATTCTTCTGGAGGGGGAGACAAAGAATAAAAACTAAATATAGAGTAAGTTACACATAGGAAAGAGGAATGGGATTTCTGGGGGTGAGATTCGAGTTGTATTTTTAAGTACGGTTGTCAGGCAGGGTCTCACTGAGAAGGCAACTTTTGACTAAAGAGCTGAAGGAGATGACAAGTGAATCAAGATCATCCCTGAGAGAAGAGGACTGAAGACAGGGGAAATGTCACTTCCAAAGTCCTGAGGTGGAAGTATGCTGGTCTATTCAAAGAACAGCAAGGAAGTCTGGGTGGCTTGGAGCAGTCTGAGTGAGAGTAGGAGGAGATGAGCTCAGAGAAGTCAGGGGGTGGATCACATATGATCCCACAAGGTTTGCGCTTGTAATCATGTGAAGTGAGAAGACACTCGAGGGATCTGAGCAGTGTTGGCGTGGCTTGAGAATACACTGTAGGGACGAAAAGGTAGATGCAAGACAATTACCACTTAGTTGAAGGATGGGGAGCGGAGATGATTGTGGATTGGTTCAAAGTGGTTGCTTAGGTGTGATGAGAAGAGTTTGAATTACAGATATATTCTGAAGGTACAGCTGGCAGCACGTGCTTATACAATGGATGGATGTTGGGAAAGAAAAGGAAGAAATCAATGATGACCCCAAGGTTTTGGTCTGAGTAACCATGTTAAAATGTACCTAGGGACATTTTAATACAAAAGTTTACAGGCAGTGAGTTTGGAACCAGGGTGCAACTTAAACTTGTCTTCTTCATCTAAGCAATTTAGTGGTATTTTTCAAAGCATGAGCCCTCTGAAGTAGACTCACTTAGAGTGTTTATTAAAAATGCAGGTTTCTGGGTCTTACACCTCAGATTGAATCTCACAATCACTTTAGAATGAATACTAGAGATTAATAATCATACTGATCTTGCATTTCCACAACCTTACCCGGAGATCTTTAGGAGCAATAAAATCTAAGAGCCACTGCATTAAAACAAATAGTATGGGTGCTCCTGGAAAGACTTACTCCACATTTCACCGTGAAGAAAGGATCCGTTATTTCTGCACTGAAGGATAGAAAATGATTGGCAGGCCGGTATCCCTTCTTTGTCACTGACATCAATAACTCAACATCTGAAGCCACTAGGGAAAAACAGAAGTCTCCTATCTCCATCCTTGTCTAAATCTAAGCAGTTGCCAATCCTGAATTTGAGGGTTGTTTTTCACAGTTAATATAAAGTGGTGAGCCTGTGGCGGGGGAGGGAGTCTGTTTCCATGTGTGAGGCTTCATCCATCACTGACAGGTACAATTCCCCTCCTTTTCCTTCTTTCCTATTTCCCCCCCATTTTCAGTATAATTAGACTCAGGGGGACTTGAGATTTGTCTTCAAATATTTGAAACTCTGTTATATGGAAGAGGGATTAGACTTGTTCTACCTGGTCCCAAGAGGTAGAAATAGGATAAATTCTGCAGAAAATACAGGGAGACTGTTTAAAATTATTATTCCTTTTAGGGATCATAATTTTCATAGAGCTGTTTAAACTTGGGATAAGCTTTTAAGGAATCTTTAAAGATTCTGGTCATTTTTTATTCATGACTTTCATTGAAACATGTAAACAGTGTCATGCTCTCTTTGTTGACACTTTTTTTGTTTGGGGTAAGTCCCTCCCTCCCAAGGCAACACTTGGATTTTTTTTCTCTTTTCCTTTAGATCGAGACTTTTGACTCCTCTCACTAACCAGATCTTCATTCTCTAGTCCAGGGATGAGCAAACCATTTTGGTAAATCAGAGGGTAAACATCAGGTTTTGTAGGCTACAAGGTCTCTGTTAAAACTTCTCAACTCTGCCACTGTAACAAGAAAACAGTCACAGACAATGTTTAAACAAGTGAGTGTGGCTGTGTTGCAATAAAACTTTATTTATGGACACTGAAACTTGATTTCCATATAATTTTTATGTATCACATAAGAATGATTTAAAAAATTTTTGCAACCATTTAAAAATTTTAAAACTATTCTTATGCTCAACATCACTAATTATTAGAAAAGTGCAAATCAAAACTACAGTGAGGTACCACCTCACACCAGTCAGAATGGCCATCATTAAAAAGCCTACAAATAACAAATGCTGGAGAGGGTGTGGAGAAAAGGGAACCCTCCCACACTGTTGGTGGGAATATAAGTTGGTGCAGCCACTGTGGAAAACAGTATGGAAGTTCCTCAAAAATCTAAAAATAGAGTTTCCACATGAGCCAGCAGTCCCATTCCTGGGCATATTATCTGGACAAAACACTCATTCAAAATGATACATGCACCCTTATATTCACAGCAGCACTATTTGCAATAGCTGAGACATGGAAACAACCTAAATGTCCGATAACAGAAGGATGGATAAAGAAGATGTGGTACATATATATATACAACGGAGTACTACCCAGCCATAAAAAAGAACAAAATGGGACTTCCCTGGTGGTCCAGTGGTAAAGAATCCATCTTCTAATTCAGGTTCTATCCCTGGTGGGGGAACTAAGATCCCACATGCTGCAGGGCAACTAAGCCCATGTGCCACAACTACTGAGCCTGCACACCCCAAATTACAGAGCCATGTGCTCTGGAGCACATGCACCACAACTAGAGAGAGAAAACCCACATGCCACAACTATAGAGAAGCCCGTGCACCACAATGAAGAGCCCATACGCTGCAGCAAAATATCCCGCGTGCTGCAATGAAGACCCGACGCAGCCAAAACTAAAAACGAATAAATAAAAATTTTTTTGAAGTTAAAAAAGAATGAAATAATGCCATTTGCAGCTACATGGATGGACCTAGAGATTATCATACTAAGTGAACTAAGTCAAACAGAGAAAGACAAATACCATGATATCACTTATATGTGGAATCTAAAATATTATACAAATAAACTTACCTACAAAACGGAAACAGACTCACAGACATAGAGAACAGACTTGTAGTTGCCAAAGGGGAGGGGAGGTAGGGGAGGAATGGACTGGGAGTTTGGGATTAGCAGATGTAAACTATTATATATAGGATGGATAAATAACAAGGTCCTACTATACAGAACAGGGAACTATATTCAATACCTGTGATAAAACATAATGGAAAAGAACATGAAAAAGAATGTATGTATATGTACATATATATAACTGAATCACTTTGCTGTATAGCACAAATTAACACAACATTGTAAACCAACTATACTTCAGTAAATAAATAAATAAATATGTAAGTAAAATGTTTAAACCTTAAAAAAATAAATAAAAAGGAAAGAAACTATTCTTAGCTCAAGTTGTACATAAGCAGGTAACCAGCTGGATTTGACCCAAGGGCTATAGTTTACACCTCCCGCCTTAGCTTCTCATTATAGACCCTAAGGAGGGACTACCTGTCGGAAGGACACAATCAGATGCATTGAGATCTGAAAGGAGAACCTACAGGCTGAGAATCTGCTGAGGCTGGGGGACAGGAGCAGTCCTAGGGTTCAGTCATAAGTCTTCATAGCTCCACGTTTTTATCTAAGTGGGTAGTTTTAAAAGTGGTTTCAGTTGAAGATATGATGATAGGTGTGCATGTTTCGAACACAATACCTGGAATAAAAGTCAGAAACTCAAGTACAGAAGTGGGAAGAAGAACTAAATCTGTTAACAAAACTTTGAGACTGATCAGACCTCTAGAGGGTTAGCAGGTCTACATTTGTCAGAGAGGCAGGCTTTGGGCTAACCTACTCTGCTATCTCCCTCACAATAAAGTTTGACTGCTCAGACACCACATTATTGCCTTGTAAAAACAGAGCATCTCCTATTATTATCCATTTCAGGCTTAAAGTATAATAGTAGATGAAAATAAACATTCTGGTAATAAGGTATGTTTAAAGATTATTTCCCAGACCATTTGGTAGCACTTATGTTATTACCGTCAAGGTAAGTCTCCAAAATGTAGTAACAAAGTATTGCAATAATGCTTACAAGATTTCCTCAAAGGGAGGTTCTGGAGACAGCTTTTCATTTTAGAGCAACTAGTAGAGGGGAAGTTCTGAGGTACTTATCTCTTCTTTAACCTGTTTCAACGTGTAAGGCTTCATCTATCACTGACATGAACCAATTCCCCTCCTTTTCTTTCTATTTTTTTTTATTTTCAAAATAATTAGATTCAAGGGGACTTGATATTTGTCTTCAAGTATTTCAAAGTCTGTCATATGGAACAGGGATTAGATTTGTTCTGCCTGGTCCCAAGTGGTAGAAATAGGACCAATTCTGCAGAAACTCCAGGGAGAGGTTTTTTTTGTTTGTTTGTTTGTTTGTTTTTAATTCCTTATAGTGAGCATAATTTTTACAGAGCTCTTTAGAACTAGGATAAACTCTCAGAATTTCAAGTCACTGAAAGTGTTCATACAGACATCAGACTACTACTTGGAGGGGATTTTGTGAAGAGAACTCAACTAAAATAGTTCTAAGATTTTGGGTCAATGAATTGTTAGCCAGATAATATGATAATAATAGCAGCTCCCTTATTTGACTACATAATATTGTAAAATACTGTACTGAAATCTACATACTTAGTTAATACTCACAATGACAGGATCTGCACTACTTAGTATTTGAACTTTATAAATGATACCAAAACCCATGAGGTTAAGTAACTTGCCCTAAATTACAGAGCTAGTAAACAAAAGATTTGTTTCCAGATCTACTTGACACCAAGGTCCAGGCTCTTAAAACTATGCTGCTGCTTTGTAGTGGTGGAATGCAATGAGCTTTAAGGACTTGATTTGTGCTGCCTGATAGCTTTTAATCTAAGATAAAAATAAAGGATACCGGGGACTTCCCTGGTGGTCCAGTGGTTACAACTTTGCTTTCCAACGCAGGGGGTGTGGGTTCGATCCCTGGTTGGGGACATAAGTTCCCACATGCCTCATGGCCAAAAAACCAAAACATTAAAAAAAAAAACCAAAATACCAAAAAAATATTGTAAGAAATTCATAAAAGACTTTAGAAATAGTCCACATCAGAGAACTACAGCACCCACCAGGTGCTGGTGGGGGACCTCGGACACCAAAGGGGATGAGAGGAACCCCCAAGCGACTGGGATGGGGGTTGAGCCTGAGTGCCTGTGGTGGGAGTGCCAAGTCCAAACTGCTGGACTAACAGAGAACCTCAACCCCAGGGAATATTAATCGGAGTGAGGTCTCCCAGAGGTTCTCATCGTGGCACCAAAACCCAGCTCTACCCAACTGCCTGAAAACTCCAGGGCTGGATGCTTCAGCCTAAACAACCAGTAAGACAGGAACACAGCCCCACTGATCAAAAAAAAAGACGACAGAAAATTATGTCACAGGTAAGGGAACCAGGCAAAAACCTAAAAGGCCAAGCAAATGAAGACAAAATAGGCAACCTACCTGAAAAAGAATTCAGAGTAATGATAGTAAAGATAATCCCAAATCTCGGAAAAAGAATGGAGGTATGTATCGAGAAAATAAAAGAAACGTTTGACAAAGATGTAGAAGAACTAAAGAACAAAGAAACAGTGATGAACAACACAGTAACTGAAATGAAAAATACTCTAGAAGGAATCAATAGCAGAATAACTGAGGCAGAAGAACGAATAAGTGACCTGGAAGATAGAATGGTGGAAATAATAGCCAAGCAGAATAAAGAAAAAGAATGAAAAGAAGTGAGGCCAGTCTGAGACCTCGAGGACAACAACTAAACGCACCAACATTTGAATTATACGGGTCCCACAAGAAGAGAAGAAAGAGAAAGGGACTGAAAAAATATTTGAAGAGATTATAGTTGAAAACTTCCCTAACATGGGAAAGGACAGAGTTACCCAAGTGCAGGAAGCACAGAGAGTCCCAAACAGGATAAACCCTAGGAGAAACACACCAAGACACATATTAATCAAACTAACAAAAATTAAATTCAAAGAAAAAATATTAAAAGCAGCAAGGAAAAAGCAACAAATAACATACAAGAGAATCCCCATAAGGCTATCAGCTAATTTTTCAGCAAAAACTCTGAAGGCCAGAAGGGAATGGCAGGATATATTTAAAGTGATGAAAGGGAATAAACTACAACCAAGATTACTCTACCCAGCAAGGATCTCATTCAGTATCAACAGAGAAATCAAAAGCTTTACAGACAAGCAAAAGCTAAGAGAATTCAGCACCACCAAACCAGCTTTACAACAAATGCTAAAGGAATTGTTCTAGGCAGGAAACACAAGAGAAGAAAAAGAACCACAAAAACAAACCCAAAACAATTAAGAAATGGTAATAGGAATATAAATATCAATAATTACCTTAAACGTGAATGGATTAAATGCTCACAGACTGGCTGAACGGATACAAAAGACACAGACTGGCTGAACAGATACAAAAATAAGACCCATATATATGCTGTCTACAAGAGACCCACTTCAGACCTAGGGACACAGACCGACTGAAAGTGAGGGGATGGAAAAAGATATTCCATGCAAATGGAAATCAAAAAAGATATCCAATGCAAATGTAAATCAAAAGAAAGCTGGAGTAGCAATACTCATATCAGACAAAACAGACTTTAAAATCAAGACTGTTACAAGAGATAAGGAAGGACACTACATAATGATAAAGGGGTCAATCCAAGAAGATATAACAATTATAAATACTTATGCACCCACACAGAAGCATGTCAATACATAAGGTAAATGCTAACAGCCATAAAAGGGGAAATCAACAGTAACACAGTAAGAGTGGGGGACATTAACACCCCACTTACACCAGTGGACAGATTATCCAGACAGAAAATAAATAAGGAAGCACAAGCTTTAAGTGACACTACAGACAAGATAAATTTAATTGATATTTATAAGACATTCTACCCAAAAGCAGCAGAATACACTTTCTTCTCAAGTGCACATGGAACATTCACCAGGATAGATCACATCTCGGGTCACAAACAATCCTCGGTAAATTTAAGAAAACTGAAATCATATCAAGCATCTTTTTCCAACCACAATGCTATGAGACTAGAAATCAATTACAGGAAAAAAACTAAAAAACACAAACACACGGAGGCTAAACAATACATTACTAAATAACCAAGAGATCACTGAATATATCAAAGAGGAAATTTAAAAAACCATAGAAACAGATGACACCAAAAGCACGATGACCCAAAACCTGTGGGATGCAACAAAAGCAGTTCTAAGAGGAAAGTTTATAGCAATTCAATCTCACCTCAAGAAACAAGAAAAACCTCAAACAATCTAACATTACACCTAAAGCAACTAGAGAGAGAAGAACAAAGAAAAACCAAAGTTAGTAGAAGGAAAGAAATATAAAGATCAGAGCAGAAATAAATGAAATAGAAACAAAGAAAACAATAGCAAAGAGCAATAAAACTAAAAGTTGGTTCTTTGAGAAGATAAACAAAATTGATAAACCTTTTACCAGATTCATCAAGAGGGAGAGGACTCAAATCAATAAAATTAGAAATGAAAAAGGAGAAGTAACAACTGACTCTGCAGAAATACAAAGGATCATGAGAGATTACTGCAGGCAACTATACGCCAATAAAATGGACAACCTGGAACAAATGGACAAATTCTTGGAAAGGTAAAACATTCCAGACTGAATCAGGAAGAAATAGAAAATACGAACAGACCAATCATAAGTAATGAAACTGAAACTGTGATTAAAAATCTTCCAACAAACAAAAGCCCAGGACCAGATGGCTTCACAGGTGAATTCTATCAAACATTTAGAGAAGAGCTAACACCCATCCTTCTCAAAGTCTTCCAAAATATAGCAGAGGGAGGAACACTCCCAAACTCATTCTACGAGGCCACCATCACCCTGATACCAAAACCAGACAAGACATATCACAAAAAAGGAAAATTACAGACCAATAACACTGATGAATATAGATGCAAAAATCCTCAACAAAATACTAGCAAACAGAATACAACAACACATTAAAAGGATGATACACCATGATCAAGTGGGATTTATCCTAGAGATACAAGGATTCTTCAATATACGCAAATCAAAACAATGTGAAACACTATATTAACAAACTGAAGAATAAAAACCATATGATCATCTCAACAGATGCAGAAAGCTTTTGACAAAATTCAGCACCCATTTATGATAAAAACTCTCCAGAAAGTGGGCATAGAGGGAACCTACCTCAACATAATAAAGGCCATATATGACAAAGCAAGCATCATCCTCAATGGTGAAAAACTGAAAGCATTTCCTCTAAGATCTGGAACTAGACAAGGATATCCACTCCCACCACTATTATTCAGAATAGTTTTGGAAGTCCTAGCCATGGTAATCAGACAAGAAATAAAAGGAACACAAATTGGAAAAGAAAAAGTAAAACTGTCACTGTTTGCAGATGACATGATATTACACATAGAAAATCCTAAAGATGCCACCAGAAAGCTACTAGAGCTAATCAATGAATTTGGTAAAGTTGCAGGATACAAAATTAATACAGAGAAATCACTTGCTTTACTATACACTAATAACTAAATATCAGAAAGAGAAATTAAGGAAACAATCCCATTCACCATTGCAACAAAAATAAAATATCTAGGAATAAACCTACCTAAAGAGGCAAAAGAACTGTACACAGAAAACTATAAAACACTGATGAAAGAAATCAAAGATGACACAAACAGATGGAGAAATATACTATGTTCTTGGATTGGAAGAAACAATATTGTGAAAACGACTATACTACCCAAAGCAAGCTACAGATTCAATGCAATCCCTATCAGATTACCAGTGGCATTTTCTTTCTTTCCTTTTTTTTTTTTTTTTTTTTTAACAGAACTAGAACAAAACATCTTAACATTTGTATGGAAACACAAAAGACCCTGAATAGCCAAAGCAGTCTTCAGGGAAATAAAAACAGACCTGGAGGAATCAGACTCCCTGACTTCAGATTATACTACAAAGCTACAGTAATCAAGACAATATGGTACTGGCACAAAAACAGAAATATAGATCAATGGTACAGGATAGAAAGCTCAGAGATAAACCCACGGACCTATGGTCACCTAATGTATGACAAAGGAGGCAAGAATATATAATGGAAAAAAGACAGCCTCTTCAATAAGTGGTGCTGGGAAAACTGGACAGCTACATATAGAAGAATGAAATTAGAACACGTAACCCCATACACAAAAATAAACTCAAAATGTATTGAAGACCTAAATGTAAAACCGGACACTATAAAACATAGGGAAAATACTCTTTGACATAAATCACAGCAAGATCTTTTTTGATCCACCTCCTAGAGAATGAAAATAAAAACAAAAATAAACCAATGAGAACTGAGACTTCCCTGGTGCCTCAGTGGTTAAGAATCTGCCTGCCAATGCAGGGGGCATGGGTTTGAGCCCTGGTCTGGGAAGATCCCACATGCCATGGAGCAACTAAGCCCATGAGCCACAACTACTGAGCCTGCGCTCTAGAGCCCATGAAAAACAACTACTGAGCCTATGTGCCACAGCTACTGAAGCCCACACACCTAGAGCCCATGCTCCACAAAAGAGAGAGGCCACCACATTGAGAAGCCTGCGCAATGCAATGAAGACCCAATGCAGCCAAAAATAAGTAAATTAATAAAAGACCAAAAAACCAAATGAGACCTAATTAAAAATGGGTGGAAGACCTAAATAGACATTTCTCCAAAGAAGATATACAGATGGCCAAGAGGCACATGAAAAGATGCTCAACATCACTAATTATTAGAGAAATGCAAATCAAAACTACAATGAGCTATCACCCCACACTGGTCAGAATAGCCATCGTCAAAAAATCTACAAAAAATAAATGCTGGAGCATGTGTGGAGAAAAGGGAACCCTCTTGCACTGTTGGTGGGAGTGTAAATTAATACAGCCACTATGGAGAACAGTATGGAGGGTCCTTAAAAAACTACAAATAGAACTACCATATGACCCAGCAATCCCACTACTGGGCATATACCCAGAGAAAACCATAATGCAAAAAGACACATTACCCCAATGTTTACTGCAGCATTATTTATAATAACCAAGTCATGGAAACAGCCTAAATGATCATCAACAGATGAATGGATAAAGAAGATGTGGTACATATATACAATGAAATATTACTCAGCCATAATAAAATAAATTGGGTCATTTGTAGAGATGTGGATGGATGTAGAGTCTGTTGTACAGAGTGAAGTAAGTCAGGAAAACAAATATTGTATATTAACGCATATATGTTGAATCTAGAAAAATAATACAGATGAACCTATTTCCAGGGCAGGAATAGAGACACAGATGTAGAGAAAAGACATGTGGACACAGAGTGGAAGGGGAGGGTGGTATGAATTTTACAATATGTAAAATAGATATCTAGTGGGAACCTGTGATATAGCACAGGGAGCTCAGCTCAGTGCTCTGTGATGACCTAGATGGGTGGGATGGGGAGCATGGGAGGGAGGTTCAAGAGGGAGGGTATGTATGTATACATATAGCTGATTTGCTTCATTGTACAGCAGAAACTAGCGCAACATTGTAAAACAATTATACTCCAACACAAAAAATGGTCGTCAAAAAAAAATTTTTTTAATAAATAAAGGATATAGAATATACCCACAGAATGCCTTACAGCTGTTAAAATGAGTGCATCAAAATGTATACATCACTAAAATGTGTTCAGTGAAAAAAATTTATGGAACAATAAATACAGCATGACACTACTTACACAGACTTTCAAACAAGCAAAATAAAATCACAGATTACTTAGGGGTATATACATGGACATTAAGATATAAACATGGACAGGAGTAAGTTATACCAAGTGAGTTTAGAGTATCTGCCTCTGAGGAGTGAGGGAAAAGACTGAAATTGAAGAATGTTAAGAGACTTTAACTATACATCTGTGTGATATTTTGGTTCTTTATAAATAAAAGAGGGAGAGAAAGGAGAGAACTCCAAAGCAAAGATGACTATGATAAGACTTTTCAAAGATGTGGATACGTATGTTATTTTCTATACTTTATCGATGCTTGAAATATTTAAATATATACATAATTATGACAAAATTAAAGCAGAATATCTATGTATCTATGTGGCAGACTAAATACATATTACTCTCCATCTCTCCTATCTCCAGTGCCTACAAAACTGACAGCAAAAGAATAAATAGGCTATAAACCCCCAAAGACAGGAAGAACAAGAAAAGATCAAAGAGCAGTAAAGAGAAATTACTCTGGGTAGAGGAGTGGTAATTGAAGTAGTCTATCTGAGAAGCTGAACTCTGCACCTATCAAGTAGGAGTCTACAATAATACATTTTAACTGTTGCCTCTGATTGCTGAGCATTTTTAAAGTCATTTATTTCATTAATTCAACAAATATTTAGTGAGTGCTTAATATGTGTCAAGTACTGTTCTAAGAGTATTGATACACAGTGAACAAAGAGTAAAAGTGGGGATGCAGAGTAATCAGCAAGCAGGATTGGCTTTAAACAACTCCTAAAACAGGATTGAACAATTGCAGGTTGACTCCTGGATACCTTCCCCATCACACCAGTTGGCTGCCTTGTGCCCACCACACAGAGGTTGCTTTTACTTTGAAGAAGCTGAAACAAACAAGCTTTAAAGAAAAGAGTTCATGTACAGCTACTGAAAGGAGTGTGCACCATGCTTAGAACAGTGAGAATGACAGTGACTATACTGAATAGTGAGACAGCCATATACCCCTCCCACTCCCCTCCTACAATACTTATATCACCCAGGCAGGAAATTGGTGGATTCCTTGCTGGGGAAATGGACAAGGCTGAGAGAAAGGAACATTAGATACTGACATTTGGAGGCCCTCAAACAAGACAGGCAGGGGCAACCTGATTACCCGGTCATGAAGCTTATCAGTTGACAAGCCCTGCCCATTCAGAAAGCTTTTGAGTAGGGTTTTGTGTGTTTGTGTGTGTGTGTGTGTCTGCCTCATTTTAAAATATGAACAGAAAATCACTGATGACCAGACATTTGATGAAAGCCTCAAGATACCAAAAGAGGAACACCAAAAGTCAAAGAGAGTATAGAATAACAATAAGAAAAGACAATCTATGGAGAAGAAAATCAAGACTAAAACTAAAAAGAAAACTTTAAAAATTATGACTAATCTTTATAGAGAAATAAGAAATGAAACTATGAAACATGAAAAAGATTCTATTAAAAAAGTAAGAGAAGAGTTCTGAGAATGAAAAATACACCAAAATTAAAATAATTCCATAGAAATATTTGTAGTTTCAACCTAATGGTTAAGAAAACATCAAATCTCGGAGGGAGTAAGGGAAGATGGCGGAAGAGTAAGACGCGGAGATCACCTTCCTCTCCACAGATACACCAGAAATACATGTACACGTGGAACAACTCCTGCAGAACACCTACTGAAGGCTGGCAGAAGACCTCAGACCTCCCAAAAGGCAAGAAACTCCCCACGTACCTGGGTAGGGCAAAAGGAAAAAAGAATAAACAGAGACAAAAGAATAGGGACGGCACCTGCACCAGTGGGAGGGAGCTGTGAAGGAGGAAAAGTTTCCACACACTAGGAAGCCCCTTCGCAGGCGGAGACTGCGGGAGGCGGAGGGGGGAGCTTCGAAGCCGCGGAGGAGTGCACAGCAACGGGCGCGGAGAGCAAAGCGGGGAGATTCCCGCACAGAGGATCGGTGCCGACCGGCACTCACCAGCCCGAGAGGCTTGTCTGCTCACCCGCCGGGACGGGCGGGGCTGCGAGCTGAGGCCCTGAGGCTAGGGTTTCGGTTTCGGACGGAGCGCAGGGAGAGGACTGGGGTTGGCGGCTTGAACATAGCCTGAAGGGGTTAGTGCACCACAGCTAGCCGGGAGGGAGTCCGGGGAAAAGCCTGCACCTGCCGAAGAGGCAAGAGACTTTTTCTTCCCTCTTTGTTTCCTGGTGCGTGAGGAGAGGGGTTTAAGAACGCTGCTTAAAGGAACTCCAGAGACGGGCGCGAGCCGCGGCTAAAAGCGCGAACCCCAGAGACGGGCGCGAGCCGCGGCTGAAAGCGCGGACCCCAGAGACGGGCGCGAGCCGCGGCTGAAAGCGCGGACCCCAGAGACGGGCGCGAGCCGCGGCTGAAAGCGCGGACCCCAGAGACGGGCGCGAGCCGCGGCTGAAAGCGCGGACCCCAGAGACGGGCGCGAGCCGCGGCTGAAAGCGCGGACCCCAGAGACGGGCGCGAGCCGCGGCTGAGGGCGCTGACTCCAGAGACGGGCGCAAGCCGCGGCTGGAGGCGCGGACCCCAAGGCGGGCGGGAGACGTTGGGGCTGCTGCTGCCGCCACCAAGGGGCCTGTGTGCGAGCGCAGGTCGCTCTCCACTCCCCTCTTCCGCGGAGCCTGTGCAGCCCGCCACTGCCGGGTTCCCGGGATCCGGGGACGACTTCCCCGGGAGAGCGCACGGCGGGCCTCGGGCTGGTGCAGAGTCACGCCGGACTTTGCCGCCGCAGGCCCGCCCCGCATTCCGTGCCCCTCCCTCCCCGCCGCCGGCCTCCGTACGCCAGAACCCCCGAATCAGCGGCTCCTTTAACCCCGTCCTGTCTGAGCAAAAAACAGACGCCCTCCAGCGACCTACACGCAGAGGCAGGGCCAAATCCAAAGCTGAGCCCCTGTGAGCTGTGAGAACAAAGAAGAGAAAGGGAAATCTCTCCCAGCAGCCTCAGAAGCAGCGGATTAAAGCTCCACAATCAACTTGATGTACCCTGCATCTGTGGAATACATGAATAGACAGCCAATCATCCCAAATTAAGGAGGTGGACTTTGGGAGCAAGATCTATGATTTTTCTCCCTATTCCTCTTTTTGTGAATGTGTATGTGTATGCTTCTGTGTGAGATCTTGTCTGTATAGTCTTGCTTCCACCATTTGTCCTAGGTTCTATCCGTCCATGGTTTTTTCTTAAAATTTTTTTTCTTAATAATCAATTTTAATTTTAAGAACGTTATTATACTTTACCTTCGTCCTTTCTTTCTTTCTTTCCTTCCTTCCTTCCCTCCTTTAGACAACGAATCATCCCAAATTGAGGAGGTGGTCTCTGACAGCAAGATTTATGATTTTTCCCCCTTTACCTCTTTTTGTGAGGGTGTATGTGTACGCTTCTGTGTAAGACTTTGTCTGTATAGCTTTGCTTCCAACATTTGTCCTAAGGTTCTATCCGTCCCTTTTTCTTTTTTTTTTCTAATTAAGAATTTTTTAATTCAATAACTTTATTATACTCTATTTTATTTTTACTGTATCTTCTTTCTGTTTTCCCTTCTTTCCCTCCTTCCTTCCTTCCTCCCTCCCTCCTTTCGTTCCTTCTTGCCTTCTTTCCTTCCTTGCTTCTTTCTTTCTTCCTTCCTTCCTTCCTTCCCTCCTTCCTTCCCTCCTTTAGACAACGAATCATCCCAAATTGAGGAGGTGGTCTCTGACAGCAAGATTTATGATTTTTCCCCCTTTACCTCTTTTTGTGAGGGTGTATGTGTACGCTTCTGTGTAAGCCTTTGTCTGTACAGCTTTGCTTCCAACATTTGTCCTAAGGTTCTATCCGTCCTTTTTTTTTTCTAATTAAGAATTTTTTAATTCAATAACTTTATTATACTTTATTTTATTTTTACTGTATCTTCTTTCTTTTTGTTTTTCCTTCTTTCCCTCCTTCCTTCCTCCCTCCCTCCCTCCTTTCGTTCCTTCTTGCCTTCTTTCCTTCTTTGCTTCTTTCTTTCTTTCTTCCTTCCTTCCTTCCTTCCTTCCTTCCTTCCCTCCTTTCCTTCTTTCTTTCCTCATACGTCTACTAATTCCCTCTACTTTTTCTCCCTTTTATTCTGAGCCGTGTGGATGAAAGGCTCTTGGTGCTCCAGCCAGGAGGCAGGGCTCTGCCTCTGAGGTAGGAGAGCCAACTTCAAGACACTGGTTCACAAGAGACCTCCCAGCTCCAGATAATATCAAACGGCGAAAATCTCCCAGAGACCTCCATCTTAACACCAGCACCCAGCTTCACTCAACGACCAGCAAGCCACAGTGCTGGACAACCTGTGCCAAACAACTAGCAAAACAGGAACACAACCCCACCCATTAGCAGAGAGGCTGCCTAAAATCATAATAAGGCCACAGACACCCCAAAACACACCACCAGACGTGAACCTGCCCACTAGAGAGACAAGATCCAGCCTCTTCCACCACAACACAGGCACTAGTCCCCTCCACCAGGAAGCCTACACAACCCACTGAACCAAGCTTAGCCACTGGAGACAGACATCAAAAACAGGAGGAACTACGAACCTGCAGCCTGCAAAAAGGAGACCCCAAACACAGTAAGATAAGCAAAATGAGAAAACAGAAAAACACACAGCAGATAAAGGAGCAAGATAAAAATGCACCAGACCTAACAAATGAAGAGGAAATAGGCAGTCTACCTGAAAAAGAATTCAGAATAATGATAGTAAGGTTGATCCGAAATCTTGGAGATAGAATGGACAATAGAATGGACAAAATGCAAGAATCAGTTAACAAGGACCTAGAAGAACTAAAGATGAAACAAGCAACGATGAACAACACAATAAATGAAATTAAAAATACTCTAGATGGGATCAATAGCAGAATAACTGAGGCAGAAGAACGGATAAGTGACCTGGAAGATAAAATAGTGGAAATAACTACTGCAGAGCAGAATAAAGAAAAAAGAATGAAAAGAACTGAGGACAGTCTCAGAGACCTCTGGGACAACATTAAACGCACCAACATTCGAATTATAGGGGTTCCAGAAGAAGAAGAGAAAAAGAAAGGGACTGAGAAAATATTTGAAGAGATTATAGTTGAAAACTTCCCTAATATGGGAAAGGAAATAGTTAATCAAGTCCAGGAAGCACAGAGAGTCCCATACAGGATAAATACAAGGAGAAATACGCCAAGACACATATTAATCAAACTGTCAAAAATTAAATACAAAGAAAGCATATTAAAAGCAGCAAGGGAAAAACAACAAATAACACATAAGGGAATCCCCATAAGGTTAACAGCTGATCTTTCAGCAGAAACCCTACAAGCCAGAAGGGAGTGGCAGGACATACTGAAAGTGATGAAGGAGAAAAACCTGCAACCAAGACTACTCTACCCAGCAAGGATCTCATTCAGATTTGATGGAGAAATTAAAACCTTTACAGACAAGCAAAAGCTGAGAGAGTTCAGCACCACCAAACCAGCTTTACAACAAATGCTAAAGGATCTTCTCTAGGCAAGAAACACAAGAGAAGGAAAAGACCTATAATAACGAACCCAAAACAATATAGAAAATGGGAATAGGAACATACATATCGATAATTACCTTAAATGTAAATGGACTAAATGCTCCCACCAAAAGACACAGATTAGCTGAATGGATACAAAAACAAGACCCTTACATATGCTGTCTACAAGAGACCCACTTCAGACCTAGAGACACATACAGACTAAAAGTAAGGGGATGGAAAAAGATATTCCATGCAAATGGAAACCAAAAGAAAGCTGGAGTAGCAATTCTCATATCAGACAAAATAGACTTTAAAATAAGGACTATTAAAAGAGACAAAGAAGGACACTACATAATGATCAAGGGATCGATCCAAGAAGAAGATATAACAATTGTAAATATTTATGCACCCAACATAGGAGCACCTCAATACATAAGGCAAATACTAACAGCCATAAAAGGGGAAATTGACAGTAACACATTCATAGTAGGGGACTTAAACACCCCACTTTCACCCATGGACAGATCATCCAAAATGAAAATAAATAAGGAAACACAAGCTTTAAATGATACATTAAACAAGATGGACTTAATTGATATTTATAGGACACTCCATCCAAAAACAACAGAATACACATTTTTCTCAAGTGCTCACGGAACATTCTCCAGGATAGATCATATCTTGGGTCACAAATCAAGCCTTGGCAAATTTAAGAAAATTGAAATTGTATCAAGTATCTTTTCTGACCACAACGCCATGAGACTAGATATCAATTACAGGAAAAGATCTGTAAAAAATACAAACACATGGAGGCTAAACAATACACTACTTAATAATGAAGTGACCACTGAAGAAATCAAAGAGGAAATCAAAAAATACCTAGAAACAAATGACAATGGAGACACAACGACCCAAAACCTGTGGGATGCAGCAAAAGCAGTTCTAAGGGGGAAGTTTATAGCAATACAAGCCCACCTTAAGAAGCAGGAAACATCTAGAATAAACAACCTAACCTTGCACCTCAAGCAATTAGAGAAAGAAGAACAAAAAAACCCCAAAGCTAGCAGAAGGAAAGAAATCATAAAAATCAGATCAGAAATAAATGAAAAAGAAATGAAGGAAACAATAGCAAAGATCAATGAAACTAAAAGCTGGTTCTTTGAGAAGATAAACAAAATAGATAAACCACTAGCCAGACTTATCAAGAAAAAAAGGGAGAAGACTCAAATCAATAGAATTAGAAATGAAAAAGGAGAGGTAACAACTGACACTGCAGAAATAAAAGAGATCATGAGAGATTACTACAAGCAACTCTATGCCAATAAAATGGACAATCTGGAAGAAATGGACAAATTCTTAGAAATGCACAACCTGCCAAGACTGAATCAGGAAGAAATAGAAAATATGAACAGACCAATCACAAGCACTGAAATTGAAACTGTGATTAAAAATCTTCCAACAAAGAAAAGCCCAGGACCAGATGGCTTCACAGGCGAATTCTATCAAACATTTAGAGAAGAGCTAACACCTATCCTTCTCAAACTCTTCCAAAATATAGCAGAGGAACACTCCCAAACTCATTCTACGAGGCCACCATCACCTTGATACCAAAACCAGGCAAGGATGTCACAAAGAAAGAAAACTACAGACCAATATCACTGATGAACATAGATGCAAAAATCCTCAACAAAATACTAGCAAACAGAATCCAACAGCACATTAAAAGGATCATACACCATGATCAGGTGGGGTTTGTTCCAGGAATGCAAGGATTCTTCAATATACGCAAATCTATCAATGTGATAAACCATATTAACAAACTGAAGGAGAAAAACCATATGATCATCTCAATAGATGCAGAGAAAGCTTTTGACAAAATTCAACACCCATTTATGATAAAAACCCTGCAGAAAGTAGGCATAGAGGGAACTTTCCTCAACATAATAAAGGCCATATACGACAAGCCCACAGCAAACATCATCCTCAATGGTGAAAAACTGAAAGCATTTCCACTAAGATCAGGAACAAGACAAGGGTGCCCACTCTCACCACTCTTATTCAACATAGTTTTGGAAGTTTTAGCCACAGCAATCAGAGAAGAGAAGGAAATAAAAGGAATACAAATCGGAAAAGAAGAAGTAAAGCTGTCACTGTGTGCAGATGACATGATCCTATACATAGAGAATCCTAAAGATGCTACCAGAAAACTACTAGAGCTAATCAATGAATTTGGTAAAGTAGCAGGATACAAAATTAATGCACAGAAATCTCTGGCATTCCTATATACTAATGATGAAAAATCTGAAAGTGAAATCAAGAAAACACTCCCATTTACCATTGCAACAAAAAGAATAAAATATCTAGGAATAAACCTACCTAAGGAAACAAAAGACCTGTATGCAGAAAACTATAAGACACTGATGAAAGAAATTAAAGATGATACAAATAGATGGAGACATATACCATGTTCTTGGATTGGAAGAATCAACATTGTGAAAATGACTCTACTACCCAAAGCAATCTATAGATTCAATGCAATCCCTATCAAACTACCATTGGCATTTTTCACAGAACTAGAACAAAAAATTTCGCAATTTGTATGGAAACACAAAAGACCCCGAATAGCCAAAGCAATCTTGAGAACAAAAAAAGGAACTGGAGGAATCAGGCTCCCTGACTTCAGACTATACTACAAAGCTACAGTTATCAAGACAGTATGGTACTGGCACAAAAACAGAAATATAGATCAATGGAACAGGATAGAAAGCCCAGAGATAAACCCATGGACATATGGACACCTTATCTTTGATAAAGGTGGCAGGAATGTACAGTGGAAAAAGGACAGCCTCTTCAATAAATGGTGCTGGGAAAACTGGACAGGTACATGTAAAAGAATGAAATTAGAACACTCCCTAACACCATACACAAAAATAAGCTCAAAATGGATTAAAGACCTAAATATAAGGCCAGAAACTATCAAACTCTTAGAGGAAAACATAGGCAGAACACTCTATGACATAAATCACAGCAAGATTCTTTCTGACCCACCCCCTAGAGTAATGGAAATAAAAACAAAAATAAACAAATGGGACCTAATGAAACTTCAAAGCTTTTGCACAGCAAAGGAAACCATAAACAAGACCAAAAGACAACCCTCAGAATGGGAGAAAATATTTGCAAATGAAGCAACTGACAAAGGATTAATCTCCAAAATTTACAAGCAGCTCATGCAGCTCAACAACAAAAAAACAAACAACCCAATCCAAAAATGCGCAGAAGACCTAAATAGACATTTCTCCAAAGAAGATATACAGACTGCCAACAAACACATGAAAGAATGCTCAACATCATTAATCATTAGAGAAATGCAAATCAAAACTACAATGAGATATCATCTCACACCAGTCAGAATGGCCGTCATCAATAAATCTAGAAACAATAAATGCTGGAGAGGGTGTGGAGAAAAGGAACCCTCTTGCACTGCTGGTGGGAATGTGAATTGGTTCAGCCACTATGGAGAACAGTATGGAGGTTCCTTAAAAAACTACAAATAGAACTACCATATGACCCAGCAATCCCACTACTGGGCATATACCCTGAGAAAACCGAAATTCAAAAAGAGTCATGTACCAAAATGTTCATCGCAGCTCTATTTACAATAGCCCGGAGATGGAAACAACCTAAGTGCCCATCATCGGATGAATGGATAAAGAAGATGTGGCACATATATACAATGGAATATTACTCAGCCATAAAAAGAAACGAAATTGAGCTATTTGTAATGAGGTGGATAGACCTAGAGTCTGTCATACACAGTGAAGTAAGTCAGAAAGAAAAAGACAAATACAGTATGCTAACACATATATATGGAATTTAAGAAAAAAAAAATGTCATGAAGAACCTAGGGGTAAGGCAGGAATAAAGACGCAGACCTCCTAGAGAACGGACTTGAGGTTATGGGGAGGGGGAAGGGTGAGCTGTGACGGGGCGAGAGAGAGTCATGGACATATACACACTAACAAACGTAGTAAGGTAGATAGCTAGTGGGAAGCAGCCGCATGGCACAGGGATATTGGCTCGGTGCTCTGTGACAGCCTGGAGGGGTGGGATAGGGAGGGTGGGAGGGAGGGAGACGCAAGAGGGAAGAGATATGGGAACATATGTATATGTATAACTGATTCACTTTGTTATAAAGCAGAAACTAACACACCATTGTAAAGTAATTATACCCCAATAAAGATGTTAAAAAAAAAAAAAAAAGAAAACATCAAATCTCAAACAAAACATATGAAATTAGACAAGAAATTAGAGATACATTAAGGAATTAAACTTAGAAATTAGTATTCAAAGAATAGCAATTCCAGAGAAAGCAGATAAAACATTAAAAAAGAACTGCCAAAGGAACAAAAGAGAAAAAACAACTCAGATTGCAGACCGTGAAATAAATTGAGAAGACTTGTGACATACTGTATAAAAGAAAAGATCCACAATTAGACATATTACTTTGAAATTTCACAACACCTGAAACAGAAGTTCTTAGATGTTCCCAGAGTAAAAAAAAAACACAAAAGGACATCAGAAAGGAATTCACTGGACTTCTCTATCATAAGGGAAATGATTTATAACCTGGAATTTTATACGTAGCCAAGCTATCAACAAATTAGAGGATATTCAATAAAAAATTTAAAATAAATAAATTAGAGTATAGAAAAAGACATTTTCAGACAGAAAATGTCTCAAAATTTTCCATTCTTAGGGAAATCCAGGGAGATATGCACATTGAAAACAAGAGAGAAAACTAGAAAGAGAAAAATCTGGAATCTAGAAAACAAAGGAGAAGTGAAAGAGATTCCCAGGATGATTAAACTTCTAGGATGACTGCTGTGCTTCAGACACATCACAAAGAATAAAATACCTAGGAATAAACCTACCTAAGGAGGCAAAGACCTGAACTCAGAAAACTATAAGACACTGATGAAAGAAACTGAAGATGATACAAACAGATGGAAAGATACACTGTGTTCTTGGATTGGAAGAATCAGTATTGTTAAAATGACCATACTACCCAAGGCAATCTACAGATTCACTGCAATCTCTATCAAAATACCAATGGCATTTTTCACAGAACTAGAACAAATAATTCTAAAATTTGTAATGGAATCACAAAAGACCCTGAATTGCCAAAGCAATCTTGACACAGAAGAACAGAGCTGGAGGTTATCATGCTCCCTGACTTCAGACTATACTAAAAAGCTACAGTAATCAAGCTACAGTACAGTACGGTACTGGCACAAAAACAGACACATAGATCAATGGAACAGACTAGAGAGCCCAGAAATAAACCCATGTACTTATCGTCAATTAATCTACAACAACAGAGGCAAGAATATATGGAGAAAAGAGTCTCTTCAGTAAGTGGTACTGGGAAAACTGGGCAGCTACATGGAAAAGAGTGAAATTAAACATTCTCTAACACCATATATAAAAATAAATTCAAAGTGGATTAAAGCCCTAAATGCAAGAAAAGGAGACCATAAAACTCCTAGGAGAAAAATAGGCAGAACACTCTTTGACATAAACCATTAGCAATATTTTTTAGGATCTGTCTCTAAGGCAAAGGAAACAAAAGCAAAAACAAGCAAATGGGACCTAATTAAACTTAAGAGCTTTTGCACAGCAAAGGAAATCATCAACAAAACAAAAAGACCGCCCACTGAATGAGAGAAAATATTTACAAATGTTATGACTGACAAGGGGTTAATATCAAAATATATAAACAACTCCTACAATTCAATTAAAAACAACAACAACAACAACCTGATTAAAACATGGGCAGAAGACCTGAATGGACATTTTTCCATAGAAGATGCATAAAAAGATGTTCAACACTGCTAATCATCAGAGAAATGCAAATCAGAACCACAATGAGATATCACCTCATACCTGTCAGAATGATTATCATCAAAAAGAACACAAATAACGAATGTTGGTGAGAATGTGGAGAAAAGGGAACCTTTGTACTCCATTGGTGGGAATGTAAATTGGTGAAACCACTACGGAAACCAGTATGGAGGTTCCTCAAAAAACTAAAAATAGAACTACCATATGATTGAGCAATTCCACCACTGGGTATATATCCAAATAAAACAAAAACACTAACTGGAAAAGATACATGCACCCCAATGTTCACAGCAACATTATTTACAATAGCCAAGACATGGAAGCAACCTAAGTGTCCATCTGCAGATGAATGGATAAAGAAGATGTAATATATATGTGTGCATATATATACACATACGCTACACACACACACACAACAGAATGTTACTCAGCCATAAAATAGAATGTTACTCAGCCATAAAAACTAATGAAATTTTGCCATTTGCAACAACATGAGTGGACCTGGAGGGTATTATGCTAAGTGAAGTGATTCAGACAGAGAGAGAGAAATACTGTATGTTATCACTTACACGTGGAATCTAAAAAGTAAAATGAATGAATATAGCAAAATAGAAAAATAGAAACAAATAGAAACAGACTTACAGATACAGAGAACAAACCTATGGTTAGCAGTGGGGAGAGGGAAGAGGGGAGGGGCAAGGTAGGGGTAGGGAATTAAGAGGTACAAACTAGCAGGTATAAAATAAATTTTAAGGGTATATTTATTGTTCAACACAGGGAATATAGTCAATATTTTACACATAACTTTAAATGGAGTATCATCTCTTTTGAATCACTATGCTGTACACCTAAAACTAGTGTCATATTGTAAATCAACTATATCTCAATTTTTAAAAAGTGGAGAGAAAATCTGTGGGTTCTAGAAGCAATAATTCCAGTAAGAAAACAAAACAGAAAAAATACCTAATATATTTGAATATATTCAGGGGACATCGTCAAATCTGTTAGAGACTGTAGGAATAGATTTGTAATCAATACAGAAAGAACTAAGAAAAATTAAATTGTGATAATGAGGGGATCTCAAGAAGGACTTACTCTCCAAGAAAGAAAATGTGATTGGGATGTACAACACTGTTCAGCTGTGAATGTTTCATAGTCTTAGTAATATAAACATATAATACTAATCTCACAAGAAAAATGTGATGTAAGTATATTAGAAGAAGAGAATAACTATATACAGAGAACAGTTTATGAGTGAATGGGATTGCATTGTATGTGCGTATCATTCTGTATGTGTGTGAGTGGGTGTGTTACGTATTTAAGAGAACTAGTTTCTCATGCTTCCTACTAGGCATTCAATGGAGAATATATACAGCTTTAAAACATTCAAGAAAGAATAGTATAGAAACAGTATTTGCAAATACAGAAGCAAATATAAAAGAATAGGGGGCTTCCCTGGTGGCACAGTGGTTAAGAATCCACCTGCTAATGCAGAGGACACGGGTTCGAGCCCTGGTCCGGGAAGATCCCACATGCCGCAGAGCAACAAAGCCCGTGCACCACAAGTACTGAGCCTGTGCTCTAGAGCCCGTGAGCCACAACTACTGAGCCCACGAGCCTAGAGCCTGTGCTCTGCAACAAGAGAAGCCACCGCAATGAGAAGCCACCGCAATGAGAAGCCCACACACCGCAAGGAAGAGTAGCCCCCACTCACCACAACTAGAGAAAGCCTACACGCAGCAACAAAGACCCAATGCAGCCTAAAATAAAAATAAATTTATTTTTTAAAATTTAAAAAAAGAATAGCTTAAAAAGTTGAATGGGGTTTCCTCAGGGTAGCGAGAATTAGGAGTGAATAGGATGGAAAAGAAAACTTATTTTTCAGTATATGTTTGGAAGTACTATTTAACATTTTTTAATTTATATTTATACTTTACTATGTAAAGAAAGAGGGGAAAAAAAGAAAAACAACTAATACATGACCAGACCATGACTAGACCAAATTTCCATGGCAAAGGCAATTCATGGTAACAGGAAAGAATGAGTGCCTAATTGAAGTAGAATGCCGCAATGTGTGTTTGTTCTCTTTAAAGACTGGGGGGGAAAGGAGCTTTCCAATTATGTCAATACACTTAATCTTGATTGAGCGAAGCAGAAACCAACAAGAGACCAAAGATTAACTGTGTGATCATCTTTACGCTGAGGTTTTAGATGCTTCTCCCACCACACTCAATGCCAAGCCCACTTTTACAGATGCAATTAAAATTAGAATTATCCCCAATCTACATGATGTTCTTAGGATTTGTTACATGTATTAAACCTGATTAAAAATATTCTAGGGGTAGATAGCTTTTTCTGACACACAGAAGATTCAACCCAAGTCAGATCAATGATGTAACATTACTTCTGGCTGTAGGAGCCGAGACAGGTAAGAGCTGGAATAGCAGCAAGAAAAATAAATTGCCTAAAAATCACATGGAGCTATAAACCAGAAACAAAAACAACCGAGTATCCCATCATACATCAAACATCTCTCTGTTCTGAATGATTTGAAAAAGGTATTTCAAGCCCCAGAAGGTGAATGCTCAGGTAGTCTAATCAAGAGACATGAGCTATACAAGAAATTGGATCATGCAGCAAAAATCACCTATATTCTTTCTACCTGTGCTAGGTTCTTTGTGAAATAGAGGAAATATAAGACATGGTGCTTGCCCTCAAGAAGCATGCAGTCTAACAGGGGAGACATGACTAGAATGTCTGAAATGTAAAGAAAGGATTTGGAAATTCTAATGAATAAGAGGTAACCAAATTCAAAGGCAAATGTGTCTGACACAGGACTCAGAGAAAGGGAATTAGGAGCAACAGGGTTCCTAGAAAAAGTGGCTTTGGGTGAGGCTTTGAGGAGGGGCTAGGGATTTGGGCTGGTAACCGGAAAAGGCTTGAATTATTTGTAGTTTAGAAACTGGAATTTGTAGTTCAGAAATTAGAAGCAACTACATTGTTTGTGGGGGGAGGCGGGGGAGAGATTGGGGAAAACAGAGAAGTGGTCAGAATCAAGTGTATCATGTTTACTTTTATCAATTTTCTCTAGATTTTGGATGTATTTCCCTTCCCTTTCTTTAGCTTTTAATTTGGGAGACAATGACCGCGTTAATTACCTAATACCCACCAGCTGCCACAAGGTTAACACTGCACTTGTCAATGTGGTTTTAGTTTTAACTTTCCTTTAGTGCAATGGTGATTTTTTTTTTAATATTAAAAGCATCTCCCCAGTAAAAATCACTGCTCATTGCAAATACGTTCGTTTCTCTGTATCCACAAGAGATTGGTTCCAGGAGCCCCCAGGTATACCAAAATCCACGAACGCTCAAGCCCCGTAGTTGGCCCTCTGTATCCACGAATTCTGCACCTGTGAATTCAACCGACCGTGGATGAAAATTTCCATCCACGGTCGGCTGAATCCGTGATTCAAAGCCCGCATATATAAAGGACCAACTGTATATTTATTGAAAAAAAATCCAAGTATGAGTGGAACCACACAGTTCAAACCTGTGTTGTTCAAGGGTCAACTGTACAGGCTTAAACACACCACTGAATGGTTCATCTAGGAGAAAGTTTGGGGTCAGAAAGTCAAGAATGCATTGAGAGTGTTCAGCCATTAATTTTAAACAAAATAGATGGAAACTAACCACAATGTGGGATTGTCACTTCTCCAAGGTCCAGCTATTTCCATTAGCAACATGTGTACTACCTCCCCTGGGCCTTTTGCGGGATCATTCTGTACAAGCTAGACCTTTGAGACCCTAGCAGGTGCGAATGGGCCATCATGACCTCTCCCAGAATCCAATCACTGTTCACATTTGCAGACAACTGGAAGAAATCATGGAGTCCTATAGAAGTAAATCACGCGTAGTTCTATTTTCAGATTAATCAGACAAGCTGAGTAAAGAGAGGAACGATAGCTCTTTCTCTGAACCATTTCAATCCACTTGTTCTTCGATTCTATGTGCTGTTGTTTAAACCATCTATATATTAGTTAAGAATGGGTGGCAGCTAAACAGGAAAACAAACGATACACTTCTACTGATCTGCTGCTAGTCTATAAATACAGATTCAGAGTTCTGCCCTCCGTCACACCCAATTTTATGATATTTGAAAAGAGATTTTAAGATATTTGCAAAGATTAGTCAAGTGATAAAAATAAAATGGCTTCATGGAACTCTCCTGATGGCTGGAAATAAGGGGCTCTGGAGAGAGGCATCCCACACTACCCCTTTCTTATTAACTGGGTGAGTATATCTTGACCCTATGAAACATTTGCCTGGAGTTTGTGGTCATTGTAACTTTTATTTTGACTTCCCTCAACTACACAGTCCCTCAAACTGCCTCTCGCTGTATCTCGGGTACTTTCATTCCTGTCTTTGCCCAGGTAAGGTTGATAATCTAATTTAGGTATGAGCCTTAGGGGTCTATTTAGGTTCTCAGATCTGCTTAAGGTACAGCCAGAGACATTAAGTGTTAATAAGTTTCAGGCAAGAAGGGGGAGGGGGTAAGGGAGGGAAGGAATGGGAGTTTGGGATTAGCAGATGCAAACTATTATATATAGGATGGATAAACAACAAGGTCCTACCGTATAGCACAGGGAACTATATTCAGTATTCTGTGAGAAACCATAATGGAAAAGAATATGAAAAAGAATATATATATATGTATAACTGAATCACTTTGCTGCACAGAAGAAATACAACATTGTAAATCAACTATATTTCAATAAAATTAAAAAGTTTCTGGCAAGAACTCCTACCTAAAAGGGGAAGTTGTATACATGGGGTTTCTTTCAATGCGAACCTGGAAATTCTTAGGATAATGATGATTGTTTTAATTACTAAATTTAGTAGTGGTAAAGGAAACCTGGGGTAGCAGGGGAACAAAGTAGATTTTCCAAAGAATTTAACACTGTCTGCTGCATGGTAGACAAAATCCAGCAGTACAAGATATCTGAGCAAGACACACCGTCCGAGAAGAAGCCCAATATTAAGCCGAGGACGATAATACACAAAATACACAAAATGCTGCAACGCCCGACAAGGAATATCCAACACGGAGGGATATTCAATTATGACACCAATTCCAGTGGGTGGGTTTTTCCTCACACCACCATGCAATCCTCTGACACCAGCTGGGTGTCCCGACAGTTTACCTCAAGGCTGAACCCACAGGTTAAGGGCTCAGTCTTACAAGACGCCCCACCTCCACCCTTGCAACCCGATACACACTTCAGATGCCAATCGCAAGCCCATGTTGTCACCTGGGCTTCTGACCAACTGGCTATAGGTTAGAGGTTCCCATGACCCACTCCTTGGGGTTTATTAAGTTGCCATATCATCTCACAGAACTTAGAGAAACATTTTTCGTACCTTATTTCTGTTACAAAGAGGGACAGTCCAGTGAAAGCGATGCACAGGGCAAGGTCTGCAGAAAGGGCGCAGAACTTCTGTGTTCTCTCTGAGCGAGCCACTCCACCTCCGCCTCCAAGTCTTCATCAACACAGATGCTCCTTTTTGGGTTTTTATGGACGCTTCAGTACGTAGTCACGATTGATGAAGTCATTGGCCAATAGTGATTGAACTCCGCCTCCAGTCCCTCCCACCCTTCCCCACCCCTCACCCCTGCCCCCAGGAGGTCGGGGACTGGGCTGATAATTCCAATGCTCTAATCACCTGGTAGGCTCCACTGATAACCAGCCCCCAGCCTTAGGTGCTTTCCAAAGATAGCCTCATTAACGTAACAAAAGGCACCTTATCACATTCATCATAGGAAATCTCAAAGGTTTTAGCAACTCTGTGCCAGAAACCAGGAGGAAGACCGAATATTGATATGTACTATTTTTATTTTAAATCACAATATCACAAGGAATACAGTAAGCAGATCCTCATTTCACCTTAGTAACAGCTTAACAGGACTAGATCAAAGCAGGGTAAAGTCAGTGCAAATGAAGAAGTATCGAGTTTTTAGACAGTGGGTTTGGAGGTGGATGGTCACCTAAAAACACCTTAACTGTGTTTTCGTTAGCTTTTGTAGAGCAAATATAAAGGGCCAACTGTATATTTATTGAAAAAAATCTGTATATTTATTGAAAAAAAATCCAAGTATGAGTGGAACCACACAGTTCAAACCTGTGTTGTTCAAGGGTCAACTGTACAGGCTTAAACACACCACTGAATGGTTCATCTAGGAGAAAGTTGGGGGTCAGAAAGTCAAGAATGCATTGAGAGTGTTCAGCCATTAATTTTAAACAAAATAGATGGAAACTAACCACAATGTGGGATTGTCACTTCTCCAAGGTCCAGCTATTTCCATTAGCAACATGTGTACTACCTCCCCTGGGCCTTTTGCGGGATCATTCTGTACAAGCTAGACCTTTGAGACCCTAGCAGGTGCGAATGGGCCATCATGACCTCTCCCAGAATCCAATCACTGTTCACATTTGCAGACAACTGGAAGAAATCATGGAGTCCTATAGAAGTAAATCACGCGTAGTTCTATTTTCAGATTAATCAGACAAGCTGAGTAAAGAGAGGAACGATAGCTCTTTCTCTGAACCATTTCAATCCACTTGTTCTTCGATTCTATGTGCTGTTGTTTAAACCATCTATATATTAGTTAAGAATGGGTGGCAGCTAAACAGGAAAACAAACGATACACTTCTACTGATCTGCTGCTAGTCTATAAATAATACAGATTCAGAGTTCTGCCCTCCGTCACACCCAATTTTATGATATTTGAAAAAAGAGATTTTAAGATATTTGCAAAGATTAGTCAAGTGATAAAAATAAAATGGCTTCATGGAACTCTCCTGATGGCTGGAAATAAGGGGCTCTGGAGAGAGGCATCCCACACTACCCCTTTCTTATTAACTGGGTGAGTATATCTTGACCCTATGAAACACTTGCCTGGAGTTTGTGGTCATTGTAACTTTTATTTTGACTTCCCTCAACTACACAGTCCCTCAAACTGCCTCTCGCTGTATCTCGGGTACTTTCATTCCTGTCTTTGCCCAGGTAAGGTTGATAAGCTAATTTAGGTATGAGCCTTAGGGGTCTATTTAGGTTCTCAGATCTGCTTAAGGTACAGCCAGAGACATTAAGTGTTAATAAGTTTCAGGCAAGAAGTGGGAGGGGGTAAGGGAGGGAAGGAATGGGAGTTTGGGATTAGCAGATGCAAACTATTATATATAGGATGGATAAACAACAAGGTCCTACTGTATAGCACAGGGAACTATATTCAGTATTCTGTGACAAACCATAATGGGAAAGAATATATATATGTATAACTGAATCACTTTGCTGTACAGAGGAAACACAACATTGTAAATCAACTATACTTCAATAAAATTAAAAAGTTTCTGGCAAGAACTCCTACCTAAAAGGGGAAGTTGTATACATGGGGTTTCTTTCAATGCGAACCTGGAAATTCTTAGGATAATGATGATTGTTTTAATTACTAAATTTAGTGGTAAAGGAAACCTGGGGTAGCAGGGGAACAAAGTAGATTTTCCAAAGAATTTAACACTGTCTGCTGCATGGTAGACAAAATCCAGCAGTACAAGATATCTGAGCAAGACACACCGTCCGAGAAGAAGCCCAATATTAAGCCGAGGACGATAATACACAAAATACACAAAATGCTGCAACGCCCGACAAGGAATATCCAACACGGAGGGATATTCAATTATGACACCAATTCCAGTGGGTGGGTTTTTCCTCACACCACCATGCAATCCTCTGACACCAGCTGGGTGTCCCGACAGTTTACCTCAAGGCTGAACCCACAGGTTAAGGGCTCAGTCTTACAAGACGCCCCATCTCCACCCTTGCAACCCGATACACACTTCAGATGCCAATCGCAAGCCCATATTGTCACCTGGGCTTCTGACCAACTGGCTATAGGTTAGAGGTTCCCATGACCCACTCCTTGGGGCTTATTAAGTTGCCAGATCATCTCACAGAACTTAGAGAAACATTTTTCGTACCTTATTTCTGTTACAAAGAGGGACAGTCCAATGAAAGCGATGCACAGGGCAAGGTCTGCAGAAAGGGCGCAGAACGTCTGTGTTCTCTCTGAGCGAGCCACTCCACCTCCGCCTCCAAGTCTTCATCAACACAGATGCTCCTTTTTGGGTTTTTATGGACGCTTCAGTACGTAGTCACGATTGATGAAGTCATTGGCCAATAGTGATTGAACTCCACCTCCAGTCCCTCCCACCCTTCCCCGCCCCTCACCCCTGCCCCCAGGAGGTCGGGGACTGGGCTGATAATTCCAATGCTCTAATCACCTGGTAGGCTCCACTGATAACCAGCCCCCAGCCTTAGGTGCTTTCCAAAGATAGCCTCATTAACGTAACAAAAGGCACCTTATCATATTCATCATAGGAAATTTCAAAGGTTTTAGCAGCTCTGTGCCAGAAACCAGGAGGAAGACCGAATATTGATATATACTATTTTTATTTTAAATCACAATATCACAAGGAATACAGTAAGCAGATCCTCATTTCACCTTAGTAACAGCTTAACAGGACTAGATCAAAGCAGGGTAAAGTCAGTGTAAATGAAGAAGTATCGAGTTTTTAGACAGTGGGTTTGGAGTTGGATGGTCACCTAAAAACACCTGAACTGTGTTTTCCTTAGCTTTTGTAGAGCAAATCCATGAAGATTAGATGACTGTGTCTCAAAAAAAGTGGAAAATCAAGACAAGGTTCAGGAAATCTAGCAGAGAAATTTGAACCTAAATAGCATTTTTAGTGGGGATGTTGCTTACAGAAATAGAGCAGGCAGGAAGAACTAGAAATTAGTTGTTTTAAGACCCTGGCTTTTGTAAGTGAAAAAAACCTCCATCTGAGTTCCCATCCCATCCCACTTACTAAATGTCTCACCTGGGGGAAGCTATTTAACCTTTCTAAAAGCCCTATTTCTCTTCTACAATTTGGGGAAAATAATAGTGCATGCCTCCATGAGGTTTTGTTTTATTTAAGGACCTGCTAAGAGGATGTATCTTGCCTTGCATAGCGTGCCTCGCATAGTGATAGGCATCCAGTAAGTACTCAATAAATGTTAGTTGTTATTACCATGAGGCCCACAGAATACCCAGGAATTGCACCGTGGTTGTCGTTCTCCTGTTTGGTGGCTCCAAGGTATAATTTAAAGACATTATTACCTCTATGACGTAGAGGCTGAGCTTTCTAACACAGTTATATTTTTAATAACATAAAATTGAGCATCATATTGGGGTGAAATTAGGGCTAAGGACAATTTTTGTCCCAAGTCTTGTATTGCGTGTAGAGATCATTATAGCTCCAAGCACGTCTCGCTGCTAGAGGCCATGGAACCTGGATTATTGTCATACCCATGTGCCCTGCCAACAATATAAGCTTATAAAATCTACTCACTCTCCTAGCACCTCAACTTCTCCATCAGCAAAATGGAAGTGTCAGGAGATCCACCTTGCTTATCGGACTGTTGTAAGGACTTGGTATTAACAATATATTTTTTAAAAGACCTGAAAACACATGGGCGACTGAGCACAGCTGCAAGTACTGGGATGGTATATAGAAAAATAAATAAATAAGTACACTTTATGGAATGCCTAGCATATATCAGATACTATGAAAAACATTTAGAGACATCATTGATATCCCCACCATCATCTGTGTAAGAGAACACTAAGAGGATCTGAGACAACCATATAATATACATAGAAGTTAATTTCTGTTTACTAAAAGAAATTCAGTATACATATAACACATGATAATAAAAAAAAAGGGGCTTCCCTGGTGGCGCAGTGGTTGAGAGTCTGCCTGCTCATGCAGGGGACACGGGTTCGTGCCCTGGTCCGGGAAGATCCCACATGCCGCGGAGCGGCTGGGCCCGTGAGCCATGGCCGTTGAGCCTGCAAGTCCGGAGCCTGTGCTCCGCAACGGGAGAGGCCACAACAGTGAGAGGCCCCCGTACCGCAAAAAAAAAAAAAAAAAAAAAAAAAGCATCTCTACAGACCTCATGAAACAGAATCATTTACACAGTCAGTATATTGTGTTTGGATTTCTCTCTCTTCAAAAAATGTCATTCTTCTGTCCCAGATGGTCGATGACACCTGAAATCTGATTTCCTAAGTGAGGCATTACCCCATTATTTTTACAATTAATACTGATACGTGATGAGTTGAGTTACGAGGTCAATTTCTTGGGTGTCCTCAATTTCAAGTTTTATTTTATATTTGGATAATTTCAGTCTATCAGGCTGTCTTCCTCTCTGCTCTATGTTTTTAAAGCTGTGTTGTCAGAGATTTTTAATGACTTGAAAACTATTCATGTAGTTCTGGAAAAAACAAAAGCAGGTTACAAATTCCTATTCCAGTGTTGCAGTAGACACACCGTTAAAAGACCAGGAGGGAAATTCCTCAACATGCTAATACCATTAATGGTGTCTTCTCTGGGTGGTGGGATCCTATTGATTTTTATATACTTCCTGACATTCTTCAATATTTTCCAAAATATTTACAAGAAATGTGCATTATTACCCAACCTTGAGCCTGTTATCAAAATTCTATGTTGCATGAAGTAACTGTCAAGCATGCCTTCAAGTTCGCCCTCACTGGTTACAATGAGTCTCTAAGAGATGGCCTTCACATGGGCCACTGAGCATAGCTACACAGGTTGTGTGCTGTGTAGTCTAGGCAGTGAACGATGCCCCAAAGCCATGCAACTTCATACACAACTATCCTGGTCTTTCAGGAAGTGTGGTTTCTGAAACCGAGCAGGACCCTGTGGGGCTCCAGGGCATGGAAGCCCTTCTGTGTCCCTCGTTCCTTGTTTGTAGGGAACAGGCTCCAGCCTCCATGACCTTCCCTGAGTTCTAAAGGGCAGATTTGAACAGTTGCTAATCAGGGAAGGGAGGGAATGCAGAGAAAAGGGAGAAGTAGCCAAGAAAGAATAGTGCAGCCTTGGGACAGGGTCCTGGTTCCACCGCAAGGGATACACATAACGATATCTTTGAGCTCTTTATAGATCGAAAACCCAACAAGTGGAAGATGTCAGCATTCTTCATTCCAGAGAAGCCCACCTGAGGCCAGATTAAAGGAACCAGAGAAGCTCATCAAGAGATTACCTGAAACCAAATTAAAGGAGTGCAGGCCCTGCACACACAATAATCTTATCAGCAGTTCTACCCTGGAACCGTTGCTATAAAACTCCTCACCAAATCCTCCCGGGTTAGGACACACAGTTTTCAAGGGCAGGAGCCTGCTGTGTTCCCATTTGCCTGGCAAAGCAATAGAGCTGTGCTTTTCTACTTCACCCAAAACTCTGCCTCTGAGATTTGATTTGGCACCAATGCACAGTGGCCCAGTTTTCAGCCTCATTTACGGCAAAGCATTACCTGGAAGTGTGTGGTTTTAAAAGTCAAGATCCTCTCGAGGTACATATCACAGATGAGTGGTTCACACATCCTTTAAACACCTCAAGCAGTTGGTGAACTAATATTAGTTGTGAAAATCATAGGACTGTTTAACTCTATAAACACTGAGAACCAATATATAACCAGAAAAAAAAAAAAGGCAGATGCCCTTTGTCAAACTAGAGAAAACTGAATAACACACAGTTCCAGGTGTAGGCCTATTGGCATTAGGTATGTGACACCTTTCCTTCATTATGAGTATAGGTCCAAGGCCCATGAACATCAGATACTTATATACTCACAATTGTAAGATTCCAAATATACCTTACTCCTTCCAGCATTTCTCCATTGATTTAAAACAAAAACAAAAAGGAAAAGGCAATGAAGGAGGGGTCTTATAAAACTTTTTTGTTTGACAACAGATGGTTTTAGTTGACCACCCAACTGACTCGGCTCTGTTCTTCCTTACCTGCAGGGCATCTGTTGCATCTGGGAGTTCCTCCTCCTTCCCCCGTATAACCCAAAGCTAATAACTGATCAGTCCAAGTTAATCATAGTATCTCATTTCTTTGCCAGCAACTGGTTTAAAGATGGGTAGCTGACCGGTTCTAGACACTATGATATGAGAAGAGAACTGCAAGGGGCTTTCTCGTTCCTCACTCCTAAAAAGAGACACAAGGAAAACACAATCCTTTTCCTTCCATTGGTCTGGATTTCTGGAACTATAGCATATTTTGTAAATGGAAACCCTTGCCTTCCCTGCCTTGAGGCCTTCCAAAAACATTTTAACCTAGTTTTTATCAAAATACATGTAGGTACTTGAAAAAGATCTGCAACAATTATTCTAATGATAAACAGAAGCTCCCTACACGCTCATTCCCACTCATTCATTCAGTGGACGCAGCTTCTTTAAACTCATTTAATTTTTCTTTACTTCCATGTTTCTAAATATTATTGTTATTTCTTCAATTTTCAGTTTTAGACATTTTAAAATTCCCTTGATGAAAGATGAGGATATAACTCTAACACCAAACTTCCACACAACTTTTACCACCACCTCTATTTTCCCAATATATTTATTAATTAAATAAGTATTTGGTGTTTACAGCTGAGCTGAGTAAGACAATATATTACATTGTCTTTTTATACCACTTGTTTTACCTGGAGTTCACAATCATCTTAGTTTTTTCCTTTGTGTAGTTTTGTTTTAAGATATATGTCACTGCTTTATCTCTAAGCTCTCTGCCAAAACTGGAAAACCTCTCAGTATAGTCAGACTCACAATCTATCAGCTCCATTTTTTTTTTTCATCCAGCATATCGATGTTGGCAAAGGAACTGATAGCCTCCATAGTGGAATTTGGAGGAATGGCAGCATGTCCCTCTTTGCACCCCTCTAGGTGCCTACCTTACTATCTTTATTGATATTTTGGATTTTACTTTCAACGCTTGCTTTCCTCCTATTAGCTGTTAAGTTCTCCTGATGACCTTCTTTGAAAATATGGGCACGTTTAATAGAAGAAACAATTTGAATAACCCACATGGTAGCATGACTGGATTATGCATACCTTTTCCTCTATGGCAGAGGAAGTGGGGAGGCATGGATAGGCTAAGAAAGGGGCCAGCAGCAATGGTACAGAAGGTAGCTCCTCACTTCAATACTTAAGGCAAATGCTAACAGCCATAAAAGGGGAAATCGACAGTAACATATTCATAGTAGGGGACTTTAACATCCCACTTTCACCAATGAACAGATCATCCAAAATGTAAATAAATAAGGAAACACCAGCTTTAAATGATACATTAAACAAGATGGACTTAATTGACATTTATAGAACATTTCAACCAAAAACAACAGAATACTCTTTCTTCTCAAGTGGTCATGGAACATTCTGCAGGATAGATCATACCTTGGGTCACAAATCAAGCCTTGGTAAATTTAAGAAAATTGAAATCATATCAAGTATCTTTTTCCGACCATAAGGCTATGAGACTAGACATCAATTACAAGAAAAAATCTGTAAAAAATAAAAACACATGGAAGCTAAACAACACACTACTAAATAACCAAGAGACCACAGAAGAAATCAAAAAATACCTAGAAACAAACGACAATGAAAACACAATGACTCAAAACCTATGGGACACAGCAAAAGCAGTTCTAAGAGGGAAGTTTATAGCAATACAATCCTACCTCAAGAAACAAGAAACATCTCGAATAAACAACCTAACCTTACACCTAAAGCAATTAGAGAAAGAAGAACAAACAAATCCCAAATTTAGCAGAAAGAAAGAAATCATAAAGATCAGATCAGAAATAAATGAAAAAGAAATGAAGGAAACAATAGCTAAGATCAATAAAACTAAAAGCTGGTTCTTTGAGAAGATAAACAAAATTAATAAACCATTAGACTCATCAAGAAAAAAAGGGAGAAGACTCAAATCAATAGAATTAGAAATGAAAAAGGAGAGGTAACAACTAACACTGCAGAAATACAAAGGATCATGAGAGATTACTACAAGCAACTATATGCCAATAAAATGAACAACCTAGAAAAAACAGACAAATTCTTAGAAAAGTACAACCTCCTGTGACTGAACCAGGAAGAAAGAGAAAATATAAACAGACCAATCACAAGCACTGAAATTGAACTGTGATTAAAAATCTTCCAACAGGGCTTCTCTGGTGGCACAGTGGTTGAGAGTCCACCTGCTGATGCAGGGGATGTGGGTCGTGCCCCGGTCTGGGAAGATCTCACGTGCCACGGAGCGGCTGGGCCCGTGAGCCATGGCCGCTGGGCCTACGCGTCCGGAGCCTGTGCTCCGCGACGGGAGAGGCCACAACAGTGAGAGGCCTGCGTACCACAAAAAAAAAAAAAAAAAAACTTCCAACAAACAAAAACCCAGGACCAGATGGCTTCACAGGTGAATTCTATCAAACATTTAGAGAAGAGCTAACACCTATCCTTCTCAAACTCTTCCAAAATATAGCAGATGGAGGAACACTCCCAAACTCATTCTGTGAGGCCACCATCATCCTGATACCAAAACCAGACAAAGATGTCACAAAGAAAGAAAACTACAGGCCAATGTCACTGATGAACATAGATGCAAAAATCCTCAACAAAATACTAGCAAACAGAATCCAACAGCACATTAAAAGGATCATACACCATGATCAAGTGGGGTTTATTCCAGGAATGCAAGGATTCTTCAATATACGCAAATCTATCAATGTGATAAACCATATTAACAAATTGAAGGAGAAAAACCATATGATCATCTCAATAGATGCAGAAAAAGCTTTTGACAAAATTCAACACCCGTTTATGATAAAAACTCTCCAGAAAGTAGGCACAGAGGGAACTTAACATAATAAAGGCCATATATGACAAACCCACAGCCAACATCATCCTCAATGGTGAAAAACTGAAACCATTTCCACAAAGATCAGGAACAAGACAAGGTTGCCCACTCTCACCACTATTATTCAACATAGTTTTGGAAGTTTTAGCTACAGCAATCAGAGAAGACAAAGAAATAGAAGGAATACAAATTGGAAAAGAAGAAGTAAAGCTGTCACTGTTTGCAGGTGACATGATGCTATACATAGAGAATCCCAAAGATGCTACCAGAAAATTACTAGAGCTAATCAATGAACTTGGTAAAGTAGCAGGATATAAAATTAAGGCACAGAAATCTCTTGCATTCCTATACACTAATGATGAAAAATCTGAAAGAGAAATTAAGGAAACAGTCTCCTTTACCACTGCAACAAAAAGAATACAATACCTAGGAATAAACCTACCTAAGGAGAAAAAAACCTGTATGGAGAAAACTATAGGACATTGATGATAGAAATTAAAGATGATACAAACAGATGGAGAGATATACCATGTTCTTGGATTGGAAGAATCAACACTGTGAAAATGACTATACTATCCAAAGCAATCTACAGATTCAGTGCAATCCCTATCAAACTACCAATGGCATTTTTCACAAAACTCGAACAGAAAATTTCGCAATTTGTATGGAAACACAAAAGACCCCAAATAGCAAAAGCAATATGGAGAAACAAAAACGGAGCTGGAAGAATCAGACTCCCTGACTTCAGACTATACTACAAAGCTACAGTAATCAAGACAGTATGGTACTGGCACAAAAACAGAAATATAGATCAATGGAACAGGATAGAAGGCCCAGAGATAAGCTCACACACATATGGTCACCTTCTCTTTGATAAAGGAGGCAAGAATATACAATGGAGAAAAGACAGCCTCTTCAATAAGTGGTGCTGGGAGAACTGGACAGCTACATGTAAAAGAATGAAATTAGAACACTCCCTATCACCATACACAAAAATAAACTCAAAATGGATTAAAGACCTAAATTTAAGGTCAGACACTATGAAACTCTTAGAGGAAAACACAGGCAGAACACTCTATGACATAAATCACAGCAAGATCCTTTTTGACTCACCTCCTAGAGAAAAGGAAATAAAAAGAAAATAAACAAATGGGACCTAAGGAAGCTTAAAAGCTTTTGCACAGCAAAGGAAACCATAAACAAGACCAAAAGACAACCCTCAGAATGGGAGAAAATATTTGCAAATGAAGCAACTGACAAAGGATTAATCTCCAAAATATACAGGCAGCTCATGCAGCTCAATATCAAGAAAACAAACAACCTAATCCAAAAATGGGGAGAAGACCTAAATAGACATTTCTCCAAAGAAGATATACAGATTGCCAACAAACACATGAAAGGATGCTCAACATCACTAATAATTAGAGAAATGCAAATCAAAACTAAAATGAGGTATCACCTCACACTGGTCAGAATGGCCATCATCAAAAAGTCTACAAACAATAAATGCTGGAGAGGGTGTGGAGAAAAGGGAACCCTCTTGCACTGCTGGTGGGAATGTGAATTGGTACAGCCATTATGGAGAATGGTATGGAGGTTCCTTAAAAAACTACAAATAGAACTACCATACAACGCAGCAACCTCACTACTGGGCATATACCCTGAGAAAACCATAATTCAAAGAGTCATGTACCACAATGTTCACTGCAGCTCTATTTCCAATAGCCAGGACATGGAAGCAACCTAAGTGTCCATTGACAGGTGAATGGATCAAGATGTGGCACGTATATACAATGGAATATTACTCAGCCATAAAAAGAAACGAAGTTGAGTTATTTGTAGTGAGGTGGATGGACCTAGAGTCTCTCATACAGAGTGAAGTAACTCAGAAAGAGAAAAATAAATACCATATGCTAACACATATATATGGAATCTAAGAAAAAAAAAAAGGTCGTGAAGAACCTAGGGGCAAGACGGGAATAAAGACACAGACCTACTAGAGAATGGACTTGAGGACACGGGGAGGGGGAAGGGTAAGCTGTGACAAAGTGAGAGAGTGGCATGGACCTATATACACTACCAAATGTAAAATAGATAGCTAGTGGGAAGCAGCCGCATAGCACAGGGAGATCAGCTTGGTGCTTTGTGACCACCTAGAAGGGTGGGATAGGGAGGGTGGGAGGGAGATGCAAGAGGGAGGAGCTATGGAGATATATGTGTATGTATAGCTGATTGTTATAAAGCAGAAACTAACACACCATTGTAAAGCAATTATACTCCAATAAAGATGTTAGAAAAAAAAAGGGAAGGTAGCTCCTCCTATTGCAGACTCGTCCTGCCCAGCTCTACCATAAGGCTCTATACGCGTGTTGAAGCACCAGGCAAAGGAGGGAGTATCAGTTTTAAGAGAGTAACATTTATGGCATCTCATCCTCTGGAAGGAACAATAAAATGGATTTTGACTTTAAAGGCCACAATTATTAGTCTCATCTCTCTTTGAAGATTTCTCTTCATGGGTGAATGTCAATGATGATTCATGCACACGTGCACACACATACACACAAATACACTCATGCATGCACACACAAACATACCTCTACACACACAGAGCCACCCAAAGAGAGGTGAAATAGACGTGGGGGCTTGATTGTGGCCCGCTGAGTAAGAACTCATGCTGTATCCTGTCTTTCTCCTTCTATGGCAGTGTTTCCAGTAGTGAGTTAGTAGAATGAAAAAGCTGAAAGTCTAACATTAAAACAGTTTTGCTTTCCTGGTATCCACCTAGGTACCTTCAGACATGTAAAACAAAGTTGGATCTTCAGGTGAAAACAAACAACCTGTATTTCCCTTGGTCACTTTGTTTTTGGTTAAATTTGACAAATTTGAGAATGCAACATCCCCAAAGTCAATATCGACATGACCATTAGGTTAAGGTTTAACATCACACAGCTAACATGATCACATTTCCCCTTGTTTATCTTGGATCTTAATATATCACTTAGTGACTGTCCAGATAAAACATTTAATTTCAGGGCTAGCTACTTCTAGACTCACTCGCTCTATTTGCTTTTCCTCTATGCCCTCTCCCCATCTAGTAATGCTTCCAGCTGGATACAGCTCAGTCTAGGATGTGCAAGAGTGTGGAGTTAAGGAAACATTCTCTTAAGCCTCACCCCTAAGAATAGCCACAACCCATGATTTGCCTGGGATCAAGGAGCCAATGGGTAAGGATGTAAACCCTGACCACAACTGGGATTCAGTGTAGTACAGATATTTATGAGAAATTAAATAGAGCCTGATAGAAACCAGATTGCAGGGAGGCACTACAGGGGTTTGAGGAAAAAAGCGTCAGCATAAAGAAGGAAGTAGCCTGGCCCAATAACGGGGGCACAACTTGGAGGGAAGAGTATTTCTGACTACACTACGTTGGAAAGCATCTCAATTCAGCGCCCTGAAGGTGACTCAGCTCCCTTGGGAGGAGAGGTCTCTGTGTTAAACTTCAGACTGTATCCCTTGCAGGTGGTGGCAAGCACCTGTGCTGGGAGATGCCCTACTGCTTAACCATCACCCACGTCCTCAGTAAAAATGACGATGCTAGAAAAGAAGGAAGTTGCCTGTAAGCCAGAAGGAGATGAACGTCAGACATGTGGAGAAAAGAGATAAAAATTCCAAACAGTAAAGAGGTGAGCACAGAAGGCCAGAGGTCTGTGAATAGGGAGTGTGAAGATGGCCGGGGGGATAGAAAGCCAGAAGACTGGCCCTGCCCGTTTTGAGCAGGTGTAGGTGGTATCACCTGGGGCAAGCACGAAAGCATAGTGGGCTCGCAAGAAGAGCAAGGTATAGTCCAGGGCCCCAATAAAGGTCAGATTCCATGTCCTGTTTACAACTGTCTTTGAACACCTGGAGAAATACAATGAGCAGCTATTCAGCAAGAGAAGATTATTAATATTATGGACGTAGGGTCTGATGACTACCGGAATCTGACTTAGGACCCATACGCCGGTGAGCTTAGGGGGCATTAAAGAGTTTTATCTATTACTTATACATACACACACACAAATAAATATATTACTTAGATATCATTTACAATAAAAACGACACAGTTTTATACATGAGCCTCAGCTATAACAAAGCCGAATGTTTGTTAAAAAGCAAAGAAATTTGAGAAATGTAACATGTGCACATAAATTTCAAATATATTATCTTTCTTTGACAAAGAACGTCCAGGAGGAAACAAAATGCATGTACTTGCTGAATGGAAAGTGATACTTTCCATTCAAATGATACTTGAATGGCAGTGATACGTTTTCTCTGGAAGCTTTCACATCGTATGGTTTTCATAGTTAATACTGAAATGGTTTGTCGGGGGCGGGGGGGCCGGAACCCTTGCAACACACCTGGGGTCAGATGGCTTTAGGACTCTCTGTCAAATAGCTCCCACCATATGCTGCTAGGGAAATGGTGTTATTTCCATTTCAATGAAGCGGATACAAAGAACTGGCAACCACAGTGAAAGCCTAAACAGCCTACAGTTCATTAGCTTCATATCATATTTGGGTCACACACATGAACTCCGGGGTCCCCTCCCGGTCACCGTCTTGAGATCCGAGGACGGCTAACGTTCCCACAGGGCTGTGTTCTGGCTACAATGCCACCCAGAACTAGAAAGAGCCAGGCATCCATTGTCTACTGCATCTCCCCTTTGTAATTGGGTATATCTTTTTTTTTTTTTTTTTTCTGGTACGCGGGCCTCTCACTGTTGTGGCCTCTCCCGTTGCGGAGCACAGGCTCCGGACGCGCAGGCTCAGCGGCCATGGCTCACGGGCCCAGCCGCTCCGCGGCATGTGGGATCTTCCCAGACCGGGACACAAACGCGTGTCCCCTGCATCGGCAGGCGGACTCTCAACCACTGCGCCACCAGGGAAGCCCCCTTTTTTTTTGTAATTGGGTATATCTTGAGGAAAGCTGGAAAGCCCAGGCGACAGCTTCCCCCTTCCCTTTTGGTGAGATAACCAGCTCATTAAATCTACATGTGAAGGGCATTTTATTATGAAGAGTCAAATCCAAAGATTTACTTGCCCATTTTTCACCTGCTTCTCCCCTCCTGCTTATTCCTTTGTGTTCACTAATGGCCTTTCTCCTGTCACGGGGTATAAAAATATCACTCCAAGGCTGCTCATTGGGCCTAAATCATTCAGCCGTTAGTGGTATCAGGGCGGGTGTCTGAACCACACCAGAGTCAGGAGGGCAGCTGTCCCACTCTCTACCTGATGTCACCGGGCTAAGGAATTCTGAGATTTTAATAAGATCATAAAGTAGAGTGACATGGACTGGCAGGATAGGCAGATTTCATTAGCATTCACAATGCCTGGGATAATAAATTAGAGCAATTGAGCAGAAATGGGCAATTTGATTATTCAACATTTTTCAACACCAGCCCAAGCAGCTGGACCTGCAGCCGTTCCGCTGACTTCTCCTCACGCAATCTGGCTGGCGGGCCACAGGGGAGTGCACAGCCATCACTTGCTCCCACCCAGACCCAGGGCGTGAGAGCCCTGGAGGCAGTCTTATGTGCCTGGTGAGCATAAATTGGTGATCCGGAGGCAGGAGTCTTCATATATCCTTGTAGTAGAGGTGGCAGACTTGAGCTGGCTGACTTTCTTTTATTGCAACAGGCCGATGCTGATTGAGGGAGCACTTGTGCAAAGAGAGAGGAGCCCCCAACACATAGCATGCTCTCTATCAACATGGTTTTCCTGTAGAAACTCTAATATAGTGTGAGACTAGCCTTTCGTTACTCTGGCTAAGGGGCCAAGGAGCAACGTTTCCAGAACTGTCATCAAATCACATTTATATTACAATTATAATCTAAAACTATAATATATATAATTTATATTATATTGTATGGGTTACAAACATTGTATATAAATTGGTGAGAAAAGACAGTATCATAAGCAGTTGTAGAATTTTATATTCAGTGAGACACAGGGTCATCTGAACCACTATACAATTCTTATTGTTCGTTTGTGCTTTCTTTTTAGTTGACAGTCTATTAAATATAATTTTTTTTTTTTTTTTTTTGGCTGAGAAGCATGGCATGTGGGATCTTCATTCCCCGACCAGGGATCGAACCCATGCCCCCTGCAGTGCAAGCACGGAGTCTTATCCACTGGATCGCCAGGGAAGTCCCCCCAAAATAATTTTCAGTTTAAACTGTTTGTTAATAAGAAGGTGAATGAAGAAGTTTATCAGAACTGATGAATGGCTTCCTTAGATATCTCCACAGGTGTTTTTGAGGAAGTTTGACAGTTATATTCAGAGCCCCATCATGTCTTTATGAGTATCTGACAAAGTTCTGTTTTGAGATCTTATTGTCTCTGTACTTTACTGAATCCTGCAGTAAAACTAGGTATTAGACATTGTGTTGGTTCTTCTGCTTTTGAACGGAATGCCCTTTGGTTTTCTTACTTTGTCATCTCATCTATGTTAGATACTTAGCCTCACACTCTGGTGTTATGGAGGGATCTCATACTGCTAGCTTAAATAGTAAAATATCTCCGAAGGGCTCAGTGCTGAAATTGATTCTGATGTCATAACTTTAAACACTTACCAATTCAACTACAGAGACTCTACGTGTTGATGTATAGTTGGGTATTATCATCATCCTTCAGTGCCTTTTGGGGTGAGGTATCAGTATATATATATATATTTGTGTATATGTGTGTATGGCATCTACATGCAAATTGACTTCACCTGTAGTATAGCTTAGTTGAGAAGCTACCCACTCATCCGATGACCATGCAAACACATTTTGGAACCCCTCTTCACAGATGTTTTAATAGTCATGTTATAAAAATTAGCATTATTACTGTAAGTTAGAGAACATGCTATTGTAACCAAATATATGTTTTCTATCTTTCTCCTCCTTTCCTTGTTTCTTTTCATTAATTCTGCTTCCTTTCACACTCAGTTCTTCAGCTGACAACCTAAAGAACTCACAGAAGGTGTATATTGGAGCAGAAAAAACACCAAGAGACGCAGGGCGAACCTAAGAAATGAGGCTGGGGAGTCGCAGACCCTGAGGGTCCTGCCTGGGGTTGTGAAATGGCAAACCTTACAGGGCAACAAATAGGCTCTGAAGTTTGGAGTCAAGTTCAAATTCTAACTGGAATACTCATAGGAGCATGACTCTTGACTAGCCTGACCTCTGAACAATAGTTGACTTATCTATAAAGTCGGGATAATAACTTAGTGACATCATGGGATTATTGTGAGAATGAATTATGTATAAAGCTCTTAAAATGGCCGGGAGTGGGATTTAGGCCTCTTGTCTCCTCTGTCTACACTAAGTCCCATAGTGGTCTTGGGTAGGCTCAGGACTTCAAATATCATCTGTAGGCTGATGAGTTCCAATTTCTCTCTCCAATACAGGGCTTGCCTCTGAACTTCAGACCTGCGTATTGAACAATAGACACCACCTCTTGGATGTTTAGCAGGCATGTAAAATTTCCCATATCCCAAACTGAGTTCTTTGTCTTTACCCCTTCATCAACTGCTTTCCTCTTGTGGTCAGCCTCATCTGGGGCAAGCCCGCCTTCCCATACCTCAGGCCTACATCCTTGGAGGCATCCTGGCCTCCTCACTTTCCCTCAAACTCCAGATCTAACTCATCTGTAATCAACGTGGGGTCCAACTTCAAAATAATTCCAGGGCTTCCCTGGTGGCGGAGTGGTTGAGAGTCTGCCTGTCGATGCAGGGGACACGGGTTCGTGCCCCGGTCTGGGAAGATCCCACATGCCGCGGAGCGGCTGGGTCCGTGAGCCATGGCTGCTGAGCCTGCGCGTCTGGAGCCTGTGCTCTGCAACGGGAGAGGCCACGACAGTGAGAGGCCTGCATACCACACACACACACACACACACACACACAAAATAATAATAATTCCAGAATCCCATTATTTCTCACTATCTCCTCTGCTAACCGTCAATTTGTCATAGTTGACATTTATAGGATACTTCCCCAAACTATAGAAGATGCTTTTCCATTGCTCCTGAAGCACTTACCAAAACAGACCATATACTGGAACGTAGAACACATCTCAGCCATCATTACCTTGTGCCTGAGGCACCAGCTAGCTTCCCTTTACTCCTCATGATGCACTATCTACCACCTTTCTGTCTTGTTACCCTGGAGGCAAATTGGTGGGGGTGATCAGGGGTCGACAAACCTTTTCTGTAAAGGCCTGGATGGTAAATGTTTAAGGCTTCACAGGCCAAACGGTCTCTGTTGCAACTACTCAGTGCTGCTGTTTTGCTCTGAAAGCAGCTGTAGATAATAAGAAAATGAATGAGCATGGCTGTGTTTCAATAAAACTTTCTTTATGAAAACTAGTAGTGGACCAGACTGGGCCAATGGTTGGGCTGTATCAAGGATTCCCCTGCCTAATGGATTCCATTGGTTTTGGTCAATGGGGAAACATTAGCAAGAAATGAGAGGGAGAGTGGAGAGAAGGTTGGCATCTGTATTCCACAGGCACCTGCAGGGTCACTGCAGCCTGGCTATATCCCTCAAGCAAAGGCTCAGCTGACATCAAGCATCTCACTCTAGGCATCGCTCTCCATCTCTGGGTCCTGGTGACAACTTTCTCCCTCATCCCTTCAAGCTGAGGGTGGTAATAGCAAATATTCTATTCCTTGTGGTTTCCCAACATGCAGTCCATTGTTCTGTAATTGTCCCTTTACTAAACTGTTCTTCAAATAACCCACTTGAGTGTGCCACAGCGTCCTCTGGGATCCTGACTGCTACGTGTAGATTATAGCAGTAGCCCTGTGCCCACCCTGCCTCCGTCACCCAGTCTATTTTTAGCACAGCAGCTACAATGATCCTGCTAAGATGGGCGGCATCCACTCATGTTACTCATCTGCTCCAACCTCCAGTGGCTCCTGTGTCCCTCAGAGTGAACACCAAAGGCCCTGCAGTGGTCTGTGAGACCTGCCCTCTGCTACCATCGGTCTCACCTCACTTCCTGCCGTCCTCCCCTCACTCCACCCCAGGCTCCTGAGCTTCCACAGGGACACTGCCACCCATCAGGCTTTCTCCTGTCATAGGGCCTTTGCACTGGTGATGCCTCCTGCCAGACGCTCTCCCAAATATCTACAGGGCTCCCGCCCTCGCCACTTGGCTTGCTCACCTTTACTCAAAATCAGATGAGGGGGCTTCCCTGGTGGCGCAGTGGTTGAGAGTCCGCCTGCCGATGCAGGGGACACGGGTTCGTGCCCCAGTCTGGGAAGATCCCACATGCCGCAGAGCAGCTGGGCCCGTGAGCCATGGCCGCTGAGCCTGCGCGTCCGGAGCCTGTGCACCTGTGCTCTGCAACCGGGAGAGGCCACAACAGTGAGAGGCCCGCATACCGCAAAAACAAACAAACAAACAAAAACCAGATGAGGTCCCCGCTTAAGACTTTATATCCCCCTTCCTCCTTCATTCCCAAGCCTGCTTTCCCAGCTATTTTATTTCATAGAACACTGGATTCTTTTTTTTTTTTTAGCAGAAGAATTTATTTTTTGAATTTTATTTTATTTATTTTTTTATACAGCAGGTTCTTATTAGTTATCCATTTTATACATATTAGTGTATATATGTCAATCCCAATCTCCCAGTTCATCCCACCACCACCCACCCCCCGCCACTTTCCCCCCCGGTGTCCATGCGTTTGTTCTGTACATCTGTAGAACACTGGATTCTAATGTACTATATAACTTACTATTGCCTATCATCTCTCTCCCCACCACAATTAAGCCCCATGAGGGCAGGGATTTTGGTCTCTGGATACCTACAACAGCACAGACATTCAGTACACGCTAATTGAATGAATAATAGTTCTTTATGAAAAGTACTCTGGACTTACAGTTGGGGAACCTGTTCTGGAATCCAATTGCTGCTTCATTTTTTAATCATTCCTTCCCTCCCTCCCTCCCGCACTCCCTTTCTCTCTGCGATGGCCCTTGAAATAAGTGTTTGTTTTGATAACGGCACAGAAAAATTAATAGAAATCTATACGTAACAAAATCAAACGCCACTCTCACCTGCTCAACCTTCCCATATTGATCTCAACATCCAAGGTTCCTTCCCAACCATTATGCAGATATGATCTTAAAATCATGAACATAACATAGATATGACGCTTATGTTTCACTTTTTGGCTTAGTTTTTCCACAGTGAAACTGGCTCCCCTCTCCCCCCACCCCAACCATTATGCTTCTTGAAAACTAAATGAACGGCATATATAATATGAAAAGAAAAATAAGAGATATTAAAATCTCACCACCTAAGGTACCACATCAGCATTTTGGTGATCATCCTTAGATGTATCTCTTTATGTATTTGTACATGTGTGTGTGTATGTGTATGTGTGTATATATATATATTATAATTTTTTTACAGAAAGAGGATAGCATGATAAATGCTATCTTTATCATTGGAGCTCTTTAAAAATAAATAAAAACGTGACTTCTCTAACCAGGGTATTAATCTGGTATATAATATAATAGTTTATCCATAACATTCTTCAGTTTGCTTCATTTTCAAGTTGAGATTCCAGTGCTTATTTGTGTTTTTCCTGAAGGAAGCAGTGCAATCTCTCTCAAACTCGAGTATTATGAACCTATTTTAAAGTAAAAATACAATTACTGTAAACCCTGAGTACTGACTTTAGTGATTTTGTTAAAATGTAACTTAATATATACTAATGTATAACTTTATGGGTTTCTTATGTTTACCACTCCCATGTAAAACCAAAGCAAGTTTATAAATTAAATATAGAAGCAACACTGTAAAATCGATAAAATTCAAATTAATAACATTAATTTAATATGATGCATGGTGCTATTTTGATGAAACTAAATCACTAACATTTGGTTTAATGATTGAATGACATGGCCTCAAGTTTGAGCCTAAACTTAATTCCTCTGAGTGTTTTTACTTCAGTAGTACAAAAAATGTTAATTTGTAATTGTGTTTTTACAAATGAGTATTAATACCTTTAAGGTATTGTTGGCTAGCTCAAGTTCATCAGACCACATACTTAAAACTTCCACCAATCAATTCAGGATTGCAAATTTTAATGAAATCTGATTTTGTAGAGTTGTCTTATTCGATTACATATCCCGGTAATCATAGCATTGCTGCATTATTGAAATCTACTTTCAAATAATCAATTTTTGCTAGGCATAAATAATCACCATTTCATTTTTACTACTACCTTACGTTACTGTGCTGATACACAGAGATGGGCATCTTTGCAGGATGTTGGCCATCCATCTGCCTGTGGTCCCCACAGCTTTGGTACAGCTTCAGGTGTATGAAGTTGCAAGGCTTGGGACGGCTCCATTTGTTCACTCCTTTTCCCTATTTAAATCAAAGTAAAATACTCATTTGTAAGGTGTTTCCTGACATTATTTGATTATCACTTGGCAGGAATATGCTCAGAAACTCAGACTTTGAAGTCACATGGTTATGTAGATGGACAAAGTGATGATAAAAGGGTCTATGTTTTTTCATGTAGATGATCACTATAACTAATCCCCAACTTAACAAATTTTATTAAAGATCTCACTGGCCTGAGGGAATAGGAGTCCTGTGCCCCAGATTAGAAGACATAGATATAATGGGGTTTTAGAACCTACATAGTTCTGGGCTTAAATGATAGCTTCACAACTTACAGGCTACGCACACATGGGTAATTTACTCAACCTTTCTGAACTCCATTTTTCTTTCTTGTAAAATGATGATCATTCTCACTGTTCACATGAGAAAATCAACACTGTGGAGTATGGTAAGGACTTAATGAATTGAAACAGACCAAGTCCCGGCCAGATCTAAGCATTATGAAACTCTCAGTTGCCATTACAAGCAGTGCAGCTGGCAGAGCCTCTCACCCCAGCGAAAAAGCCTCAACAGTTAGGTTTACCAAGTTCCTAAATCACTGCACTGAGTGGGCAATTATAGACTTAATCACCAGCCAGATATTAAGACCCACTTTTATAACCACAACATTACATGACTTTCCAACAAGCAAGGGGGTAATCTTTTTGCATAGGACCAGTCCCTGATTTAATAAAAGCATTTTTCTTATCTAAGGTTAAGACCCAAGCTCAGTCCAGAGTCAGCAGGACAGTTAAATAGGCATTCAAATGTGTTGCAACTCTCTTAAGGAGCAGTATTCAGGGCAGAGGAGGATACAAGGCAATTAGACAACTTTTGTGGATGATTAAATGTTCAAACATATGCTGTGAACAGCTTTCCATATCCGAAGGTAGTAAAAAATAAGGACTAGGGTTGATTGGGATGGCTTATACACACAGAAACATCTAAAGAGATTCTTTTAAATCTTTCAGTAGGTATTTATTCAGACCTCTTTTTTAATTCCAGGCTCTTGGAACTCCCTGGAGGAAATGGTAATATACTAGAGGGAAACATGCATAGACACATAAACTCAATACAATAGGCCATGTGCTTTCTTAGTGATATTTACCAAATGCTGTGAAGGGGTTGAGACTTAAAATACATCTTTACAGATGAAGCAGGCTTTCTTTTAATTTCTTCCCCTGTATACTTTGTGAAGCATAGTGCACTTACTACCTTCCTAGACCACTTGTGTTTTCTCTAGGGTCAAAAATAAGGTGGATAATTGCTTTCTGTAGGAGTCCACCTAGATGCCCCGTAGGATTTCCATGGAGACAGGGAATGATAAGTCCAAGAGCCATAGTGCCCTGGACCTAGCAAGGAGCTAGGGAAGCACCCACTCTCTTTTCCTACAAGACACCTGCAAATTTGCTTTTGTCTTAGAATGCATATGTCCTGAGTCAGTGCAGGGAATGAGCCAAGCATCGAGTCGGTGGATTTAAAAAAAAAAAAAAAAAGAAGGAGAATAAGAGAGCTGAATATAAATTGCCGGAGGAAGCTGGAGACCAAGAACTGACACTGACTGTTACCCGTGTAGTAGCAGGGCCTCTAAGCCTGGCACCAACTGCCAACAGTGTGCTGTAAGCCGGGGACTTGATCCAGTGCCAGGGCAGAGAAATACTCCTTTCTCTCCCCACTGGAGCTCTGGCCACCTACTGTCATTATTTCCATTATCTCTTCTTCCATGAAGCCACCTGGCCACTGCCGGCTCTTCTCAGCTGACTGTGTGGATTGTGTTTATTCAAAGTCTGTGTGTCTTGCTCTCCCTCAGTGTTCCCCCCCACTGGGCTGCACGGGACTGGGGAGCTTTATAACCTTCTTTTCAACAGCTGGCAGCTACAAATTAACTTTTTGACTTCATTGGGCTAATATGCTGCACTAGGCCCATTTTGGAGCACCTGAGGCCCTCCCCACCCCCTCCCTCTCCCCTCCAACCACCTTCTCTCATCAGTCAGGGGCTGAGGAGCAGGGAAGCAGCATGTGGAACATTCGGCAGGCCTGTTCAGAGCCCTAAGTGTGTTCGTCCATCCCTGCAGGACCACGGAGGGCTTGGACTGTTCCGATCAAGGCATCCCGTTTCTGCAGTCAGGGCTGGCGTGAATATGAGATGCCACCACAGTCGTAAGAAGAGTGAACGGGACCAGAGAGCTCAATCATCCCTCTGTCTTTGGCGCACGTGCCTCTCTTCAGCCAGCAACTTCCATCCTGGACAGTCTGATTCAGAGCTGCCTTTGGCACCGGTACCTTTGATTTTCTCCAGCATTTCCAGAAAGTCAGACCACTAGATGTTTTCATCCCCTCCCCATTTTCCCAGCAACCAGAAGACCGAAAGCTTTCACTTCACTTAACAGTCAGTGAGAAATGAAAAACAAAAAGCGAACAAACAAAAAAACCCCGAGGGTTTAGATCTTTCTTGAATCACACCTGATAGGGGCTCTTCGCTAGCTCCCTTCCAGCTGGATTTCCTTAAAGCCCCCCAAATAGTTCAACACGCTCTATAAAGTTGAACAAAGATCTTCCCACTATCCTGTCAGGCTCAAGTGCCAATTTTTTGCCCAGAGAGTTTCCCCCAGAGCGCGCTGAACCAGCACAAACACAACTCTTAAAATCTCTTTCGGATCCATGGTGCCTGCTTCCCACAGTTTCAGTGGTTAAAGCTCTTTTCAACCTATGGTTCTCCTGGAACCTCCCCTGCCTAAAAGCTTGTCCTGCAGAATGAGGCTGGGGAGATGGGAGAGGCAGATAAACAAGATTTGCTAGAACAAAAAAGCCAGAACATCCCTGACTTAAATCCTATAAGGAGAGTTACACTCTGTAACAGCAATTCAGATGCACTTTGTACATGGAGCAGTAGTGGAAATCGTTTCTTAGAGATAGAATTGGAGCACAGAAAGTGAACATCGATGCCAGAATCTTCAATTGGATATTTCTTGATTTTGTCCTTCTTAGGTTTTGTTTTCTGTAAGCTTTTATTTTTTATAGTTTGTAGTTCAGGCAACCATATGTCCTTATTTTCCTAGGACAATTCTTGTTTACATGTGTTATCCTGATATAATTTAGTAAAGCACTTTCTTCTATTTTCAAAAATATTCCAATCAGACCATACTAACTGAAGTAAGTCAGAAAGAGAAAGGAAAATACCATATGGTATTACTTATATGTGGAATCTAAAATATGACACAAATGAACTTATCTATGAAACAGACTCACAGACATAGAGAACAGATGTGGTTGCCAAGGGGTGGTGAGGGGGAGGTTTGGATTAGGAGTTTGGGATTAGCAGACGCAAACTAGTATATACAGGATGGATAAACAACAAGGTCCTACTGTAGAGCACAGAGAACTATATTCAATATCCTGTGATAAACCACATGGAAAAGAATATGAAAAAGGATCTATGTATATATATATATGTATATGTATAAATGAATCACTTTGTTGTACAGCAGAAATTAACACAACATTGTAAGTCAACTATAATAAAATATAAAAAAATATTCCAATCAAAATTAACATGACACTGTAAATCAATTATACTTGAATAAATTTAAAAATGTCCTAATCAGGATAATAAGTTATAAGGTCATTCTATTTGCTGTGAACTCTCCAATAACCACAGCTTTTCCTCTGTAACAAAACAGCTCTTTAACCTTGGACAAGCAAGCCAATTTCTTCCCCTGAGTTTAGGTCTCGCCTAAATTGCAATTTCTTTCTTTTCATTGTAAAATGAAATAACGCTTATGAAAATCTTCACAGAGGATCGTTGATAGGAACCTCAAGCATCATCTCCTGGATGCTCTATCGGTGAGTGCTGTTTGGGAGAGGATCACTACATGTCATGAGAAGGCGTTTGATGTTATAATCTAAGTAATGGAAGTCTTGAGAATGAGGGTCCTGGTTGCGAAGCTCCAGGGTCTGCCAGGAGCGAACTGCAAGCTCAAGTTACTGGGTGAAGGCACACACCCAGTGTGCAACGGAGGAAAGAACTGCCTAACGACCCAAGTGATTGGAGACACGATACCTACCCTGTGTGGCTGACACAATTGTTTACCCAAGAGCCACCTTCTCTTATTTTCTGCCAACAGACTCCTGTATTTTAAGATAGAAAGAGGCCCTCTATCCCAGTGGAAGTCAGCCCTCTTCCTAGTTCTGGGGATGAACCATGCTTGGTCTAACTCAGGCATGGCGATCCCATCCCCTGGTCCAGTGATCATCCTAGGTATGGGCTCAAGGTCCAGTTCTGGCCAACGAGACATAGAGTGTGGTATGGAAGATGCGGGGACTTCACTTTCAGGATAAAAAGACAGACCCTTTCTAGGAATAAGCCTTTCCCAGTTCCTATGTCCTGCCTTGACTATACTGTAGAAGGCGTTTGGTAGCTGTCATGCAGTCAAGAGACCACACACATGAGGCTGAGTAGCTAGAATGGTGAAAACAATCCCATTGCCCCTAGTGAAGTAACAATCAGCCCAGGCGTGTCTACCACTAGATCACTTAAAAGAGATCATATAGTATATGTACTGTTTGTTCCACTCTTAGACATACAACCAGAAGCATTCCCAAGTGCCACATCTCCATAAGGTGGAATTAGATCAATGAATCCAAAGACTATTTTAGAGTTTCTTTTTTTCAGTGTTTTCTTTCAACTGTCTTTTGTGATTAGTAGTTTGACTAAATATCATGCTTGGGTCATGTGAAGAAGAAAACATATCAGCTGTAGATGGGACTCATATCTTTATGTATTTCTACTTCTTTGCAAGAAGAAATGTGGAAATTATGGGGCAGCAAAAGCATGTTGTTCTCCAAAAGGAAGGGATTTTCAGACTCTCAATCAGTGCATGAATAAAATCCTGCTGTGATTAAACCATGAAATGTAACTCACTCAATTGGTCTGAACACTTTGAATTTGTAGTTTTGGATTTTGGCATCTTTTATGTTTCCAGATCACATGATATGTATATAAAAACGAAGAATTAAAAATAATAAAGATCTGAAAAACCACACTGGGCTTGTCAGCGGTGGTTCCATTTTTATGTGTCAGGATTAATATTTCACACATACCAGCTCATTAAAAAAAGTAATCTTGGAACACAGTGTCAGGTGGAGATATATTTTTTAAGATGAGCTAGAAATTATGCAGCCACAAAGCGCGTTCCCACTTATTATCTTGGCACTCACGTTATGCTGACCGGTTTGTCACCAAGTTGCGGGTGGTGGAGTAGAGAACCCCTTCCAGGCTGTCTCATGCATTGCTTTGCTCCATTTTCTCTCCAACTCATTTACTTGATGTTCATATTTATGCAAAAGAGGGTAATGAGGTAGCCAAAGGTTATAGGGGGCGCAAAGGGCTTTTAGATGATTAGAGCATTGGAAACTAGGGAGGCTAGCCTCAGGCTGCCTGAAATTGAAATTTGGGGCTAAATTAATGACTCAAACCGACATTTGCCATTTTACAGTAAGTCTGTATCCTCTAGGGTTGAAACTATGTAGTCTGACATAAAAGGATCACTAGATATGACAGAAAAAAATGTTTGAGACTATTCCATTGCAAGTATCACCTTTTGTTGGGGGGCAGAAAATAAGGGGTTGGTGAGACAACCACTATTCAAATTTTGCCCAGAATGTACTTGCATATTTCAGTCCACAGGATGTGTGTGCCCATGTGTTGTCTTAAAAAATTAATAATGATCTTGCACATATTTATATGTGCAAACAAACAGGCATCTGTTCTATAGTTACTCTCCAAATGATTCCCTGCAAAGTCAGTGTCAGCTAGGGTCTAGGTAAAGCTCAGGAGCAGAGCAAGATGCTGACTGGACTTATGACTGTGCTTTTCTTTTACTTTATTTCTTTGCATTTCAGGACGAGGAACATTGAGATAATTTCCCAAAGTCAGGTTAAAGATATGGTTGACTATTTACCTGTATTTTTCAGTTGTACATATGTTAAAGGAAGGCTCCCGGGGTGGGGGGGAATGTCAAAGAACGACAGTAAAAATGATACCTTGGAGACATAATAGATAGGCCCCTTGAAGACACTCGCTTACAGCTGTTCTGTAGACTGAAAGACATGGAGCTAGGTTAGCCTGAAACTAGAAAACAGAATCCTACATTTCTCCCAAACCATGTTTGCCTTTCCTGGATTGGATGATGGACTTGATCATGTTTCAAAATAGATATAACCTCTTAATAGGATGAAGAGAAGGGCACTAAACTGATTGGAAGAATTAAGAGGTTGCTATAAGATGGCCAAGGAAAATTCTTTGAACTGTATATTGTAGAAAGTCATGGCTAAAACATGACTGACTGGAGGTTGCACTGGGGATAAAAGCAGAGATTTAACAACATTTGCAATTTAAAGTACTCAAAATTGGACGAATCAAAGGATTCCTTTGTACAAATGAGGAAGACAGGATTTAAGTGATCTTTTTTCATGCCCTACAGAAAGTGCTCCAGAACCCTGATCCGCTGATGCAGGCTGCAGTGGGTTTTCACTTCCCAACAGTGCCTTGTGAGCTGGGATATGCGGTCAATGAATGAAATGGTCTGTAAGTTCTGTTCCAGCTGTTGTGATGGTACCATCTGATCATCTGTGATGGACACTGATGAGGGCCATCTCCATCCACTGATGATGCAGAGATGTGAGGTGGTCTATGTACTTTTTCAGCAAGAGGTGCTCTGTGATATCCTTTCTTCCAAGGATTTCTCTCAAGTCCAGAAATAGCACAGAGTGAAAGACAAGAGCTTTTCCTCTCCCCTAGCACAACCAAGACGCATAAAGGTGTTAAAAAAAAAAAAAAAGGATCTCCTTTATTTAAGTTAAAAAAAGTAGCTTTTGGTTACAGTTCCTATCGTACTTCTTCTCCAGTAAGGCAGTCAGAAGCTGAAGGGCAGGCATGCTGAGCTGTATAGCCGATGCCCATACAGTTTTGCCCTGATTTCTCCTCCCAATTTAATTTCCCACAGCTCAAACCCTGAGCCAAAGTGAACTGCATCTTTCTTGCCACAAGTGCCCATTGTCATGCTCTTCAAACCTCTCAGTCATTCCCTTTCTCTAACTTTCTTTTTTTACCATCAGGAAAAAATCTGGTCTCCGATTTCACAGAGAAAAAAACCACAGGTGTCACTTCAACTTACCGCTGGTGAAACCTCCAAACCCTATGTTCAGGTTCACCTTCTTTAGCTTTTCTGGGGGTTTTTTTGGGGTTTTTTTGCTTTTTAATCTAAGGTCATCCACGTTCTCCAGACACCATTCTCTTCTGCATTTTATGCAATAGTAACCTATGGGTACTAGCTCTTTCATTTGTATCTTAACTTTATCTTCTAGATCCCTGCTATCAGGATTAGAACACACTTAGATTTCATCCATTATAAAAAATCCCCTCCCTCAATCTCGCTCTCCTGATAAGCATGACATTCGTCTTACCTATAGTATACCTTTATGATTATAGGTAGATAATAATTATAAAATTAGTCATATAATGTTTCTCTTTTCTCGTAGTAAAAGTCTTATGGAGCAAAAGGACTGAGTTTGTTTAACTCAATACTGAATGTCCAGTGCCTAGCACAGTGTCTTACCTATTGCAGGGAGGTATTCAATAATTTTTTAACTGAAGTACAGCTGATTTATAATGTTGTTAATTTCTGCTGTATAGCAAAGTGATTCAGTTACACACATATATACATTCTTTTTCATATTCTTTTCCATGATTGTTTATCACAGGATATTGAATATAGTTCCCTGTGCTGTACAGTAGGACCTCGTTGTTTATCCATCCTGTATATAATAGTTTGCATCTGCTAACCCCAAACTCCCAAGCCATGCCCCCCTCCACCCAGGCAACCACAAGTCTGTTCTCTATGTCTGTGAGTCTGTTTCTGTTTTATAGATAATTTCATTTCTGTCATATTTTAGATTCCACGTATAAGTGATATCATATGGTATTTGTCTTTCTCTTTCTGACTTACTTGACTTAGTATGATAATCTCTAGGCTCATCCATGTTGCTGCAAATGGCATTACCTCATTCCTTTTTATGGCTGAGTAGTATTCCATTGCATATATTAACTGGAAAACAAGGTTTAAAAAAATGGAAATAAGTACATATCTATCAATAATAACCTTAAATGTCAATGGATTAAATGCTCCAATCAAAAGACATAGAGTGGCAGGTTGGATTAAAAGACAAGAACCTTTAATAATTTGTTGATGATTGATTAAGAATGAATAATATTTGCATATTATGAATGAATGAAGGAAAGTATGAATAATGCTCTCCCTTTGAGTCTTTCCTCCTATTGTTCCTTCTCTGTAATCAGAATGCCCTTCCCAGCGCCCTCATTTTCTTATCCAAATCTTACATAGCATCAGTTGATATTCAAATGAACTGTATCGAACTGCCCACCTTCTCCCACACCAGAGGATTCCTTGGTGTCTCCAAGTGAAAATAACTGCTTCCTCCTTAGAACTCTCATTATGAGAAACTTTTGGTGTCTTACACTCTAGTAACTTGAGTGCGTGACTCTTCTCCAGGAAAATGCTGAGTGCTTACTGAGGGTATGTTCCAGGAGAGTGATAGGCGAGTCCTCCACAAGAACACAGCTTTGTACAGGGAAAGGGCTCAAGAAGTGTCAAGCTAATCAAGTCATTCATTTGTTCATTCACTTAACTATTTATTGAGCTCCCAATAAGGCCCGGGCAACTCTTCTGGGAATAAAATGGTGTATAAGACACAGTCTCTATCTTTACAAATCTTAGAGTAAGTGACACAGAAGAATTAGCCGGCAATCGTGTTAGGGTGACAGGTTACGGTAAGGTGCAGCAAAGGGGCACCTATGGCAGGCTTATGGATTCAGGTAGGGCTTCTTAGAGAAAGGGGTACTTGAGCTGAGTCCTAAAAGATGAGTAGAAATTAGCCTAGGCTAAGGAAGCAGAAGGAAAATATTGTAAAAATGCTCAAAGGTGAGCCAGAGAATAGCAAACTCAAGGAACAGAAAGGGTCTGGTGTGGTGAAGAGTAACCGGGCAGCTGGAGGGGAAACCAGATCCACATCTTCAATTTAAAGGCAAAGGGGAACCACTGAATTGGAGAATTACATAACTGGGTTTATGTTTTAGAAAGTTCTCTCTGTTTTGTAAATAAGTTCATTTGCACCATTTTTTTTTAGATTCCAGATGTAAGTGATATCATGTAATATTTATTTCTCCTGTCTGACTTACTTCACCTAGTTTGATAATCTCCAGGTCCATCCATGTTGCTGCAAACAGGAATAGACTCACAGACTTAGAAAAAACTTCGGAGTTACCAAAGGGGAAAGGTCAGGGGAGGGATAAACTGGGAGTGTGGGATTGATATATACACACTGCTATATTTAAAATAGATAACCAACAAGGACCTACTGTATAGCACAGGGAACTCTGCTCAATATTCTGTAACAAGAATTTGAAAAAGAATAGACATGTAAAAAAAACAAAAAAATGAAGTCAATGAGACCATTCAAAAAAAAAAAAGAAAGTTCTCCCTGGCTGGAAAAATGAAAGCACAAATAAATGGAAAAAAGATGAGGATTTCCATGTAGAATGTGGAAGTTAAACTCCCTCACCTTGCACTTCTCCTTCTGTGTATACATTTTCTGGGATTTACCATTTGTCCTCTAGGTAAAGTGTACTGTGAATCTTGTCCTTTGGTCAATTTTTTCTATGAGACTTTAATAGTCTTCTCAGGTTGTTTAGAACTAATGAGGCAAATGTCCTCAAACAAGAAGCAATTTAAGAACATGCTGCTAATTTCAATGAGTTCTGTAAATGAACTAATTTAATACCAGTTGACCTTTTTATTTAGGGAGAATGATTTGTGGCTGTATTTTCATGATTTGTGCCTATAAGCCCTGGCAGTCTGCATGAGCACTCTAAGCCCAGGGGTAAACATTAATCATGGCACAAGGATGGTGTATTTTCAAGCAGAGCATAGCACATTTACTTCAGTGAGTGAGAGGAGGCTGTCTTTTAACAGGAAGGTTTTGACTGTGTTTTTTAAAATAGAAAGCCGTAGGGCTTCCCTGGTGAAGCAGTGGTTGAGAGTCCGCCTGCCGATGCAGGGGACACGGGTTCGTGCCCCGGTCCGGGAGGATCCCACATGCTGCGGAGCGGCTGGGCCCGTGAGCCATGGCCACTGAGCCTGCGCGTCCGGAGCCTGTGCTCCGCAACGGGAGAGGCCACAACCGTGAGAGGCCCGCGTACCACCAAAAAAAAAAAAAAAAAAGAAAGCCATAGAATAAAGAATACTCTCTGGGTAACCTCAGGGGATTGGTTCCTGGACCCCTATGGAGTATTTGCATATAACATGCACATTCTCTCTTATACTTTAAATCATCTGTCGATTACTTATAATACCTAATACAATGTAAATGCTATGTAAATAGCTGTCAGCATGCGGCAAATTCAAGTTTTGCTTTTTGGAACTTTCTGGAATTACTCTTTTTTTCCCCCACAAATGTTTTTGATCCCAGGTTTGGTTGAATCCACTGTACTTCTCTGGTGATAAAGAACAGGTAGACAAATGCTGAATGATAGTATAAAATTTTAAACATGTCCTAGAGATTTTGCTACTCTATCTTAAAAAAATTTTTTTAGGGACAAGGGCAAGATGGCGGAAGAGTAAAACACGATCACCTTCCTCCCCACAGATACACCAGAAATACATCTACACGTGGAACAACTCCTACAGAACACCTACTGAACGCTGGCAGAAGACCTCAGACCTCCCAAAAGGCAAGAAGCTCCCCACGTACCTGGGTAGGGCAAAAGAAAAAAGAATAAACAGAGACAAAAGGATAGGGACGGGACCTGCACCAGTGGGAGGGAGCTGTGGAGGAGGAAAGGGTTCCACACACTAGAAGCCCCTTTGCCGGCGGAGACGGGAAGTGGAGGGGCAGAGCTTCGGAGCCGCGGAGGAGAGCACAGCAACAGGGGTGCAGAGGGCAAAGCAGAGAGATTCCCGCACAGAGGATCGGTGCCGACCGGCACTCACCAGCCCGAGAGGCTTGTCTGCTCACCCGCTGGGGCGGGTGGGGCTGGGAGCTGAGGCTTGGGCTTCGGTCGGAGTTCAGGGAGAGGACTGGGGTTGGCGGTGTGAACACAGCCTGCAGGGGGTTAGTGCGCCACGGCTGGCCAGGAGGGAGTCCGGGGAAAAGTCTGCACCTGCCGAAGAGGCAAGAGACTTTTTCTTCCCTCTTTGTTTCCTGGTGTGCGAGGAGAGGGGATTAAGAGCACTGCTTAAAGGAGCTCCAGAGACGGGCGCGAGCCGCGGCTAAAAGTGCGGACCCCAGAAACGGGCATGAGACGCTAAGGCCGCTGCTGCCGCCACCAAGAAGCCTGTGTGCGAGCACAGGTCACTCTCCACACCCCGCTTCCGGGGAGCCTGTGCAGCCCGCAACTGCCAGGGTCCCGGGATCCAGGGACAACTTCCCCAGGAGAATGCATGGCGCGCCTCAGGCTGGTCCAACGTTATGCCGGCCCCTGCTGCCGCAGGCTCGCCCCGCACTCCATGCCCCTCCCTCCCCCCCCCCCCCCCCCCCGGCCGGAGTGAGCCAGAGCCCGCGAATCAGCGGCTCCTTTAACCCCGTCCTGTCTAAGCGAAGAACAGACGCCCTCCAGCGACCTACACGCAGAGGCGGGGCCAAATCCAAAGCTGAGCCCCGGGAGCTTTGAGAATAAAGAAGAGAAAGGGAAATCTCTCCCAGCAGCCTCAGAAGAGGCGGATTAAAGCTCCACAATCAACTTGATGTACCTGCACCTGTGGAATACATGAATAGACAACGAATCATCCCAAATTGAGGAGGTGGACTTTGAGAGCAAGATATACTTTTCCCCCTTTTCCTCTTTTTGTGAGTGTGTATGTGTATGCTTCTGTGTGAGATTTTGTCTGTATAGCTTTGCTTCCACCATTTGTCCTAGGGTTCTATCCATCAGTTTTTTTTAATAATTATTTTTTATTTTAATAACTTTATTATATTTTATCTTTATTTTATTTTACTTTATCTTCTTTCTTTCTTTCTTTTTTTCCTCCCTTCCCTCCTTCCTTCCTTCCTTCCTCCCTCCCTCCTTTCTTTCTTTCCTTCTTTGTTTCTTTCTTTCTACTTCTACTAATTTTTTCTTTCTACTTGTTCTCCCTTTTATTCTGAGCCGTGTGGATGAAAGGCTCTTGGTGCTCCAGCCAGGAGTCAGTGCTGTGCCTCTGAGGTGGGAGAGCCAACTTCAGGACACTGGTTCACAAGACACCTCCCAGCTCCACATAATATCAAATGGCGAAAATCTCCCAGAGATCTCCATCTCAACACTAGGACCCAGCTTCACTCAACGACCAGCAAGCTACAGTGCTGGACATCCTATGCCAAACAACTAGCAAGACAGGAACACAGCCCCACCCATTAGCAGAGAGGCTGCCTAAAATCATAATAAGTCCACAGACATCCCAAAACACACCACCAGACGTGGACCTGCCCACCAGAAAGACAAGATCCAGCCTCATCCACCAGAACACAGGCAATAGTCCCCTCCACCAGGAAGCCTACACAACCCACTGAACCAACCTTAGCCACTGGGGACAGACACCAAAAACAAGGGAACTACAAACCTGCAGCCTGCAAAAAGGAGACCCCAAACACAGTAAGATAAGCAAAATGAGAAGACAGAAAAACACACCGCAGATGAAGGAGCAAGATAAAAACCCACCAGACCTAACAAATGAAGAGGAAATAGGCAGTCTACCTGAAAAAGAATTCAGAATAATGATAGTAAAGACAATCCAAAATCTTGGAAATAGAATAGACAAAATGCAAGAAACACTTAACAAGGACCTAGAAGAACTAAAGATGAAAAAAGCAATGATGAACAACACAATAAATGAAATTAAAAATACTCTAGATGGGATCAATAGCAGAATAACTGAGGCAGAAGAACGGATAAGTGACCTGGAAGATAAAATAGTGGAAATAACTACTGCAGAGCAGAATAAAGAAAAAAAGAATGAAAAGAACTGAGGACAGTCTCAGAGACCTCTGGGACAACATTAAACGCACCAACATTCGAATTATACGGGTTCCAGAAGAGGAAGAGAAAAAGAAAGGGACTGAGAAGATATTTGAAGAGATTATAGTTGAAAACTTCCCTAATATGGGAAAGGAAATAGTTAATCAAGTCCAGGGAGCACAGAGAGTCCCATACAGGATAAATCCAAGGAGAAATACACCAAGACACATATTAATCAAACTGTCAAAAATTAAATACAAAGAAAACATATTAAAAGAAACAAGGGAAGAACAACAAATAACACACAAGGGAATCCCTGTAAGGTTAACAGCTGATCTTTCAGCAGAAACTCTGCAAGCCAGAAGGCACCGGCAGGACATATTTAAAGTGATGAAGGAGAAAAACCTGCAACCAAGATTACTCTACCCAGCAAGGATCTCATTCAGATTTGATGGAGAAATTAAAACCTTTACAGACAAACAAAAGCTGAGAGAGTTCAGCACCACCAAACCAGCTTTACAACAAATACTAAAGGAACTTCTCTAGGCAAGAAACACAAGAGAAGGAAAAGACCTACAATAATGAACCCAAAACAATTAAGAAAATGGGAATGGGAACATACATATCGATAATTACCTTAAATGTAAATGGACTAAATGCTCCCACCAAAAGACACAGATTGGCTGAATGGATACAAAAACAAGACCCATATATATGCTGTCTACAAGAGACCCACCTCAGACCTAGAGACACATACAGAGTGAAAGTAAGTTGATGGAAAAAGATATTCCATGGAAATGGAAACCAAAAGAAAGCTGGAGTAGCAATTCTCATATCAGACAAAATAGACTTTAAAATAAAGACTATTAGAAGAGACAAAGAAGGACACTACATAATGATCAAGGGATCAATCCAAGAAGAAGATATAACAATTGTAAATATTTATGCACCCAACATAGGAGCACCTCAATACATAAGGCAAATACTAACAGCTATAAAAGAGGAAATCAACAGTAACACAGTAATAGTGGGGGACATTAAGGCCTAACTTACACCAATGGACAGATCATCCGAACAGAAAATTAATAAGGAAACAGAAGCTTTAAATGACACAATAGACCACATAGATTTAATTGATATTTAAAGGACATTCCATCCAAAAACAGCAGATTACCCTTTCTTCTCAAGTGCGAATGGAACATTCTCCAAGATAGATCCACATCTTGGGTCACAACTCAAGCCTCAGTAAATTTAAGAAAATTGAAATATAACAAACATCTTTTCTGACCACAGCGCTATGAGATTAGAAATCAATTACAGGGAAAAAAACGTAACACACACAAACACACAGAGGCTAAACAATACATTACTAGATAACCAAGAGATCACTGAAGAAATCAAAGAGGAAATCAAAAAAATATCTGGAGACAAATGACAATGAAAACTCAATGATCCAAAACCTATTGGATGCAGCAAAAGCAGTTCTAAGAGGGGAATTTATAGCAATACCATTGTACCTCAAGAAACAAGAAAAATCTCAAATAAACGATCTAAACTTACACCTAAAGGAACTAGAGGAAGAAGGAGAAACAAAACCCAAAGTTAGTAGAAGCAATGAAATCACAAACAGCAGAGCAGAAATAAATGAAATAGAAACAAAGAAAGCAATAGCAAAGATCAATAAAACTAAAGCCTGGTTCTTTGAGAAGACAAACAAAATTGATAAACCTTTAGCCAGACTCAACAAAAAAAAAAAAGGGAGGAGACTCAAATCAATAAAATTAGAAATGAAAAAGGAGAAGTTACAATGGACAACACAGAAATACAAAGCATCCTAAGAGACTACTACAAGCAATTCTATGCCAATAAAATGGACAACCTGGAAGAAATGGACAAATTCTTGGAAAGGTATAACCTTCCAAGACTGAACCAGGAAGAAATAGAAAATATGAACAGACCAATCATAAGTAATGAAACTGAAACTGTGATTAAAAATCTTCCAACAAACAAAAGTCCAGGACCAGATGGCTTTACAGTGAATTCTACCAAACATTTAGAGAAAAGCTAACACCCATCCTTCTTAAACTGTTCTAAAAAGTTGCAGAGAAAGGAACACTCCCAAAATCATTCTAAAAGGCCACCATCACCCTGATGCCAAAACCAGACAAAGATAAGAAAATTACCAAAAAAGAAAATTACAGACCAATATCACTGATGAATATAGATGTAAAAATCCTCAACAAAATACTAGTGAGCAGAATCCAACAAAACATTAAGAATCATACACCATGATCAAGTGGGATTTACCCCAGGGATGCAAGCGTTCTTCAATATATGTAAATCAATCAATGTGATACACCCTATTAACAAACTGAAGAATAAAAACCATATGATCATCTCAGTAGATACAGAAAAAGCTTTTGACAAAATTCAGCACCGATTTATGATAAAAAACTCTCCAGAATGTGTTCACAGAGGGAACTTACCTCAACATTATAAAGGCCATATACAACAACCCCACAGCAAATGTCATTCTCAATGGTGAAAAACTGAAAGCATTTCCTCTAAGATCAGGAACAAGGCAAGGATGTCCACTCTTGCCACTGTTATTCAATGTAGTTTTGAAAGTCCTAGACATGGCAATCAGACAAGAAAGAAATAAAAGGAATACAAATTTGGAAAAGAAGTAAAACTGTCACTGTTTGCAGATGACATGATACTATACAGAGAGAAACCTAAAGATGCTACCAGAAAACTACTAGAGCTAATCAATGAATTTGGTAAAGTTGCAGGATACAAAATTAATGCACAGAAATCTCTTGCATTCCTATACACTAGCAACGAAAGACCAGAAAGAGAAATTAAGGAAACAATCCCATTCACCACTGCAACAAAAAGAATAAAATACCTAGGAATAAACCTACCTAAGGAGACAAAAGACCTATACTCAGAAAACTATAAGACACTGATGAAAGAAATCAAAGATGACACAAACAGTTGGAGAGATATACCATGTTCCAGGATTGGAAGAATCAACATTGTGAAAATGAGTATAGTACCCAAAGCAATCTACAGATTCAATGCAATCCCTATCAAATTACCAATAGCATTTTTTTACAGAACTAGAACAAAAAATCTTAAAATTTGTCTGGAGACACAAAAGACCCCAAATACCCAAAGAAATCTTGTGGGCAAAAAACAGAGCTGGAGGAATCAGACTCCCTGACTTCAGATTATACTACAAAGGTGCAGTAATTAAGACAATATGGTACTGGCACAAAAACAGAAACATAGCTCAATGGAACAGGATAGAAAGCCCAGAGATAAACCCATGCACGTATGGTCAACTAATCTATGACAAAGGAGGCAAGGATATACAATGGAGAAAAGACAGTCTCTTCAATAAGTGGTGCTGGGAAAACTGGACAGCTACATATAAAAGAAAGAAGTTAGAACACTCCCTAACAGCATAGACAAACATAATATCAAAATGGATTAAAGACCTGTATGTAAGGCCAGACACTATAAAACTCTTAGAGCAAAACATAGGAAGAACACTCTATGACATAAATCACAACAAGATCTTTTTTGATCCACCTTCTAGAGTAATGGAAATAAAAACAAAAATAATCAAATGGGACCTAATGAAACTTAAAATCTTTTGCACAGCAAAGGAAACTATAAACAAGATGAAATGACAACCCTCAGAATGGGAGAAACTATTTGCAAATGAATCAATGCACAAATGATTAATCTCCAAAGTATATAATCAGCTCATGCAACTCAATATTAAGAAAACAAACAACTCAATCCAAAAATGGGCAGAAGACCTAAATAGACGTTTCTCCAAAGAAGATATACAGGTGGCCAAGAAGCACATGAAAAGCTGCTCAACATCACTAATTATTAGCGAAATGCAAATCAAAACTACAATGAGGTATCACCTCACACCAGTTAGGATGGGCATCATCAGAAAATCTATAAACAACAAATGCTAGAGAGGGTGTGGAGAAAAGGGAGCCCTCTTGCACTGTTGGTGGGAATGTAAATTGAGACAGCCACTATGGAGAACAGTATGGAGAGTCCTTAAAATCTAATAAGAGGGGCTTCCCTGGTGGCGCAGTGGTTGAGAGTCTGCGGGTCGATGCAGGGGGCATGGGTTCGTGCCCCAGTCTGGGAGGATCCCACATGCTGTGGAGCGGCTGGGCCCATGAGCCACGGCCGCTGAGCCTGCACGTCTGGAGCCTGTGCTCTGCAATGGGAGAGGCCACAGAAGTATGAGGCCCGTGTACAGCAAAAACAAACAAACAAAAAACTAAAAAGAGAATTACCATATGACCCAGCAATTCCACTACTGGGCATATATCCTGAGAAAACCATAATTCAAAAAGGCACATGCACGCCAATGTTCATTGCAACACTATAATAGCCGGGTCATGGAAGTAACCTAAGTGCCCATTGACAGATGAATGGATAAAGAAGGTGTGGTACATATATACAATGGAGTATTACTCGGCCATAAAAAGGAACAAAATTGGGTCATTTGTAGAGACGTGGATGGACCTAGAGACTGTCATACAGAGTGAAGTAATTCAGAAAGAGAAACAAATATCGTATATTAACGTATATGTGTGGAATCTAGAAAAATGGTACAGACGAACTGGTTTGCCAGGCAGAAATAGAGACACAGATGTAGAGAAGAAATGTATGGACACCAAGGCGGGAAAGTGGTGGGGGCGGGGGTGGGTGGTGGTGGGATGAATTGGGAGATTGGGATTGACATGTATACTCTAATATGTATAAGACAGATAACTAATAAGAACCTGCTGTATTAAAAAAAAAAAGTCTGCTTTGTTCTGGGATCTTAACCTATTTTGCTTGAGGCCTGAGACTGATCTTTCTTTGAACGGTGATTTCAAAAAGAAGATAGAAAATGACATATTGGTGACTTTATTATTCTATTTTAATCCATTTTTTAAGATTTCCAAGGTTCAAGTAATTTTTATTCCCCCGAATTCTTTCTTTTTTCTTTTACTGACTTCTAGCTCTGAATTTGATTTCTGTGTATCTCATTGATCTATGTTAGTCATATAGAGTTATAGCCATTTTTTTATTTCCAAAGGAAATTATTATAACTATCAATGATGTACTAGAATTAGATCCATAAACTAATAGGCTGAGCTCTTTATGCAAAAGGAAACAACTTTATACAGTCTTTGCTTTTCTATAGTTTTAAATTTGGCTGATATACTTATCTAAGAATGCTTACAACACATTTATATATAGTATTTATTGCAGCAGCCTGTCTTTTTTTTTTTAACGTTGGGGATAAAATAAGTGAACACTTGGCTATGGAAGGCCATCTGGTGTCGATAGGGAGTAACTATGGGCTTATGTGGAAGCTTAGGAAATGTGTTTCCCACCTCATTCTGCTTTCGCGTGTGTGTTTTTTTGAGAAGGCTCTGCACATCCAGACAGGTCTGTACGCCTGCCTTTTCTTATCCCTGCAAACTGGGTGCAGTTATAGTACCTTTCTGATGTTGTTTTCATTATGTCATGGTATAATTTTTATAGGATTTAGATTTGACTTCAGAATATGTTTGAAGGACCGTTTTGCTATGGATATAACTGATAATTTGAGATTTTATTTATATTTTGACCATGTTACATAAAGTTCTGCCTCAGAAGATTCTAGCAGGTCGTTCCATTTTCCCACGGAGTCCTCTCGCTCTGCTCTTCTCTTCTGCTCCACTTTGTGCAGATCAGAAATATCTTGACCTCTCCCAACTTGTTTTGGAAAAATGTAAGGCCTATGTGCTTTAAAAAGAACACAGTGTCTGCTTTTCAAGTGATGGAAACATACAATTAAATATTCTAATGCAGTAATTGTGGGAGGTAAGTCGCAGGCACCAATATCATGGTTATTTTTCATATTTTAATATGGTCAATATGGTAGACACAGAACAGACAGAAGTCACCCTTTACCCTTGATAAAAAGTTTTAAAAATAAAAAAATTCAGAAATGGTAACGGTAGAACTTATCATAATTTATTGTTTAAAGTGGAAACAAATGGACTCATTCAGTTTCTCTCATCATCTCATTTGTTTGCTTAGACACCTAAAAGGACTCACTCAGGATAGACTTCTAAAAAGAAGTGACTTGGAATTTAAATGGACCTGAAATTAACGTTCTCTTTGGCAATTTCCTACTCTCTCGGGGTGTAATGAATGATGTTGTCCATGAGTCACTCAGTTTTGGGAAAAAACTTTTGTCACCTAACCTGTTCTTTTCAGCGCTTTATGGTTCAGGCTGATGAATACTGAAAAGATAATGGAGATGCCTAGTTATAAGAGACTGGATTTGAGGGCATCCCTCTTTGCTCTTTGTCCTCCCATGGAGAGTTCTGGAAACTTGAGTAGATCCATCTCCTGTGGATACTTTAAGGTGTAGGACAGAAAACATTAGTGAGAATCAAGGGCTTGACCTCTCCCTCTTTGGGTGATCTCGTTAAATTTCTTAATGCCTCAGATGTACCTATTAAGCAGGAGACAAAATGGGAAGTGAGAAAGTGATAAAAATATTTTTTAAAAAATTGTGGCTATTCTCTAATGGCTGATGCTGCTAGAAGTGAAGTATTTTGCTTCGAAAATGGATGGGATGCTTTCTGCCTTGCTGGAATCTCAGGAAGCATAATTCATTAGTGGTTTGAAAAGTGCTTTGAGCTAATGGAATGAAAGGCACTGGAGAAATTCATACTAATATTATTAAAAATGAAAAATTGCAACAGAGAAACTGATTTCCCCCAGAACACAGACATAAATATCGCATCTACTATTGCCCAGACAACAAGTTTGAGAAGGGAAAAAGCCAGTCTCTCATCTGGACATTTCATCCACGTCTTTAAATTACCAATTGGACTGATTTTATTTTCCTACCTAATTGTATAAGTTCAGTTCTTCTCTGAGAGCCTAGATTCTTGTTCCTATTTAGGGTACAATAGCATTTTTAGGTATTTCAATAGTGTATTGAAATCTATATATACTATTCGGTATAAATTCTTCATTTATACTACCTGGTTTTTTTTCCTCAGTGACTCTATCTTGACCTCTAAGGTCACATATATCCCTCCTACCGCTCCCCATACAACTCTTGAAAGTCATATTTCAAATCAATGCCTGTCTTCATCTTTAGAGACGGTTGCCTTCATTATACTGCTATAATAATTAAGATGGGACATACCGAAGTAAATTTAATGGATGGCAAGCATTTGTGCAGGTTTCTGAGAATATGAGGCATCTTATTGCTTTGTTCACATTTAGTTTTCCCACAGTAATGTTGGGCTGGGAATTAATGAACACAATTAGGGCTTTCTTTGATATGGTACACCTTTGAAACTCTTCATTATTCTGTTAACAGAACCTTGCTAATTTTCTACTAAATGAATGTACTCCTGCTGTAATGTAGATTATATTTTATAATGCAATTCAGTAGGTTTTCACTTTCCTCCCTTTGTTTGTTGATTTCAGTTTCTTTGTTCATGGTGTCATTCAGGTGCATAATAAACTAGAATAACTTTCAATACTCTTTTTAGGGAAGAAACATACTTTATCTTAATGATAATTGTTTATCACTGCATCTCCCTTTTAATATATCATCCAAATGCAAAGACCAAACAAATTAATAATAGGTACTTTAAAATGCACCTACTAAGGTCCTTTTGAAGTAGTACAGATGGTCCTGACCCTTCCCTTCCTTTGAAATTTATATTTCCTGTTCTCTGTCAAGACTTTGAACACAACTCATATTTTGTCGTTACGTTGTAATGCAATGGAAAGTGCTAGCAGCAGCCAGAGAAGGTGAACATCAGGAAATACAGACGTATATTGATGCTTCTAGCCTAACTACCAAATAACTCTACTTGAGGAACGGAAGGGAGCAAAGGTTAAGTGTTTGCGTTTCAATAATTTTTTTTTTTTTTGCGGTACGCGGGCCTCTCACTGCTGTGGCCTCTCCCGTTGCGGAGCACAGGCTCCGGACGCGCAGGCTCAGCGGCCATGGTTCATGCGCCCAGCCGCTCCGCGGCACGTGGGATCTTCCCGGACCGGGGCACGAACCCGTGTCCCCTGCATCGGCAGGCGGACTCTCAACCACTGCGCCACCAGGGAAGCCCTCAATAAATTTTAAACCTGGTGAACTACTCAGAGCCTTAATGCAAAAGCAGGGTTGGCTTGTGCTAATTCACAAATACGCATGTTAACAGCACTATTTTCTTATTATTTTCTTATATTTCTCAGCCGCAGAGAGAGAGAACCTCTTTCTCATTAATGGAAATGAAAATCAGAATTGAATTGAACTCAGGAAATGAATGACTGCTTAAGTTGTCCTTTTTAAGGGGATGCATTAAAGTCGACCCTTCAAAGAGATATTTCCTTTGCTCTTATCTCATTCTTGAATTTTAAAAAATTCTATTATTTACTCATTGCCATTTTCTTTTCTTCCTTATTTCTTCACTTGCCTTGTCCTCCTTCCTCTCTCACTCCCTCCTTTCTTCCTTCCATCTTTTCTTCTTGGGTGGGGAAAAAATAAAATACAACAAAATTACCTGCTACATGGGAATCCACATAAATGCTGAAGGTCAAAACTGCCAAGTTCAAACCTTGAGAATGCTTTGCAAGGTTTTCAAACCGCTCGATTTTGTGTGTGTGTGTGTGTGTGTGTGTGTGTGTGTGTGTGTGTCCATCCATTTTAGACAGCTTTAATGTCTCGGGATCTCCTTTGCCTAATCAAATTGGAGGTCGGTCTAATAGAAAAGTCCACAGAGGATTAAGTTTAATGCACTATAACAGGTAACTGAGATTTTGTTAGTGCACATTTTATAAATGTGACTCTTAATAAGGACCCAGAAAATTAGGTTTACAAGCATCTTGGAATGTTTCCTGTTGGGCTTTTTGCATCCTTCTTTTTATGCCGTGATCTCCAAAGAGATCATACGAATGTTGGAAATACCAAGTAAAGAATCAGAGAAAGGAGAAAATGAGAGAGGCTTTGAAGCCTCGTGTTGGCAAACCATTGTTTCAAGAGGCTGATGGTGAGATTAAATTGAATTGATTTACACGACAATTGGATACAGAGTACCAAGTAAAATGTCAAACGCAAAGGAAGAACTATAAAATCTGTAAGCGCAATAATTATGCAAAAAGTAGTAATGGTTTTCACAGCAAGGGGCTAAGTGTGTCTGATTTTAGCTTATTTACCTCTGAGGCAGAACAGAAATTAAGGACCAGTGAAGGAAGCACGTCACCTCATGTTGTATTTGATAACCCAAGAAACCTGCTACTACCAGTGAGGAAAGAAGCCAACAGGCTTTCCGGAACTACTTACAGTGACCACCCAATATGTTCAGAGTGTTACACTTTTCAGAGTACTTTCACTTCCATACTTTTAATTAATGTTCCCAATTACTTTGAAAAGCCGGTGATGCTGGTATCCCATTTTAAAAGAAGAGAATACTAACACACAGCAAAATCACCAAAACAAGAGCAATTTTTGTCCCCTTTACTAACACAAATGGGTAACTGTCTTACTCAACCTGTGTTCACTTAATGTTCATGAATTGGAAGTTTACGCCTCAGGCCATGGTGACCGCAAAAGGTTTCTGAGTAGAGAAATATCAAGATGAGAATTTGGGCTTAGGGAAATATCCCCAGTGGAGCTAATGGAGGAGATAGGGGTGGTCCCTGGGAGGGACAGGAGGCTGAGCTAGTGGGATTTTGCATGAAGACAAAAGGATGGTTGATTTTGACTTCAATTGAGAAAGCGCAGATGCACTGGAGAAGAACCTGCTTGGGATGAGGGAGGGCTTGGCACTGGGAAACGTAGGGGGAGCTCCCTCTAGGTTGGCAGAAACAGGTTGTTTAATTTTAGAGGCACCTCCATTTTTTCAAACTCATTTTCCATAAGTTCAGAAAATTAAATCTTACATGAGTAATTGTCATGATGGCATCTGAACTCTATTCCTCCAGAAACAAATCATCTTGGCAATGGAATAAATACTCTGATAAACTCTATTTTTACTAATTTGAAATCTGTGATCACTTGAAGAGGGTCTATTAGTTAGGAATTTCTGTACCATCTCTATTAGTTAGGAATTTCTGTACCATCTGTAGAAAATAATTACTCCTTACGCAGATTACTAATAAAGGCAGGCCAGCATTGTCCTTAAAAATATCTCAAGGAAATTGATTGTTTGCATGTATTCTGAAGCCACTAGAACAACAGTCACTGGCATGTGGTTAATATTAAAAAATACAGAAGTTTCATTAATATTACAACTAGAGTATTTCACAGCCTCCCGTTGGAAATAGTTTAATTATATACTACATTATACACATGTGCTTGAATAACGTGAACATTTTTGTTTTCTGGTTATTTCACTTCTGCCTAATTATTCTAAATTAATGTTCAGAATGTTTAGAGTTTACTGACACTGTAAATCTATAGATTAAATCCATAAAATATTTAAATTTTTCCTAACATTCCACGTACTCAAGGAGTCTTGTGTTTAAGTAAAGTTAAACAAGTTTAAACAAGTTCAGACTAACTGTGGAAAGTTTTCACTGATTTCAATTTGTCTGGATATGTTTTCTATTATGGGATGATACAGAAAGAAAGTAAAGCAAGCCGTTGATTTTCAAGGTTGTTGAAGTCACTTAAGCATGGCTAATTCTGCTCCCCAAATAAAAGGCAGTTCTTGTTGAACTCTAAGGCCTTGTGATTTGATCTACCATGGGACCTGGGGTTGGAGGGAGGGTCATGAGCTCACTCATTTATGAATGAATGACTTTCTGCTGGATTTCTGTTTGTACACATGTGAAATTAGATTGAAACAAACGTCAACCACTGTTTTGTTTGGCGATGCTTCCAGGGTATAGGGACTAATTTTATACATATGTTATAGAAAGGAGCTTGGAAGCCAGCTCTTTCTTCTAGTGATCCCCGAGGGGGGTGGCCCTAATTCACTATGCCCATCATGTACACATTCTTAATTGAACCGTCCGTGATCTCTGCTACTGTTGTATTGAATACACAATGCAGTTGGTTTCTGTTATAGCAATTTGGTCGCGGGAGGGGTGGGCCATTCTTTGTTAAAAAATAATCAAGTCACTTGATTCTTCATGTGCATAACCAGCTTTTTGATGGAATGTCATTTTGTTTTTAACATCTTTATTGGAGTATAATTGCTTTACAATGGTGTGTTAGTTTCTGCTTTATAACAGGGTGAATCACCTATACATATACATATATCCCCATAGCTCCTCCCTTTTGCATCTCCCTCCCACCTTCCCTATCCCACCCTTCTAGGTGGTCCCAAAGCACCTAGCTGATCTCCCTGTGCTATGCGGCTGCTTCCCACTAGCTATCTACCTTACGTTTGGTAGTGTATATATGTCCATGCCACTCTCTCACTTTGTCCCAACTTATCCTTCCCCCTCCCCGTGTCCTCAAGTCCATTCTCTATGTCTGCATCTTTATTCCTGTCCTGCCACTAGGTTCTTCAGAACCTTCATTTATTTATTTTTTTAGACTCCATATACATGTGTTAGCATACGATATTTGCTTTTCTCTTTCTGATTTACTTCACTCTGTATGACAGACTCTAGGTCCATCCACCTCACTCTAAATAACTCAATTTCGTTTCTTTTTATGGCTGAGTAATAACGAATGTCATTCTTATACGGTAGAAATATCCAAACATCTGCTTGCTAAGACATTGGAGAATAGCTTTATTTTCTCATATATTTATTTTAAGCTTTATTTTGGGCTGCCTCTTTTGGTCTGATGCTGACAGCGTGTGGCACATAGGAGCATGTGAATGTTCACATTCAGTGCCTGCTGTCCCTTGCAGAGGTAAAAATGGAATTATCCATTTCCTCTGGCTTAGCTTGTGCCTTATTTTAACTGTACCCAGGAATTTCTATGAAACCATGTCATGTTGTCAGAAATGGCCTCCCTATCGAACTCTGCCTTGTCAAAATAATTTTATCATTCATAAATATTTCAGTGAAAACCAAAGACTGCTCATAAATGATTGATTCTGTAGAGTTCACTGACCTTTCCTATGAAGCCTTTTATGAATATTAGAATAACCTATCCTAAATCTAACCATTAGTTGTTAATAATGGGCTGACTGAAACCGAGGTTTCTCTAGGTTTGAGAAATTATATAGGTAGTTATAATGATGTATTGAGATTAAGGAAGGTCATTACAGTTCAAAGCGCGTTCTCAAGCTGAGCACTATACTATACTGTATCCTGACTTCTAAATTAAATCAGGCAAACTTTGCACCTGGAAGTATTCTATATTATCTGGAGGGATCCAGTAGCAACAAGATAAAGAACACGTTAGAGGCTGGAAATTAACATGGATGGGTTATTTGTGTCATCTATTCAATCTTACCATTTCTTTTCTGTGTTGAAATATGGCATTATTATTTTAGGTGGGCATACAAAGTAATTATCACTTAAATAACCAAACACTATGTGCCCTGAGAGCTGAAACATTCTGGTATTAGACAGATCCAGTCATGGATATAGGGCTAAATTAGATTTTTAAGAAGGAGTCTGTTTTCTTGCTTTCATCATTGTAAGACAAGTAGATTAAAAACATGACTCTTTTTAGACTTTTCAAATTCTCGAAAAAAGCACATACTGCTTTTATGAAAAACAAAAGTTAAAAATAAAAGGAAGCAAAAGCAAAAACACAAAACAATTCCACCAGCCACAGTTTCCATTTCAAAGAGCATATTTCCTTTTAGCTTTTTCTGTACTTAATTTTTATAGTATGTTCAAGACAACAAGTATTTGAGGAACATGACTGTGTACTATGCCCTGAGAATAAAATATGCTAGTAAGACAGAGGCTCTGTTCCACAGAAACTTACAGTATAGTTAGGAAGACAAGTCATTCATTACCTTATAGAAGCAAAAAGGAAGCTATAAGTTCTGAATGGGAGGTAGAGACAGTACTGTCATGGGAAGGGTTTGAAGAAGATGAAGATGCTTGGCTGTGGTGGTGAGGAGACCCCTGATGGAAGCGGTAGGTCCCCTTCCACCCAGTGGCTCCCTAGATTAATGCGCAAGCTGCAGGATGTGTACATGACACGTCACAGGGCCCTCGAGTGCTACCATCAGAGAAATGACTTCCTCTACAGCAGATGCTCTCGGTGTTCCCGTTCATCCTTTTGTCCTCAACATTTCCATACAGGCTGGCTGACTTCTGAGGGTTAGTTTATAACGGTGATAACTAAGCACTAATGAATAACACCCTGTTTATTGGATGTGTCCTTCTCCTCTCTCATCTCCTTGTAACTTTATAATTTTTCCTGGAATAACCTCCCAGCTGAACAACTTCTACTTGAGTCTCTGACTACGGGTCTGCTCTGGGGAACCCAAAGACGACAATTTTACCAACTTCCTACCACCTACTTTTTTTTTGCCTTCTAAGCTTATTGTAGAAAATTCTAAAGATGCAGTGCAAGATCATTCAGTAATATCCCTGTCTGCTAAGTAAGCTTTCAGGGATTGAAAGCATGTTAGAGGTCACTGAATCCAATTACCTTCGAGCAGATGCCATTGGTACCCTGCCTGCATCTCCTTGGCCCACCCTAGAGGCAGTTCTCTTATGCTCAGATGATTTCTTGCTACTCTCTGGTGGTGGAAGTATGCTTGGTCCATATGGAATATGATGAAGTGTCCCAGGAGTAACTGGCAAGCAATAAGGGATGGGTGTTGATGAATAAATACCCTGGTGAATAATTCTGAGAAGTGATCATCTCAGAGGGTCTCCAGCAGGACTCGTCTCCAGTTTTCCACAGAGTTAATTACAGCTCATTGGTTAACACCCTTTTTCTTTTCTGAATCTCACTTTTTCACTCTTCACTGTGCTTCCTGGAGCCACAGCACTAATAAGCGACTTGTATTTAAGCCCTAGATCAGGGTGTGCTCTGGAGGCACTCAAACCTGGCCACCTCTCGTTATAGAAAAGAGGAAACTGATCATACAACTCAACAACAACAACAAACAATCCCATTGAAAAATGGGCAGAAGATCTAAATAGACGTCTCTCCAAAGAAGACATACAGATGGCCAACAGGCACATGAAAAGATGCTCAACGTCACCAATTATCAGAGAAATGCAAATCAAAACTACAATGAGGTACCACCTCACACCGGTCAGAATGGCCATTATTAAAAGTCTACAAATAACAAATGCTGGAGAGGGTGTGGAGAAAAGGGAACACTACCACATGGTGGGTGGGAATGTAAGTTGGTACAGCCACTATGGAAAACAGTATGGAGTTTCCTCAAAAATCTAAAAATAGAGTTGCCATAAGATCCAACAATCCTATGCCTGGGCATATATCCAGACAAAACACTAATTCGAAAAGATACATGCCCCCTATGTTCACAGCAGCACTATTCACAATAGCCAAGACATGGAAACGACCTAAATGTCCATGGACAGATGAATGGATAAAGATGTGGTACATATATACAATGGAATACTACTCAGCCATAAAAAAGAACGAAATAATGCCATTTGCAGCAACATGGTTGCAACTAGAGATTATCATACTAAGTGGAGTAAGTCAGAAAGAGAAAGACAAATGCCATATGATGTCACTTATATGTGGAATCTAAAATATAGCACAAATGAACTTATCTATAAAACAGATACAGACTCACAGACATAGAGAACAGACTTGTGGTTGCCAAGGGGGAGCAGGTTGGGAGAGGGATGGAGTGGGAGGCTAGAGTTAGCAGATGTAAGCTTTTATATATAGAATGGATAAACAACAAGGCCCTACTGTACAGCACAAGGAACTATATTCAATATCCTATGATAAACCATAATGGAAAAGAATATTAAAAAAGAATGTATATATATATATATGTATAACTGAATCAGTTTGCTGTATAGCAGAAATTAACACATTTTAAATCAATTATACTTCAATAAAAAATATTAAAACTAAAAAATCAAAAGAGGAAACTGAGACCAAGAGAGTAAAAGTCACTTGCCTATAGGTCTATGAAGTTTTGTTAGACAGTAGAGTTTATGGTACAAATGCAGTTTGTATCATGCTTTCCTATTTTCATAACACTTGAATTTAAGTAAACATATTGTAAAATAATTGTCCATGATGTAAAAGAATGACAATTTGCTTAACTAGTCCCTAATGTTGGGCATTTGGGTTCACGCATCTAATGAAAGAATCATGGAAACACAGAGGAAAAAAAAAATTGTTTTATCAGAGAAGCTCCTGATTCCACCTGAACTGAAGATATTTTCAGTTGCATTTATAAATGTCAAAGTCCACCCTCCTCTGCATGTATTTATGAATACCAGATGGGCTTTTTTTGAATGATAGCACAGTAAAACAACGGCAACCCGCTAAGGTCATTAAGGGAAGTCGGTGTGGAATTTATGACCAGTGGGCTGCCATTTATGCAACCAGCTAGGATCCATAAACTGCAAGATAATCTGACATGGATTTGATTTCTCATCTGAGTGAATGCATAGGAACCTCTATATCTGGACACACTAAGTGTTTTCCGAGCTGTTTTCCAATGCTGTCCATTTTTGTCCCATTGATTATCATTTCCACTGCATTATTCAGGGATAAAGTTAATTGCTAACTGCTAGGTTTCCTGAGCACAGTTAATGCACAAGCCTGTTTGCTGCGTGCCAGATGGCCCCAGTTACTTGGGGATGGACAGATATCGACAAAACAGAGTCTTTGGTACAAAATGATGCCACCAAATAGTTCTATATAATGGACATCTGAAGCTGGGGGACTTGGAGAAAAGACAAGCTTCCTAAGTAGTCGCAGATTCTTTCTTTCTTTGAAAAATAATCAGGCCTGCAAATACCTCATTCTTTAGCCCCCAAAGCTCTGCATAACAAAGGACAGATTTCTTGGATACCTTTAAAAACCGTGGGTCCTATTATCATGCCACTGTTAAGATCCTGGAGAATGAGGGGTAAAGGGGTGGTACCAGGGAGTTTGCAAAGTAGGGGAGGGTCAGAGTAATGGCAAGTGAACCCCTGAAGATATTTCTGTTCTCAGCCCCAGCAAATTTTGGTTTAGGGCACTCAGAGAGTGCACGCTCTTCTGAATCCTCCTCCCCTGGAATTAATAACTACTGAAGGTGCTTTTCCTCGTTTGGGTTGGGACACCTGCACCTTTCATCAGACATAGTGACTGAGGGGCACTCACTCGGCAGAGCTGTCAGAGTTCAAATACATCCAGACTTCTGCCAGTCGTGCTACGCAGGGATGCTGTGTTTGTCCAGAGGCTGTCACCTGAACAGTGTGCTTCTGTTGCTCCAGGTGGACGCACCATTGCAGAATAATTTTGAAGAGCTGGTTATTGATTTTTTCATATTTCAGAAAAAAGGAGGTGGAATGAAGTTGCTCTTCCTGCAAATGGCTGGATATTCAATGGTTTCTGTGAGTTAGCCCTGAACTCTATTAAAATCAGCAAATACCCTCTTGAGGATGTTAGGTTTCTCCTTGACATGAAAGCCCTGGAAGTTCAAGCAAACATCCAAGTATGTAAGCATGTTGCCTGGGAGGGGAACACATGAAACTCTGATGAACTGTTAACATGTGCAGTGCATGCAGATGAGATTATTACAATCATGTGAGAATTGCAGCAAGATGTTTGGGGAAGAGAGGGGAAGGGAAGCGGAAGACATGGCACGTTATAGCCAGCTCTGAGTAGTAGTGGGCGGTGGGGGGAGGGTGCCTTTCACCTGGTTGATGAGGTAGGGGCGGGCAGGAGGAGAAGGTCCCTAAGGGCACACTTTACTTCCTGCACGATACTACCTTTACAGGGACGATTCTGCATCACCAGCAGGGCTCTGTTTGGTGTCTTGAAAATTATAAACATGTCTACGAATATTGATGAAGAATGATGAAGCAGGTATAAAATGTTACAGGGTCTCTGGAGAAATTCAAAGAGCCATTTCTTGATCAGATTAGGAAAGAGAATGCCCATTAACATGACCATTTTGGAATTACCTTGTAGACAAAACATTAGCATTCAGTCCAAATTAAAGTTATATTTCTGCCTTTAGAATTTGAATAATCCTGTCAATTCGGGAAATAAAAGAAAATTTGTCATCTTTCAGCCACTCAGTAAAGAAAAGGTGATAGGTGTACCCTGTAATATCCTAACTTTCTTCTCAATAGTTCTGTTGAACTCAGCACTGGAAATCCACCAGCTACATTCAAAGGATTGACGACAGAGCATTCATTGCATCAATATAAGCCCAATAGTTTAAAAAGAAGGTTGAATTAAATGTCGCACAGGGCTTGTCAGTTCTGACACTTGACAACCTCATGGAATACAAACAGAAGGAGTGACTCTCCCTTTCTTTTCTATTCTGTCTCTCTCTCTGTCTTCTTGCTTCCTTTTTCTCCCTTCCTCCCCTCCCCCTCCCTCCTTCCCTTCTCTCGTCCCTTCCTTCCTTCCTCTCTTCTCTTCCTCCCTCCCTCCCTCCCTTCCTGCCTTTCAATGACAAGTTGTACCTTTTTATGACAAACTTTCCTTTCAGTTAAATGATTTTTTCTGCTTCCTCATACATACAACTTCTTTCTGGAGGAAGATGGCGGACAGAGGACTTGCGTGACAGTCAGAAATGACTGCTTAGAAGAACTGACTACTCTTCTGAATTCAGTCACACATGTAAGTATCGTACCTAACTTGACATAGTTTTAATGTTATCTTTAAAAATAAATCTCGTTCCAGAAAAAATTCACAGAGAAAAATCGATCTGCTGGGCCCGCAGATTTGACTGGAAAAGAAATAAACCTTGACCCTTAGGACAGGAGGTGATATTCTCCAAGCTTGACTAATGAGAGTTGAACCAGGCAAACAGTGTTTATTGTTCTGTGTGTATTTCAGCAGCCCTGAAAACCAGCAAGTGCTGCCTGTCGTGGCTTTGGTTGCAGAGAGGGCCAGTTAGTGCACGCTAGACACGATAACCCTGGGCTTTGCACACTGTTCTCTGCCATGTTACAGAAGCTGGTCATTCAGAAGTGGAAGTTTCTCCAACCAGGTGCCTCCCACATGACTGCCAGAGTTTTAAGTTTCCTATGAATGATCTCACGAATTTAAATATGGGGCAACATATAGTAGCGTATGAGACTAATTTCTGAAAAACTAAGTCCGTAGGTTTTATAACAACGGAGAGCTTCAGTTTCTTTCTTTTTCTTTTTCTTTTTAAAAATCTTAGTGCATAGTTGCTATTCTCGGACCCAGAGAAGTAGATTCTTGCTCTTCAGTATTATACTTACTCCAACTAAATAACTGTCAAAAGTGTGTTAGTTGGTCACGTTGAGGAACATTAGCTCTGACAATTGCAAACCATGTCCTAATGATTACGTTTACCCTGATGAGCTGGACACAGTATATAAATGCAGCCTTGCAGATGCTCAGAGAAAAGTCCTGGCCTTGAGATTCAATAATGAAGCACATTTCAGCCCATAACTGGTCAAAAGTCAGAGAATATATAAGCTGATGGAGAGTTCAATCTTTGGATTATGAGGCTTAAAAAATTACCTGCAGTTTTAATAGCACTCACATCTGTAGCACAAGTATTTAATTTCCACACTAATGGTGGAAAAGGCAAAATAAGGTTTATGAAGATATCCAGGAGAGTCAGTAATTTCTTAGATAGAAGAAACACACGTTTAGCTATAATGAAAAGCTTGAACCAGGTAACAGGGATTGGTTGTGAATACAGATCACATCTCCTGCAGCTAGCTGTTTTTTCTGGGAAGCTTAGAGAGGCAAGAAAGGGGAAATGAATTATTTTCCTTAGAGCTATATTGTTAAAAATTATTCTACCACTAAAAGAAGTTTCATTTTATGCCATTGTTAGTTTCCTTGAGGTCCGGAATTCTATTATGATGTTTGATACCATGCCATAAATATATTTATTAATGGTATATTTTGGGGGGAACAGAAAGGGAGATAATATTTACCGAATGTGCTGCCTGGGACTTTAAAAATAACAAATGAATTCTAACAGCAATACCTTAGAATTGGTATTACCGTCAGGGTCTTACAGATAGGGAGAAACTAAGGCTCAGAGAGGTTCATAAAGCTTCTATGTGGCGGAGCTAAGATGTAAAGCCCTGATGTCATTCCGTTTCACTGCAGGGAGAGAGCTAACTGACCATCCAGGATCCCTGAGGGGAGATGCAACTCCATAGCTTCATTTCTCTTGTGATTGTGCTGACAGTGAAAAAATGAGGATATGCTCTATAGCAAATGTGAGGGAAGAGAGAAACAGATCCAGAAGGCAGACATTCCTTGGCAACCTGTGAAACTACTAAAGATACAGGACTTCTATCCAGGAATCTCCAAGACAGACAAGGAGATGGTTAAATAACCAGGTGGATGATTGGGCCAGTCTTCCGGGTCAACAGATTGCTGTTGAGTTCAGTTGTGGGCACAGGATAGGACATCAAACCCTCCCAATGTGGTTCCACTTCCCCCAAATGGCTGTTTCAGTCCTTTGGTTCCAGAAGGCTCTGGGTCAGAAAGAAATAAAAAAAAATATCCCTGGAGTATGTTAAATGTGTTCAGAAGAAAGCAAGGAACTTGGATAGAGTTGAGGCCCCTGAGTATTTCCACTGGGGACAGTGGACAGACCAGAAAGATCTAAGGAAGTGGAAGTAAAGGGATTTCAGATACAAACCAATGTCACATTGTGTCCCTTGTTAAAATGGGCTACCAGATTATTTTAGAGAACAAAATAAGTGTATTTGAATGTGATTGCCTTTCCCAGTTGATTTCGTACATGTTATGGACATATTTTTTCAGCTCTCTGGTCTGACAGGAGTGAACAAATAAACAAACACCATCTTATTATGATGAAATTCTCTGAGCATGAGAAATTGTTGCCAAAACCTACAAAACGGTAAGGTCCATCAACCTCTTCTAGGCTGAATTGAGAAAACTTGGTGAAAGATCCAAACATTAGTGGTAGGTGACAGAATCTTTCTCGTTAGCCTTAGAAAAATAAGGAGAGCAAAGGAGATGGTACTGCTATCATGTTACAGATCATGTCTGACGTGGAGAATGCGGTCCCGTAATGCAGCCATTAAGCGCTAGGATCAGAGGCAAGGTTCATACATTCTGCAGAATGACTTAGTTCAGTCATTCAGAGTCAACCCATTCCCTTAAGACACAGAACAGCTGGCAAACGAAGGAAGCTCTTTGCTGCTGTCTTTGCCCGTAGCACTCGTGGTAATCTTGTCAACATGGTGAGTGTAACAAAGTGCATCTGCTTATTTTTGTTGTTTTCTAAAGGTGGGAGAAGAGATTTAACTTGAGATCCATTCTCACTTTTTTGCTCAGCCTGCAAATCTTTTCTGTAGTTCTCACATCAAGGTACTCATAGAAGGTCTTGAGCATCACCAATGTGCTAGGCAGAGAAATCAGGTCTCTCAGCAGAGAGAGAATTGGTGGAAAACAAACAAAATATGAACTTAGATTCCTTCAGATGGGCAAAGTAATTTCTTTTGGAATTTCTTTCTTTATATCACCTTTCCCTTTAAGTGTGTGTGTGCACATGGGGCGTGTGTGTGTGTATGTGTGTGTGTGCATGAGAGAGAGAGAGAGAGGCTATGTGTGTGTATTTAATCAAATGTTACAATAAAAAACTTAACTCCTCCCTGACCCCCTGCTCAGACTTCCAGTCAATTTCAAATGACATACCACTTCCCTCCAAATCACAGCTAGCTTCTGGCCCCCAAACTCTACAACAGACATGAAGGAAAGGAGAGCTGGATGAGAAAGAAAGCAGGAGGTAAGGACATTTTAATCTGTCAGCAGGAAGTTTTTGAAAAAAATCTAGAGTTAAGTGTAAGAAATGAAAAATGTTGTGCGAAAAGAAATAACCAAAATGAAAGGTAGGAGTAGGTATTTCCAACAGGGGCATATCCAAAAAGAAAGGGGTATGAATTCAGGGGCACTCAAGTGCCTTCCCAACTGAAAAGATGCCTACTGGCCTTTGCCAGAAAGAAATTAGAGGAAATCTGTATGAAAGTTCTGAACTGTTTTGACTATATCCCTGGACATCTGAGGGGGACACAAGCTCATAAGTAATGGTGACTCGTTATGACAGCAGTTCAAGTGTGTGGGTGTGACAGAGAGAGAGAGAGCGAGAGAGCGAGAAAGCGAGAGAGAGCGAGAGCGCGAGAGAGAGCGAGAGCAAGAGCGAGGGAGAGAGAGAGAGAGAGAGAGAGAGAGAGAGAGAGAGAAGGCACGCGCGTGCGCGAGCGGGGGGGGGGGGGGCGGGGAATAAAAGGGCTTAAAAGGACATCGCAGAATGCGTGCGGTTTGGAGATGCATGATGTGAAAATATTCCCTGGGTACCAATTGATGATTTTCCTTCTCAACCCCTTAGCAATGCAGATGGTCCTTGACTTTAGATGATTTGATGTAAAAATTTTCAACCCTATGATGGTACAAAAGCGATAGGCATTCAGTAGAAAGTGTACTTCGAATTTTGAATTTTGAGCTTTTCCTGGGCTGGCCATAGGCAGTATGATCCTCTCTGGTGATGCTGGGCAGGGCAGCAGCCTCAGCTCCCAGGCAGCCCCGCCATCGCAAAGGTGAGCAACTGACACACTCACAACCATTCCGCCCCTCTGTTTTTCACTTTCAGTACAGTATTCGATCTATTAGATGAGATATTCAACACTTCATTATAAAACTAGCTTTGTGTCAGATGATTTTGCCCAGCTCTAGGCTAATGTAAATGTTCTGAGCACATTTAAGGTAGGTGAGGCCAAGCTATGATGTTCGGTAAGTTAATGTGTATCAAATGCATTTTTGACTTGACAATATTTTCAACTTGCGATGAGTTTATTGGATCATAACGCCATCGTAAACCGAGGAAGATCTGTAATGATCAGCAGTTCTCAAACCCAGCAGCCATCAGAATCGTGGGGCAGGTTTGCTTCAACACAGATCGCTGGACTTTTCCCCAGGTTCCCAGAGCTTCTGATTCAGGAGGCCTGAGGTGAAGCCGGGAGTTTACATTTCCATCAAGTTCACAGGGTATGCTGATTCTGCAGGCTGATCTAATCCAAGTGCAGCATTACACTGTATGTATTTATTTTCTCTCCACTTTTTATGGATGAGGAAACAGAAGCCTCTGTGAAATAAGCAGCTCCAGGAGCTGTGATTCCAGTTCCAGGCTACGTGATGCAAGTCAAAGTGGTGTTTGGAAAGGAGATCTTTCTCAAGATTGGCCCTAGTAGGCCATTTACAGCTAACCAGAACTTGGGTCAAATGTATTCCAGGCCAGAGACATCGTCATCCCAGGATCTGATGAATAGGTCTTTCATATTGGTGTTTTTCACCGCAAATGGCTCTCTTTGGCATGCTGAGAAACTTGTTATATTAGCCAGTTTGTTCTTACATTTTAATCATTTAAAATAAAGGTTTAATTTTTTTCATTTTAAAACTAGTATTTGTGCCTGTTGAAAAAACAGTAGCCATGTAAAGAAGAAAATAACAACTTTTAGTTTTATCACCCAGAAATAATCATGGTCAATATTTTAAAGATTTTGAGGTTAAGTTTTTGTTTAACAGAGTTGTGTAAGTTTTTCTTTTTCCTCAAGTCTCTTTTTAAAAGCAGTTTTATTGATTCATATATTCATATGAGTATGTAATTCACATACCATTTAATTCACCCATTTAAAGTGTACAATTCAATGGCTTTTCACGTATCCACAGAGCTGTGGAAACATCACCACAATCAATTTGGGAACATTTTCTTCACCCCAAAAGAAGCTTCTCTTTAGCAGTCACTCCCATCCCCTCCCCTCTCCCACCCAATCCTCCAGCCATGGAAAACTACGAATACACTTTCCGTCTCCACAGATTTGCCTACTCTAGATGCTTTATAGAATGGAATCATATGATACATGTTCTTTTGTGACTGGCTTCTTTTACTTAACCTATATTTTTTCAAGGTTCGTCCATGTTGTAGCACATATCGGTACTTCACTTCTTCTCACTGTTGAATAATATTCCATTGTATGGATATACTATGTTTATCTATCCATCCATCAGCAGAACATTTGGGTTGTTTTCACCTCTTGAATATTATGAATAATGCCTTCAACACTTGTGTACAAGTTTTTGTGTGGATGTGTTTTCTATTCTCTTGGGTATATATATATATATATATATATATACACACACACACACACATACCTAGAAGTAGCATTCCTGTAGCTTATAGTTACTCTATTTTTAACTTTCTAAGGAGCTGTCAAACAACTTTCCAAAAGCTGTACCACTTTACATCCCTACAAGCCAGGTATGAGGGTTTTAATTTCTCCACATCCTTGCCAACGCTTGTTATCCAACTTTTTGATTGTAGACATCCTAGTGGATGTGAAGTGGTATCTCATGGTGGTTTTGATTTCTATTTCCCTAATAATTAATGATGTTAAGCATCAATTCATATACTTGTTGATTATTTATATAGCTTCTTTGCAGAAATGCCCATTCAGATCCTTTGCCTCTTTTAAAATTTGTTCGTGTATCATTTTGTGAATAAATTGTAGTTCTTTATATATTCTAGATACAATTCCCATGTCAGATAAATGATTTGCAAATATGTTCTCCCATTTTATGGGCTATCTTTTTACTTTCTTGAACATTGTCTCCACTTTCTTTGAAGCACAAATGTTTTTTATTTTGATGAAGTTCAAATAATTTATTTTCTTCTTTATTCACTTGTGCTTTTGGCGTCACATCTAAGAAGGCTTTGCCTAATCTAAGATCATGAAAACTGACTCCTGTGTGTTCTTCTAAAAGTTTCAAAGTTTTAGCTCTTACATTTTGGTCTATGATGCATTTTGAGTTAGTTTTTGCTTATGATGTAAGAAAAGGGTCCAACTTCATTCTTTTGTTTTTGTTTTTGTTTTTGCGGTACACGGGCCTCTCACTGTTGTGGCCTCTCCCGTTGCGGAGCACAGGCTCGGACGCGCAGGCTCAGCGGCCATGGCTCACGGGCCCAGCCACTCCACCGCACGCGGGATCCTCCCGGACCCTGGCACGAACCCGTGTCCCCTGCATCAGCAGGCGAACTCCCAACCACTGCGCCACCAGGGAAGCCCCAACTTCATTCTTTTGTATGTGGATATCCAGTTGGCCCAGCACACATTAAAAAACTGTTCTTTTCCCCATTGACTTGCATATAACTTTCTACCATGCATTTATATATGTGGAATTTTTCAGGACATTTCTCTATTGCTTTAGATATATTCCCTAATCTATTTTAAATGACAAGTTATTATCCCTTGGTAAATGTATCTTCCTACCTGCACTTAGGAATGAATTTAGGAAACGGCCCTTCCTACTGCCTGCACTGAACCAGATGTTCTATACTGACCATGTGACTTCACAGCCCTTGATCACATCTGCTTGACTGAGGTGTTGGGTTTATAGGGAGGTCTCCTCTCCACAAGTTCAGAATCATTGGAAAGACAGAAGCAGGTGAAGGCAGGTGTTAGCTTTATTACTGATAAGGTGATTAGAAAATGTGACTCTAGAACATTGGTCAAAATAGTTTTGTAACATTCCCTCCCACCCTTATCCAAAGTCTAGACTTGGGGGAAGCCAACCTGAGGGAAAGATTGGTTTCTATAGAGCGAGACATCTCACAGATCCACGGCGGAGAGAGAAGCAAAAGGGAGAGTCATCTGGTTCTTAAAGTCCCACTTGAGAAATAGAAACAAGTGAACATCACCTCCATGGGGAAAAATAACAAGAGGGAAGAGATCAGGACTGTAACTCCAGTGCACTGACTTTCAAATTTTAGCATGCATTAGAATCGACTGGAGGGACTGCTACTGCTATTTATTTTTATTTTGAAATAATTTTAGACTTAGAGAAAAGTTGAAAAAATAGTTCCCTTATACTCTCCGAGTTATCCCTGATCAAAGCACAATGATCAACACACAGAAACTAACACTGACATAATAATATTGCCAATATACAGACCTTATTCAAATCTCACCAATTTCCCCAATTACAGTCCTTTTTATTTTCCATTCCCAGGATATAATTCAATGTCTCACATTCGATTTAGTTGATATTCTCCTTAGTACCCCCAACTCTGTGAGAGTTCTTCATTCTTTCCCTAATTTTTATAAACTTGACACTTTTGAAGGGTACTGTTCAGATATTTTGTAGAATGTCCTTCACTCTGCAAATACAGATAGTTTTACTTGTAAACCCCCTTCCTTTATGCCTCTAACTGGTTTCCCTTGTCCAACTGAATTGGCTAATATCTCAAATACAACGTTGAATAACGGCAAGGGTAGCCTCCTTGACTTGTTTCTGACTCTAGTGGAAATGCCTCTAATGTTTGCTCATTAAGAAAGATACTGGCTTTAGGATGAGGTACACATATTTCATGATTTTTTGAAAGTAGCCTTCAACCCCTATTTTCTTGAATGTTTTTACCATGGATGGGTGTCAAATTCTGTAAAAGGAGGTTTTAGCATATGTGGAAATATGTAATTGTTTCCTTAGATATATTAATATATGATATCAATGGATTTCCTAATATTAAACCTAAATTGCATTCCTGGAATACATTCCACTTGGTAATAGTCTGTTAATTCTTATTGTGGTATTGAATTCTGTTTGTTAATATTTTACCTAGCAGTTTTGCAATAATATTCATAAATGATATTGGTCTTTTTCTTTTCTTTTATACTGTTTTTGTCAGGTTTAGGTATCAATATTATAGTTGCTTCATAAGAATAACTAGGGAGTTTTTCTTCACTTTGAATACACTTGAACTATATATGGAACACTGGAACTATCTGTTCTTTAAAGATTTGGTAAATTTCTAATATGAAATCATCTGAATCTGGTGTGGTTTTGGTAGCATAGTTTCTTAATAACTTTCTCTATTTTTTCCATGGAATTTAGTCTGGCTAATCTTTCTAATTCCAATGGGTTCAAATTTGGTAATCTGTATTTTCCTAAGAAATGATCTATTTCATCTAGGTTTTCAAATTTACTTGCAGAGGTGTCTGCACCTTATGAGTAGTATCTTACGAGTTTGTTTTAAAATTTCTCTGACTGTATCTCCAGTTCATTTTGTATTTTGCATACTGTGATTTCTCCCCTTTCTTTTCCTTCCAAGTTGGCTGGTAGTTTGACTATTATATTTTTTAAAAGGATTTTGATTTGTTAATTAGGTCTGTGGTTTTAGTTTTTTCTACCTCACTAATTGCTTTTATCTTTATTTCTTCTCTTGTTACTTCTTTTATTTTATTGTATATTTTTTCTAGTTTCTTGATCTTGGTAATTGGATTCTGAGGCAAATTAAAGTTTGAGGGACACTGAGCTAAAATAATAGAAGAGACTTAGCATGGAAGAGGATCTTCGTGGCCAACTAGATTCTAGAACCAAGCTAGAGCAATGGTTCTCAACCCAGTCTGTACATCACGACTACTGAGGAGAAGAATATCAAACACCAAAATTAGGCTTCAGCTCCAGAAATTCTGATTTGTTTGATGTGGGATGAGCCCCAGGAGTCAGGATCTTTAAGAAACCCCAGGTGATTCGTATTGAGACCCACAGGGTGTGAAACCATTTTATTATGCAACTGAAAAAGGGGATGCCCTGAGAAATTAAATTGCTTCCCAAGGTCACAGAGCTAATTTGAACTCCGACCCTCTTCTTAAGCCAGTCCTAAATCATGTTTATTTTGTTGTATTTTATTAATTAAGTTTTACAATCACTTCTCTTTGGGAGTGCAACAGAGCAAAAATATTCTAAATATTAAGTTGTCTAATATGTTTGCCCAAAGAATATCCAAATTTTTCTATATTAGGAGGTTATTGATATTTTGATTTTCATTTTATCAATGGTTATCCATATATCTTCTTACACACATACACCACCCAGCGTTCCAGTTTCCTATATAAACATGGGTATGCTGGCTTGTTCATATAGGACATCAAATACACTCCCTTATAAGCTAACATTTAATAGGATTATAGCAATGGGAAATTGGAAATAGCAATCCCCATGTGGACAAATTTCAAAGAAGTGTGTCTCAAAGGGAAATATGATAGACCTATGATCAGTGGGTCCTTAGCGTCTACTAGACACAACTCACTGATGAGTTTTGGAGTCACTTAATTAGCCAGGATAATTTTTTTAAAGTGAATTAATAGCTCTGAAGTTACTTTGCTCTAAAGGGAATTATAGGAAGACGTTGTAACCGCAGTCAGGTTAAACCATTACAGACACCGCTTCACAGAAACTTTAAGTGAAATCGACTGCGCCATTCAAGCTATGTTTATTCCTCAGAGGTGTTTTTAGGTTCCACAAATGCTTCAAATCTCCTTTTCTTCTTTACTTCAAACTATTTAAAAACTTGAATTAAAAAGAAAAAAATGTGCATGCAGATGTGTTATGTGAACATTAACTCATTGCAGATAAACAATGCATTAACTTGACTACCTATTGATTAGCTTTACAAGTATATATTATAAATTCGAATTTAATACTTGCAAATGTAAAAGGTACTCATAAATATGCTTTTATTTATTTATTTATTGGGAGTTTTTGTGTATTTTATTACAAATATGATTATATGTCTACAAATTTTGAGAATCACTGGACTAGAAAAAGATTAAGGGGCTTAAGAAGTATCAGAGCTACTGGCCACCATCTAAATAAATAGCCACTTGGAAAGAAAATATATTTTTAGGTGTTGAGGCATAAGGACATCCACTTATTTATTTGGATGGATTATTAGATGAACTTTACCATAAATGTATGTGTATGTTTGTGTATGTGTCTGTATGGGTGTGTGTGTATGTATATTTATTTGTGTGTGTGTGTGTGTGTGTGTGTGTGTGCACACACCATGGATTTTACAAAATTATCCAGGCTCTCTATTAGAATCAAATTCTGTAGATCATTTTCTCTTTTCCCTTTTATAGGATCCTGAGTTGCTGATAATTTTTTCCTCCCTAGAGTGGCCTATAATAAGGGATCGATTAAACTTAGAAAATGATCCCTTTACACAGTTTCTTTTCTTCACCATGTGTAATCTATATCCAAGGCCTGAAAGTAGGAATATGTTCATGAACAGTTAATCCATCATGGCAAATTTATGAATATTTAAGAAATGTTTCTGCTCTCTTATTTATCGTATCACAGATTTCAATGGCTATGATCTCCCACAGACTATGAAGAGAACTAGCCATTGCTTGGATGAACCAAGGTGTGCTTTAATAGGACTGAGTTCCATGTCAGAATTAAATGAAATAGGGACTTCCCTGGTGGCGCAGTGGTTAAGAATCTGCCTGCCAATTCAGGGGACACGTGTTCGAGCCCTGGTCCGGAAAGATCCCACATACCATGGAGCAACTAAGCCTGTGCACCACAACTACTGAGCCCACGTGTTACAACTACTGAAGCCCGTGCGCCTAAAGCCCTTGCTCCACAACACAAGAAGCCACCGCAATGAGAAGCCCATGCACCGCAATGAAGAGTAGCCCCCATGCAGCAACGAAGACCCAACTCAGCCAGAAGTAAATAAATAAAATAAATAAATTTTTCTTTTTAAAAAGAAGTAAATGAAATATACCTGACACTGTCTCTCACTTTTTATGTTTACCCCTGGCTCAGTTAGCACCACACTTAAAGGTTTATAACTTTCCCTTTCTTTCAGGCAACTTTTGTGCCAACAGTAAAGAGTCTGCTATGGGGAATGGTCCCTAACAGAAAGCCCTGCTCAGTACCCTTCTAAGCCATGAAAGATAGTGGCCAAGAGAAATTCTTCCAAAGAATAAAACTCAGGGTCACCAGGTTATTTCAACAAGAAGTTTGTGCTTTTCCTAGAAGGCAGGATATGGGACTAGATATTATTTCCCATGTTCCACTTTTCTATATTGGAGTTTTTAATGTGATGGTCCTACTTTTTCCATACCTTGTAAGTGGACAGTATTAAAGATAGCTGCAATTTTAGCTCAAAGACTGCAAAATCATGAGGAATGCATACAGATCTGATTAAGTTTGAAAATAGATGCAGAACTTATGTCCACATAAAATCCTGCATACAGATGTTTACAGAAACTTTATTCATAATTGCCTAAACTTGGATGCAAGATGTCCTTCAGTAGGCAAATGGGTAAACTGTGGCATGTCCAGACAATGGGATATCATTCAGTGCTAAAAAGAAATTAAATACTAAGGCATGAAAAGACATGGAGGAACTTTAAATGCATATTACTGAGTGAAAGAAGCCAGTCTGAAAAGATTACACACTGTATAATACAAACTATGTGACATTCTGGAGAAGGCAAAACTATGGAGACAGGGCTTCCCTGGTGGTGCAGTGGTTAAGAATCTGCCTGCCAATGCAGGGGACATGGGTTCGAGCCCTGGTCCGGGAGGATCCCACATGCTGAGGAGCAACTAAGCCCGTGTGCCACAACTACTGAGCCTGTGCTCTAGAGCCCGCGAGCCACAACTACTGAGCCCGCAAGCTACAACTACTGAAGCCTGTGTGCCTAGAGCCCGTGCTCCACAACAAGAGAAACCACTGCAATGAGAAGCCCGCGCACTGCAAAGAAGAGTAGCCCCCGCTCGCCACAACAAGAGAAAGCCTGCGCACAGAACGAAGACCCAACGCAGCCAAAACAAAACAAAACAAAACAAACTATGGAGACGATAAAAAGCAGTGGAGCACAGAGGATTTTTAAGGTAGTGGAAATACTTGTATGATATGATAGTGATAGATGCACGTCATTATACATTTTCCAAACCCACAGAATGTACAACACCAAGAATAAACCCTAAGATGAACTGTGAACTTTGGGTGATTATAATATGTCAACGTAGGTTCATCCTTTTAAAATGTACGATTATGTTGAGTGAGGTTGATAATGGAGGAGGCTATGTATGTTTGGGGGTGAATAATTTCCTCTCCATTTCATTGTAAACCTAAAACTACTCTAAAAAATAAAGTCAAAAAAATAATAAAGTCAAAGAACAGTAAACACACACACACACACACACACACACACACACACACCTTTCACAATCCCTCCTTTATCACCAAACAAACAAAAATCCACTAAAATATCTAACAGGAGAGGGGTAGTTAAACCAGGACACTTATAAAATGCCCAATGCTATAAAAAAATCTCCTGGTTTAGGCACTAAATAGGCTCTATTAGAGAAACTTAAAAGGAAAAATCAACTAAGTAGGATCTATAGCCCCATAGTTTATTGCCATTCTGAGAATGTATGTTTTTCATGTTTTTACAGTAAGAGCTTAAGAAAAATCCCACAAGCAGGAGGAAAACATTCTGAACTTTGGTACTCACTGTTCGTTGAAAGACAATTCTTTATAGGTCCTTCATATTTCTGTACATCTTGCAAAGTGACACATTGACCAGCCTTTGTTCAAATTATCTTTTAAAAGATGCATAGAGTTTCCCTGGTGGCGCAGTGGTTGAGAGTCCTCCTGCCGATGCAGGGGACATGGGTTCGTGCCCTGGTCCAGGAAGATCCCACGTGCCATGGAGCAGCTGGGCTCGTGAGCCATGGCTGCTGAGCCTGCGCGTCTGGAGCCTGTGCTCCGCAACGGGAGAGGCCACAACAGTGAGAGGCCCGCGTACAGCAAAAAATAAAAAATAAAAAATTAATAAATAAATAAATAAAAGATGCACAAACCCCTGTGTTCATAGCAGTACTATTTACAATAGCCAAGACATGGAAACAACCTAAAAGTCCATCAACAGATGACTGGATACAGAAGATGTGGCTTATATATATGATGGAATATTACTTAGCCATAAAAAAGAATGAAATAATGCCACTTGCAGCAACATGTATGGACCTAGAGATTACCATACTAAGTGAAGTCAGAAAGATAAAGATAAATACCATATGATATCACTTATATGTGGAATCTAAAATATGACACAAATGAACCTAACTATGAAACAAAAACAGAATCATGGACACAGAGAACAGACTGGTGGTTGCCAAGGGGGAGGGGCTGGGGGTTGGGGGAGGGATGGAGTGGGAGGCTGGGGTGAGCAGATGTCAGCTTTTATATAGAGAATGGCTAAATAACAAGGTCAAATCTGTCAAATCTGTAAAGACAAAAAGTAGGTGAGTGGTTGGCAGTGCTGGGAGTGGTGTTCGTGGTGGTAAATGGGTAGCGACTGATAATGGTTATGAGGATCCTTCTAGGGGTGAAGAAAATGGTTGAAAACTGATTGTGGCGATGGTTGCACAACTGTATGAAAATAAGAAAAACCATTGAATTGTATACTTTAAAAAGGTAAATTTTATGGCATGTGAATTATATCTCAATCAAAGTACTATGAAAAGGACAACAATTTTACCTATTTAAGAAGTAGAAAGTTACCCAGTACCCATAAAGCATAAAAGTGTTTGATAAATCTTTATACCTATTATCTAGTAAACAAACAAACAGAAAAGGTGCTATTATGAAAGTCAAGCCCAAGTCCACAAAAAATGTAAACCCTGTGGTCCTAGGCAGACAATAATGTGCCTATGGTTCCCAAAACGAATTTTATTTGTTTGAGCCACGAGAAGACGCCATATTGCTCAAAACTGAAAGTAAACACACCTTGTGATTGGTGCCACCTGACTCCTTCCTCCTCTTCTACTCCAACCTCAGCTGCTTTAAGAAGATGACCAGACTTTAAGAAGATGACCAGAGGTAGGGCTGAGGTCTCCCTGTCCCCAAAGACTACCAAAGGCCATATATACCAGAATAAACATGCTAGGGAACTCCTGGGAGGGAACGGACTTAAACTCCTACGGTTCTGTTGGATATAGGCATCCAGGTCTCCATCTTACTCAATCTTGCGAAGGGAGGGGGCACCTGAACTCCAACCACGGGTCTCAGTGGGAAAGAAAAGCCAGCATGACCTTGTGGGTGGGGCCTTGGGCACATTCAATGTACTGATGTTGTTTCTACATCTGATGTAAAGGAAGCATTAATGTGTCATATGCTTTTAATTCTGTCCCATAAATGCCAGACAGGATTATTCTGATCAGAAATTGTTGCATGTCGAGAGGTAATCATGCCTTTGGGGTCCTTAATTCTGAAGACCACTTTGAACTACAATTCTCTATGATTTAGGATTTTACCAGTTGGAGCCTTTGGCAAAGGGAGCCAGCCTCTACCTGGAAATGTTCCTTGGGATTTTATTATCTATCTACTTACATATCTATCTATTATTATTTTTGGCTGTGCCAGGTCTTAAGTTGTGGCATGCGGGAAGCTTTTTTTTTTTAGTTGCGGCACGCGGGATCGTTTTTATTTAGCTGCGGCATGCGGATTCTTAGTTGCAGCATACATGCAGGATCTAGTTCCCTGACCGGGGATTGAACCTGGGCCCCCTGCATTGGGAGCAGGAAGTCTTACCCACTGGACCACCAGGGAAGTCCCTCCCTGGGATTTTTTCCTTGCCTCCCTTTTGAAAAGCAGCTATTGACTTGCTGTTGGGCTTTCATCAACACTGAACCCTGAACTGGAGCAGGAATTGATACTCTGTTGCCTGATATTTCTATTTTGGGGTGGATCAATTCCTACTTACCGAGTGACAAGGTAGGAGGGCCCAACAAGGCTCTTTTCAATGGAAAATGGCATATTCAACAATGAAGAGGGCCTGGCTCCAGCAGTGTCTGCAAAAAAGTGACAGCTATTTCATTTGGGGGGAATGTCATTCCCAACTTCAACCTGTAGCAGAGTCACTGGCTCAGTGGAACCGTCGATTTCCAGAGGTTCTCCTGGATACTGGGAAGTGGTTATCGGGTGGTTTGGCCAAGCTGATATTCGATGGTGTCCACTCAGCTACACAGCAGTGAAAACGGATGCAGTTGTGCCAGTCAGTGAACAGAACACAGCCTTGTTCTCCTAGCTCTGGCCACAGCCTGCCTTCGTAAACTGTGGTATATTTTTACTCATTCTTGAGCTGCTGCCGAGAGTCTGGCTGTTTGGTCTGTCACGTAGAAAACCAAAGGCAGGCAGATTAAAGACAAACTTTGGGCAAATTAAAGGCACCCTTTGGAGCAGATTAAAGGTACTTTGGGGACTGCTGATTGAACCGTCTATGTCACTCACAAAGATGCGCATGGGAAGGGCTGTTCTCTGATGACACCAACTGTAATCTAGCTGCTCATGGAGCCTGAACTACACAAATCCACACATCTGCCTGGGTCCCTCATCACACCATACGCAGTGATGCACCAGTCTCCATAGACTGGGCACAAAGGACTTTACGTTGCTGATGCAGGTAACCACGTTGTGTACCAGTCCAGTCAGCTGACTCTGGCCATACTATGTGGACTCTGAAACTAATTGTGCCATCTTTTCAGCTTTCCAGATCATTTTTAGACTGAAAATGAGGTGCGTTGTTACACATTGCATTGCAACAACCCTTCATATATAGTATGGTATAGTAAGTATAGTATAGTATAGTAAGGTATAGTATAGTATAGTATAGTAAGGATAGTATAGTATAGTATAGTATAGTAAGGATATTTGATGGACTTCCCACATTGCTTGTCATACACATGCACCTACTATTACCAAGCTTGGAATGGCTCCTCAAAACTTGCCAGAAAAGGTGTTCTGAATCCACCCCCTTACCTGCTTTGCACCTTAGTAAGGCATTTGTTCCCCAAATGACTTCTCCTCAGAGAGAGTTCATCTTCTCTTAGCTGCTTCCTATGATTAGGATAAGAGGACTAGAAAATAATATAGACCTATTTTGTAAAGTTGGGATTCCTCCCTGACTATTCTTGGGCATGATGTTTTTCCTTTTCCCTGATGACAGCCCCAGGTCAGCCTGGTTGGCCCATATGCTGGATGACAGGCCAGCCTGAAGGGAACCTAGGAGATTGAAACTTAATTCTGGTTCAGGTTTTGGCGTCTCGTTTGACTGAGAGGGTCTAAGATCTGTAAAGATAAAACGTTACCTCTTGGTTGTGTGTACTGCTCACAGAATCCCTGATGGAGGCCCACGCGGGCCAAAACTGGGGGCATAATGAGTCTCTGTGAGATTTATAAAAATTCACTTTTCCCTCTTGCACTTGACTCTCCTAGACAAAAGTTCTGAGTGCAGGTGGGGACCAGGCCACATTTGTGGCAGTGGAATGAGAACAACAATCTCGGGGGTAGGGGTGGGGAGGGAAAACATTAGACCCTGGGAGATGTGATGGCGGGCAGATATTAATGACCTCTGTCTTCCAGAGTTACCATTGGAGACTTTCTCAAAAAAAAAAAAACAAACAAAAAAAACTACCCTGTTGCATCTCTCCCAAGCTATTGCAAGTACCATATATTTAACCCAGTGTTGGGTCTGCCATTCCCAACCAGACAGTCCTGACCATGATTTGATCACATTTCCTCTTAACCTTGCTGCCAAGCCTACTCGAAATAACAGGGGATGGTCCCAGGGTCCACCTGTCATCACCTTCTGATGTCTTCCCTACCCTGTTCTCCGTCATTCCATAGGGCAGGCAAATGCTACCCAGTGTGTGGTGTGGATAAACATGACAGATTGGCTGGATTGCTCTTTGGAGGCCCTCCAAGACAATTATTCCAACTGAGCTGGAAGACCCACGACCTGCCATCTGACTAGGAGGTCATACTGAAGGGACTGTCAACCTCTGCCATCAGACTTGTGGTTTCCACTTGGCAGGCCCTAGCAATTATAAATTCTTTCAAGTGGTACCATGGGTGACCTCAGAACTGTATTGTGAGAAAGCCTGACATTCATTGACTTGTTTCTCTCTAAAAACATAGTGACTTGTACTTTACAGGTGTTCATAACAGACCTTCAAGTATTTCAGGAAACACCAACAACAAATCATGTAGCCCCAGATGATGGCGAGATGCCTTTAAAATAAAGGTACCCTTAGATATTGGTGGGGAGACTTCCTGGAGGCATAACCGATTCATTATTTATGCTCACTCTGTAGACATTTATGCATATGATGTAGTTATTCATAGGATAGGCACCATGCGGTTAGAAAAGTTGGTAAGAAATTTGTCTCTGACATGGGCTGATGTCATCAACAATGAAAACTTTACCCTAGAAAGTATACATTTTACCCCAGTTCACTGGCCAGAGTTGATAAGATGATGCGGTTGCTCTAGTCTTCCTCCTTATGGGCCAAGGCACAGAGTCTGGGCAAATGTTCATACGTCCTGCTGTGCCTGGATGTCTCAGGTCAAGTGGAAACGTCAATATAGAAACGTAGAAAGAAAGAAAGCTACTTGACTTTCTAAAGTAGACCCTGGTGGCTTATATGGTGGGTTCAGCTGGCTGGATCTGGGATCCTGGGAGGAATAGTTGAGGTTACTATTGCAGGTTGGCCTTATCCTGCTGCCTGGAGTCCTGTTCACAGTTGCCGTTATTAAATGCTATATGATACAAATTGAATGGACTTTGCTCCAGACTCTGTTGGTCAGATTAATCAGAGTAGCATTGGCATGAGATACGCATGGCAAAGAAATGAGAAGCAGGGATGACATAGAAATGAGGGGTGGATATTGTTGGGAGACAATTCTCCATGGGTCTCTTGCACTTCTGCACAACTCAGGAAGCAAGTCCTTCATTCTAGATTTGCACAACAAACATTCTTGGAAGGTAGAGCTTGTATTCCCCTCCACAGCAAAGGACAGATTGAATTACAGTCTTGGAAGACAGTGATAGTGTCTCCCCCTGGAGCAAAGGGTATGTATGCATGCTTTCTGATCATTGTAGAAGACTCCAGTGCCCTAAGCCCAGGGTTCCTCTTTTGGAATGGAATCTACTGCATGTGATGGGTTCATCTGGCCTTCCTCCTGTCCCCGTGTCAGAGAACCAGCACAAATGCTAAAATGCTAATATTCTGGCACGTGCTGTTAGTAATAAATGTCCTTTGTCTCTGACACAAGACACTTATGTTTTCTATCAGCAAATCCACGAAAATGTGGCAGGTTAACTCGTTAGCTTGCGAGTACTATTTCTCAGTTCTTGATACTGTTCGGAGGAGTTCCATGCCAGAACTAGATCACACCCAAGACTTATGATACTAAAGATGCTAAGGCCTCTGCAGGTACTTCTCTTGCTGGGGTGGGAGGAACAGGAATTTTGGGGGGCAACATAGAGTGAACCTACAGAGCAAACAGGAAGTCCACTGTCCGCGTTGGGCTGGCACTAAGAAGACTGACGTTAGGTGACAGTGCGGGGGCGGGTGTGCTTGTGAAGATCATAATGCCAGAAAAAGTATGATGAAAACAGTTTGTTAAGGTACATTCATCCGTTAGCATTTTGTAAGATGGACTGTGAATCAGTGAAACAAATTCAGTTCGACAAATATATTGAACACCTACTAGGTGCGAAGCCACTATGCTGAGCTCTACAAATGACGCAGAGATGACTAAGAAGAGAAATGAGGCAGCTTATACTTTGGGTGGGAAACATTTTGTATCAAATCATATTGCAATTTGCATAAAGTAATTTAAATAAATTGTATAAGTGCTGTAAAAATAAAGAGGCGCCAAGTACTAAGGGATTAGACGTTTTGGAGGAAGGAAGTGAGGTGTGTGCATTGCTTTACTGTGGCTCCATCTGTGTGAGTTCCACATCTCTCGTTAGTCTGCACGCTTCCAACGAAAAGTTCATGAAGAAGCCTCTCTCTGAAGGAAGGTCAGAGCAGGGACCTTGAGAGAGCATTCATTACAGTATCTAAACACCAGCAGGCCTTCGTGGCACTGGCCTGGAGTTACCTAACTTAGGTCTTAGAGTTGGGATCCCTCATCGTTCATTGAGCAAAACATTATAAGAGATGGGGAGAGAGCAGAAGATGTTGGATTGAAGGAAAAGAGGAGGTATACAAAGAAAAAGCATCCTTCATCTTCTATGTACAGATCCCCTGTGCCTATTTATAGAAGTGGAGAGACCAAAACCTACACCCCTGCTTCCATCTCTACGATTACTCATAGCAACACAAAGGCATCTCAGAACGACTCTTTCACGGGCACACACCATGATGTTTTTTCTCCTCAAGCGCCTGTACACACAGATTGTGCCAAGTAAGCCTAGGATGCAGTGAGCTTTTTAACATTTTATACTTTTGAATAAAACACTTGAAGAGGGAGCTTTATTATCTGCTAGCAAATTTTAAACTCACAATTTATAGTTTTACTCCAGCAATAAACTCCTTTGGGACCACTTACAGGGTGGTTGTACAGATTAACCAGAGTTAATATATGTGAAAAACGCTTGGTAAACAGTAAAAGGGTAGACACATTTATAACTATATTTATGTATTTCTCTGATAATACATTTCTGTCTTAGAATATTTAGAAAAGAAAGGCAACTGGAAAAAACTGAAAATTATCCTTACAGATAATCATTGTTGACATTACTGTACATAGTTCAAATCCTTTTTCTAAAAATCATATATATTATTTGAGTCTACATTTTTTTTCACTTAACAATATATTGTAAACATTATATCATGTTCATAAGATTCCTCAGGATCATCATTTTTAATTATAAATTATCACATAGTGATCCATTTGGAGATAGCATTAATTTACTTAATTGTTTTTTGTTTAGGTAGTGTGAAAATTTTCTCTTAATGAGTTAACACCTTCCATATAATACAGCCATTCTACTCCTTAGATATTTACCCAAGATAAATGAAGCATCTGTCCATACAAAGACTTATATGTATACAAATATTCATAGCAGATTTATATGTAATATCCCAAACTGAACATAACCCAAATGCCCATCAACAGGAGAATAAACAAAATGTGGTATATATACATATACTGTGATACTACTTAGCAATAAAAAGGAAAGACCTACTGAAACATAAAACAACAAGGGAGAATCTCAAAATCATTGTGCAGACTGAAAGAATCCAGATACCAGATAACATGTGCTGTATGGTTTCATTTACGTTAAATTCTATAGACTACAAAGCACCCTACAGTGACAGCAGTTGCCTAAAGACAAGTATGGATTCCAAAGGGACATGAGAGGGCTTTTGGAGGTGATAGAAATATTCAGTATCTTGATTTTTCTGATTGTTTCATGGGTGGAAACATAAACTAAAATTCATTGAGTTGTACACTTTAATTATGTATTGTTTAGTGTACATATATAATACCACAGTAATTTTAAAACTCCACAATTAGGTGTGAATATAATGTGTTGATATGGCATGACCAACTGAATTCATAAATTGATTTTTGCAAAACTCTGTTTCCTTTAACATATTCCTAGAGGCTATCTTCTTGGGGGAAAAGTGGTATGAACTTTTTAGGGAGTTGAGCACATATTGTATAACTGCCCTTACTGTTTAGAGTCCCACTAGCAGTATACATGTATGCTTGTTTTCTGACAATTGGGAAGCTACTTTCATCTGGGCATCCTTTTATACCAGTGTGAGTTAAACTCACCTTACCTGTACAATTCTTTTCTGGGTAAATTAGTAGATAGAACAGAACCAATTAATTCCCAAATTGGACAGCATCTGGTTCTGGGAATTAGTGCTTATGGGATTGAAGATAAAAGAAAGGATTCATATGCAGGACTATCTATATTATTCATCATTGGTCAAAACCTACCAATTGGAATCTTCTTTGAGTTATCTAAATTGGTACTTAACACAAATTGCCTAGTCTCATGGGTAGGTCAGGAACTTGAACCCATCCACTAACACAGGAAGCTGGCATGGAAATTGGGACAGGAATTTCATTTGCACTTGGTCATATAATGAAGGGGAGAATCAAAACCTGGGCTTACGACCCAGTAGATCCCCATGCTCTTGAAACCCCATCTGGCCCTCCCCGTAGCTGACCTTACAAACATCACTACGTACGAGGAGCACTGAAATACCACTACCCTGTGGCAGTAGTCCTTTTTAAAAAATTCCTACAGAAAATATTTGTTATAAATTGTATGATTTAGTAGAGGGAACACAGATGTTGGAGCTGGTTTGGACTTGGGACAAGTTACTTCATTTCTCTGAGGCTGATTTGGGCAGTAAAATTTATCTTGAAAGGCTGTTGGGAGGAGAAATTAGAATATATATATGTAAATTTATACATGTAATAAATATATGTGCATATATACATATAATACAGATTATATGTATATATAATAAACAGATATGTATATATAAATATATAATTACTATACTATATATTTGTATATGTATATCTAATTTTATATGTATTTATATAATATATATGTATATATAAATTTACCACAATATCTAGGGCAATGTTAGGTAAATATTAGCTTCCTTCCCTATTAAAAAAATGTGAATGTGTATAAGTCCTGTCACCCAAAATAGATGGTTACTATCTCTAATACTGTCTAATCTGTGACTGGAAGGAAAACACGACACCTATAAAAGTGCTTCACAAACTAGAGTGCTGTGCGTATCTAAAATGCCACCCTTGTGTGTCCTTTTGCATCCTGTAACACCTGGATCAACATTAGCTCCCCAGAAACAAACAGAAAGTCTGTAGTGATTGATTGATAAAGAGCAAAGAGAGCAAGTACTCAAACAGTTCAATGAATGCCAGGATGCCAAACTACTTTTTTTTTTTTAATAACAGAAAAACGTGCTGTACCAACTATGTCCACTGGATAATTACCTTGAGGGTGCCAGGGCCGGCTGTTGGCAGTGGTTTAGAGTCGCTGTGAAAATTCTGGAATGGATCCAGGCAATTTTATTTAAGGAAGGAAGGTTGTTGGATGAAATATATTCACAAGAGCAGTGATGGCTATGGTTTCTAACAAAGGGGAGACTTCAAGAAAACCAGGCTTGAAATAAAGCATTTTCTTACCCTTGATAACGAGGTTTATGTTGATAGCCACTGCGAAGTTGGAACAGCTGACCTACTGTTAGCAAAATGCTTACATGGACTACAAGGCTGGGAAGAAAACCAGAGAGCCTGTTTCCTGAGGGGCGATGAGCAAGCCGGCACATGCTCTCCAAACCTTATGACAGCTTGGGAAATCTCTGAAGTTACCTTGTATTTTTGGAAAGTGAGAAGCCAAAAAAAAAAAAAAAAATCCTGGGAAGTCATCCAAGTTTTAAAAACATCTTTTCTCTTTGTGGTCCTCCTGCTGTGATTTCAACTCTCTGCAAAGAAGGACAATCAACAGTTATTTTTAGATATTTAACACACCATGAGATTGGTAATTAACCAAGGTGATGTTTCTGAGAATAGTTTGCTTCTATATACAAAGGTAATATTTGCATAAGGGTTTTTCTCCCCTACAGCAAATGATTGTTAGCTCATCGAAGACTTTAATCCCTGCCAGCCACTTACAAAGGTCAAGATTATCTGTCTTTCTCTAAATTGTTTCCCTTCCTTGTACCCGACCCCAAGTGGCAGAATGAAAGGGAAGGGATCAGAAATCTTCAGCAAATACAGTGGCTAAGGGTAGGTGTCCAAAAGCACCTGATCATTGCTTTCCTCTCTTGGAATAAAATGAAAGATGATGTAAATGTAAAAAACTAAGAAATACCTAGAGGAAAAAAGATAATAGTTGGTAAGACAGTTCTATTAGCAGGTAAAAGAAAAATAAGGTAATGTTATGGGCCATTACATCTAAGAACAATACAAAAGAAGGAGCTTTCAAGCAAGAAAATCGTGCCTATTTTATTCCAAACAAGCATATAGGAAATAACAAAGATGATTATCCCATGTTTAATAAACAGCGAGCTGATTCCTTGTTTCCATCCTCCTATAATCTTTTAAAATGTTTTTTTTCCCCCCATTGAAAGTGGGAGGTAGTCTCCCTACAGCTCTCCATGTTCCCTGCTGCAGCTACATCATTTTCTTATAATTGCAAGATCTGCTTCCGAGACATGAAGAGATGCCAGGACATTAGCACATTGTGAACATCTGACCTCTGATTTGAGGAAATGATGAAAAATTAATGGGTGCAGATGTGCCCATCCTGCAGTGGACAGATGCTCTCCTTACACACCATTTAGAATTCCCTGGTGTGTTTGACTACAGGATGACGAATACAACGGCTAAATGATATGAGGACCGACAAGAGTGTTAGGAAAATAAAAGTTTATGCCAGACGCTGGCCACGTTGCTCCCCACCAACTGGCACTGGTGTAACTAAAGCGCCCTGCTGGGATGGAGATGGCTAGTCTAGGGGCAGAGGTCCCACTCAAACTACCACCAACACTGTGGCTAATACCCAGGCCTCTGCAGTGGACAAGTCACCTTTGTATGTCTAGCCAGAGTCCAGGACAGGTGAACGTCACATAGTTATGTAATTAATTTGGTGACCTCTGGTTTCCTTCTGTGACATTTATCAAACAAGTTTTATAGTCAGACTAGGCTGTGCTTCTGGTACCCTATTTCCTAAATATTTTTCAGAAGATATTATGTAAGACACAGATATTATGTAATATATTTTTTCCAATCAACATGCATTAAAATAGGCTTTTTTTCTTGTATAACCTTTACAAATGAATTTATGTGAAAACAATTTCCAAGTGGGAAAAAGTCTTCTGTGAAAAGATTTGTACCCATTTGTTTAAACCCAAACCAACAAGAGTTTCAAAATAAGGTGTAACAGTGGAAACATTGTGTTACTGAAATATAGCTGACATACAACATTCCGTTAGCTTCAGGTGTATGACATAGTGAGTTGACATTTGCATGCATTGTGAAATGATCACCACAAGCCTAGGAACCAGCTGCCCCTGTACTAAGTTCTTACAACATAATTGACCATACTCCTCATGCTGCATTTTATCCCCATGGCTTATTTTATAACTGGGAGTTTGCACTACTTAATTTCCTTCATCTATTATTCCCCTCTCCCCACCTTCCTCTGCTCTGGCAGCCATCTGTTTGTTCTCTGTATTTATAAGTTGTGTTTTGTTGTTGTTTTTTTTTTTTTCGGTATGCGGGCCTCTCACTGTGCGGGCTCTCCCGTTGCGGAGCACAGGCTCAGGACGCGCAGGCTCAGCGGCCATGGCTCATAGGCCAAGCCGCTTCGTGGCATGTGGGATCCTCCCGGACTGGGACACGAACCCGTGTCCCCTGCATTGGCAGGCGGACTCTCAACCACTGCATCACCAGGGAAGCCCAGTCGTTGTTTTTTTTTAAAATAACATTGAAAATCTTTATTATTCAGTAAGTATTCGGTGAATACTTACTGTATGCCACAGAATGTATTCAGGAGAATAAGAGTTATGTATAATGTGCAACATCTAATATATAATGCATAATATAGTATATACAATATAGTTACGTGTTATTATCTAAACTTGTATTTTGGTGCATTTCATATATAGCTACTTTGGTGCATTCCATATATAGTTACTTATGTTCATATAGCTATATGCATGGTGTTTGTATGTTGTCTGGATCTTCAATCCCCAGTTATATAAGAGAATTTATGTTGCTACACATGAAGTACTCTGAAAGAGAAATTCAGATAATAATCACAGTAGGATTTCAGAAAAATGGAGAAAAATATGGTGAAACAAACAACCATGGCTTCATGGTAGAGGACAGGTAGAGGGATACAGGATTAAAGAGGGTGAGAGAAATGAGTAGGCTATGTGGAGACACAGCTCTGTATGTGAAGAAAGCTCTGTAATTAAGAATAGCCTCATATATGACAAACCCACAGCCAACATCATCCTCAATGGTGAAAAACTGAAACCATTTCCACTAAGATCAGGAACAAAACAAAGTTGCCCACTCTCACCACTATTATTCAACATAGTTTTGGAAGTTTTAGCCACAGCAATCAGAGAAGAAAAAGAAATAAAAGGAATCCAAATTAGAAAAGAAGAAGTAAAGCTGTCACTGTGTGCAGATGACATGATACTATACATAGAGAATCCTAAAGATGTTACCAGAAAACTACTAGAGCTAATCAATGAATCTGGTAAAGTAGCAGGATACAAAACTAATGCACAGAAATCTCTGGCATTCCTATACACGAATGATGAAAAATCTGAAAGTGAAATTAAGAAAACACTTCCATTTACCATTGCAACAAAAAGAATTAAATATCTAGGAATAAACCTACCTAAGGAGACAAAAGACCTGTATGCAGAAAATTATAAGACACTGATGAAAGAAATTAAAGATGATACAAATAGATGGAGAGATATACCATGTTCTTGGATTGGAAGAATCAACATTGTGAAAATGACTCTACTACCCAAAGCAATCTACAGATTCAATGCAATCCCTATCAAACTACCACTGGCATTTTTCACAGAACTAGAACAAAAAATTTCACAATTTGTATGGAAACACAAAAGACCCCGAATAGCCAAAGCAATCTTGAGAACAAAAAATGGAGCTGGAGGAATCAGGCTCCCTGACTTCAGATTATACTACAAAGCTACAGTAATCAAGACAGTATCGTACTGGCACAAAAACAGAAATATAGATCAATGGAATAGGATAGAAAGCCCAGAGATAAACCCACGCACGTATGGTCACCTTATGTTTGATAAAGGAGGCAAGACTATACAATGGAGAAAAGACAGCCTCTTCAATAAGTGGTGCTGGGAAAACTGGACAGGTACATGTAAGAGTATGAAATTAGAACACTCCCTAACACCATACACAAAAATAAACTCAAAATGAATTAAAGACCTAAATATAAGGCCTAAATGTTTTGTATATAGTAGGTGCTCAACAGACACTATCAAACTCTTAGAGGAAAACATAGGCAGAACACTCTATGCCATAAATCACAGCAAGATCCTTTTTGACCCACCTCCTAGAGAAATGGAAATAAAAACAAAAATAAACAAATGGGACCTAATGAAACTTAAAATCTTTTGCATAGCAAAGGAAACCATAAACAAGACCAAAAGACAACCCTCAGAATGGGAGAAAATATTTGCAAATGAAGCAACTGACAAGGGATTAATCTCCAAAATTTACAAGCAGCTCAATATCAAAAAAAAAAAAAAAAACAAACCCAATCCAAAAATGGGGAGAAGACCTAAATAGACATTTCTCCAAAGAAGATATACAGATTGCCAACAAACACATGAAAGAATGCTCAACATCATTAATCAATAGAGAAATGCAAATCAAAACTACAATGAGGTATCATCTCATAACGGTCAGAATGGCCATCACCAAAAAAATCTAGAAACAATAAATGCTGGAGAGGGTGTGGAGAAAAGGGAACACTCTTGCACTGCTGGTGGGAATGTAAACTGATACAGCCACTATGAAGAACAGTATGGAGGTTCCTTAAAAAACTAAAAATAGAACTACCATATGACCCAGCAATCCCACTACTGGATGTATACCCTGAGAAAACCAGAATTCAAAAAGAGTCATGTACCAAAATGTTCATTGCAGCTCTATTTACAATAGCCAGGACATGGAAGCAACCTAAGTGTCCATCAACAGATGAATGGATCAAGAAGATGTGGCACATATGTACAATGGAATATTACTCAGTCATAAAAAGAAACGAAATTGAGTTATTTGTAGTGAGGTGGGTGGACCTGGAGTCTGTCATACAGAGTGAAGTCAGAAAGAGAAAAACAAATACCGTATGCTAACACATATATATGGAATCTAAGAAAAAAAAAAAAAGGTCATGAAGAACCTAGGGGCAAGACAGGAATAAAGACACAGACCTTCTAGAGAATGGACTTGAGGATATGGGGAGGGGGAAGGGTAAGCTGTGACAAAGTGAGAGAGTGGCATGGACCTATATACACTACCAAACGTAAAATAGATAGCTAGTGGGAAGCAGCAGCATAGCACATGGAGATCAGCTAGGTGCTTTGTGACCACCTAGAGGGGTGGGATAGGGAGGGTGGGAGGGAGGGAGACGCAAGAGGGAAGAGATATGGGAACATATGTATATGTATAACTGATTCACTTTGTTATAAAGCAGAAACTAACACACCATTGTAAAGCAATTATACTCCAATAAAGATGTTTAAGAAAAAAAAGAATAGCCTCATGGCTGTTTGGAGGTCAGGGGGACATAATATCTCAGACAAGAAGAGGTCATTGGACATTTTGAACAGTGAAGTGAAATCACGAAGCAAGTCTTAAGGAATCGCTTCCCCAACTCAAACTTCAATCTGTTAGTGTCATATCAAGGGAAACACAGATTAAATGAAGCATAGGGAACAGTTTTGTTGTAGGCGGTCCTGGATATGATCTGTATCCTTGGGTGAAGCGGTGATTTGAGCCCATCTCCAAGTGGCTGAGCTTTGCATGCTGAGTTTGGATCAAGAACTCTACTGTTTCGTCCAAATGGAGCACTCGTACGGCAAGCTGGAGTACTTGAGATGTCTCAGAAGAGGTCACTTCAGCAAAACCAAAGCTTAGAAAATAGTAATGATATCTAAAGTTTAAATAAAGAAAGTAAACATTTGAAGAACAGAAGTCCTGCTATGGAGATAATAACAGTTTTTAGGTCCCCTACTAAAACTGAAAAACCCAGATAGATGCTTAAATTAAGCAATGAGGAAACTCAAGGTAAACTCAAGGTCACAAATAAAGACAGTTAAAACCTAGAATAGAAAAAAATAGTATTTGGAATCTGTTTCCTTTAAAATAGGACAGACATCTCTGTAACAGCAAAGACTTATGAGCCAAACTATCTGAAGAGAGAGAATTAGAATGAATTAAACACTGGAGATTCCTTCCAGAAATGAGATTCTTATGAGACAAAGGAATGAAGGCATCCAGGTAAGCCCATAATATAGTTACTTCCTACATTTCTTTTCCAATCACACTATCTGAAGGTTTCTCCCCCACCATTCCTCAATAACCCATAATACCCCTCTTCGTTTCTTTGACAGTCCGTAGGCTAATCTGAAATCATCTAGTTTATTTTGTTTAGTTAGTATTGTGCCTCTTCCCCCATAAGAATGTACAATCTGTGAGGGCAAAGACCTGGCTATTACCTACCCAGCATATAATGCCTTGTTTTGTGTATAGTAGGTGCTCAATAGATATTTGTGGAAAAATAGAACTACATATATTGTTGCTAAAGTGATGCGGAGAATGAGGCAGGATGGGATGAGAAAATAGTATCCTCTCTCTTAGTGTCTAAACTATTCACTTCAGAAAAGGCTTTCTGGAATTACTTCAATTTTCTGCTGCTCTTTGCAATGAGTTAGAGGGCAGAGCGGCAGCGAATTTTCCTCTGATTGAAAACTCAGGCACTGTACAGAGTAGCTCTTTCTCGGGTTTCTTGAAGATCATTAGGTACCTCCTGGTCTGATTCTTTTTGCTTGAGGACTTGGCCACCTTTCCTGAAATTATTATTTTCTTCTCTTCTATTATGCTTGTCCGATGTGGCACTTACACTTTAATGCCTTATAGATAAAATGGTCTCTGTCAGCCTGTACTTCTCATGCCTGGAGAAAGTTTTACTGCTTCATAAAATCCTGTAATGTCCCAGTGTTTAAAAAAGATCTATCACTCTATCAGTGGGTCTTTATGGGATCTGTGTACATTTTTTTTTTTTGCAATGCAAGGTTGGTTCCTGAAGCAAAAAAGGGGACAGAGATAAATGGATCTGTGCGTGCTAACGAATGTCAAGAATTCAGCTCAATTTTATACTGAGGTGGTATTAAATAGTGAAAGCAAATTGTAGAACATCTCACACGCAATAGCATTAAGCATCATGAAAGAACGGTAATAAAAGATTTTCCTTTCATAGGTGGCTACAGGAAGAGGACTATTGTTTTTTTTTTTTTACTGGTTTGGGCTAGAGAGTCTTGATGGTTGCTGTTTCAATTTTTTTCCCTCCTGACAGATGCTTAAAGGCCTGATGCTTGTGGAGTGTCGTTGGTGGACAGGGGATATTGGGCACAACGTGTTTCTACCACCTGTTCTGCACCAATCATCACTGCGTGGCCTATAAAATCTCTTAAAGGTATCGGTTCAAGGTGTAAGCTGGAGGAAGATCTGTCCCATTTCAGGCATGAAATATATCTCTCTGTTGTTTGAGGACCGCCTTAGCCACACATTGGCTGATATCTGTCAAGAGGTTTATGCCTCTGTGTGTGTGTGTGATCACTCACACAGACATGTGGCACCAGGGCTGTGTTTGTCCCCATGCAGGTGACCCAGAATGGCCTGGAGGAAATGTATGTTATCCAGGGTGCTGGAAGCTCTCAAGCTGCTTCTCCCCTCTGCGATGCTACTGAGCCACTTCTGGCTGTGTCATGGGTGAGTGTGGTAATTCAGTCCTGCATCATCCCAGCATTTGCAGTGAGGAGATGAACTCAGCATCACCTGCCCTGTGGCCAGGTGGTGGGAATGACCTGATTCCCTGTTGATGGACACTTGGGACAATTAGACTTGTAACTCCACTTCGCATCCCTCTACCAAATAGCTACTCCTCTCCTCATTCTTCTATCATGGGGCGCTAAACCTTGTGTTCAGAAGCTCTCAGGGAGTAAATGAGCATCTGATTCCACACGGCTGAACAATTTTTTGTGTCAGTTTCAGAAAGTATTTACTAAGCAATTTGTTTATGCTCTGTGCTTTGATAACAACTATGGCGCATAAACACATAGCAACAGTTACTGGAAATGGGACCTGATGCAGGGGTACTTGGGTAATTTAAATTAAATAATGCGAGCAGATAACACAGAAAGCTAGCAAACAGGAAGCAGACAGCTCTGCCACAGATATGCCCTTTATTTTATTTTTTTAACATCTTTATTGGAGTATAATTGCTTCCCAATGGTGTGCTAGTTTCTGCTTTATAACAAAGTGAATCAGCTATACATACACATATATCCCCATATCTCCTCCCTCTTGAGTCTCCCTCCCACCCTCCCTATCCCACCCCTCTAGGTGGTCACAGAGCACCGAGCTGATCTCCCTGTGCTATGTGGCTGCTTCCCACTAGCTATTCTACACTTGGTAGTGTATATATGTCCATGCCACTCTCTCATTTCATCCCAGATTACCCTTCCCCCTCCCTGTGTCCTCAAGTCCATTCTCTGCGTCTGCATCTTTATTCCTGTCCTGTCCCTAGGTTCTTCAAAACCATTTTTTTTTGATTTTATTTTTTTAGATTCCATATATATGTGTTAGCATACGGTATTTGTTTTTCTCTTTCTGACTTACTTCACTCTGTATGACATCCCACCTCACTATAAATAACTCAGTTTCGTTTCTTTTTATGGCTGAGTGATATGCCCTTTAAAGCTGATCCGTTGCACAAACTTTCTGCATCTCTGCAGCTGGTCAAGCGTATATTAAGCAAATGCACATAGAGTGCCTACTTCTTGTCCTACCCAGGATAGAGGATCAAAAACACAAATCATAAAACACAAAAACCTGCCAAAGAGTTTATTTTTGACTTCAAAGATGTGATTTTAAAAGGAAAGCAAAGGAATGGTCTGTTAGTGTTGAGATGGTCAGAAGCATCCCCCCCATTCCCATTACAACTCAACAAAGAATGCCTTCTTGAAAGGGCAGATGAAATACTATGAACAGTTAGAATCCAACAAATTGGACAACCTAGAAGAAATGGACAAATTTCTAGAAATACAATTTTTCAAGACCGAATCATGGATAAATAGACAATCTGAACAGACGGATCACTAGTAGTGAAATTGAATTTATAATTAAAAAACTCCCACCAAACAAAAGTGCAGGACCAGACAGCTTCACAGGGGAATTCTACCAAACATATAAAGTATAGCTAATACCTAGCTTTCTCAAACTATTCAGAAAAATTGAAGAGGATGGAACACTCCCGAATTCATTCTGAGTCCACCATTACCCTGATACCAAAAACCAGACAAAGTCACTACAGAAAAAGAAAATCATAGGCTGATAGCTCTGATAAATATAAATGCAGAAATCCTCAACAAAATATTAGTAAAATAAATTTAACACTATATAAAAAAGAACCATACACTATGATCAAGTGGGATTTACTCCAGGGATGCAAGGATGGTTCAATATTTGCAAACCAATCAATATGATATAGTATATTGATGAAAGGAAGGATTAAAATCACATGATCATTTTAATAGACACAGAAAAAGCATCTGATAAAATTCAATATCTACACATGATAAAAATGTTAATCGTAGTGGATACAGAGGGAACATATCGCAACATAATAAAGGCCATTTATTACAAACTCACACCTAATAACATTCTCTAATGCCACATACAAAAATAAACTAAAAATGGCTTAAATACCTAAACGTAAAGCCAGATACAATAAAACTCCTCAAGGAAAACACAGGAAGAACACTCTTTGACATAAATTGCAGCAATATTTTTTGGATCCATCTCCTAAAGTAAAGGAAATGAAAGCAAAAATAAACAAATGGGATCTGATTAAATGTAAAAGCTTTTGCATAGCAAAGGAAACCATCAACAAAATGAAAAGAAAACCTACTGAATGGGAGAAAATATTTGCAAATGATATGACCTATAAGTGGTTAATATCCAACATATATAAACAACTCATGCAACTCAACATAAAAAAAAACCCAATTAAAAAACAGGCAGAACTAAATAGACATTTTTTGCAAAGAGGACATGCAGATGGCCAACAGGCACATGAAAAGATGTTCAACACAGCTAATCATCAGGGAAATGCAAATCAAAACCACAATGAGATTTCTCACCCACATGTCAGAATGGCTATCATCAAAAAGAACACATAACAATGATGGCAAGGATACAGAGAAAACGGAACCCTCCTACACTGTTGGTGGGAATGTAAGTCAGTACAGCCACTTTGGAAAACAGTATGGAGTGTTCTCAAAAAACTAAAATAGAACTACCATATCACCCATCAATTACACTCCTTGGTATATATCTGAAAGAAACAAAACCACTAATTGAAAAGATACATGCACCCCAATGTTCATAGCAGCATTATTTACAATAGTCAAGATGCAGAAGCAAACTAAATGTCCATCAGCAGAAGAATGGATTAAGATGTGGTATATATATATATATACAATGGAATACTACATAGCCATAAAAAATGGGGGAATTTTGCCACTTGCAACAACATGGATGGACTTGGAGGGTATTATGTTAAGTGAAATAAGTCAGACAGAGAAAGACAAACACTATACAATACCACTTCTATGTGGAATCTAAAAATACAACAAACTAGTGAATATAACAAAAAAAGAAAGTGACTCACAGATATAGAGAACAAATTAGTGGTTACCAGTTGGGAAAGGGAAGGGTGGAGGGGCAATATAGGGGTAGAGGACTAAGAGGTACAAACTATTATGTAAAAAATGAGCTACAAGGATATGTTGTACAACACAGGGAATATAGCCAATATTCTATAATAACTATAAATGGAGTATAATCTGTACAAATCATGAGCCACTACATTGTACACCTGTAACTTATATAATATTGTACTTCAACTCTATTTCAATTAAGAAAAAGATAAAGGAAAAAAATGGGCAGAACACATGAATAGACATTTTTCCAAAGAAGAGATGCAGATGGCCAATTGGCACATGAAAAAATGCTCAACATTGCTAATCATCAGAGAATTGCAAATAAAGACCACAGTGAGGTATTACCTCATACCTGTCAGAAGGGCTATCATAAAAAAGTACCACAGGTAACAAATGTTGGCAAGGATGTAAAGAAAAGGGAACCTTTGCACACCATTGGTGGGAATGTAGATAAATTGGTGCATCCACTGTGGAAAACAGTATGGAGGTTCCTAAAAAAACCTAAAATTAGACCTACCGTATAATTGAGCAATTGCACTGCTGGGTATATATCCAAAGAAAAGGAAAACACTAATTTGAAAAAATACATGCATCCCAATGTTCATGGCAGCATTATTTACCAAAACCAAGATATAGAGGCAACCCAAGTGTCCATCAACATGTGAATAGATAAAGACTGTGGTATGTATACAATGGAATATTACTCAGCCATAAAAAAGAATGAAATTCAGCCCTTAGCAACAACATGGATGGACCTAGAGGGTGTTATGCTTAGTGAAATAAGTCAGATGGAAAAAGAAAAATTCTCTGTTATCACTTGTATGTGGAATCTAATAAATAAGACAAACAAATGTATATAATGAAACAGAGACAGACTCACAAATATAGAGACCCAACTAGTGGTTACCAGTGGGGAGGGGGAGGGGCTAAATATGGATACAAGATTAAAAGATACAAACTACTATTTAAAAAATAAATAAGCAACAGGATATATTGTGCAGCACAGGGATATATAGCCTTTTATTTATTTATTTATTTATTTATTTATTTATTTATTTATTTATTTATTTATTTTGTGGTACGCGGGCCTCTCACTGTTGTGGCCCCTCCCGCTGTGGAGCACAGGCTCCGGACGCGCAGGCTCAGCGGCCATGGCTCACGGGCCCAGCGGCTGTGCGGCATGTGGGATCTTCCCGATCGGGGCACGAACCCGTATCCCCTGCATCGGCAGGCGGACTCTCAACCACTGCGCCACCAGAGAAGCTCTAGCCTTTATTTTGTAATGACTTTAAATGAACTATAACCTATAAAAGTATTGAATCACTATGTTGTAAATCAGCTACCCTTAAATTAAAAGAAAAGGCAGATACTGGGGAAGGAGGAAGCAATGTTAAGGAGAGGATGTATGTGAGGAAGGACACAGATTCCAGTCACCACACAGCTGCCACACTCATTGTGTTGTGTGACCTTACTCATTAAGTCTTAGTTACCTCTTCTGGAAAAAAAGGGGTGTGTGTGTGTGTGTGTGTGTGTGTGTGTGTGTTGAGAGCTGGAGTGGGAAACGATAAGAGATGGTTATACAGTGTACTTCTCAGCGTTGCTGTATTAAGGAAGATGCTGTGTGTGCAAGGGCTTTGTAAACTGTATGCTTCCCACGTTAGTCATGAATCATTAGGCATGAGCAATGCCAACTCAAATGACAGGTGGGAGGTTGACTCAGGTGTAAGTGCTGCTCACAGAGAGTGTACTGAAGAGGACAATCTCCTTTCTGTGACCGTGGCTTGGGGGCTACTTGGTCTTGACGCCCTTTGCCCAGCGCTCTCCCTACTCTCCAAAGCACCTGCACAAAGCAGGGACCCAGTAAAAGGTAACATCTATTAGTATTTTAACTTTACCATTATTTTATTATTACTAATTTTAAGATTATATTAGTATTATTTTATTACTAATTTAATACTTAATATCCAGTAAATACCTCGGAACCCGTCAAAAGCAGTATCAGACCTCCAGCTGAGGGTCACTCTGAGGTGTTACAGAACCAATGACTTTGGAATGAAAGTATCAATTTACAGGCCAGCAGAGGCACAGTCCAACCATGAGGCATGCTGAAAACCTAAAAGCAAATACTGCTGTCTTTATACAATACCATCTGGGTATTGGCGAGGGCTTCTCCTCACCTGTGATTACAAGTTCAATTCTGATTGCTACATGTCAAAGAGGGTATGACACAGCTGGAGGGTCAGTCCTTGCTTAAGGACCAATAGTCACAGAGGAGGATCAGAAATCTGCAGTCTTAAGTGTGAGTCAATGAATGCTGAGCCTGGGTAGACCCTTTCCAGGGATGGCCCCTCCCACTCTTCCCCAGGGGAGGAGTCCAGTCTCTGTGCCTGGGTTTCTCTCCTGGCTCCAGGCTTGTATGCTGGTTCCCTTCAGTGGCTGGAGCCCAGCCCAGTGTTGTGACTTAGCTCCTCTCTCTCTTCTTCTTTACAGGAAGTAGATCCTGCTCATAGTATCTTAAACTCAGTTCAAAAAATGGAACCTTCAGGATTCAAAGAATTCTCCATGGTGATCCTGTTCTGCAAGGTGACCCTGTTCTAGATTCTGATTTTTTTCTTGAATTCTAGATTAGTAGGCACTGAAAAATGTGTTGCTTAAAAGCTCCATGAAAATGTCCTGCTTTTTCAAATATGGAAGTTTAATTTTCTTTTCTGTATAACTAAGAGGCTCAGTTATTGTAGATTTCCCCCAAACCAAGACTCTGCTAAAATAGTGATATTTAATAGCTAATTATTAGAGAAGTGCAAATCAAAACTACAATGGGATACCACCTCACACTGGTCAGAATGGCCATCATTAAAACGTCTACAAATAAATGCTGGAGAGTGTGTGGAGAAAAGAGAACCCTCCTACACTGCTGGTGGGAATGTAAGTTGGTGCAGCCACTGTGGAAAACAGTATGGAGGTTCCTCAGAAAACTAAAAATGGAATCCAGCAATCTCACTCTTAGGCATATATCCAGACAAAACTAGAATTAAAAAAATACATGCACCCCTATGTTCATAGCAGCACTATTTACAATAGCCAAGACATGGAAACAACCTAAAAGTCCATCGACAGAATGGATAAGGAAGATGTGGTACATATGTACAATGGAATATAACTCAGCCATAAAAAAGAACAAAATAATGCCATTTGCAGCAACATGGATGCAACTAGAGATTCTCATACTAAGTGAAGTAAGTCAGAAAGTGAAAGACAAATGTCACATGATGTCACTTATATGTGGAATCTAAAATATTATGCAAATGAACCTATCTATGAAACAGAAACAATCACGGACATAGAGAACAGACTGGTGGTTGCCAAGGGGGAGGGGTTGGGGATTGGGGGAGGGATGGAGTTGGAGGCTGGGGTTAGCAGATGTAAGCTTTTATATGCATAGGATGGATAAACGACAAGGTCCTACTGTATAGCACAGGGAACTATATTCGATATCCTATGATAAACCATAATGGAAAAGAATATTTAAAAAAGAATGTGTATGTATATATATGTTTAACTGAATCACTTTCCTGTACCGCAGTAATTAACACAACATTGTTAATCAACTATACTTGAATTTAAAAAAAAGATATGCTACAATAGTGATATCTAAGAATTCTGATCCAAAAGGAGAGACAGAAAATTGGTATCTGGGGGAGATCATGCTTTTGGGGAGACACTTATTAATGTAAGCTGAAGGATAAGGAGAAAAACTTACATTTAACTCCAATTCTCTTTCTGGTCCATTGGACTGGGTTGGGAGCTCCATGATTAAGAGACAAGGTCTGTTAATTGTAACACTATTTATGAGAACATGTTGGGTCTCTATTCTTAAGCAAAGCTGATTTAGGTACCAGGTGACAAAATGTAGCTCAGAGCTAGAAAGGAAGATGCTCCCTCTGCTTTCTACACAGAACCCAGCTCTGTTTTGGCTCCTGAGAAATGGCAGCTTTGGGACCCCTGAAGGCTGTACGCCTGTCTCATGTATTGGGATTCTCATGACAGTCAGTCTGAGCACTTGTGGCAGGGACACTTCATGGATGTGACAGCTGGGAGCCAGGGTACGTAAGGGCATATGTCATGTGATGCTTATAACCAAATGAATGATCTTTGGGTACATTTGAGGTACTGTTTGGGAAACTATTGGAAAACAAAACAAGACTAATGACACCAGAGGGGACAAATATCATTCTGTTGTATATTTGGAGGCTATTGAGCCCAAGAGAACTTGTGTTGCCCTAGAGCCACAGTTCCGCCACCTATTTGATGAAGAAGGATTGCTACTCTTTGGTAAATCCTGCTTCTCATTAAGTAGGACTTTTAGATTGTCAGGACCGGTTTTTATCTACCTGGAGCCTGCCTTGGACCTGCTGATAAGCACTTCTATGGGATTCATTCCTTGAACCATGAGTGAAATTAGTCCTTTTTCTGGGGTCAAAAACTATAGATTCACGATATGAAGAAATCTGATGAAATTTGACAAGAGTTCATAGGTCTGGGGGTTGCCGTGTGAAGGGAGATAGATGGTGAAGAGTCTTAGGTATAGAAAGACAAGGCACAAGGTGATATAATAACATATCTATAAAAAAGCAAAGTGCATGGATAAAATGGACATATGTCTACCAAAGCATAGGCTAAAAGAATTAAGGGGTATCGTTTAAAATTACAAAAACACAAATAAGAGAGAATAGTCAATGTACACCGTAGTGATTCAATATTTTTAAAGATTATACTCTATTTAAAGTTATGAAATATTGGTTATTTTCCCTGTGCTGTACAATATATCCTTGTGGCTTTTTTATTTTATACATAGTCATTTGTTTCATTCGCATTTGACATAAGAAGTGATAAATAATATGCCAAATTCTTTATAGAGCTTTTAGCCAGTATTATTTTTTGTCATTTTTGAAAATATAGTTAAAATTTTTTTAGGTAATGAGTGAGTGTAGATGTTTATGATCTGAGGATGTCCTTAACGGCTAAGGTTGATTCCATGGAAGATGACCATTTTCTCTCCACATTGTGCCTGACGCAATTGTCATAGACGTAATCTTAGTTGGATGAATCACAGAAAGAATCAGGGTTGGTCTTTACAATTTTTTAAACTGTTTTCTCAGAACCATCTTAATAACCCATAATCTTTCAAATGTCCAAAGGATTAACTTTTTTATGAATATAATTTGTTGAAGCAAACTAAAGCCCCATCTTGTTGAGCAAAACCACATTGGTTACATTAATTCATCCGGTTAATTCCTCAAATATGCTTCTAAATTTCCTAGAAATAAACACTTTTAGTGTATTCTTTTAAATGTTGGTATTTCAATCCAACAAACATCTGTTGAAGGAAAGAAGGAAGGAAGGAAGGAAGGAAGGAAGGAAGGAAGGAAGGAAGGAAGAAAGAAGGGAGGGGACAAACAGGCTAGATATTCTGTGCACCGTACAGATGCTGGGTGCTGGCAATATTTAATGAGAACAACCTTCACAACTTTCTATGTTTTTAGCAAAAGTCAATTTAGATGATAACCTTAAAAGTGAGCATCTGTCTATACTAGAAACATAATCTAATGTCAAGACAAGAAATACCAACAATGTTGGAGCAGTTAAGTTAGTGTCTAAAATGTTGTGATAAATACTGTATGATCTCACTTACATATGGAATCTCTAAAAACAAAAAACCCAAAACCAAGCTCATAGAGAACCAGATTGGTGGTTGCCAGGGACAGGGGGTTTCAGGCGGGCAAAATGGATGAAGGGGGTCAAAAGGTACAAACTTCCAATTATAAAATAAAAAGTCACGTGGCCATATAGTACAGCATATTTGGCTATAGTTAATAATATGGTATTATTGCATATTTGAAAGTTACTTAGATTTTAAAAGATCTCATCACAAGCAAAACATTTTTTTCGAACTATGTATGGTGACAAATGTTAACTAGACTTATGGTGGTCATTTCACACTGTGTACAAATATCAAATTATTATGTTGTACACCTGAAACTAACATAATGTTGTAAGTCAATTATGCCTCAATTAAAAACATAAACTTAGTGTCAATAAAAAATAAAATAAAATGTTGTGAATGCATTTCCTAGTTTAAAATATAATAGTAGGAAATGTATAGTTACAACTGAGACTAGCTTACATAAAAGGAAGTTCTGTCAAGTTTCTGGTAAAAACTAGTTATCCTGAATCCCATTTAAGATTAAGGAGGTCTCAGTACAGACACAGAGAACAAACACATAGCTACCAAGGGGGGGAAGGAGGGGTGGGATGAATTGGGAGATTGGGATTGACACATATACACTACTATGTATAAAATAGATAACTAATGAGAACCTACTCTATAGCACAGGGAACTGAGGTGACCTAAATGGGAAGGAAATCCAAAAAAGAGGGGATACATGTATACGTATAGCTGATTCACTTTGCTGTACAGCAAAAACTAACACAACATTGTAAATCAACTATACTCCCATAAAAATTAATTTAAAAAATATTCAGGAGGTCTCAGAATAACATATATTGGAATTTAATAAAATGAACTAGATCTTTAAATTAGATATTATATGATAAATAGTAAAATTATTATTAACACAAGAGGAAAATGGTGAAATGGAAAAGTGATCAGAGATAGGACTGTTGATTAACCATTCCTAGTGTCTTTGTGCTAGTTCCAATATGTAAATTATTGAAACAATAGCTCAGAATCCCCATTGTTTCTTAGGGTTGCACTGAACTTAGCCAAGGCAGGAGAAGGAAGAATTTCCCCAGGTAGCACTGTGCCTATAAGCTTGGAAGGAAATGGGAGAACCCTAGGGAGTATTTTCTAGGCAGACTGAATGGAGGGGAGTTTATACTGTTACCTCTAAGAGAAATTCCTAGAGCCTCTTCCAGCTCTAAAATTCTAAGTGGTAATAGCTGATGTTATCTTTTTTTTTTTTTTAACATTGGAAAAATGTACTTTCCTAAAATAAACAGCTGGTTGGGGAAAGAACTCCTTACCACCAGCTCAGTGCGTTTTCCACTCTACTCACTGCCATGTGGATGGACAAGATTTACTCACACATGCTGAAAAATATTGCTTGAGAGCCAACTTAAAATCCAGTTTAACTGGATTTTAAGTTAGCTGGTTAAGAAAAGTCAGTTTGGGGTCAGGTATGTCTCAGGAAAAGGAAATGTTGACACATCACACATGTACTCCACATCCTTTCAGAAGAAGGGTGGAGATGGATTCTGTGTAAACCAAGAGCCAGGGTGTCCTATTTTGATGTAAAGTCAGAATCTCTCTTATTCCTTCTTCCATTGCCACTCCAGAGGAAAAGTGGTGGTAGTCAGCACAGAGGTACGAATGCCTAGGCTTTTTTATTTATTTATTTATTTGCAGTACGCGGGCCTCTCACTGTTGTGGCCTCTCCCATCGCGGAGCACAGGCTCCGCACGCGCAGGTTCAGCGGCCATGGCTCACGGGTCCAGCCGTTCTGCGGCATGTGGGATCTTCCCAGACCGGGGCACGAACCCGCGTCCCTTGCATCGGCAGGCAGACTCTCAACCACTGCGCCACCAGGGAAGCCCATAGGCTTTTGATTTAGATGAACCTCCACAGGTTCAAACACCAAACTTCTTGCTAATGCGTAAGTGACTCTGAGTGATTTGCTTGACTTACTAAGGCCTCTGCTTGCATATCTCTAAATGAAGTTCACAGTCTCAGTCTCACAGGATTACTGCAAAGATTAAATAAAATAGCCTGTATGGTACACTGGGATAAATAACTGACTCATTAAGGAAATATTTAATAAATGAAAGCTTCTGTATCTTACTTTCTAATGTGAACCAAATATTAATTGCCTGGAGGATTTTTTTTTTTTTTTAACAGATGGATGAACTTCTTTTGGTTTTGTGAAAGGTTTATCATAGGGAGAAACCAATTTTAACACATGCATTCTTACACTCAACTGTTTGTACCAAAAACTAATTTATGAAAAGAACAGGGATGTCGATGGGACCCAGAGGATGCTTTCATCAGCTTTGTCACTAAGTGCACTGTGGACACAATCATGCCTCACTCAGCAGGGGCCCAGGACTCAGGCCAAAAAACACCCAACAAGTACCAGCACTGGCTGAAGAAGTTCAATCAACATTAATCTCTGAATATTACTTACAGAGTTTATGAGGAAGAAAATGTGATTAATCCACACAAAAAGAATTTTAAAAAACCCATTTCTCAACTGAAGGGGAAAATTCCTTTGAGCATAAACAGATTGCACTATTTATACATGAAATATTTTCTGCATCTATAAACTTACCATGCTCAAGTATTCTAATTAATCGTGGTGGTTGCCAGGGAAACCAAACTAGCTCAATTATAGGTCTGCAGGAATGTGCAGTGTATTTATGACTACGAAGCAGGTACTTTTCTGTGCAAAAACTAAAACTGAGCAGATGCTTAGAGATTTCAAATGTTCTAGAGAACACAGCATTATCAGGATGGATTTCCTTAACGAATGTCTTGATTTTCTTTCTTTGTAACAACTTGGTTTGGTGACATGGGCCAAGATGGGTCAAGAAGAATTAGGAACACGATCAACAGTAAAACCTAGGTAATGATTGAAATAGGAAGCTGTGATTCCTACTGAAAGAGAATCTTAATTCTATATACCATTTGTGTTTGACTACCTCATTAGCTAAATAACCGAGGTCTAAACAGTATAAGAGATAAGAGGGAAGCAGCTGGCAGTGAGAAAATAATTTAAAATATCCCATAGAACCAATAAATTTAAGTAACTGTTAGAGGAAATTGATGGCATTTGGCTAGAGGACCCAGGATTTCCTGCACTTTTCCTACTAACAACCTGTTTTCCCATGAAGATGCTGAAAAGGTGTATACAAAGAACTAGTGGAAAATGAAATAAATAGAAGGTGAGGGGGGAAGTTTAATCAGGTTTGAGAAAGTTTCTAACATGCCGTACTCATTAAGTCAAGTTGTTACAATTACTTAAATCTATTGTTTTATTTTTATAACTCAGATTCCCCGGTATTTCCTCACTACATTATTAAAATCTATAATTAGAGTTAAAAAAATCTGCAATTATGTAGTCATTGTCTAGGAACAGTATACTCTTATTTATCATGTAGACAATATATAATGTTTTTCTGAGGCCCAACCTGACCATCCACCCATCAATCCCATCCACCCATTTATTCAATTAAAAGTTACTTATTGAGTTCCTACTCTGTGCTCAGCTCTATGCTAGATCTTCAGTATACAATAATGAATAGAATTTCTATCCTTAGTGAGACAAATTATGAACTGATAATTATAGAAACAAATGTTTAATAAATTATAACTTTGTGAACTCTTGAAAAAACTTGACAGGAACTCAAAACTCAATCAACTATTCTATCTTCATAAAAAAATCTAGCCTCTGGGTGAATTGCCACTTTCATCATTAATTTCATTCATTATCTCTAGTAACACCCCTTGCTTTAAAGTCTACTTTTTTATACTATTGATCTGCTCTAGTTATCTTTTGGTTACTGTTATAATCTTTCTCTGTGTGTGTGTATATATACATATATATATATATATTTTTTTTTTTAATTTAAAGTGTGTCTCTGATAGGTAACATATGCTTGAATGTATTTAAGAATCTAGCTTGGGGGCTTCCCTGGTGGCGCAGTGGTTGAGAGTCCGCCTGCCGATGCAGGGGACACGGGTTCGTGCCCCGGTCCGGGAAGATCCCACATGCCGCGGAGCGGCTGGGCCCGTGAGCCATGGCCGCTGGGCCTGCGCGTCCGGAGCCTGTGCTCCGCAGCGGGAGAGGCCACAACAGTGAGAGGCCCGCGTACCGCAAAAAAAAAAAGAATCTAGCTTGGTAATTGTAGTTTTTAAATTGGATACTCATTCTATTTAAATTTAATTACTGATGAATTTGGTTTTAAATCTACCATTTTATCTGTTTTCTTTTATCCCACCCATCCTATTCCTTTCCTCTCCTTTTCATCTTTTTTTTGGATCAATTAGTATTCTTTTTATGATTCAATGTTCCCACTCTATTAGTTTGCAAGTTATGTTTTTAATTCTTCATTTTGTGTTATTGTAGAGATGACAGAATGAATGCATGGCTTATTTAATCTGGTATAAGTTGGAATATTTACCATTTTCCAGATGAGGCAGGAACCTAGGAACACTTAATTCTTTGCTCTTCTTAACTTTTGTGCAATTTTGTCATGTTTTGTATTTCACCTATATTCTACCCCAAAGACTGATCTCATAAAATCAGTATTTATGTATATTTATTCACATATTTACTCTTCCAGCTGCTCTTCATTTTTCCTGCATTTTCACATTTTCATTTGGGACTGTTTTCCTCTGGCCTGAAGTGGTCACTATAATAGGTTCTTTTCATGCAAGTCTACTGGTGAAAAACATCACCTGGTTTTGACTTCTGGTTATTTGAAAATTTTTTTGGGGTATTCATTCTTTAAGTATATTTTTATACTTTTACTGGATATAGAATTCTATGTTGATAGTTATTTTTTCCTCCATCCTTATAAAAACACTCCTTTCCATTGCTTTGCTTCTGCAAAGGATATATATCTTTTTGCCTTAGCTGCTTAAAAAATTTTCCCCTTTGTCTTTGCCCTTCAGGAATTTTACTACACTATGACCAGGTGTGGCTTTTTAAAATTAACCCACTTGGGGAGAGTAAAGAGTTTTTTGCTTTAGTGGCGTGATTTTTTAAAAATCAGTTTTGAAAAAATCTTGGTTGATAAATTGCTTTCTCCCTGCTTTCCTCTCTGATTACACATTTACCAAAGCTTTTCATTGTGTCACAAGTATCTTTTACATTCTTTTTTTTTTCTAGGTCCTTTTCTTGTTCTATCTTGAGTTCACTCTTCTTCTGCTGGGTCTAATCTATTTTAAACACATTTATTAAGTTCTAAATGTTATTTGTTTTTCAGATCTAGAATTTCTATGTGACTCCTCTTACAGATTCTAGTTTTCTGGTGAAATCTCCAACTTGTTTCCTATTATCTTGAACATATTAGTAACAGCTATTTTATATCTCACACCTGGTAACTATACTATCTGGATCACCTAAGAACCTGCTTGTATTGAATATTTTCTGACCTTGCTTTCAGTCATTTGGCACTTACTCCCGGCATGTCTAATAATTTTTGACTGAATGCCAGACATCATTATGAAAAACTGTGTGGATGTCTTGAGACTCTGGCTCGGGTCGTCCTTCTCCAGAGAAGACTTACTTTTGTTTTGGGGCAGGCAGTTTGAGTTTAGGACTGTGCTTTTTCAAGTTAATGTTTTAGAATTTGTGATACTTGGTCTGTTCAGGTGTTCTGGGTCTTAGCTAGCAGTCTGTGATATTTACCAGCCCTTCCACAAATTGGTAGGCTCTGAAATATATTTCTGTTACTCTGTTTCCATGAGACTTCCCAAAGTTCTGCTAAGTTTCCTAACCTCTTACCCACTGATATTTCCTTAGCTTCTTTGTCTTTTTGTCCTGGATCCCTGATAAATGCCCGAAAGAAATGAGAAGAAAATGGCTTTTCTCCGGAAGCCCATGCCTTCAGGTCCTGGCTGTCATGGTAATGCCATAAAGCCTTCAAACACAATTTTTAAAACTTGCCCGGTTTTTCTAGTTTTTATTAGACAGACGTTTGGTTTGCAACAAAATCTCCTACTACCAGAAGGGAAAATTCTTCATTACATTATTTCCATTTTCCTAACTTTCCACATTTAGTTAAGTTTCACTGACAGGTCAGGACCATATGCATTTTTTTCTAACTTCCCCTCTCCCCACTTTGTGTTCTTTACTTCAAGAGAAGCCATAACCTCTACTATGTTTTTGGTTTCATCAAGATTCATCATTCATTAATATGTCGGCAAAAATATTTTTGTCTTATGGGATCTCCCTGGTGGTCCAGTAGTTAAGACACCATGCTTCCAAGGCAAGGGGCGTGGGTTCAATCCCTGGTTGGGCAACTAAGATCCCACATGCCACGTGGCAAATAATAAATAAATAAAAGATCATCATAGATCACTCATATTAAGAAAAAGAAGATGAAGAATCTTATTAAGAATAAGAAAAATATGGACTTCCCTGGTGGTGCAGTGGTTAAGAATCCACCTGCCAATGCAGGGGACATGAGCTCTATCCCTGGTCTGGGAAGATCCCACATGCCGCGGAGCGACTAAGCCCGTGTGCCACAACTACTGAGCCTGCGTGCCACAACTGCTGAGGCCATGTGCCACACTACTGAAGCCAGCACGCCTAGAGCCCATGCTCCACAACAAGGGAAGCCACCACAACGAGAAGCCTGCGTACCGCAATGAACAGTAGCCCCTGCTCACCACAACTAGAGAAAGCTCGTGTGCAGCAATGAAGACCCAACACAGACAAAAATAAATAAATTAATTTTTTAAAAAAGAACAAGAAAAATAAAAAAAATAAAAAAGAATAAGACAAACAAAAAAATATTTGTCTTTATTCAGCACCTACTAAGGTAGCTTTTTGATAATCACCATAGTGAACTAGGTCATTGAACTGAAAAATAATGTTGATTCTAGCTTTTCCATGAACATCTCTTATTAAAGTCATTTGATAACTATTTGTTTCTCTTGAATCTTTAAGCTGCCTTTATACTGGAACATGTTAACTATATTTCTGCTCCCACCCAAGCAAATCACTGCAGACTATGGAAGGCCATTTTTTTTTTTTTTTTTTTTTTTTGCGGTACGTGGGCCTGTCACCGTTGTGGCCTCTCCCATTGCAGAGCACAGGCTCTGGACGCACAGGCTCAGCGGCCATGGCTCACGGGCCCAGCCGCTCTGCGGCATGTGGGATCTTCCCGGACAGGGGCACGAACCCGTGTCCCCTGCATCGGCAGGCGGACTCTCAACCACTGCGCCACCAGGGAAGCCCTGGAAGGCCATTCTTGACAAATGCAGGAACCTACCTAGTTGCAGGACAGTTTTCTATTGTGCAGATTCTTCACCTGAAAAACAAATTATTTGCTCAATAGGGAAAATTTTTTAAAAAATGAGTTTTAGCAACTTCTGTGGAGCTTGATTCTCTGCATCGTCCAGAAGGGTTTCTCTGGTGAATTATTCTAAAGGAAGAGAGAGAAAAATGAATCCTAGACATTGCCGGTATGCTGTGAGACAAGTGGAGTCCCTATGAGATGCTCCTTATTCAAGAATAGTATCCAGACAGGAGATTTCCTTCTGTGCAGCTTAACCAATCTGGCTTGACAGCACATCACACAGTGCCTCTGACAGCACCAAGGACTGGAAAATGGAATTGCAGCTATCAGGCATCGAGTTATGTTTTAACATTTAGTTATAAAGGCCGTGTCATGCCCTCAGAGATGAAGCCGGAGTATTAGGCCTGACATTTTGAATTTCAAATGCAAATTGGAAAATCCAACCCAAACTAGGAAAGGACAATGCATGTAAATGGACTAAGTTCAGGATTCTGAAATGGCTCCTGGGTTAGGCTAGTCAAGTCTCCCCAGGGTTCTTGTTTTACTCTATTGCTGCAGGTCTTAATAATAATACCCGAAGAGTACCACCTGAGTATCTTATTTCACAAAGATTAGTAATAAAATGTATCCATGTGATACAAGTCAATATTACGCCACACTAATCTAGTTTGTTTCACAAATAGATTATTACACAGATTTTTTAAAAAAACTTAATGGTATTCAAAACGTCCCAATAACGGCACCCATATTAAATAGATTTATATTTTTCAAAGACCTTAAGTTAGCTTTTTATCACCATTTTCCAGAGCAGTTAAGTGACTTGCTTCAAAGCACATTTTGAGGAAGTAATTAGGGCTGGAACCTGTCTGTCTGATTTCCATTTCACTGCTTTTGCTCCCACTTCCACCCACTGTATCCCACCTACAAAATAGTTACCATGAGAAATGGAGAGAACACATAGTTCTGTTGAAACATGAGTCCATTCTTTTTCCTCTAATCAACACAGGTGTGTGTGTTGGAGATACGCATGGGCTAAAAATGCATGGCTTTCACAGTGGGCCTTAGGCCCTAGAAACTTACTATGTTCTCAGTGTTGAAAAACACAGATTTGCAGTTCCTTTCCTTAAACCTTAAATACCTATAAGCCATTAAAGCCCTTGAATGGCTCCTCATTGTCTAGGTTAGAGCCCAACTTCCACAGCGCAGCTTACACCTGCCTGTCCCCTCTCTTCTCCCTTCTTGCAGTTCCTTGATTGTTCATGCTCTCTTCACATCTGGGTTTACAAATTTGCTGGCCCCTTTATTTAGAAAACTCTCCTTGTCTCCTGCCCTTTGCCTAATTCCTTCCATTCTTCTGGTTTGCAACAGTTGCCACTTCCTCTAAGAAACATTTTGTGTGTCCCAGATCTAAATGAGATTCACCTCCTATGTTTTCAAACACCCAGTATTTGTCTTGTCTAAGGCATCACAATAGGCATTGGAATTGCCTATTTTTTGTTCTTTATTATCCATTATTCTCTATGCACCGTGTGTGTAGGATCCACGTCTGTCTTGCTCTTCATTTTATTTCTGGCATTTAGCACCCTGCCTATCACATAGCAGACACTCCATATATCTGAAGAATGAATGAATAAAAATCATTCTGACACTTTGAGAAAGGCCTTCGATAGACAAAGACTTTCACAAGGACAAATATCACACTGATTTATTATCCATATGTACAACCGGGCTTCCCTGGTGGTGCAGTGGTTGAGAGTCCGCCTGCCGATGCAGGGGACACGGGTTCGTGCCCCTGTCCGGGAAGATCCCACATGCCGCGGAGCGGCTGGGCCCGTGAGCCATGGCCGCTGAGCCTGCGCGTCCGGAGCCTGTGCTCCGCAACGGGAGAGGCCACAACAGTGAGAGGCCCGCGTACCGCAAAAAAACAAAAACAAAAACAAAAACATAAACATATGTACAACCATTTTCTGTACATTATCTCTCATTTAATGATCTTTTTATGGAAAAAAATTAAAAAAACAATTATCTTGTGATAGATAGACTGTTTTATTGGCTAATATTCAGCGCCCCCTTTGAGGGTATTGCCCTAGTGCATTCACATATGGTCCTGTGAAATGAGAGCAGAAATGACAAGTATGACTTTGATGCAGTAGCTACAAAGCAATGCACGGTGGCTTGCCATGTAATTGATCATTGATATGTTTCAAAAAGAAGTTTCTTTTAACTGAAACCTCAGATACCATGGAACAAGCCCTAGCCAACTTGAACAGAGTGAGGAATAGAAATGTTTGTTATTTTAAACCACTGAGATGAGCATACTGCAGTCTATCCTGATTGCTGGAGATCCATTCAGCCTAGTTCAAACAAAGGGGAGTTCAGTGAAAGGATTCAACATGGAATCTTAGGCACGATCTAGATTAGAACCAAGACCACTTAGGTTTCACTGGAACAAGAAATGAAAATGTCAGAGACTGGTGCTATTTTATTCACAGCTTAGAAGCTGCCTCACATTTCTGCTTCTCAGTGCTTACATGCTACTTCTCTCTTCCTCCCTCAATAAACTTTCTATACGTAGCAATCATAAATTTGACCCAAATGAAGATGATCTCAAGCCTTCGTGTCCATATGATCTTCTAGCTTGGAACCCACTACCAACTGTCACCTCTCTCTGAGTCTCCTGGTTTATATTATTGAGAGAGAGATTTATGATTTTAGTGAATCTTTTTGAACCAGGTTACAAGCCAAATGTCACTGGCTGGTCAGGGTTACTGGCTATTAGTCTAAAACTTGTCCACCAGTCGTGTCTCTGTGTTGAGTGTGCTGGGGAGGGTGGTAGTAGTTCAGTAACAAGCCATGTGCTACAAAACCTAGTTGTTTGGGACAGCAAAGACTATGTGGTTGGGTTCTGTGTCTTAAAAAGTAGATAGGAAGAAGAAATGCCTTAAAATATGTCAATTTGCCACATTGGTTTTATGAAGAAAGTATTATTACTCTTATCAGTATACCAAACTTCAGATTATAAAACTAAGAACGGGAAGTTAATTTGGCTAAAATTGCACACTAATGAGTAAAGGGCAGAGTAGATTTAAATTTTAAATACTGGTATGTTTTGCCGGCCCCAAATTTCATGTTCTGCAATATAGTAAATCATCTCAAAGACTGGAACTGTCTCCATCAACGAAACAGGAATAAATAACTTTACAGAAAAAATAAAATAAACATTGTTTAAAGGTGTAACAGGTAGGATTATTGTTGAGGGGAAGGAGGGATAATTAATATATACCATAGGGGAGAAAGTGTTTCAAGGTTCCCCCAAAGGTTTTCTTCCTAACCCATTTTTCCAATATTTTATTGTAAAAAATTTCAATGTATAGAACTTGAGTGAATAGCCATATATCCACCTAGCTCTCAAAATTTATATTTTGCTATATTCTTGCTTTATCACATATTTATGTAGCCATCCATCAGTCTGTCTTTTTTTTTTTTTTAATTGGAGTACAGTTGCCAATCTATCGTATTTCTGATGCACTTCTAATTGACTTGCTTGGCCCCCGTCTTCAAAGATTTAATTAGTGTGTTGGGGTCTGGCAAAAATATTTTCTTACAAGCACTCTAAGTTACTCAAGATATATCCCATGACTACCAGCAGCATTGGCATCACCTGAAACCTTATTAGAAATTTGGAAACTTGGGACTTACGCTAGACCTACTAAACCATAATCTGCATTTTACTAAGATCCCCAGGTGATGTGTGTGCAGTCAATATTGAAAAAGACTGATACGGATGATTCCAACGAGCAATGAGGGTTGAGGAGCACTAAATTAGATCAGGAGTTTCATTATATGTTTCTTCCACTTACCAACACTATGATCTTAATTTGAATCTCGGGATTTTTATCTCTGGTATGGGGAGAACAATACTTTACTTTGCAGAGTGATAAAGGTCAGATGTGATCCTTAATGGAGCAGGTCCTAGACGTAAAAAACTTGCTGTTTCCATAGGCAAATGCATGTCTACATAGGCACACAAGCAGTGGCATCCAATTCAATAGCTCCCCAAAGTGGTCCTAAATTAGTCTTCTATTATTACCCAATTTTGTAGACAACAATGGAGAAAATAATCTGGCTAAGATTTACAGAGAACAGATGGAACAGGGTTTGAAGTAAGTTAGATACAAACCAATTAAAGGCCTGGATAGCTAGAAGCAGGAGTCTGGGCTGCAGGGAGAAAAGGGAGTTCTGAGGCTCAAAAAAGTGAGAAAGGATAAATTTCTTTGTCATTTACAGTTAAGATTTACTGGGATGGGGAAGGACAATACAGTAAAGTCACTGATTCAGAGAGGCCAAGAATTCATTGAAAGGGTAGAAAGTGACCTGGTGGTTTGGCAGTGGGTTTACTGGAAATTAGCCACCATTTATTAATGGGTAGTAGCCATCACACTGAGCACACGTTCTTTGCTGATAAAAAATGGTAGAGAGAGAATCACAGATCCAAAAAGAGGGGGCAAAAAGTAGCATGCTCGAGTTGTGAGAAAGAAATGAGAGAAAAGAGAAACAGAGATCCCCAGAGCTCAGGACATAAAGAAGAGTGAGCTACACTGCAGAGTAATGAAATTCAGAAGGAAAACAAAAGAGTCCTCTTGAGCATTTCCATGGCAAATGCATGCTTATCTGCACCCCCAGGTAGCACCACCACATTCAATAGCCCCAAACAAAATCCCTAGAGATCTCTAGACTTATTACTCAATTCTGTGTTACGCCAGTGCCCTTCAGGTCTAGAGAACTCACACTGCAGCCTCCAGAACTGGGTCGCAGTCCTTCCAGGGACTATTACTCTTACCTCACCTCCTAACCTCCTTGTTGTGTCAGTAATTACCCTTCCTTTGTATGTGTTTCTGTATGTTTCTCGCCTCCCTCTCTGTTAAGTTCCTTAAAGTAAAGGCACAATGAAGACAGAGGAAGCCTTTCACAGGTAGAAAGTCCCAATACAACATGACAGGAAGCTAAGGCCATTTACATCATACCTTCAATATCATGAGTGATGCCAAACCTTTGTTCTTTTTCTGTTCCACCTTCTTAGGGGCATTGTATACTGGTGTGGTTATGATGTCCTAAATATTTTAAGCACTTTCTCAAAAGTGTCACCTGATAAATACATTCTTTCTACCAGATGTTCCTCTTGCTCATCAGCAGTTATAGATTCTATTTTTAGCCAGGGCTGAGTTTTATCTTTCCAAGCAGGGCTGTTGCTTCAGTTGCTTTTACTTTGCTTCCATTTTTTTTAAAAAGGCTTATTTCAAAAAATTTCCAAAGAAGCTTTCAGCAAATTTCAATGCTATTTCTTCCTAGTCACCTAAATAGAATAGGCCAAAGAATGTAGCCTCTAGACATTCTTTTAAAGGTTAGTATTTGATTTGGGGAAAACAGTCTCAACAGTAGTGATTTCAAGTAAAATAATCCAAATCACCCAAGGACTGAGTATTTTTATTTCAAAAGGAAACAAATGACCAACAGGCAATGGGAAATGAAAGTCTGAGATGAAGTTTCTAGCATAAATGAAATTTACCTTGTATAGTAAATGTATGCTAATTTCAAAAGAATACTTTTGTTCTATCCCATCCTATAAAATATTGTGACAGAGGGTAAAAGCAGGTGTCCAGGACAGTTTCCATTTTCCTTTCCAGTTCATTTTCCAACCTTTCCTACCCTGCTCTGTGCTTGGGCACTGACTGTTTGGGGCTATATTAAGAGCCTTCCTGGTCCATGACCTGCAGTTGGGTTTGGCCAATGGACGGCATCAACAGGATACATGAGGTAAGAGGAAACAGAGGTCTGGGTGTTTATCTTCCAGGCTCCATTTCTACTGGGTCACCTCTGATTGGCTGCATCCCTCAACTGAAGTCCACAGCTCCTGCTGGGTAGACTTTTCTTACAGCTACTCTCTTCTTATTCTAGCATCTGATTCCTGCCCTTGCTCCTTTAGGTACAGAGATAACACCACCACCCCACAGTTCCTGGCTCTTGGGCATTTCACCATCCTTATTAGTCCCTTCCATGTTGTAAATACTCTCTTCTTTAAACTTACCTAAATTTCCCCATTTGAATTTTCCATATGCTTCCTGCTGGTGCCCTGACTGATACAGGAGAGTTTAGTTATATTCATTCATTCATTTACTCATTCATCTAATCCTTTATTGATTTATTTATTCAACACGTATTGAATGTCTACTGTGTGCTGTGTGTTCTATGCTATTCTGTGCCTTAGGAGTATAAACACTGTGCAAAAAACCCAGCAAGAAATCTCTGCCTTTACGGAGCTTAGGTCTAGTCAGGAGAGACAGACAATACCAAAAAGAAGTAGCTGAATTATGAAATGTTAGAAAGTGGAAAGTGTAATGAAGATAAAGGAGGGAAAAGGGTAGGAAGCGTGTGTGTAGGAAGAGACATGATGTGATTTTAGATAATGTGGTTAGGGAAGGTCTCACTGAGAAGGTGGCATTTGGGTAAAGATTTAGGAGAAGAGAAAAAAACCAAGGTAGATACGTGGGGGAAGCATTCTAGGCTGATTAAATAGAAGCTGCAAAGGCCTAGAGGCAGAGAATGCATGGATGTTTGAGGACAGTGTGGCTAGAATAAAATGAGAGGGAGGGAGAGTTCTGGGAGGTGATTTCAGAGAGCTAAGGCGTTTGCCAGAATGCACAGGGCAGATAAACCGTTAGAAGGACTGACCTTCACTGGAGTAAGTCAGGGAGCCTTTGGAAAGTACTGAGCAGAAGAATAATATATGAAACTTCTGTTTTAAGAGGATTACTTCAGAAGTTGTATTGAGAATAGGCTATAAAGGAGTGAGTGTGGGATCAGGGAGACCAATTAGGAGACCATTGTTGCCATAATCAAGTGGAGAGATTTCGTGGCTTGGAGCAGGGAGGTGGCAGAGGAGAGAAGTGGTCATCTTCTGAATACTCGAAAAAAAGCAATTGATAGATTTATTGTTAGATTGGATATAGTGTGTTATATAGACTGAACATTTGTGTCTCCCCAAAATTCATATTTTGAAATCCTAGCCCCCAATGTAATGGTGTTAGGAGGTGGGGCCTTTGGTAGGTGATTAAGTATGGAGGGTGGAGGCTTCATGAATGGGGTTAGTGCCCTTACCGAAGATACCCCTGAGAGCTCCCTGGCCCCTTCCACCATATGAGGACATAGCTAGAAGATGGTCTTCTGTGAACCAGGAAGCATGCTCTCACCAGACACCAAATCTATCATGACCTCGGAATTCTCAGCTACCAGAACTTTAAGAAATAAAATTCTGTTGTTTATAAGCCATTCAATCTATGGTAGTTTGTTATAGCAGCCCAAATGGACTAAGACAGTGCCTGAATGAGTGCATTCCAGAATAACTCCAGGGGTTTTAGACTAAGAAAATGGAAAGAGAGAACAGTCATTAACTGAGATGGAGAGACTGTAGAAGGAGAAGATTGGGGAATGAAGAGCTGGATTTTAGGTTTAGATATAATAAGTTTGAGATGTCTGTTACACATTCATGTGTAAATTTTGCAAAGGTTATTGGATATATGAGTGTGGAATCCAGAGGAAAGTGCTGGGTAAAAAGTATAGATATGGTTGTCCTTAGCTTTTATATTGTTTTGGGGGCCATACAAGTGAATTTATCAAAGGAGGAAGGGTCAATAAAAGAGAAGAAGTCAACAGAATGAATCACTGGGTACTCCAACAATAAGGCATTATGAAGATGAGGCGGAACTGGTAGAAGAGACTGAGAAAGTGTCCAATGAAGTAGAAGGAAATCCTGGCTCCTATGGAGTCTTAGAAGCCAAGTGAATACAGTGTTTCAAGAAAGAGTGATTAACTGTGTCAAATATTTCTTTTTTTAATTTTTAAAATTTTAAAATAGATATTTATTGGAGTATAATTGCTTCCCAATACCGTGTTACTTTCTGTTGCACAACAAAGTGAATCAGCCATATGCATACACATGCCCCCATATCCCCTCCCTCTTGAGCCTCCCTCCCACCCTCCCTATCCCATCCCTCTAGGTCATCGCAAAGCACTGAGCCGATCTCCCTGTGCTATGCTGCTGCTTCCCACCAGCCAACTATTTTACATTCGGTAGTGTATATATGTCGATGCTACTCTCACTTCGCCCCAGCTTCGCCCTCCTACCCTGTGTCCTCAAGTCCATTCTCTGTGTCTACCTCTTTATTCCTGCCCTGCAACTAGGTTCATCAGTACCATTTTTTTTTTTTTTTAGATTCCATATATATGCGTTAGCATATGGTGTTTTTCTCTTTCTGACTTACTTCACTCTGTATGACAGACTCTAGGTCCATCCACTTTTCTTGTATTACAAGACGAAGAATGAGAATTGTCTACCGGATTTAGTAACATGGTAGTCTTTGGTGACCTTGAAAAGAGTAGTTTCTCAGGAGTGGAGAAGGTACAAGCCTTACTGGAATGGGCTCAAGACTAAATGTAGATGGACCTAGAGTCTGTCATACAGAGCGAAGTTAAGTCAGAAAGAGAAAAACAAATATCGTATATTAACGCATGTATGTGGAATCTAGAAAAATGGTACAGATGAACCTATTTGCAGGGCAAGAATAAAGATGCAGACCTAGAGAATGGACATGTGGACACTGTGGGTGAGGGTGGGATGAGTTGGAAGTTTGGGATGGACGTATGTGCACTGCTGTGTATAAAACAACTAGCTAGTGGGAACCTGCTGTATAGCACAGGGAGCTCAGCTCGGGGCTCTGGTGACCTAGAGGGATGGGATGGGGGTGGGGGGGAGGACGGAGGTCAAGAAGGAGGGGATATATTTATACGTATAGCTGATTCACTTCGTTGTACAGCAGAAACTAACACAACAATGTAAAGCAACTATACCCCAATTAAAAAAAAAAAGACTCATTACAATATATGAGACTGTATTGCCAGTAGAAACTCTTGCTTTTCTGCTCATTTTGGCAATCCGGGACTGTGGCAGGGAACTATGGTTGGTCTCCAGTAGCTGAGGGCAGCCTCTGGTTGATAACAGAGCAAAGCTGAAGCTCTCAGTCCTACAGTTTCAAGGAAATAAATCCTGCCAACAACCTCAGTGCAGTCTGGAAGCTGATTCTTCTCTGGTCAAGCCAGGGGAGAGTGCTAGCCTTTAAAAGAAAGGAATGGGTCATGTTTGCAATCCCAGAATGTTCAGGGAAATCTGGACATTCAAAATTTTCAAATGCCCATATGTTCCCATCTCATCTCAGAGTCACATTATTTCCCAATCAAGGTCTTAACCTTGGTGTAGCAGACTTGCCAGGTTTCAGAATTAAACCTTATATGATACTCCACTACGAGTTAAGTCCTGGACCTGATCTTTTGCTTTCTTTTTTCTCCAGCTGCAGCAGATGAGAGATTCTTTGCATGTTGCCAAGGAAGCCTTCACTGTTTGCCTTAAATTGGTGGTTTATTACCCTTGGCCTTTCATTATCTTTCTACAATGCTGTAACAACCCCAACTAGCTGCTCTCCAATTCTATATTCTTATAATTAGTATTTCCTATAGCTCTCAAGTGCTTGAGAAATTTTGTCTTTCATGGCATTCTCTTCCATGGATATACCCTATCAAAGGTAGTTTAACAACTGCACCATGGCAACATGATCAGGACCCATAATAACTGCACTTTCTACCTGTGATGCTGTCCTTCATGCCAACTTGGAGACTGACGCTCCAATTCCAAGATCTGATATTTAGAATCTGCCCTCTAGCACCACTCCTCACACTAACTGTTTAAGTCTCCTTCCCTGCTAAACAGACTCTGAGATGAAGATGTGTGTGCAGGTGTTTTCTGGGGCAGCGATCTGGGGAATAAAACTGCATGGGGTAAAGGGAGTAGGATTAGGCAGAGGGTGAAGTTGAAATGCAAAGTGTTTGCAACAGAGCAGAGTCCTTAGCTGATCTCACTGGGACAACAGAGTTGGGATGGCCATTCAGAGATGAAAGACCATTCTGGGTCTTTGTATCCCTACATCCATCAGTCAGTCATTGGACATAAGACCCTGGGGACAAGGTGTAACATTGGGCAAGTCAGCTCCCTTTGGTAGAGGGCGATTCCTGCAGGGAGCAACTCAACTGTGGGCCAAGAACAGCCAGCAGTCTTAGCAGTTGGGTGACTGGATGCATGTGTCCTGAAGCAGGGATCTGGATGTGGCTCTACAGCGAGAAAAGGTGAAGCTAGAGAGGGTGAGGTAGCTCAGAGAGACCATGGAATTTAGACAGGTAATGAGAAGAAGAGGACATAAGAGGTGAAGAGGTGGTGGTTCACTGGATCGTAGGTCCTAAGGAGGTCCATGGATTGCTGGAGTCAGCAAATCAGAGGTAACAGACTAGAATAACAAAAGATGGCATTTGAAGTGTGGGATGTTTGCAATTGAGATTTTGAAAAGCTTCGTCCTCAGATCCTTACATGTCCATTTATTCTAAAGATTCAATCACTCAATCAGAAAGTCTCATCATATATCAAATTACTTGCCAAATGAAAGCTTTTCTACATATATCAGTGTACAATTCTATGAAGACTGTATGCATTGAAACACACCCACATATACAGTCTTAAGAGTGTGAAGGCTACAGTCATTTTTGCTCCAGTGCTGGTGACAAATTACATTGAAAAGTTTGGTGATAACTAGCTCAGCAGTTTTCAAATTATCTCAGTGGAAATAAATGGTGTTTTTGCATCAGAAGCAGCTATGACCATTTTCCCCTCAAATCTAGTTAAAAAATGGATATTAAAACACGAGTAACCAAATATTCTTCTTTGTCTGTCTTATGCTACAAAAGCCAATTCTCTTACTTCATGACCTCTGAAAGTCTTTTTTATCACAATTGAAATGCAGGGGTTCCTTGGCAAGGAATGCTTTAAAAAAAATTGAAGTATAGTTGATTTACAATGTTGTGTTAGCTTCAGGTGTACAGCAAAGTGATTCAGATATATATATATATGTGTGTGTGTGTGTGTATGTATGTATATTACAATTTTTCAGATTCTTTTCCCTTTTAGGTTATTACAAAACATTGAATACAGTTCCCTGTGCTATACAGTAGGTCCTTGTTGGTTATCTCTTTTATATATAGTAGTGTGTATATGTTAATCCCAAACTCCTAATTTATCCTCCTCCCCTTTTTTCTTTGGTAACCATAAGTTCATTTTCTATGTCTGTGGGTTTATTTCTGTTTTGTATATAAGTTCATTTGTATCAGTTTTTAGTTTTAGATTCCACATATAGGTAATATCATATGGTATTTTGTCTTTCTCTTTCTGGCTTACTTTACCTAGTGTGATAGTGTCTAGGTTTATGGCAAGGAAAGCTTTGAAAAAGAAACAGAAGTTTGTAGACTTCAAATACCAAAGAAAAGTTTGCAGACTTTTAAACTCCAATTAGAATATGCTTCATTGGGAACTTCAATTTTTCATTCATTTCCAGCAGAAACTCACTATCCTTCACTAAATTTTGAAGGCTGCCAGAATAATTCAGGATGAAATGGCTACTTGCACACAGACCTAAGGCAAAGATGTGAGCTTTAATCAAAATTAAAGATTGAAAAGGATATTTGAACTATTTCTGCCCAACGGGTAGATATTTCCTACAGTCCAATAAACTTTTATTAAAAAAAATTCTACCTCTAATTCTGTAGCTGTACTTACAGATGCAGACATACATTTGTATATGAACACTGTATTCTGGATAAAATCAGGTAAACCCCAACTGTTTGACTTTTTTCAGAGCCCTGTGAATGCTTTCCCTTAATATTCATGACTGATTTTTCCATTTGTGTTGAGGAAGTATTGTGTATCTCAAAACCAGGGTCCCAAATGGCATGACCAGGAAAAGCAGATAATCTCACAAATGTGTGTTAAATACCAGGTAGACAAGAGGGATAAAAAGAGAAAACCTTTATGTAAACACAAAGCCAATAATGAGAAGAAAGTAGAACAAATTAATGATATTAGATCTATTTTATCACCTACTTATCTGAAGACGCTGTTCTCATTCTACTGTTTTTTTTCATTCTAATCTTAATCCTTCTTTCACAAGTTTTTGAGACTACCTGACAAAAGATGGTTGAGTGGTTTGGATCAGTGTGAATATTCAATCAGATCACTTTAGAGCAGGCTTTAGGATGACCTTTGCCCCTTCCCTCCACCACATATGATAGATTGTTCTAAGGCTATTCCATGTTTTGAGTCGAATCTAATTAAGCCAGCGTACAAAATATAGTTTTCATGAAAAAACTGATGCACAATGGACAAAAAGAAACTACATATTGGTCTTGCTTTCATGGAAGAAAGATAAACTTGTGTCCCGTTCAGAAGCTCTAAAATCCTAAAGAATATTTTCTGTAGCTCCCCAGGAGAGGCTGGGATTGGGAAAAGTGTACAACTGTATTGTTCTGGTTATTTAAAAACTATCAAAAGGAAATATATTACATTATTGATATAATATTTGATAAGATTGGTGGTAGCTACATGGATTTTCATTATAATCTTCCTTTTTTTGTATCTTTGTAATATTTCATAATAAAATATTATAGAAGATGCTTATGGAAAGAATCATAATATTAAAGTTGAATTATACGGAATTCATTGTCTTCAATTGTGTTTGTCCCATGAAAAATAGCAATTTCCTATGGTTCAAGGTAATAACACAGACATTTGAAATAGCTTCTTCCTGTGACCACTCACGGAACACATTTTTCCTGATATTTAATATTTTAGTGTGGCCCGAAGAAGGAAAACGTGTTTACAAGGTAATAGATTATTTCAGAAATACAGTTTCTCTGGTGACAGTAATTATTTTGTAACCAGTAACGTCTAGTGCATCCGTATTATAGAAAATCTCAAAATATGTTGATTCAGTTCCTTAATATCAATGTAAAACATTAAGGGTGGTTATAATATGATGGCTGTCTAGGGTGAAATTAGGAATTTTTAGGCTATTCTAAACAGATCAAATTATTTGAAGTGCATGATAAATTGAATAATGGGTTTGTAAAGGTCCTAATTTCCAGAACCTGTGAACACGTTACCTTATGTGGCAAGACGGAATTTGCAGATGTGATTAAGGATCTTGAGATGGGAAAGTTATCTGGATTATCTGGGTGGGTCCAGGGTAATCACAAGGGCTTTTATAAGAAGAGGGAGGTGGGAGGGTCAGAGTCAGAGATGATTTTGCGGATGGAAGCAGAGGGAGAAAGTAGATGTGATGAGGAAAGCAGTGGTCAGAGTGATGTGGAGCTGTGAGGCCGAGACTAAGAAGAGTCTCTAGAAGCTGGAGAAGGCACGGAAATAGATTCTCTTCTAGAGCCTCCAGAAGGAACACATTCCTGCTGACCCATTTTAGATTTCTGGCCTCCGAAACTGTAAGAAAATACATTTGTGCTGTTTTAAACCACTAAATCTGTGGTAATTTGTTACAGCAGCAAGAGGAAACTAATGCGAAGTGTTTTTAAAAAAGAAGAATTTCTATTACCAATTTCCTTTACCTATTTAGTGCTCATGAGCTCAGTGGCATATACACATGCTGAAAAATCTATTTATATTTTTGTTAAACTCATTTCTGGAAGTATAGGTTTAAAGTTACCTCAAAGGCCTTTTGAATCAACAAACCTTTCAATGCTTGAATTTCTTCATCCTTATACATCGCTGATGATAGCAAATCCAAAATACTTGGGGAAATTTGCACAGATTTATGAAGAAAATCTTTCCCTCTATGGGTTTCTCCCATTGATCTTAGTTCTACCTTTGAGAAAAAGGCCAATTTATATTTCACAGTGTATTTCACTAAAATGTTTGAAGGCAGCTATTGGGCCCTTCTTCTCTGTAACATCACAAAAAATACGTGATTTTCTGGCTCAACAATCATTCCTCATTTTCCCCCGTTTTATTTAGATACTGGATTTCATCATATTCAGGAATTTCCTGGTCTCTGGAAACAAATCATGATTGTTCCAAGCTCGTCATGGTTGCTTTATTCTCTGGGTTCTAGGGGGGGTATCTACACATGTTCCGACAGTGGCACATACAGGGCATTCTGCTATTTTTTCCCAATTAAAAAATAAAGGCATATGAAGAGAAAGTCATTTTTCTGATTTGGACATGAGTATGTGAAGAGATAAAGTAGCAGCCACCTTGCAACCATGAGGGGCCAAACCACAGGATAAAAGGCAGAAAGTTGAGGATAATGGAGCAGAATTATAGAATGAATTTAGATCCCTGATAACATCATTTAAGAACTGAACCAATGCATGAAGTACCAACTTCTAGACTTGTTTTTGGAGATAATAAAGTACCATTTTTGTAGTCAGCCTGGACTGCTATGACAAAATACCACAGACAGTGTGGCTTAACAATAGAAACTTACTGTCACATAGTTCTGGAGGCTGGAAGTATGAAATCAGGGAGCCAGCATGGTCAGGCTCTGGTGTGGGTCCCTCTTCCTAGTTTGCAGATGGCCACCTCCTTGCTGTGTCCTTACATGGTGAAGAGAGGGTGAGCTCTGTTCTTTTTTCTTATAAGGACACTAATCCCATCATGGAGGCTCCATCCTCATGTCCTCGTCCAAACCTAATTACTTCCCAAAGGCCCAACCCCAAGTACCATCATGCTGGGGAAAAGGGGATAGGGCTTCAACATATAAATTTGGGGGATACAAACATTCAGTCATGACAATTCTTGAAGCTACTTTTAGTTGAGCATTCTGTTACTTTCAGCCAAAGGAATCCTAACTCTTACACTTCTCCTCCAGTTCCTTCAATATTCTCTATTTAAATTGGGTGCAAAACTTTTCACAGCCTTGGTTAATGTCCATTTGTTTTTCTTACATTTATCTGTATCTCTTTCTAAGAGTGAGGGCATGAGCAGAGGCCTCGGTCCAGGTTTAGTCTGACGAGACAGATGGTGAGATTATGTTATCAGTAACGTTAGATTTTATAGTTCTATTAATTCAGATTATGATTTCACAATTTTTTCAGTAGCCACAGCCTTTTGTTGACTCCAAATGAGTTCACCATCGATTCTCTAGCATTTGCTAAGCTATGTCTCATCTGTGATGTGATTATGCAGTCGGTTTCTGGGACCCAGGTATATGATCTTAGTTCTGTTGATTTTAGGCCTACTGGATCTTTTGAAGATTTATCTCATTTTTTATTGTGTTCTAATATTCTTGAATTTTGATTTAAATTATTCCAAATATACAAAATTTTTTTAAATTAATTAATTAATTTTTTGGCTGCATTGGGTCTTTATTGCCGCGCGGGCCCTCTCCAGTTGCAGCAAGTGGGGGCCACTCTTTGCTGTGGTGTGCGGGCCTCTCACTGCGGTGGCCTCTCCCATTGCGGACCACCAGCTCTAGGTGTGCGGGCTTCAGTAGTTGTGGCTTGTGGGCTCTAGGGCACAGGCTCAGTAGTTGTGGCGCATGGGCTTAGTTGCTCCGCGGCATGTGGGATCTTCCTGGAGCAGGGTTTGAACCCGTGTCCCCTGCAATGGCAGGGAGATTCTCAACCACTGCACCACCAGAGAAGCCAGTCTCAGATAATCCACAGATGTTAACTTTTTTTTTTGTTTTTTTTTTTTTGTTTGTTTTTTTTGCAGTGCGCGGGCCTCTCACTGCTGTGGCCTCTCCCGTTGTGGAGCACAGGCTCCAGATGCGCAGGCTCAGCGGCCATGGCTCATGGGCCCAGCCACTCCGCGGCATGTGGGATCTTCCCAGACCGGGGCACGAACCTGCGTCCCCTGCATCGGCAGGCGGACCCTCATCCACTGCGCCACCAGGGAAGCCCTAACTTTTTTTTTTAAATCAGGTCATTGTAGAAGACAGAGCCTGTCCGATTCCATGAGAAGTCCCCTTCAAGTCCATAACGGCTCAGTTATCCAATGGGTTACAGATGTAAACAGCTGCCCAAATATCCCTTTTAGGCTGTCATTACCTTTAAGGCAGGGACCAGAACTTATTCATCTTTGCCAGATGTTGGGAATGCAGAGCATCTGGTTCTCAGTAGGAACCAACAGAATGTTTAATGCTCTGGTCCTCCACCCTGCCAGTCTATTAGCACAGCCTGTGTAGCCTTTAAAAAATACCTGTGCCTCACCTTAGTCCAACTGAATCAGATTCTTTTAAGTGTTAGGCCCAGGTACTGATAATTTTAAAAAGCTCCTCAGGTAATTATAATGTATTCTTTTTTTTTTTTTTTCCTGTACGCGGGCCTCTCACTGTTGTGGCCTCTCCCGCTGCGGAGCACAGGCTCCGGACGCGCAGGCTCAGCGGCCATGGCTCACGGACCCAGCCGCTCCGCAGCATGTGGGATCCTCCCGGACTGGGGCACGAACCCACATCCCCTGCAGAGACAGGCGGCTTCTCAACCACTGTGCCACCAGGGAAGCCCTATAATGTATTCTTATAGTTCCAAACCACTGATTTATCGAATAATTATTGTGTGACTATGACTCAAATTCTTTTAACATGTCTATAAAGTTATCGTATGTTAAGTATACTTTTTGTGATTTTTCCTCCATCACATTTTGTTTTTATTTATAATGTATGTAAATGTCTGCCTCTCTTCTTACATGGTAAATTACTTAGGATCTCAGACCACAGTTTGTTCCCCGTTACAAAGAGTACAGTACCTTCCATGCAGTAGCTACTCAATAGAGGCTTAAATAGAATTAAAGAATGATGTTTACGAACAAATATTGGAAGTGATTTGCCTGTTCTTGGAAGAGGTCACTGATGCTGTACTGTTTTTATTTGGTTTTAGTGACAACACACTCCTTTTGGAATTTATTTCTTTGGTGGTTTTTTAGATGGCTTTCTATTAGAGTGTTTTGTTTTGTTTTGTTTTGTTTCTTGTTTGTTAGCTTGTGCTCCCAGCCTCTTGCTAAATTGATGGGGAGAGAACAGAAACTAGCCAGTATTTGGCAGAGCTATTTTGAAGACAGAGAATTTCACCATGTGTTTGTCATATGCATGTCTGGTGTTTATATAGTGGATATTCTATGTAAGAATTAAGATTATGTCCTTGATGTGAATCCTTCTTGGCCATGGAAATTGTGAATATCAGGGTGTTTGAAGGCATATAGGAAATTAAGAAATGCTACAGGAACGTATCAGAATGCTACAGTGATTTAGAATCGGGGAAGTCCAGAGTAAAATTTTTTCAGTAATTGAGTCATACATAGTTGATGCCCTGCTTGCTTTCTCTATTTTGTTATTACTGACCCAAACATCTGGTTATTATGCTTAGATGCTCTTGGATAACCTGACCACAAAATGTGGAGTAAAGAAAATTCTACATATTTCTGACAATCAGTTGAAAATTGCCCTCATGTTGGAACCAAATAAGTTTTCTATATAAAGGGCTTGCTTTGGTATCTACTGAAGAACGTGATATCATCAAGCTTGATCTCCTGGATTTATGTGTTGACAGGTTTTTATTTTACCTTAAAAGAGCAGAATAATAATGTTGGAAGACACCATTTAACCTCACTTATCCTCATTTTCCTGATTGAAATGAAGGAATTCAACTAGGTAAGTGACTTTCCAAGGTCATATACCTCCTTAAAAGCACTGTCAGTTAAATCTGCATTTTTATATAAATATTTTTCCATCTACATTATGTGGTTTGCTTTTAGAAAAGAGAACAGACCTTAAAAGGAGGCATATAATGCTCTGTTTAGTTTATGAAATCCTCTTACAATGCCATATTGAGATATCTATCTTTTCCTACTTTCCTTAGATTTGACATTTGATTAACTTTTGAAATTACTGAAAATTTCCTCATCCTCAGCATGAAAGTTTATATTATACAAAAGAAGTCACTCACATGGACAAGACTTTGTTTCTTCTATTTCTGGGGCTTCTATCAATACCAAAATTGTAGTGGTTTCTTGAATGGCATGCTTTGGGATCACAGGTTGTAACCAAAGCCACGACAGTCTTTTTTTTCATAAGGTTCATCGACAAAATAAACAGTCAAACAACTTTAAAAAAAAATCACTGTCAAGATGATATCTAGGGCCTCCCTGATGACACAGTGGTTAAGAATCCGCCTGTCAATGCAAGGGACACAGGTTCGAGCCCTAGTCTGGGAAGATCCCACATGCTGTGGAGGAACTAAGCCCGTGTGCCACAACTACTGAGCCTGCACTCTAGAGCCTGTGAGCTACAACTACTGAGCCCTCGTGCCACAACTACTGAAGCCTGCGTGCCTAGAGCCCGTGCTCCTCAAGAAGAGAAGCCACCGCAATGAGAAACCTGCGCACCGCAACAAAGGGTGGCCCCCGCTCACCGCAACTAGAGAAAGCCTGCGTGCAGCAACGAAGACCTAATGTAGCCAAAAAATAAATTAATTAATTAAAAAAATGATATCTGAGCTTTAATCAATCATAATAAGAAAAGCTGTAATTATTCAGTACAAAACACATATGCTGGATGAAATTTCCATGCCTCTTCCAAATGATATAATAGAAGTGAAACAATGAAACATCTGCTTTGAGTCAAAGTTATGTTTATTTTGAAGGCAGCATGATCCAGTAGAAAGACTGAGAAATTCAAAGCCAGATTGGACTTCAGGAATCCAACCTGCATACTGCCACTTTCCAGCTATATGACATTGGAATAGTTGCTTGATTTTTCCAAGATTCACTTTCTTCATCTGCTAACTGAGAATAATAATACCAGGGTTATATTTAAAGTTAAAAGAATATACAAAAAATACTATGCATGGGGCTTCCCTGGTGGTGCAGTGGTTGGGAGTCTGCCTGCCAATGCGGGGGACGCGGGTTAGTGCCCCAGTCCAGGAGGATCCCATGTGCCGCGGAGCGGCTGGGCCCGTGAGCCATGGTCGCTGAGCCTGCGCATCCAGAACCTGTGCTCCGCAACGGGAGAGGCCACAACAGTGAGAGGCCCGCGTACCGCCAAAAAAAAAAAAAAATAATACTATGCATGAAGAATTCACTCAATGTTTCCCCAGAGAGACTTGATAGATTCATATTGACTATGACCAACTTCCAGGAAACAGATTCTGATAAGATTCTATGCAGGTTCCATGAATGCCTTATATTCATCAGGCCCAAGAAGTAACTTGTTCAGCAAAACAGTGGTTTTTTTGTTGTCCATTCAGAAGTTCAAAGAACGAGTTGTTTTAGTTGCAACCTACTTATTTTTTGTACATGTCCATCTCATGTCACACATAGGCATGCTGACAGAACCAGCTTCTATGACTGAGAAAAGGCAGGGAAAGAAGTGGCTAGTGCTTTCCAAAACTTAGTTCCCTTTCCATGAAACTAGGCTGACTGAAAATGTACTTTACATTTCAGAAAGTAGAGAAGAAAGCATCTTAAGAATTAATGACATTTTCACAGTGACACCTAACTCAACCAATGTATTCACTAACTGCTTATGATGGAGTTACTTAAGTAATTTGAAAATGCACCGAGAGAGATCATCTGAATTCCCTAAGTGTTGGCTTAGTATCTAAGAAGATAGACATTGGCCCTAGAGCCATCTATGCTGGTGAAGAGATTCAGGACTCTAGGAAAGTTCAAGCCATGGACAAAAATTATAGTTACTATACACAGCAGAGGAAATCCTCATCTTCCTTATCTGACCTATTTTTTTTTTGGTTATGAAGAATATTACTAAAAAGGCCACATGCCAACAATTTCTGTTTCTGGTCAAGATATAGTGACAAGAATCAGATTTACCTCCTGCCTGAATCAACCAAAAAATGAACAAAATATATGAAACAACATGTAACGAAGTCCAGGGATGAGGTAAACTCTACAATTGTCCCAAATCATTGCCTAGAAAATGTTAACTCCATGCAAGCACAAATGTTAGAATTAACAGAAAAGAACATTAATGGCCAATTAGACAATACAGAAGAAAGTATTAGTAAAGACACAGTGATAGAATATATTAACATTGAAACACAGAAAGAAAAGAGAATATTAAGAAAAAATAATAACAGAGCATCAGTGAGCTGTGAGACAATTTCAAGCAACCTAATATACATGTAATTAAAATCCCCCAAAGAGAGACAGGTGGGTGGGTAAGCAAAAAAAGAAATAATTGAAGAAATACGAACAAAATTTTATAAAAGCGATAGTACAGATCCAATAAGCTTAATGAATGCCAAGACAAGAAACATGGATAAAACTATACCAAAACAGATTATAATCAAATAGCAGACACCAGTGATAATGAGAAAATTGTAAAACAAATC